>NC_081405.1:619749633-620373204 GCF_030272615.1 Cryptomeria japonica
AAACAACATTGGTCCTCAATATATTACCATCAAGGTAATGGACAAGAAGAGGCATCTAACAAAAACCTATTGACTATCTTGCATAGAATAGTGAACAAATCTAGGAAGGATTGTCATCTATAGCTCAATCCTGCGCTATGGGCTTATAGAACAAGTATCAAAACACCTACTGGGGCTACACCTTTTTCTTTGGTGTATGGGTCCGAAGCAGTATTACCCATTGAAGTAGAAATACAATCTCTAAGAGTTTCCTTGCAATGTCTTGTTACTGATGAAGACTATAGAATATCTAAATTACAAGAGCTTGAATTGTTGGATGAGCTTTGACAAGTGGCGTTTGATCATCTCAGAGTGTATCAAAAGAGAATATACAGAGGATATAACAAGAAAGTTTGACATTGAGAATTTCAGGTTGGTGACTTAGTTCTAAGAGAGAATCCTAAAAATCAACAGTTTCGAGATAACAAAGGGAAGTTTGAACCCAACTGGTTGGGTCCCTATATTGTTACTACAATTTTTGTCTCTAGTGCTTATCAACTTTCAACATCGGAAGGAGAACAACTCTGTGAACCGATTAACACCATCCATCTGAAGAAATTCTTCACCTAAATATTCTCTGCTCCAATAGCTTTTATAGCGGAAAATGTCCTGAAGAAACCATAAAAATCAGAAAATGTCTTGAAGAAATCATAAAAATCAAAAAATGTCCTGAAGAAATCCTAAAACTCAGAAAAAGTCTTGAAGAAATCATAAAAATCAAAAAAAGTCCTGAAGAAATTCAAAAAAAGAAAAAAAAGAAAAAGAAAAATAGAAGAAAAAAAAGGAAAAAAGAGAGAAAATGCCCTAGTGAAAACTTGGTAAACAAGCACCTTGGTAAAAAACAATAAAAAATTAAAAAATTAAAAAAAATGAATCTCTCCCAAGCAGGTGAAAACCTGGCAAACAGGTGCCTCTTGTACTCAAGCGCACCATCTATCAACACAATGTTGGCATTCCTGCTTTCCTTCATAGTTGCTTTCGCTTGTACATATTTCAGTCACTTTTGTGACATCCTAGTTCATTGGAACCCTCATGGCTTGAAACCGATCAGTGTCCTAGTCTTAGGGTAATCGATTGATCAATTTACATGTCCGAAGTAGTGTCAAACAAGTCATCCTTATGTTAGTGAAACCTGGTCATCCACTCTGAGTCAGTTACCTATCTTCTGACTAGTGAAGAGTTTTATCACTGAGTTAACAAGCAAAACAACATACCAGAAAAACAATCACTAAACAGTTTGAGTTATGAATGAAAATTTTCTTTCTGTGTTGTCTTTTATATTGGTTTTCGATTATTATCCCTCTGAGTAACTCGAGGAAGTCTATCTTGACCAAGAGGAGCAAGGATTGGGGGCATAATATTTTCTTGTTTCCTTCTTGTAAGAATGATCTCAATGATCTGGAAACATTTAAATTAGCTAGGTGTCTATGATAAGATCCTTCACATCAACGTGAAATCACCTCACATACCTCAACTCTGCTTATTTGAATGCTACAGGGAGGTTCCATATCATTTCTTTGTCTATTTTAAGGGAATTTCTTTATTGTGCAATCCGTGTCCATGTGTAATCTGTCCAAGGATATGAATGAGAAAAAAGGGTCATTGCGGACAAGATAATTAATATTGCACATGAAAGGAAAGGAACTCTAATCTGCCTGTTGTGGTTCTAAAGCACTCAATGATGAAAATCTTTTCAAAATCTAGTGACTAGGTTTAGGTTGCATCTTATTCTGCATCTCATTTTGCATTTCATTTTGCATTTCATTTTGCATTTCATTTTGCATCTTATAATGCCCCACCAAGAAACCCCAAAGGGTTAAAGCTAAAACACTCAAATGGAGTGCAAACATTTTTTTTTTTATAATAATATAATAATAAGACACAACATGATGATACATTGGAATTATCTAAAGCTTAGGTAACATAGCGGAAGACAAAACTAATACCTAAAGGGTTTCCCAATGTGATTACATAACTTAACACCTAACTCAACTCGCAACATCTGATCCAATTAAGCAGCTTCTCTTAATTACATGTTATTACTTAAGGCATGGATATAATTTGTTCGGTAAATTAAATTAATAAATGATAGGACACTTTCATCCATTTATGTTGAAGATGAGGCCAACATGAAGAAATTTACCCAATGAAATTAATACATAGATAACTTAAGAAACCACCCATTAAGGTTAAACTATGGTTAACTTGGCGAGTCCATCCATTTTAGATACAATATAACTAATATATCGAAGTTCATTTATGGAGGTTAAAATGTAATTAACGATATGAGTTCATCCATTGTGATTAAAATAATGCTAAGAAGATGAAGTTCATCCATTAAGGTTAAAATGTAATATAACCATATGAGTTCATCCATTATAGTTAAAATATAGTTAAAAAGATGGAGTTCATTCATTAAGGTTAAAATGTGGATAGCCAATTGAGTTCATCCATTATAGTTAGAATGAAGCTAATATGATGAAGTTCATTCATTTAGAATAAAATGTAAATAACTAAATGAGTTCATCCAATTTAGTTATAATATAGCTATAATGATGAAGTTCATTTATTAAGATTAAAATGTAAGTAACTAAATGAAGTTCATCCATTAGAATTATAATTTAGGAAATATGATGAGTTCATCCAATAATTGTTATCCATTCATTACGTTCAAACTTTTCCTTAACCATATACCATGCATCTAATTTCATTATATGCTTTAATTGCATCATAACCTAGTGAGTTCTTTCTATGCTTACGTATTTTAATTAACATTAACAAAATACTTTCCATAATCATATCTACAATCCTTTATGATCCTAATTACTGCATTTAACAAGATGACTATATACATGCATTCAAAAAATAACTTCATCTAATCCCCATTACACACTTAACATAAAGCATCTATACATGCTAGCACTAACTATGAAACAGGAGAGAGAAAAGCATCACATAACACAGAAATGATCTCGGAGTTCACCCCTAGAGGGCTACATCTCCGGGTCCGCTCAACTGCAAGACCCCACTGGCAATTAATTAAGCTATAGTTACATAGTTTCACATCATTTACATTCCTTCATTTTAGGCGAGCACAACCAATATACAAACGATCACTTCAGACAATAACTCCTAAATGATCCCTACATAGAAATGGATCCAACTGAACACATCAAAAGCAATTACAAAGGTCTCTTGTCCAACGGTAGCCTAACTAGGGACTTGACCCACTATGGCAAACCACAAACCAGCTAGAAGACAGGGTCCAAACAAGCATATCAAGGCCTTGCCAGTACTTAACAAAAGCGAATACATAAATTAAACTTGCCATGTTTCCATTTGTCTGTTTCACAAAACCGAGGAAGGACATAACTAAACCATTTATTTTACTAAATGATTATTTTACTAAATGAGGATATCATTAACTTATCAATTTTCAAATCGATGCATTATTTCTAATAATTCAATAGAACAAAATGGGGATAATTTCTAGAATAGCGAAACACCAGCATAAACATACAACCAACAACATATATAATTTTTTTGACAATACTCATAAATTTTTTGAGAACAAAATGGCGATAATTTTCAGAATAGCAAAACACCAACATAAACATATCAACAACAACATATATTTTTTTTTGACAATACTCAGAAATTTTCCGAGAACAAAATGGGGATAATTTCTAGAATAGCAAAACATCAGCATAAACATACCAGCAACAACATATATTTCTTTTGACAATACTCAGAAATTTTCTGAGAACAAAATGGGGATAATTTCCAGAATAGCAAAACACCAGAAAGCCCAAATAAAATACAAGTAAACTAAAGCCCCCAAATAAAAAATAGACTCTAAAATTTTCTGAGAGAGAATGGATTCAGCCATTCTTAAACAAGCATTTTCATTTCCAGACAACTAAATTTTACAATCTTTTCCACAATACAAAACTAATTCAACCATCTTTCCTCAATACAAAACATTGCAAGCCCATTTCTTTTCAAAGTTGAAACTCAAATATGAGAACATTCATAGGTTTTTAAACCAGATTTTTTTTCATGAAGAACAACCAAACACAATTCTTGATTTAAAAATGGAATAAAGAGGTAAATAAGAATCCTACCTCCTATAGCATTCCTGGCAAGATTTCTTTAAAGAAGAGCCCAATCTGCAGCTGTACAGGTCCTCCATTCTCTCCCAAAATCCCCAATTTTTTTTCCATCCAAGAATCTTCTTCCCCAAAAATTCAACAAACCCCAAAATATTTTCCCAACCTAGGTTAAAAGAAAGCAATTTTCACCTAATTTTCTAATTTTGAATTTAAGCACTTTTTAAATAAAAAGTGGAAATAATCATTCCTTTCAACTATTCAAATAATCTAACTTACTTTTCTAATTAAAATTAAAATGCTTCTCTCTTATTTAATTTTAATTTTCTCAATATTAACTAAGCTAACATTTATATTTTACAATATTGATAAGGATAGAATATTTTGTAAATTAAATTCTCAAATAAATCTTTTCACACTATATCAAAATCAACATATAAATTAAACTTGCTTTTCTAATAAAATTGATTTTCTTAAATGAGTAAAATTAACCTTTCTTTTCAAAAATGCAAAAGAGATTAAATTATTTCTATTTCAAATAACTTTATATCTTTCCTTTTTAAAACACATAAACTAATTAAATTCGTTATTTAAAATTAACCATTAAATTAAACTCGCTACAAACATAATTAAAGTGATCTTTTTAATTAATGATTAATCCCATAAAAGAAACTTATTTATTTTAATTTCTCAATTACTGTTGCGTAAATGAACACATTAAATCAAATTAAATACTTAAACTTGCTACAAACACAAATATAGGGATCTTTTTAATTAATGATTAATCACATAAAAGAAACCTATTTATTTTAATTTCTTAATTTCTAATGCATAACTGAACACATTAAATTAAATTAAATACTGAGGATTAAATACTTCATTTTTCCACACGCGAGGCATGCAACCCAAGAAAGCCAACCAATCACACGACACGCAAACCCAAACGAAAAGGGAAACTGACGGACCACACACGACGCTGACTTGATCATGACTAAGGGAAGATGAAGGTTTTATGACCACCTAGTCCAAATTCTAAGGATGAAAGAGTTATACTCACCTTGCGAATCCTGATGGAGATGGACCTCGCACCTAGGTGATACTATACCTACAATCTCCTGCAACCATTAGTCATGCAAGCACACACGCACACACACACACACATATATATATATATATATATATATATGTTGAAAGAAGGCGTTAGCATGAGTTTTATAACAAGAATTAGGGAAATAGTTAGACTTACACAAGAATCGATGTGAAAGAACAATACCAAGTATGCACAATATTCATAATATAAGACTACAATATTACATAATGGTAAATCAAGCATCCAAGAATGCCACATAGAAAAAGTCAACCAAGGTCAAACTAGTTTTACAAGGCTGACTAGGGTAGGGGCACTACACATCTCATACACTTAGAGTGATTTCGATATGGTAACAATGCTTTCTTTATTTTCGAAATGAGAGTTGGAGCATCATCATTTCTAAGCTAAGTGGTCTCTTTTCATCATTTCTCTAATTGAGTACTTGTGTTTTGAGGTGTTAGCTACATACATAAACATATTATATAGATTCATACATTCACTATTACTCATCTACATTCATCTTATTGCATGAAGAAAAATAAACATTTGCATTACTCATTACTCATTTTCATCATTTATTTGCATATGAAAAGAAACAAAAACAAACATCCATATTCATTTGCATTACATACATCCATACTGAACAAAAATGCATACATATAGAATAATGAATATAGACAGATATCTCATAATCAATCAACACAAGTAAGATGAAATCAAATCAAGAGCTCATAAATCGGCTGTCCTGAGTCCGTTTTTGGGATCGAAATCAAAATTCGAGATCATTTTGCTAGTCAGTTTCACAATTTTTGGACCACTTAGTGTTGTTTTCATCAAAAGCTCATTTTCTCTTTTAATTACGCTCAATTTCTCGTTAATTAATGCTATATCTCAATTTAATTTCTCAAGTCAACTTTGCGCTCAATTTCTCGCTAAATTTTCAAAATTTCCTCTAATTCAATTTGTGCTCAAACAACTTACCATCACTAAAGAAATTGCCTATCATCGTGTACCCTCGCTATCTTTCGATTTCGCTCTCGAGGGGGCATACTCGTGACCTTATGACCTCAAATGTCGAGAAAATTTTCAAATCTTCATCAAAACTCGAGCAAAAGAAATCTTTTTCAACTAAAATCAATCAAACAAGACCTCATCGCTAGGGGCATCTCAACTTCATTGCTTTATATCAAGTTGAGATTTCTCAACCATCTGAATCAAATCAATCTCTAGGGGCATATCAGTTTCATCTCTTCATATCAAGCTAATATTTGTCTTTTATCTGAATTAGTCTCTTAGCGTTAAGGAGTTTCTTTAATCATGCTCAATCTAAGCAGGTGTTTAGTTTCATTCATTTCTTGATCAAGCTGAATAGTTTATCTTCATCGTGTCTTGATCAATCAAGTTCAGGATCAATTTTTATCATCACTCACTGTGTCTAGATCAATCAAGTTCTAGATTAGTAAGATTCGCTTCTTGATCAATCAAGTTCAAGTTCGGTATCTTTTGTTTTCTATTGTTCCTAGTTTAATCAAGATCGGGATCAGTATTGCTTTAACCAGACTTCATTCAGCTTCATTGCTTCGAATCAAGCTTAACACCTCACTTTTCATCTAGTTCGTGATCAATAAAGTTCAGAACTAGCGTCTCCTAGACATAAAATTTTCTTCAAACTAACGTGTTGCTCGCACATTAATTCAAAGAGGGGCAAATGTAATACCCTAAAAATGGTCATCTAAACCATGAGCCCCTAATCTTGACAACATCACCAAGGTCCTAACCAAAGGTGATTAAATAAATCTTGAGCACACAATTAATTCTAAAATCATCAAAGGTCACATGGCAAAATTTAATTACTCAATATTAATTAAGTATTTATTTAATTAATTAAATCATTCCAAGTAAATCATTTAAAATAATTATCTTATTTATTTTAATTGAATATCCTTGCATATTTAATTAAATAAATCATTTTGCCATTAAATCGAGAAAGAGGAATTAATTTAATTAAATAAATCAATTGAGCACAAATCTTCAAAAATGGAAATAAATGAAAAAGGAATGAATTGACCAAAAAAGAATTAAAAATTTGAGAAAATAAATCAATTCAAGACAACTCTGAAAAACAAATAAAAAATTGATAAATAAATCTCAAAGAAAGCAATTAATTCAATTAAATCTCAAAATTGAATGAAATAGAGAATAAATCAGCCTTTTATGATTTTATCTTAATTCAATTTCCTTTAAAACTAAGAAAAAGCATCCAATCACATCAATTCACTTGGATTGTGCTTCCTCTTGAAAAATCTTGACCGCTCATCATCATTTGATCTCAATCTTTGGTTTCTTTCTAAATTTTCTATAAATTCAGGCTCTCATCTCTCATTCAGGGAGGCTGGAGAATATATTCTTATTATACTATTTTTGCTCTAGACTCATTGAGATATATTGTATATTAGTTATTTTATATTGATTAAATTATTTAGCGCATTTATTTCTTAAATCTTGTTAGATCAATATTGCATCCATCTAGCATTCATCATGCTCATATAGATTAAATCCTTTGTCTTGATGTTATCTAGTCACTGGTATTGCTAAATAATTTGAGAGCAATCTTACACTCACATCTTTTAGAAGGAAATGGGTCGATTTGTTATGGTTTTCATATTAATGTTTATATCTGTCTAACCATGCATGTAATGACTTGATTGAAGTGTTGTGTCTTGCAGATACAGATTCTTATTCCACTTTGCACACACACACCAGTCACCATGGGAGTGCTTACTAATTTGCAATCTTCCAGTTGGAATTTCTTCAACATCTCCTTTGCATACTTGACCTATGAGATAAATATTCCTTTATCCTTATGTAGAATCTACAAGCCTAGGAAGTAAGTCAATTCACCCAACATTGACATCTCAAATTCTGACTGCATCTGATCCACAAACTCATTGTAGAGAGTATCCTTATTTCAACCAAAAATGATGTCATCTACATATACAACCACGATAATCATGTGATTCCCATCTTTCCTTCTATACAAATTGCTGTCAGCACTTCCCTATTTGAATCCTTGCTCCTTTAAGTACATATCTAACCTTGAGTACCATGCTCTGGGGGCTTGCTTAAGACCATACAGAGCTTTCCTTAGTTGACATAGAAAAGTCGCATCATCATGTAGCAGGAATCCTTCAGGTTGCTCCATATATACTTCTTCCAAATTTCCATTTAGAAAAGCCGATTTTACAGCCATTTGGTACACTTTGTAGCCCTTGTAGGCCGAGTAAGCTAGAAATATCCTAATTGCTTCCAATCTAGCCACTGGTGCAGATGTTTCTTCAAAGTCGATCCCTTCTACCTGAGAGTATCCTTTGCACACTATTCTAGCTTTGTGTCTAACAATCTTATCATCTTAATTCATTTTATTCCGGTAGACCCACTTTGTGCAAGTAATGTTCTTGTCTTCCAGTCTGGGGACCAAATCCTAAGTCTTCTTTTTCTCAGTCTGGTGCATTTCCTCTTCCATGGCATCTATCCAATCTTGTTTCTTGTTGGCCTCAATGAAGGTTTTGGGTTCAACTTCAGACATGAGACATAGGTTGACCTGTTCATCATTTCGAGCAAGTCTTCTTCTGGTCTGCACACCCTCACTCTTATTTCCCAGAATTTGCTCTCCTGGATGATTCAACTGTACATACTGATTTGGAACCTTCTGAGGCACCACCTTTGGCTCAGTATCAGACTGGAATCCTATATTTTCATCATCAGAGTCATCATTCCGATTGGTATGTGGTTGACATCCATTGTAAATGTTCTCATCAACTTTCACATGCACACTTTCAACAATTCTTCTTAGTCTTTTATTGTAGCATTTGTAGGTCTTGTTGTTTAAGGAGTAACCAAGGAATATTCCTTCATCACTTCTAGAGTCAAAACATCCCAAACCATTCATGTCTCTCTTAATGAAAAATTTGCTTCCAAAGACTTTGAAGTATTTGACTGATGGTTTATGGTCATACCATAATTCATAAGGTGTCATTTTGTTGTTTGTTCTTAACTGAACCCGCTTCAAGGTGTATGCAGCAATATGGACTACTTCTTTCCAATATGTTTCTAGTAGACTAGCCTCATTCAACGTAGTTCTAGCCATCTCCTTGACTGTTTTGTTCTTCCTTTCTACCATACCATTTTGGTATGGTATTCTAGGAGTAGTGTATTATCGTCTAATTCCATGTTTTTAATAATAATCTTTAAATTTGTCTAATGTGAACTCTCCACCCCTATCTGATCTTAGACATTTTACTTTGTACCCACTTTCCTTTTCCACCATCTTCCAAAAGATCTTGAATCTTTTGAATGCTTGTGATTTATCTTGTAAAAAGGTGACCCACGTCATCCTTGAGTAGTCATCAATGAAAAGCATGAAGTATCATTTACCGGCAAGGGCTCTTGTTCTAGTCAGACCACATAGTTCTGTATGCATAATTTCAAGTGGTTTGAGGTATTGTGCTCCATTGTTCTGAAACTTACACTTGTTTGTTTGCCTTTTACACATTCATCACAAAATGTGTTAACTAGTTTGATGATGGTGGAATATTTCTCACACATCACTTTTTCTCACTGTAACCAAGTTATCAAAATTTATGTGGCCTAATCTTTCGTGCCACAACCAACTTTCATTTACTTGTCCTAGAATGCATTGGGACTCATAGCATTCCTCTAGATTATAAACATTTCCATCAGTTCTCTGTCCCTCTGCAACCACCTTACCGGTGTTGTCTTTCTTTATCTGACAACTGGCTGAGTCAAAGATGAATTTGTAACTTTTGTCACACATCTGACTAACACTCAACAAGTTATGTTTAAGGCCTTCCACATAATATACATCATGTACTTTCAATTTTCCATCAATACTTAGTGTCCCTTTTCCCTTTATTTTGATGGAGGAATTGTCTCCAAACCTTATTGATCCACCGTTCCAAACTTCAAGATTAATGAATTTTCTTTTGTCACCAGTCATATGGTTTGAAAAACCATGATCTACTACCCATAGATTTTTCCTCTCAGCATGTAAGGCAGTCTGCACCAAGAGACCTGATTCTACCTTTTCCTTTCCTTTTTCAACCTAAACCGGTTTGATTTCCTTCCTATTTTCAGCTCCTGTATTGTGCTCGGATTCATATACCATCTTTTGATCAAAATTATCCTTTACTTGCTTTCTCTTCTTGTTTCTGCATAATTTGGCTAAGTGTCCAAACTCTTGACAAATAACATTTTATGTTTTCAATAAAGGAACCACCCTTAATTCTATTGTAGGATGTCTATAGGTTCTCCCTACATTCAAAGCTCTTATGTCCATATCCATTGCACTGATAGAAAACAACATTCATGTCACAGAGTGCATTAAATGAATTTTTACTTTCAAAATTCATAAAGGGTTTATTATTTAGCCTACAATCAGCTATTTTGTACCCAAATTTATTGCACGGGTAATAGTAACCATGAAAATTTGATAAATACTAGTCGTGTTGTCTTGATCCTGAGTGGAACTGCCTCATTGGGGGTCTTCCACTCATATTATTGATTTTGGTGAAGCCTTCTTGGTCAATCTTGGCATTCCTCCTTGGACTCGCAAATTTATTCAAGAAATGTGATCTCTGGTTCATTTCTGCATACCGGTTTGGGTGTCGATTTTTAATAGCATCAGAATATATCTTTTCGTCAGTTTTCTTGCCTATAGTGAATGTCTTCTTTTCTTCTTCTTTATTTGAGGAGGTGAATACTATCTCTTTGTCAGATTTGTCTTTGTGAGTTGACCCTTGACCAACTTCAAAACCTAAACTACCAGTGTTTTTGGGTGGCTTTTGTTTGCTTAACATCTTATCCAGGGCTTCAGTGTTGCCTTAAAATTTGCTTCTTATCCTTATCTCTTCCTTGTTTTCTTCAAGATCCTTCTTGAGCTTTAATATTTCTGCCTCAAGCTCTTGAAATTTCTTTTCTTTCTTTGCCAGGTCAAGGATAGTAACTTCACCGATTCTCTTAGTTTCTTCAAGTTGTAGCTTCAGGTCAGATATGATTTGACCAGATTCTTGTAGAGATTGCTTCAAGAGATCTTGTTCATCTACAACAGCAAGATTCACTCTCTTGAGTTCTCTTCTTATTTTACTTAGTTCTTCAAGTGCACTAATGAGTTCTCTCTCCAAATCCACTTCGGCCTCAATATCTTCATCTTCCTCTTCTTCAATAATCGGTTTGTAAAATGCCATGAAAATATTTACTTTTATGTGGTCCTCATGGTCATAATCTTCTAATACATCCTCATCATCTGTTGTGTCATCTTCAATGGTATAAAGACTATTTTGGTTTTGGTAGTCTCTTCTTCCCTGCCGATAGTCATTCCTTTCTCTATTTTTACTGATAGATCTTCTTAGTTATCTTGACTCATCTCCACCGATATCTTTGTGAGTACAACTTGCAGCAAAGTGTCCTACCTTCCCATAGTTGAAACATTTTAGTGGTAGTTTTCCTATGTACGACCAGAGCCTCTTTTGAGCATTCTAACAAAGTTTGCCACTTTAACATCAAAGTCTTCACTAGATTCTTCATGAGAAACAACTTCCTTCCCATTTTTGGTGGTATTGAAAGTGGCTTCTTTTCTTGAGAAAGTCTTACCTGTAGTTCTCATTTCATAGGCTGTCAAGAAACCAAACAGTTCATCCATAGTGAAAGTCTTCAGATCCTTGGCTTCTTCTATAGCAGACACTTTAGTATCATATTTGTGAGTGAGAGATCTAAGTATCTTTTTTATAAGAACTTCATTTGCAATCTATTCACCAAGTCCACTGATAGCATTCACAGTTTCATCAAATTTGTGAAGATATTGTATAATTTTTTCATCATCTTTCATTTTAATATTTTCTAGTTGGCTCCTTAGAGTTTGTAGTTTGGCCTTCCTGACCTTTACGTCTCCCTCAAACAAACTCTACAACTTGTCTCATGTTTCCTTAGCTGAAGCACAATGCATAACTTTGATAAACTCATTATCAGACAATCCACTCAAAATGGCATGTTTAGCCCTTCCATTGTTTTCATACATCTTCTTTGCATCACAATCAATGGGAGGAGTGTTAGGAATAGTATACCCATTCTTGACGGACATCCATACATCAAAGCCCAGGGATGAAATATATGTCTCCATTATTCTACTCCGGAAGGCATAGTTAGATCCATCAAACATGAGAGCTTTTGAGGAAGCAGACTCATTTCTTGCCATTGTACTCAAGGTCTAGAATCTACCCAAGGTTTAGAGCTAATAGGGAACATCGCTCTGATACCAATAATGAACACAAAATACCACTAAGAGGGGGGGCGAATCAATGGTTCCTAGACATATTACTTTCTTTGAACAATCTTAATAATGTCAATCTTATGTTGTAATCTTATAAACTGTCAGACAAGTAATGTAAGAAAGAAAGCCAAAGAGCCCATGCACACACAGTCAAGCCACAACACCAAATTTATGAGGAAAAATTAATATGAGAAAAACCTCGATGAGAAAATTTGTTGAAGTCTACTACTCCAATCTAGCCTCATAGGTAAAACACAGATTTACACAAATTTTTGGACACCAACCCAAGGAGCACCAACCCCTTCACCAAGCTTAGACTTGGCGATGTATATTGAAATACTGATTAAATGCAACTAAGGATTTTTGCTGCAAATGAGTTTTGCAACTCTTGAATCAATTAACTCACCATGTCTCCACACACAGTGTCCCTTCTAGGATGTTGCTTGCACTTTCACACCTCACTAATTTAGCACAATCTCTCTATCAAGAAGCTACTGATATAGGGCACTCACCAATCTATCTTCTACCTTGTACTATAACTTGATCAAAAACTCTCCGTTAGTTTCCTCCTCCTCACCTCCTTCTTCTCATTGCACTTTGGTTCAACACTCTACAACACACAAGCATCATCTTTTTCAGTCCATTCTACCATTTTCTTATTGAATAGGTTCCTACAAAAAGTTAGATTCAAAATCTGGGCGGTTAGGGTTTCGACACCATCCTCGAGGCAAATTAAATCCAATCAGATATGCAAGATCTGATCTCCTTGTTGTCCATTTCTTCTTCACCGTCATTTTCATGCTTTTCCAAATATGGGAAACGTGATCCTTCATTTTAGATTTGCATTTTACAGATTACCATTAATGCTCTTGTTGTTTCTTTCTCAAGGTGATCTTTCAATCCGATCTTCTATTTTCAATCCAGATGTCAACTACTCCCTTGATCTTCCTCTTACATTCCTTCTTCCTTGAGCTGCAATCAGTCTGATATGATTCCTAGATATGCAGTTCCTTCATTAATGATGAATATCAGTTTCATTAACCTAGCGAGTGAAACTTCACCAACTACACCCTACTTGCCACCTCAGCTCCACATGACATTGCTCCAATCAAGACACGGCCTTCTAGCTCCTTCACTGGTCAAATTCTTCAAGTGTTAATCGGTATGGAATCCAATACCAGTAGCACACCTTAAAACTCTTCCTTTTCATCTTCACCAGTTGACATCAATGACAACTTAGTGCCAAAATGCCAACAAAAATGTGTGGAAGCACACAAGACATGAAAAACACTTGTTAATTATAATCCCACATGCAAAGGTTTTGTAACTAAAGTGCAACAAAGAAAACTAAGCTAGTGAGAAAAATTCATCTTTGACAAGCGGTGCTGCAAATGAAATTGTTAATAGTCTGAGATTTTGGCCTTGGATAGACAAGGGAACCTACAAAAACTAAGATGTGATGAGTAACCAAAAATCTCTAAGGCTATAGGAAAAATGTTGAGCCACAAGCACATATTGCAAAATATCTGCGCATATGTTAAAACGTCTACGTAGAAACATAAGCTATCTATGCACAGCCTACCAAACAGAAAGTGGGAAAGATGGCAAAATTTGAAAATTACAAAATTTGAATTCAAAACTAGCTAATGCATAGATGTTAATCCTATGTGCAAACGTTAAGCATATGTGAAAACGTCAAAGTAGGAAAATTAAATGGTAAACAACTACTTGAAATTCAAAAAATTAAAATTTAAAATTCAAAATTTGAGCAGGCTTTTTCTACCTCGATGCAAACGTTGATGCAATGTGAAAACATCAACCATCTACACAGGCATTCATGCGCCCAAAAGACCGAAAACCTAAGTAAATTACCAAGAAAAATTATCTAAATTATGAAAATAGAAACTAAATCCTAATCTAAGGCTGCTTTTATACTTTTAAAATGTTTTTTAACTATTTTTTTTCTTTTTAACTGATAGAAGAAATTAAAAAATTTAAAAATTAAGCTCTAACACTAATTGCCAGAAGGCACTCAAAAAATCTTCAAAAAGGCCGTCAAAAATTTCAAATTTAAAAGGCATGCATTGATCCCCATTTGAGACATTGGAGCAGCCATGCACATGCATTGATTTTTAGATGTAGGCGTTGAACCGGGACCTACGAGCTAAATATCACAAAAACTCAATTTTTTTATTAGTATTTGGGGAAGTGGGTCCCACATGGCATGCTAAAATAAAGAGGGTGAAAAAACAAATAAAAGCATACAATGGCTAGCAAATTAGACGGAGTATTAAAAACATAAAAGAAAAACCATTATACCTTGCCATTTACCTTTTCCCTTGGATTGAGCTTTTGATGAAATGAAGAAACGCCCTTGTCTCCAATTGATTTGATGAGATCCTTGGTTTAATGTGCTTGCTCTCCAATGCACAACAACTAGTGTGAGTATGGATGGATGAACAAATGCAAATGGATAGGGGATAGTTATAGATTTGATTTCTATTTGGATATAGTATGGATGCTCAAGGGATGGATTCAAAAGCTAAAGTGGCAATATATGATAACTTTAATATGAAATGGGAAATGAAGGGGAGGAGACCCAAATTTATATATTTGAAGGGGGATGAATGGATGGTTGAGATCAAAAGTAGATTAAAGGTGGAGATTGAAAGAAGGTGGGAACATGGATTGAAGGGAGATGGTGTGGAGACCAAGAGATTCTCCATAAAGACATTTCTTGTCTCCAAACTCCACAATGTACATGGGGAGAGATCCTCAAGTACATTGGGAGTACAAAGAGGAATTAAAGATTCCTTGGGGAATGACAAGGGAATTTATAATTCCCATATAATGAGGTTCATGGGGCAAGGAAATGGGAGAAGGGATTAAAAATTCATTGAGAAGATGAGAGTGTATTGGAGAATGAGAAATTTTGAAATCCTTGAAATCACCAAAGTTGGTGCAGTTAAGGTTGGAGGTGAGAGGGGACAAGCCATTTATGGCAACTAGTTGACTTTGTGGCTAATCATGAGGATTAGCTACTAGAAAATGATTAGAGAGGGTGATTAGGAAAATTAATTGGAGATTAGAAGACAAGTGGGAAAGTTAAGAGGATTTGACAAGAGGAGAGGGAATGAGTGAAGGAATTAAAAAATAGGAAATAATGTTAAGTGGGCTTCTAGAAGAATTAATTAGGCTAAGTGAGGATTAGAGGAAAGTGATTTCTAGGAATCACATGATTTAGTTAAATAATTTGAATTAATTAACTAAAAGGAATTTAGATGAACTAATTAATTGAGAAACTTTAGAAGAATAGGGAATAATCAATTTATTTAGTTAGTCAATTATTGGGCTATAGTGACAAGATTAATTAAATTTAATTTAATTTACTACTGAGAAGAATAGACGATAACATAATTAAGTTTATTAAATATCTAGGAAGGATAAATTAATGTCTACAGTAAGATCCAACTATATAAGAGATGAAACTATAGCAGATAAATATGTAGCTCGAGCATTTCATGAGATGGTTGTTGTATAGTTTCACCAATTGAAGCAAGAGTAAGATATTTTAAGGAAGATTTTTAATATGAATTGAGTACCTTAGTGTTATTCAAATTGTTAGATGCTCATCAAGAGATAGATAAGGTGACTTGGGAGGAATGGTATTATATGTCTATTAAGGAGTAAACAATACTAGTTTATCAAAGAGCTTCAGGTTTAACAATGATCAATAGTTTAGGTTGAATATAATCGATGAGAAAATGTCCATCAATGGGCATGATTCCTCCACTACCACAAGGTTTACCACCAACAATTGCCCCATAAACACTAGGGGAAGAGCTTTTGGAGGAGGGGAAATAGGATCACATTCTCCCTTAGAAAGTGGAAGCATGAGTTTAGATAGACTTTATGCCTATAGAAATTTTATGTATATTACATTTGAGCTTTATTTCATAAAATTTTGATGACACATTGTAATATGATTATTATAAATTTTAAGATATATATGAGATGATATTACTAACGATTACTATGTGACATGTTCTATGAATGGATGCATACTGTTATATTATAATTCTACAATTTTTTAATGTATATAATTCTATCTAAATTTGGTTATGTTATGTTAGGGTAGGGTTATAGATACAATTTTTTTATAATTTGATGTAAAGATGTACATGAATGTGCTATGCTAAGGATGCACATCATTAAATTTATAGTTATGAATATTTATTTTTATGATGCGATGTTATACTTTTATATGTCTGATGTTAGCTGATAATATGATTTATGGTTGTACATCTAGATAATATTATATGATTAATTTACTCTATGTTGCGTTGGTATGTGTATGCAAAATAATAATTAAATAGTAGGAAAAGTGATTCTAAACTAACACATCAATTAACCGAGGTTCTTTCACATATAAAATTTGAGAGGAATGAATGGTCTTGAATAGTATCAAAAGGAAGAGTCAAGCTATATTAAATTCAACATATCTTTGTTGATTATATAATGTAATTGGAATTTATTCTACATGTGTGAATGACCCAGGTTAAATGATAGGAAAATGAATGATTTCAGCAATGATAGTAACTTACAGAAAACACAAATACAGTACACCAGATCCGTAAAGGAGATATAGAGAAGAACCTAGATCTAGAAATTATGGGTGAAAGTGCTGGACTGATGTGCTACACACCTTAGTTTGAGGTACCTGTGACTGACAGAAAGGAGGAGAATGTAGTTAAGAAGGCCTGTAGGTTTTATTGGTAGACTCATGAGCAGCACGGTGGACTTGGCTCTGTATAAGCTTTGGTGGTTTGAATTTTTACTGTGGTAAATTTGGTGGGTATTAATTCACTCATATCGTGTACTTACAGAACTGTTCAGTTGTCATTATATATCAAAATCGAAAGCCAGCAGTTGTTGAGGTACGGTTTTCTTGATAGAATATTTTTATTTTCATATATATGCCGTATGAAAATATTTGAAAAACAAATAACAGTGATGAAGAGTTCAAGTGACATGCGAATGCAAGTGGTATTTAAAAAATAATATAACTTTATCAATTTTGGACCACATAATTATGTCGTGTAATAATTGAATGTCTCCATGCTTGCAGTAATTCTTTAGCCAATTTAATAAATGATGGATGGATGTCACTGTGACAGTGGGAGAAACTGTAATGAAATTGTGGTAGTTATAATAAAATAATTAGAATAAGTTGTTAAAATGAGTGTTTGAGAATACTCGTACGAGTGCCACGGCCCCATGCTCCTTAAGTTGCTAACGCTGCTCGCCACAGTTCCCTCACCTCTCGACAAAACATATGAATATCCCTGCCAAGCTTTCTTCAGACCATAGTTATAAATATTAATCTTCGGCCTTTGTTTTTCTATTCCTAGCGAAGGCTGCCAAAGTCCCATTATGTTGTCATTCAGATTGTCCAGAACAAATGCCCACCAACAGTATTCACAGAAAGCTTATTTTTCAATCCAATCTTAATAATTTAGGTTTTTATTCTTCTTTTCTAGACCTGTTTGAACCAGTTAAAAATAATGGAATAGACGCAAGTTGAAGAAAAGACGATTGAGAGCGACGCGAGTGGCAGAGAAATTCGGGGCTACTTTTCAACATACATTGAATAATCGATCAACTCAAAGTATTACAAACGATCAGCTCAAAGTATCGCACATGATGTGGAGTCCCATTATCTTAAAGTCATTCAATAATTGTTTTACAAACGATCAACTCATATCCATACGCTACTTAATTATTATTGACTTGTAAAATAATATATTGAAAATATGTTAAGAGACAATGCAATAATTGTATTAAAACGATGAGGGCATGTCCTTAGACTACTTTTTTCATTTGACTTGTAAAATAATATATTGAAAATATTGTAAGAGACAATGCATTCTTGACGTTACCAGGCAAGTTGTTTTTACTGATTATTTGAAAGCAGTAAATACTGCATATACTTGTTCATATATTTTATTTGAGGTATTTTTCTTAGATAAGAAAGATTCTCTCGCCTATCCGGGCTTTCTCTTTTCTTATTTAAGTTACGGGTCATGTCATCTCGAAATCATAATATTGTAAAAATTAAAGTTTTAGGGTCTAAAATGTTTCGGACAAATATTTTGTTCATGACTATTCATCTTTTTGGATAACTTTTTATATAATTATATATTATTAAATAATATTATAAAATGTTAAATTTTAAGATTAATATTTTTGACAAATTTCTAGTTCATTATTATTAATCTTTTTCAATGATTTTTTACATGAATAATTATATATTATTAGAATTTTAATACATAATGTGTTTAATTCAATTGTTTTAAAGTGTATACAACAATTTTATCAGGATACGTAAATAGTGGCATAGGTTGTTGGCCGAATGACTATGGCTTCCTATTATTAATCCCCAAACAAATTTATAGAATCAAAGACACATGCATATGCTAGTCTAATTTATGGTAACACTAATATAAGAGATAGAGCATACTCTCTATGGAAAATTCTACTCACTTAGACTCAAAGCACTTAGAACCTATGACAATTATAGACTCTCGTTGCCCACAATGCTTTTGCAAGGGCTTATTTATAGTAGATAGGTGATCGCAATAAAGTAGTAAAAGGGAATCTCTGTTTGGGCTTATTTATATTAGATAGCTGACTGGGATATACAGTCAAAGAGAATCTAACTTAGGATACTAGGTACACTAGTTACCTAAAATGGAGGTATATTAGCTATAAACCACTGACATAAATTGTCCTTGCACAAATATTCCCTTTCAACAAGAACCTTTTAGTCACTATAGACACAATATTCATCATTAGTTGTCGATGAGCTTGATGATGGTGATGGTACTAGTGGTGTCACTTCTCCATGATCAAATACATGTTTCCATTTGGCAAGAATCTTAAATTTGTGACGTATATAATCCAATCTTGGAGATTATTATCATATATTAAATATTGTGATAAGAAAGATTCCTATTTTAATTTATTCTTAACAATAATTCTTCTGACAATATCCTCTCTAACTATTTATTTAGGATCGGGATTTACTTGATCTGGTCCAACATAAGTAAAGAAATTTAATAATTGTTCTATTACTAAAGTAAAACCACTGACCAACCATGTGAAAAAGAGTCTTTTAGTCAAATGTAATAGTAACAGATATTGGTGACTTGTTTTGATTCTCAGAATTGAGAATTCACCATAATTTGCACTAGTTATAATTGGGTCAGAGATACATCCTAAATGTGATAGTGTGTTTGTTGCATAGAGTGCCTAATCTAAATATTCTTGTTGGTCAATTTTAGGAGAATAATTCTCTAGACACTTTGGTTTATTGTTCAGAAATGGACATTGAATTATTTATTGATCATGAATCCTATGTTAGAAGAAGGATTAGTTGGGTTCTACATGAACACTCCAAGCACTTTCCTATTGAGATAATCAATGATAATATTTTATTTTCCTACAATATTTTGAGTTTCATAATCGAATTGATTCAAATATTCCTACCATCTAACATATTTTCTTCGCCCATCCTTTCACAATGATCATTTTCTTTCAATGTCAGGAATCTGGTACATTCAATTATGACAATGATTTTCTTTAAGTGCATCAGTTTTAGAGAAAATTTATTCAGATTCTTAATAACTCCATAGATTTCTTTATTAGATGAAATTTATTTTTTAACTTCTATTCGGAAAACAACACTTACATTTTTGACAATTCTTCTCCATCCTTGCCAAAACAAAGATGTGCACCCCATGCATATTCTGAAGCATCTGTGTATATAATAAAGTCTTCAATTGTAGGAACATGTAATATAGGTAGATTCTTAATCTTTTGTTGTATTTTTTTAATTGCTTCATCATGGCTTGGACCCCATTGTGGTTTTTTTTTCATGAGAAATTTTCACAATGCTTCTCGATAAAAACCTACACTTGGATAGAAATTATTTGCATAATTTAACACTCCTAAAAATCCTTGTATCTCCTTAGTATTAAGGGGAGGCTAAAGTTCAATAATTTTATCTTTAATATAAGGTTGAGTTCTTCATGTTTGCAACCATTAACATTCAATCCTACAAATTTACAGTATACTAAACACCATTGACTTTGAGATAGGGACAGAACAATCCTTAAATTTATTGCTAGCTTATGAAAAATATATAAATGAGACTTATGCTCATCAAAGTCTTTACTAGAAATAAAAATATTATCTATATATATACATAAAAAATCTTCACAGCCACAAAAAATTTTGCCCATTCTTTCCTAGAATGAAGGAGCATTCATTAACCCAAAAGGCGTCATCGTCCATTCATAATGTCCAGAAGGACAATTCAAATGTAGTCTTATATTTGTCTTCTTTCTTCACCCTAATTTGGTAGAAACTTGACTTTCAATCAAATTGAGAAAAACCCTTTACATTAGAAACCTTTTCTAAAAAACAAAACTTATACAACATTGGATAAGGGAAGTGGATTGTAATTTTATTTAATGGTCTCTAATTTATAACCATTTTTTTCTTTTCTTTGATATTTAGATCCTTTGCAAACCATAAATGTATAGCAGTTAAAATTATCTAATGACAATGTGTAATGTATTTGCCTCTTTTGAGTTCTTCAATTGCCTCTCGCATTTCTAACTAATTCTGAGTAGGGATTAGTATCTTTTTCCACTTTTGATTTTTGGCATTAGGTTTTATTTTTATCTCCATCTTTGGCAGCTCCCTCTCCCATAATATTTTGGGGATCATCTGAACAAACATCCTTAATAGTGATAGCTTTTAATTCTGGTAAAGGTTCAACTATCTAGATCCTACTTATGGCTGGATACCTTTTAGATGCATATACAAGTCTTGGAGTACTTATTTTCTTGCCATTCAAAGGAAACATGACACTCTTCTTGGTGCAACCATAAGGTGTATATTTGTCAATGAAATTTCCTCCTAATAGCACATCTTCATGCATTTGGTTCATGGAAAAGAAGTCACATTTGAATTTTTTTCCTTCTAATTATACTACTTTCCAATGATTATAATTGTCACAACTAAATTCAATCTCTTGAACATCACAAGGAATATATGAAGTTTTTTGACTTAGTTGTTCCCAATTATTGAGAACTCGTTCATTACAAAAGGATAGAGATGCTCTAGTGTTAATCTAAGAATCATACTATTTGACATTTATTATCACACTTATGTACTAAGAAAATTTCCTGTAAGAAGATATACTAATTATTGTGGCCTGGGTTCTTATAGGATAGACATAAACATTTGGACATTTGTAGGATCTTCAATAAATGGATGGAATTATTCATTTTCATCTTCATATTCTTCTTAAATTCTAGAAATAAATTGATGATGGTTTAGGCTAGAGTAGGAAGTGTTACGGCCATCTAAGTCTTCTTCAATAATCACAAATGGACATAATTTGAGTATGATAGTTAAGCATTTTAAGACATGGTTTTTCATGAGAGAATTGAGAAATAGCTCGTAGAATAGGATCCTCAGGTATAGATTTTTTATTGAACTTCCTTTCTCTGTATTCTACTACTAAAGGAGAATACATAAAATTTTATATGTACTTTGGGAATCTCTTCTTCAAAAGGGATAAATTCTTGAAATTCTCTTTGGAGGTCTTGATATTGCAAGACTGACTATTAGAATGCTGGCTATTAAGTCATAATAGGAGGCCTTGGTTGCTATTTCTTAAAAGAAAAATTATATCTGTTGTTGTACCCTCTTCCTTGATATCCCCTTCTTCTTTCTTTTCTTGTTTGATTCATCAATATATTTGGGAACTCATTAGACTCTTCATCTTCTAGTTGTTCTTCTATTTCTTGTATTGTAGCAGCAAGATAGTGTAAACAAGTTTCATCTTCTACATCTACTTCTTCTTTGAATTCTTTAGTAATATGTTCATAGATATTATCTTCCAGATAAGATCTTCTTCATCTATAACATCTGGCCATTGCTATAAAAGGATTAGAATAAACTACTTTTACTACCTTGTTTGTACAAGAACAATCTTGTGCTTTGTCTCCTGGTTTGTTATAGATATAACAAATGATATTTTCACTTTGTGGGCATGGATGAGAGTGTTTGCACAAATTTTTGTTCTTTGGTGTGTAAGAATTTATTTTCTTGAAAGTCCTTTTCTAGAAATTTACTTTTCTTTATGTTTTTTGAGGATTTTGCACAATGACTCTGTAAAAGGATTACATCTATAGGAATCAATAAAGGTAGGGCCATTCCTTTATGCTTCATGCTTTGTAAACTTCTATTGATTTTTACAATCATCAATGAATTTAAATTTATGTTCTCTACCAAATTGAATGAAGTATGTAATAGGACATTATTGTAGATTGAGGCTACATAAATCTAAATATCCCATTAATATGTCTGAAAGATTGTATGGTAGCCCTTCACGATAATTTTTTTTCCATTTCAATCTACTTTTCATCTTGTATTGTCATAAATTGTCACTAGGTCAATTTAGACCTCATTTTTGTGCCCCTAGTTTAGTGCGTCTCTCCCTCATTGCCTATTTAGGTTCGATTTGTGTTAATTATCTAGTTTGGATTCCATGTACACCCACCAATTGATTTATTTGAGTGTTATCAATCTCCCTGGGGCTAAAACAATGTCGCTGACTGAGAAGGACTAGAGCACCTAGTGCCCTAGTCCCTATTAGTTAGGTCTTATTTCAAAATGGGGAATGGGCCCTATCTCACTAGCAAGAAATTAACTATGGATCCACATGGCCATTGGAGGTCAGACTAATCAGTAATTTACCTAGATACCCCTATATAAATATATTTGATTAATTCATCTAAACCTAAGTCTCCATCTACAAGCAACTAGATATCCATGCATCCATGAAGCATTCATTATCAAGCATTTTTTGAGAGGCCTCTAAGGCTGTATATTATTAATTGAGCCATTGTGGAGAAAAATTGCATCATTCATATGCAAACATGTGTAGGTGATTAGGGTTTCGTCATGTCTATGCCATTTCATACAACATATGTGATTATGTATTCAAGAAGCAAAGCATCATTGTCAACAATTGCAAATCTAAGGTATATATTTTCATTATTTATTTTAGTATTTGCAATATTTCATTCAAGGTTAATTCCTAAACAAGGGTTTGACTTAGGAAAACCCCTATTCCCAACCATTTTCCCTTTCTCTAGTGTATGTATGAATCAGTGCGAAGCTGTAACTTTTAGGATCAACATAATTCATAGAGTCAAATAGTTTCCAGTTTTGATATTGAAAAGTGCAAAGGACCAGAGCAACGAGCATTCTGGTCTCAAAAATTCTAGATGACCTTCTATGAACAAATCTGAACACTCATGTATTAATCAAATCCAAGTTTATGACTTTTTTGACAATCGTAGCTCGCTGTTAATGCATCTTTACAATCAATTCCAACACATTTACCCTAATTTCAATATTTTGACAATTCAACTTAAAAGATAGTATCGATTTCAAATTCAGTGAATCTAATAAAAATTCTCAGCCCTATCCTTTCTGATTTGAGTCTAGATCTATTAGGTTCACCCCTCTCTTAATGGAGTGGTCCTGAAGCAAAAATTAGTGGTCTTATCCCTTCTTGTTGTGGAAACCCCAATTTTTTACCATAACATTTTGGTGAGCTCGACTCCTTACACCTTTATTTCTTATTTTATGATCCTATATTTGAGTGTTTATACAATTTAGAATTCAAATTTACATTGAGAAGTTTAATTTCCAATTGAATTTCATAAATTTAGAGGTTAAATTCAAACCCTAATTATTTAATTCGAAAATTGAGCTTGTGAGTTGTCTAATTTGGATTAATTATTTTGTATTTGATTTTTGAACATTTTAAATTTTACTTTTTTATTTGTATATCTTATTTTCATCAAATAACATAAATTAACAGGTTTAATTCACAAAAACCCTAATTTATTTTGGTTAAATTGATTTGTGAGTTGCATAATTTGTCAAATCTATTTTCAAATCTGATTTTAAACAATCATAATGACACTTCATAGATGTGATTTAGTTGTCATTTTATATATGACTACATTTATTTTTACTTATCTTTATCATGATCATGTGTTGGATAAAGGTTTCTTTCATTTCACATTTCTTCTTTTCATCCATAGCAATTTGGCATATTGCATTTTTAAATTTCCAAATTTCTTATTTTCAATCAATTAGATCTCAAAGATTTTATCCATAGTTCATGTTGTGTTACGATGAAATTTTTAGGAAAATGCATTACATATGTAGATTACATCAAAGATTTTGTAGATCCCAATCCTAGATATGCTAATGGAAAACCTAATACTTGTACCTCTGCTAGGGTATGTACTATGAATGAAGAAAGAGATAATACTCCTATCAATGATCTCTTTAATGGAGAGAAACCATTGAATAGCAACATAGCACCATCTTCTTCTCATACACATAGCCTAGTGTAAGAGGGGCAAGATCAACATATTGGTGTTTTAATCTCTCTAGAGATCCACCTTATTCTCCTAGAGCCTATATTAAAAATAGAAAACTTTGTAGAGGAGATGATATTATGCATTTTAAATTTCACTTTTATATTCATAGATATATCTTCCTCATAAAGATATTCTTCTTCACTTACAACATCCCATCATGTTTCTAGAAAAGGGTTAGAATAATCTTCTTTTACTACCTTGTTTTTACAAGAACAATGTAGTTATTTGTGTCCTAGCTTGTTACAAATATAATAGATTATCATTGAGCTTTTTGGGCATGGATGAGAGCATTTATGCAAATATTTGGGATCATAGGATACATTATGTCACAATGCAACATAAAAGTTGATCTAACAAATGTTAAAGCCATCTTAGAAATACCTCGTGTGTGCAGGAAAAGCGGGTCAATAGAACTTAAAATGTGAAAAAATGAAGCCTAAGGAGCCTTGTCCACACACCCATAGGACTTCTTGGTGCAAGCTATGGAGTCACGAAGGATCACTCAGCTTCCCAAGGTTGGTTCATTGGTTCTCTATCTCACAAGGTCCTTCAAACCAATGTCTTTGCTCTCAGATCACTAAGCAGAGTGGTTTAGGACTGACAAATGCAAGAACGAGCGATGCTTTGATTTATTTTATTATGAAATGCATCCTAAGCTATGCATGATCTTAAAAATGCAATTAAACTAGATTATAAGATGACAAGATTAGTAGCAAGAATGTCCTAGCATGATATATTAGTCTATGATTAAGCTAAATGATAAGGAAAATACTCTGAACATGCATATTTAGATTAATTCCTATTTAAAAAAGAGGCTAAATGATGAGCATAAATGAGATATTAAAGCTTCGATGGATTTGAGTATAAGTAGGATGCTAAAGACTTGGATATATAAAATGCAGGATGGAGAGCTCTATTTATAGCAAAAATAGGGCAATGGATGGCCAAGATTAAAACAGTTAATCAAGGGTTGAGTTTGAAACTTGCTCAATCCATGTTTGCAATTTGCACCAATGAAATGGTGACAATAGTCAACATAAGGTTGGGTTAATAAGAGAGGTAGGAAGCATTAAATGCTTGAGAAGACCTCATGGTTACCTTAAGAGGTAAGGGTTAAGGTTAGGTTAAGATTATCCATTGGATAAAGATTTTACCCAAAGGATAAACTCTTGTGCAAAGGATTAAGGACTAACCATGGTCAAAGCAATAAATGCTTGATGAGACCCTTGGGTTACATGGAGGTTGAGTTTAAAGAAAGTCTTTAATCATGTTTGAGGGTTGAGTGAACCATTAATGGTTTGGAAGAGAAAGTTGTTCGAGACTTGAAGCCTTTAATGGTTATCAAAGAATTTGAGGTTTTGAGAAGTGACTTCCTCTTGCTTAGGGATGTGACAATATTTAGGAGATGGGTTAGGCTAATTTAGAAGTGATTAGAAGAATCTAGAATAGGGTTGAGGAATAGGGTTTAGGAGGCAAGTGGGAGATGTAGGAAAATGCAAGTGGATGGAGAGATAATAGGATTTAATTGAAATAAAGTTAATTTAATTCAATTTGGTTGCAAGTGGAGGTTTTTAAATAAATTAAATTTAGTTAATTGGGATTCCCTATTTAATTAAATGTAAATTTAATTAAAAGGTTTAGAAGAATAGATTTAGTTAAATAAAATGATTTATTCAATTAAATTACCTAAAAGGGGTTAATTGAATTTAATTAAATAAATTGAGTAATTTACTTAATTAAATAGAGGAATATGGATAATTTAATTAAATTAGATTTAATTAAATAGAGAAATGAACATAGAATATTCATTTAGGAATATAGTCATTTTTATATGTCTACATTTTGCCACTCTTTGAAGTGACGTGTGTGCACATGTTAATTCAAAGAAAATGATGTGTCACTAAAATTTGATTATGATTAGTGTTGTTTTTAGATTTTCATGTCATGCCCCAGATTTTATGTGTGATGCCCCAGATTTGATAAACAATGTTTGATAATGCCCCCTTGGGAGATGAATCAAAATTTGGAAAATTTGATTTCATTTGATAATTGTGTTTGCATTGTAAAATTTTGGCTATGTGGAATACTAAAATTGATTCATCTCCTGATATTGATGTGTACGAGGGTACGAGGAAGACCACGAGTCAATTACATGCTCAATCCCCTAACCCTAATTTTATTTTACCCTATAAAAGGGGAAAAGTGCATTATTTTGTCTTATTTATGCTTGTTGACCTTGGAGAGAGAGACTTTTGGAGAGAAGACAAAATGCCTATTTCATATTCTATGCATCGATTCGAGCGCATTCAGAGGTATCAGAGGCCTATCGTGTATGGACCACTGGTAAGTCAACCCTTTTGACCCCCTTTTGATTTTTGATTTTGTCATTTTTGGTCATGTTTTGAATTTTGGCATGCAGTTTTTTTGTTTTAGCGCATCGGGGTTGTCGGTTAGTGCATATGAAAAATTTCATAGTGCATAGGGTTTTAGATTTTTGGTAGCGTCCAAAAACGTAGGCCAGCGCATAGATTTTCTAGGTTAGCACATAGTCGTAGATTAACTCATTAGGGACACAGGGTAGTGTAGAGGGTTAAACGGGTAGTGCATCGGGTAAACCTAGCGCATTGGGTGCATAGGGGGTCGCATGGGTATGCGTAAGTAGTGTGTAGGTCTGACCTAGTGCATAGGGTTAGATAGGTAGCCCAGACATGGGCTAGGTTAGCGCATGGGATAGGTTTAGTGCTTAGGGTAGATTAGATGGTGCATTGGAAGAAACAGATAGCGCATAGAGTCAATCTAGCGTGTAGGGTAGATAGGATAGCGCATGGGGAAAGCAAGTTAGTGCATGAGTAGGATTTCAGTGTATAGCCAAATTTAGTTAGCGCATGTGGTAGGTTTTGTGAGATAAGATGATTTGTGAATGAGGAAAATTATAGGATAAGGTTAGTTTTGCTAGGATAGGTGTAAATTGTTCATTTTTTTTTTTACCTGTTGTCATGGTTTTGATAGGTTGTCCAATATGAGTGCTGATATAACTTGGTTTGATTTGCAATTTTTCAAGTTATTTATAGATATTAATGTGGAATTGATATGAACTTGATTTGATTTGCATTTTTTAAAGTTGATATATGTGGAGCTTGAGTTGTGTTACAACCTGATACGATTGTGGAACTTGATTTGTTTGACAAGTTGATATGGGTTGGAAACTTGAGTTGTGTTACAAGTTGATGTGATGTGGAAACTTGAGTTGTGTTACAAGTTTGATATGATTTTTGAAAACTTGAATTGTGTTACAAGTTGATATGGATGGATATGATGTAGAACTTGATTTAGATTTTCAAAGTTTTCAAGTTTTTGATGTGATTTTGATTTTGCTATCTATGTTTTGATGAGGAAACTAATATTGGACTTGTTTTGGTTTTTGACACGAGCGATTGGGAGTGGTTCAGTCACGTGAGCAGTTCCCTAGACCATGGGCATTGATACCACGGTTGTCACAAGCTAATCTAGAGATTATTGATAGATGCGGCCTGTCTTCCCTACTAGATATGCCTCGGTTTACTATGAACTGAGGTTTGTTTATAGCACTGGCAAAGAGATGGCATAGTGACACGAATACCTTCCACTTTGCCACAGGTGAGATGATGGTGACCCCAGAGGATTGTTACTAGATCTCGCATGTACCTGTTGTAGGTGCACTATTACCTTATGAGTAGTCAAAGGAGGGTGGGACAGAGGTACTTCACCGGATATTTCATGATGACACAGTTTGCGGATATGAGATCCCTTGGCAGGAGCTTTTGGATCTGGACTATGCACCTCTTCCATCGGTATTGGCAGGCTTTATAGGTGGTTTCCTATGTCCCAACCGTAGGTCGAAGGGACTATCTGTAGGACGAGGATTGGTGCTAGAGGAGATGATGACATAGGGTCGCAGGTTTACATGGGGATCAACTATGCTAGCCCACTTGTACAGGGACTTGCATGAGGTAGTATACTGGGTTATGGTAGTTTGTCAGCTGGCGTGACACTTCTATAGGTATGGTGTTGGGAGCACATTCCCGCAACTAGGCCACTGGTGGATAGAGATAGGCCTATTGGGTGTGCCTATGCATATCAATACAGGGCGTTAGTTGTCCAACGGAAGTTGGGCAAACTTGAGCATTGAAGGAGGGTATTAGATGACATTGATATGATCATCTGGCGACCTTATACAGGTTATGAGGTTTGGGCTAAGGATGGGTTGGAGATGCCATATGTCTTCATGACCCGATTTTTGATAGGGCGAACCCTGTTTGTGATTGAGAGATTTTTGGTTACTAGAGTTTTGCGGTAGTATGGTCATCAGCAGGGGATACCACAAGGGACCTGTTTGTATGCACGCCGGAGGCAGGATATACTGGATTAGGGTCTAACTATTGACAGTGTTGTGGCTGTAGAGGATTTTGTGTAGTTAATGGGCCAGATATGGGAGTACGCCCCTGAGATACTAGATGTTGGTATGACGGATGAGTTTACCCGATTGTTCAGAGCTCATGTCGTGGCAAGGATATCAGATCCAGCGGAGATGTGGTTCGCTTTCGATGATGATGAAAATGAGGGAGGTGGAGATGGGGATGAGGGAGATGATGGAGAAGGTGGAGGAGGACGATGAGGGAGAGGAGATTAGGGGAGGAGAGGAGACAAAGGTAGAGATCATGGTGATAGAGGGGTGCGGGTGGAGAGAGCAGTTTGACAAGCTATGATGGATAGAGTGAGAGGAGGTTTGGCAATTGGAGCAGGGGGTGAGGGGAGAGTAGGAGAGCTGATAGCAGCAGTGGGAGGGACTTATGAGTTGAGATGACCAGCTTAGAGGAGGAGGACTGATGTGCTACCTCCACCAGCACTAAGGACAGGGGGAAGGACATGGAGTGCATCTTGCCAGGTACCCCTTCAGATCCAGGTTTCGATGTATCAAGAGGATGCTCTAAGATTAGGACCCTACAGGTGATAGTGTAGTAGCTGCAGGCATGACTATTGGCACAGTAATGTCAGATTACACAATTGACCATAGAGTTGGATACTATTTTGGAGTGGTTAGGTCGAGCTGCTGAGCCGGTAGGGAGTTTGCAGAGAGTGGCAATAGGTGGTCCGATGAGAGACACATTAAGAGAGCTGGCTTTGAGAGCCAAGGAGATGGAGTACTACTGGTGCCATTATGAGGATACAGTGCCTAGGGAGTGTCGAGCGCAGAGTTTCACGCAGTCGAGATCGAGTCGATCTCAAGAGACTAGTTCGCGGTCAAAGAGCAGAGGCGTGATGGGGCCTCATAGACAGGATCCACCTCGAGATCCAGGGGCTGGGACATCTGTGGCAAGACCATCTCCTTCAGGAGATAGTCACTCTTGAGAGATGTTGTCTCCATTGTCTTTTTTATCATTGTTTTTGTTGTACTGGGTATAGACATGACAGATATTGTATATTAATCATTTGTTGAGATATATATATGACACCACTTTCTTTGATCCTTATGTGATGTGTTATGGATAATGTTGTCTATATGATGTTAGTGCTTCTATTGTTGATGATGTAATGCTTAGATAGATTGATTTAGATGTGATGAACATGATGATGATGTTTGATTTATGAGATGTATCTTGAAAATGAGATGTATGATATGATGTGCAATTAATTGTAAAATGATATGCAACTAATTATTTTTTAGCATCCTCATTTTGTATTTGTCATCCTGATATAGCCACATGTTATTTTCTTTCGATATATATATCATCATTGAGCTTTGATTGATCTTGGGATATGTTGGAAATTTATACAAGCATAATGGTATAATTGAACCATGATGACCTGAGAAAAATTTACATGATGTTTGATTTTGCAAGATAGCGCAAGTGTCAAGGTATAATTGAACAAGGATGACCTAAGTGTGGATTGAGTATAAACTGACAATATTAAACCATTTGTATGTGCAAAGTGGAATCATGTCTTTAGTGATATTCGTTGAATCACGTCTCGAGACAAGTCTTCATACAGTATAAGTGATCGCCTCACAGATAGAAGACTAAAAAGATATTGGAGTTTCCCAATGTTTCTCTAGCTTTGAAGAATTGTAGAGAAAATATAGAGAATCCAATAATTCAAAAAGTTTAAATGCAAGAATAGACAAAAATTTATGCAAAATGCAACATGTGATACTTTAGAAAATTATCCATCGTATTTCTTTTGTGATTCTTTGTTTGATCAATCAATGTTTTACATTGTGATTTGTGTGAGCCTTTGTGGATATGATGTTCTAAGTTTTGCAAGTAGTTGTGACAGGTTGAACATGCTACAAGTTTTAGACGGTTATTGCCCCTAGCTAAGTGTACCTCTTGATGCGGGTATGTACAGTGATTACCAAGCCATGGTGAGATGTGGTGAAAGGCTAGACGGATAAATCAGGATAGTGACTACGCTAAGTATGTCCTAAATGGATATTTGTGATAAAATGTCGGGTGATGGCCGATAGTGCTTTACTGTGGAGATAAGGATATGGATATAGATAGAGGAGTTGTTCTTTCACAATAGCACCTGTTACCACGTTTTCACCAGTTGCTTTTATTGTACCTCTTTTTTTGCTTTTTCTTGATTTTTTTTTGTTTTGACTTTTTCCATGTATTAGACTACTCAAGTGTAGTATTTCTTTAGATGGATGTTGTTAGTTGGTTCATCGAGCACATCTCCTTCTGAAGTTGTTAGTTGATAAGCACTTGATCCATAGACTGATATGATGACATAGGGACCTAACCAGTTAGGTTCAAATTTCCCTTTCTTTTCTCGATCTTGCTGATTTCTAGGATTTTCCTTGAGTACTAGGTCACCAACTTTAAAAATCCAAGGAATGACTTTGTGGTTGTAGCTTCTACACATGCATTGCTGATATGCTTTGAGATGAGTATAAGCATGTTGGCGTCTTTCATCTAATAGTTCAAGTTCTTGTAGTCGGTTAACTCGATACTCTTCATATGGGATTAGGCCTGTTAGAGAGACTCTTAGAGATGGAATTTATACCTCTACGGGTAAATAGCTTCTGATCCATATACTAATGAGTATGGAATTGCTTTGGTAGGTGTGCGAATGCTAGTTATATATGCCCAAAGTGTTCGATTGAGTTGCACATGTCAATCTTTGCCTGCATCATTCATTGTTTTCTTTAGGATTTTCAATATTGTCTTGTTGGATGCTTCTGCCTGACCATTCCCATGTGGTTAGTATGGTGTAGAGAAACGATGTTGGATTTTGAATTTTTCGCATAGTTCTCGGACATATTGGTTTTTGAAAGGTCATCCATTATCAGTGATGATGGAACTGGGAATACCATATCTGCAAATTAGATAATTAAGGATAAAAGAGGAAATTTGTTTCCCAGTCACTATGGTCATGGGGATTGCCTCTATCCATTTGGTAAAGTATTCTGTTGTAGTTATAATGAACTTGTGTCCATTTGAAGGTGAAGGATGAATTTTGCCGACCAAGTCTAGTCCCCACTGACAAAAGGGCTAGGATGTTGTGAATGGCTATAGTTCCTGTGCTGGTGCATGTATAAGATTACCATGGATTTGGCATTTAGGACACTTTTTTTCAAAGTGATAAGAATCTTTTTCCATTGTAAGCCAGTAGTACCCCATCCTTAGAAATTTTTTAGCAAGAGTAGTACCACTGGAATGTGCACCACAGATACCTTTGTGAAGCTCGTGTAAAGTAGAGTTAGATTCATTACGATCAAGGCAATGAAGAAGAGTATCACCTAGACCTCGACGATACAAAGTATCAGTAGTAAGGGTATAACGGGCGACTTGTCAGATAAAGTTAGGCTTTTGGTTTCGGGACAAGTCAATGGGTAGGATATTTGTCTTAAGATACTCATATATTGTTCCATATAAGGGGGAGTCTGAACCAGTTAAGGCGTAGATAGCCTGGGATTCCGAGTGGTCATAGGCAGGGGAGAACAGTTGCTCTACTAGGAATTCGTAACAACTTTGTTGTTCTGGAATTTGTAGTAATGAAGTGATAGTAGCCATTGCTTCATCTGCTTTGTTGTTTAATCTTGGTATTTTCTTGAAGGTGATGTGTGCAAAATATTGCTTGAATTCATCCACCATTTGCTTATAGGGTAGCAGCTTGTCATCCTTTGTCCTGTTGATGTAGTATATTGCTCGTTCCTTTCCTTGTTGATCTTCTTGTGCTAATAGTGCCCCTAGTGATATATATGTTGTGGAAATATAGAGAATGAGTGGCTTCCCTGCTATCAGTGGTACTAGAACTGGTGGGTTCATCAGATAATGTTTAATTTGATAGAAAGATTCTACACATTTGGCTTCCCATCTGAATGGTACATTTTTATGTACCAAATGATTGAATGGTAGGCTTTTATCTGGTAATTGAGCAATGAATCACCTGATTGATTGGAGCCGTCCTTGTAGAGATCTGAGTTGGCTGATGTTCTTTGGTGGTGGCATCTCCATGATGGCTTGTACCTTTGCTGGATCCACTTCAATTCCCTTTTCTAAGACTATGTAGCCTAGTAACTTGCCTGATGTAGCCCCAAAGACACACTTCTTAGGGTTGAGCCTAACTTCGAATTTCTCCAATCGATCAAAAATCTTTGCTAAGATGCTTAGGTGTTCTGCTCTGGTGAAGGATTTAGCTAGTAAATCATCCACATAGTCTTCCATGAAGGTATGCATCATATCATGAAAGATTGTTGTCATTGCTCGCTGATAAGTTACCCCTGCAATCTTTAAGCCAAAAGGCATGACATTCCAACAATATGTTCCCCAAGGATAGGTGAATGTTGTTATATCTTGATCCTCTGGAGCAATCTTGATTTGGTTATATCCTGAAAAACCGTCCATTAGTGATAACATTGCATGGCCTGCTATGAGGTCTACAATGATGTCGATACTGGGTAAAGGAAAGTCATCCTTTGGATAGGCATTGTTGACATCTCCAAAATCTATGCATATTCAGATACTGCCATTTGGTTTTGAATCTGATACAATGTTGGAAATCCATTCTGCATAGTCAATGGGTCGGATGAATCCGACATCTAATAGTTTCTTTACTTTAGCCTTGACCATGAGTGCCACATGTGGATTCATCTTTTGTAGTTTTTACTTAACCGGTTTAGCTCCTGGAGCCATAGAAAACTGATGCATGATTAATTGTGGATCAATCCTAGGCATATCTACGTATGCCCAAGCAAAGTTGATTTGCTTTTCTTTAAAAAATTTGATAAATTCTGATCTTTCTGCTTTTGTCAGAGATTCTGCAAGGTGTATATTTTTGGATGCTTCTGTAGTACAAATGTTGATTGATTGAGTGGGCTCAATCAATATGGGTTATCACTCATGAAAATGTTCAGGAAGAGTGTCAAGTCTCCCATCTTTAGGTTCCTTAAAAAGGTTTTCACCCTCACATGCATCCTTTATTTTTACTTTTTTGTGATCTAGAGCTGCCATTGACTGTTTTTCAGCATCAAATCCTTTATTTGGTTTAGTTTTGCGACTGAGAGACTTGGCACTCCCTTGGTTGCAGACATCGTTACTTTGTTCATTGGTAGAGCCTATTTCCGAGTTAATGGTACATAGGTAGTGAATAATAGATTCATCATTTTGAAAAATTGGTATATCATGTACTTTGGGTTCGTCCCAGTCGATGATGTCAGGAAAGACAAGTGGTAAGGAATCGTTTGGTGGATCAAGTTCTGTTGCGGTAAGTGTCAGGATAGAGGTTTCATTGTGATTGGTTCGGGTGTTAAAGAAGTCTAGGATTCGGTTGAGGTCTTCGATGCTATCATCCTCTATATAGACTTGTTCATAATGTTTCTGCTTGCTTTCCTTAGTGTCATAGATATTTTGTGGTCCAAATTCAAGTAGTCTAAATTTTGTGCTATGTTCTTCTTGAGAAAGGGATATAGAACTAGTATTTTAGTGGTATTTTTAGTAGCATTTGAGAAGCTACCCCATTCATTTTCATTGGAATCAGTCTCAGAGTTATCATCCTAGATCTTTTTAGTGTTGTAAATAGTTATGTTGAATGGTGAAAATAGATCTTTGATAATTGATACTATTCTACTGGCTTTTTCTGCTTCTCCGTCACATCCTGCTTCTATTTTTTATATTTGTTGGTAGACTATTTCTTCCCAGGGAGGAATGATGTTGCCCTGAGGTGATTCTACTTTGGTAGATATTTGTTCATGAATATGAGCTACTACTGTATATTTTTCCTTCTAGTGAATGATGGGCTTCTCCTGATGTTGCTTCTTTTCTTGATGTTCACATTCCTTACAGATTGTCTTTGCTGACTCAAATAGTGCTTCTTGCTAGGATTCTTCTTTGTACTTCTTCTTTGCTTTCCATTGAGGTTTTTGATATTTGTGTGGTATTTTCCTTGGTAGTAGAGTGAACTCAAAGCCCAATCCTTTTTTGTCTTTACTAAATTGTGAAGGAGGATCCAATGGTTCTATGTCACCTTCCTGACACTTACCAATAGGTCCTTTGCCATTGTATCCCATTTGTTGCATGATTAAGTAACCTTTTCCATATAGGTGTGTGGGTATAGCTACTTCCACAATAGTTGCTTTGTCTTCTTCCTCATCTTTGTATAGCCAACTAAGGATATCCTTTTCCTCACATTCATGTGCTAAAGTGTCAAGTTGAATGAATGTGCCATTGAACTTGGTGATGGGCTGAGTTGCTTGATGTGCTGATGTTATAGGTAATCCATGAGATCTAGTTGATGTGGTTAAGATGGTCAAACACATGGGTTCCAAAGAGTATCCTCCCATGCCTTGTTCTTTGATTTATAATTTCTACTTAAAATCTCTAGGTAGTGATTTAGACTTCTCTTGTTGAAGATTTGATGCTGAGGGATTCTGTTTCTCTCTATTATGCAGAACGAAATTGTCCTGGGTTGCCCCCATTGTATTACAATATTGAAATGGATTGTGATCAACATATATAGAAACCTCTTGCCTATTATAGGGGAATTTGACACGCTGGTGATATGTAGAAGGCACTGCTTGCATTTCATGTATCCAGGGTCGACCCAATAAGATATTGTATGTGAGGTCTATGTCTAAGACCTGGCACATAGTATCTCTTTGTATTGGTCCGACTTGAATTGGAAACACCATAGTTCCTTTAGAGGATCTTTCTTCATCATCATATGCCTTTAGAGTAATCTTTTTGCATGGATCAATAGACTCCTCTAAGAAGCCTAATGCACGGATAAGTTTTATGGTACATATATTAAGCCCAGCTCCTCCATCTATCAATACTCATTTTACTCGATGCTTATAGATGATGACTTCAATATGGAGACGAGTGTTATGTGGATGACTTAGTGAGATATTATCATGCTCTGAAAAAGTGAGATTATGAGGCCTTGTCATATGAGTGACCATGGCTTGGAATTTGTCAGCATCCAGATCTTGAGGTACATTTGTTTCTAATAAGGCTTGCTCCAATATGTCTTTGTGTTTTGGTGAAAGTTTTAATAATTCCAGTATAGATATTTGAGCAGGAGTTTTGCGCAGTTGGCTAACTAGATCATATTGAATTTTGGGTATAGCGTTTGTTGTTGACGTATGTCCTTTCAAGACATATTTTTGAGTTGTTGTTGTCACGTTGACAAATTCATGATCACATTGATCTCGGATTGTGATGACATTGACCTCATTGTCTTCAACTGATATATGATTGATGGTTCTATTGTAGATGTGATTCATATGAGCTCCACGTGTATCGTTCAAGGTGGAAGCTCCATCCTTGTTGTAGTTTGGAAGAGGATTCTTAAAGGCTCCATGGTCACCATTTGTCTTGAGACCATCTACCTTTAAATCACCTCTATCAATCATGTCTTGAACAATGTTTTTTAGTCTCATGCAATCATTTGTTTGATGACCTTTGTTACGATAAAAATCACAAAAGTGTGAGTCATTCCACAAAGGTGGTTTGATTTGTTGTTCATAGTTACTGATTGCTGGTAATGAGATAATTTTGTTTACCAGGAGTTCTTTGAATGCTAACTCTAGTGATTGTCCCAGAGGTGTGCAGACACGTTTTTGGAAATTGTTGGTGCCACCTCATGAATTGTTATTAGGTCCTTGATTTGCATGATTGTTTTGAGCATTGTTGGTGTTGTTTGGGTTGGGTTGACCTTGATTGATATTCGGTGCGTATGTGTTAGTGTCTGGGTTAGCACCTTTGGGGTTCTTTGTAGCTTGAGGATTTCCCGATAAGGCAAGCATGAGTTGTTTAGATTTTGGATCATGTGGTTCATTGCCTCCTTCGTTTCCATTGTTCTTATTTCTGGTCCAGAATCTAGATTTGTCTAGGTTGTTGTTATTTTGGTTATTGTAGTTTGATGAACCTGTTCCTTCTTTGAAGAATTTGAGAATTCCTTTCTTGACACACGCTTCTTCTACTTGAATGTCATTTTCAATCAATTTAGCGAAAGATGATATGCATTGGAGTTTGAGCCTGTAACTCATCTCACCATTCAAGTTGTCAATGCAAATTTCCATTTTCTCCTTTTCAAGAATATCTTGAGGATATTGCGAAACCATACATTGCCAACGTTGAAGGAATACCATGAATGTTTCATTGTTTTTCTGTTTGGTGTTACAGATGTCTAGCATGGTAATATCATGTTTAATGTTATAAGAATGTTAAGTTATGAATTTGTTGACTAGTTCATCAAATGATCTGACAGGAGGTATGATTTTGGATAACCATTCCATTGTTTGTCCTCCCAAACTTCATGGGAATAACCTCATCAGATAGGTGTCATCATGAGCAAATTCAAGACTCATGGTGCATAATTCTTGAACATGATCATGAGGATCACTTTTCCCATCATATTTGTCAAATTTTGGAACGTCTGAGTTTGGAGGAAAAGGGACCATGTGCAATCTTTGGTCAAAAGGATAAGGACAAATTTCATTTAGTGAATACCATACTATTGTCCCTTGTTGCATGTCTTGCATTTGTCTTTGTAACATTTGCATTTGTTGAGTAAGGGCAACCAAAGGCGCATTGTTTTGCCGAGGGAAGACTTCTTCCTTTGCATTAATCCTAGGTTGAAATGGTGTATGGAATGGTATATTTTGCTCCAGGATGTGTTGCTCAGGGATGTTTTTCCTTGGTGTATTTTGTTCTGGTATGTTTTGTTCAGGAATATCTTGCTCAGGGTTGCATGCCTCCCCTTCTCATTATCGTTCTTGATAGTCATAATGTTGAGATATTGTTCTAAACATATCTGTGTCAAAGTCTTCAGGAAGTTTAACCCCTTTGCTCATAAGCATGAGTAGTTATTTTTCCTTGTCATTTTCCATGAGTCTTTCTACAAGTTTTTGAAATGAAGCACTCTCTTGGCATTCCTGAAGAAGTTCTTCAGAAATTTCGGCATCCTCTAGACTCGGATGCTCAAAAGGATATGATAATCTCTGATTCATGCTAGATTTTGATTGTATTTCACTTTGTTTTTTTTGTTGAGAGCGAGTAACAACAGACATCTAGTAGAAGCTTTCTGTGATAAAAGGGGACAAAATCCTCTTCAATGTGTTGCTCAGGGGTTGGTGGTTCAAACGGGGTATGTTGTAAGTGATGCACCCCCCGGGATAGAATGTAGGATTGATCTTTCCTCCACGGTTTATGATTTGACTGAATGCAGACTTTTGACAATATGCTCCAGTATTTAAAGGTTCCTTGTCAAATTCGTTGGATTTGTTCTAGATATAAAGTTTGACATGATGAAGAAATGTTCGATGAGATTTGAAGAGTTGACGATTGATATATAATAATTTATTTCATTTGACAAATTTAGAAAAACTTGGTTGTTGTTTCTTCAACATGGTGTTACGATAAATCTTTTGTCTTCTCAGAATATGAGTATTAGTCATGCATAAGTGATTAATGGTTTCCTTTTGAATTGTTTTGGATTCAGTTTATCTTGTTTTGAAGACTCAAGTTTTACTTTATCAAAGTGAAGGTTTAGATTCCCCCTCACGACAAAGTGAGTCAAATGATATGGATAAAGTTTCCCGATATGAAAACTTGATTTGACAACCTGAATTTTTTTTTTGAACAAATGTTTTTGGGATAAAATCCATGAGATGATAAAGGACCTATTCGTCACTTGTGATGATGTTTCCTGATTTGGATAGGATAGATATGTTTATCATGTAACTAGTTTTGGATTCTGGACAACTTTTGTTTGACTAGAAATTTGTCTTAGAAATAGCTTTTAATGTTCTATTTTTGATACTCTGTTTTGACGAAAATGAAGCTGATCAAAGGAGGTTTTCAAAAATGTTTTCAAAATTTTTCAAATTTATCACTGTTTTACCCCCTATTTTTCTATTTTTGATCATGTGCTAAAGTAGAGATGAGATGCGCTCCAGAAAGTTTTCAGTGCGCTAAGGAAAAGACCACACGCGCTAGGCTACCCCCGGCTACGCGCTAACTAATTTAGACTATTTAATTTTGTTTTCTATTTTGCTCAAAAAGTCATGCGCTAGTATGGGCCTGCTAAGCACTAACTCATGAACTCTATGCACTAGTGTTTGACTCCCACATGCTAAACTGTTCTTAAAATGTGCTAAGTTACGACTGTGAGTTTTGGATTCTTGGTAAAGTATTACTGTCAAGACTTGATGCGCTAAAGTTCAATTTTAATGCGCTAAAAGATATTTCACATGCGCTAAGAGGTTGTTCTTATGCACTAGACTGCCTTGATGTATTGATTTGGTTGTTTTCTGTGATTTTTGGACCTTTGTTTTAAATTTTTCAGTGTTGATAGATGATTTTTTGAAGTAACAAATGAAAGAAAGACACTAAAGAGATAACCATTTTGCTTAATCTAACAATAAATGTATGTTCTCCAAGGATGTGTTCAAATCCCCAATGTTTTAACAAGTTTGGATACAAATAATACACTTAAAGAAGACTCTTTATTCAATGGTCATAAGTAATATCATAGCCCCTAGTCTCGATACTCTGACAACTCAAATAGCTGTGTCACCTCGTAGGGGGTGCCCATTTTTTTGCCTTCTGCCATAAATTAGCTCAAAGTGAATTGCTTCACAATTGAGTAGTTATCTTGGGAGATATATGGTGAGTAATCTTGGGGGCAGATTCTTCCCCACCCTTGCATTATGATATTACAAATGTCTAGTTACTGACTCAGCTCAAGGTTTCTATTTCCAAGGTTTGTAATCAGGCTTCTTGTTCGGCCGTCGGTGATAAACTCTGTCAGGAGGCTTCCCAACCTTTAGAACAAAGACTTTACGTATGGGAGAAGGCTAATCACTGCACACAACCATTGAAAAGGACTTTCATCTCTTTCCACTTTTGATTATAGTGGGTTGGAACACTTGGTGTCAAAGTCATTTCCCACTTAGGTCATTGCCTTCACACTGGCCACGAATGGCTTTAAGAGTTTTTCAACCCCTCAAGAAGGTAGGCCTGCTAAAGGATGTAAATGCTTTAAATGACTAAAAGTGTAAGAGTGGTCTAACTTTTTGATCACCCAGTTAAGGGGAGAGCATATACCTTGTACTTTCGAGACAAGGCAATTAAGTTGTTGTTTTTATCCTTTCAATTCAGTTATTTTCTAAAATCTATATGGAGATGTTGCTCCACAAAACATGGTGTTCTTTTTATTTCTTCAAAGCAGTGATTATCTAATCTTGAAAAGAACCTGGTCAACAAAGCAAAACTTCGATTGGGTCAACAAAAGAAAATCAAAAAAAGGGGAAGAACTTCCCTCTTTGATTGTAAACAAAGCCTTTTAAGTGGGATTCTTTACTTTGCCCAAATTTAAAGATGGATCCTTTTATGCACCAAAGGATGGTGAAATTCTTTTTTTTTTTAAGCCCTTTACAAAATGAAAATTTGTCTTGTTCTTTTTAAAGCCCAAATTAAGAATTTTCCTCCTAGAAAAGAAAGAAAAGGTTTTTGATTTGTGGTTCTTTTTAGGTACCCAAATGAAATATGAGTTCAAATTTAAGAAAATTAAAAGAAGTTCAAATTTTAAACTAACTTAACTAAGTTAGTAAAAACTCTAACTATCTTAATGGTCCTAAAACTGAGCTCCTATCTGCAATAAAATCATTAGAACCCTGCAAAATAACAAGCAAAAATGTTAGATAACTCGTGGACTTCAACAAGTCTAATTTTACCCTCGTTTACAGATTTTAGTTTTTGCCTCTGTTTGTGATGCGCTACTAAACAAACTGTACGTGCTACAATATAATAGTGATGCGCTACAAGGTGATAGCGACGTGCTATGCAGTTTCTAGGATGCGCTACGATGGTTTCCCGATACGCTACTCTATTTTTCTCCCTTGCCGAGACTTATAGGAAAATGTTAGTGGGCTAATGCGCTATAGTAAAGACTACACACGCTATCAAATTGACCCCATGCACTAAACAGAAAGCAAGATGCACTAGACTGTTAACTAGATGCACCAGGGAATGTTTCTCACGCACTGATTCTTGTTTCCCACAAACCTGCAAAAATGTTTAAATTCAAAAACCAATTTGATATATGGGGTTGGGCCCCACGGTGGGCACCAAAAATGTGTGTGGGAAAAGTGGGTCAATAGAACTTACAATGTGAAAAAATGAAGCATAAGGAGCCTTGTCCACACACCCACAGGACTTCTTGGTGCAAGCTATGGAGTCATTAAGGATGACTCAGCTTCCCAAGGTTGGTTCCATGGTTCTCTATCTCACAAGGTCCCTCAAACCAATGTCTTTTCTCTTAGATCACTGAGCAAAGTGGTTTAGGGATGACAAATGCAAGAACGATGGATGCTTTGATTGATTTTATTATGAAATGCATCCTAAGCTATGCATGATCTAACAAATGCAGTAAAACTAGATTATAAGATGACAATATTAGTAGCAAGACTATCCTAGCATGATATATTAGTCTATGATTAAGCTAAATGTTAAGGAAAATACTCTAAACATGCATTTTTAGATTAATTCCTATATAAAAGAGAGGCTAAATGATGAGCATAAATGAGATATTAAAGCTTGGATGGATTTGAGTATAAGTATGATGCTAAAGACTTGGATATATAAAATAGAGGATGGAGATCTCTATTTATAAGAAAAATAGGGCAATGGATGGCCAGGATTGAAAGAGTTAATCAAGGGTTGTGTTTGAAAGCTGCTCAATCCATGTTTGCAATTTGCACCAATGAAATGGTGACAATTGTCAACATAAGGATGGGTTGAGAAGAGAGGTAGGAAGCATTAAATGCTTGAGAAGACCTCATGGTTACCTTAAGAGGTAAGGGTGAAGGTTAGGCTAAGATTATCCATTGGATAAAGCTTTTACCCAAAGGATAAACTCTTGTACAAAGGATTAAGGACTAACCATGGTCAAAGCAATAAATGCTTGATGAGACCCTTGGGTTACATGGAGGTTGAGTTTAGAGAAAGTCTTTAATCATGCTGGAGGGTTGAGTTAACCATTAATGGTTTGGAAGAGAAAGTTGTTGGAGACTTGAAGCCTTTAATGGTTATCAAAGACTTTGAGGTTTTGAGAAGTGAGTTCCTCTTGCTTAGGGATGTGACAATATTTAGGAGATGGGTTAGGCTAATTTAGAAGTGATTAGAAGAATCTAGAATAGAGTTTAGGAATAGGGTTTAGGAGGCAAGTGGGAGATGTAGGAAAATGCAAGTGGATGGAGAGATAATAGGATTTAATTGAAATAAAGTTAATTTAATTCAATTTGGTTGCAAGTGGTGGTTTTTAAATAAATTAGATTTATTTAATTGGGATTCCCTATTTAATTAAATGTAAATTTAATTAAAAGGTTTTTGAAGAATAGATTTAATTAAATAAAATGATTTATTCAATTAAATGACCTAAAAGGGGTTAATTGAATTTAATTAAATAAATTGAGTAATTTACTTAATTAAATAGAGGAATGTGGATAATTTAATTAAATTAGATTTAATTAAATAGAGAAATGAACAGAAAATATTCATTTAGGAATATAGTCATTTTTATACGTCTACACCTCCAACAAAGAACATCATACAACTTAGATCATTACAACAAAAACTACCATCAATTGATAGATTTATCTCACAACTTATTGATAAGTTCCATCCTTTCACACATTTGCTACATAAGAACATTACATTTAGATGGGACAACAGATATCAACAAGATTTTTAGATAACTAAGGGCTATCTCATTTCTCCTCCTATTTTCACGCTACTAATCGAGGGAATGATCCAACTTTTGTACATATCAACAACAACAATAGCACTAGGGGAACATCTAACACAACATGATTATGAAGGAAAAGAGATAGCCATCTACTAGATTAGTTAGACACAAGTGGGATATGAGATCAATTACACTCTTATCAACTATACATGTCTTTTCATAGCTTTTTCCTCCCAAAAATTATGACATCATATGCTCACTCACAAAATAAAACTCATTGAAAAATTAGATCCATTGAAATATTTGGTCAATAAGGCAGATCTCATAGGTAGAATAGAAAAGTAGGTAATCATTCTTCACAAATTTGATATTGAATTTGTTAAATTAAATTCCATAAAAGGACAAATTATTGTACATCAACTCATATATGCACCTATGATTTATGATCACCTATTGGTTTTTAGAGTTTATAAATTGATCCAACCTATCTATTACAACCTTAAGATTATGGTAGATATATATTGATGGATTGTTACACAACAAGGAGTAGGAGATGGAATCATTTTTGTCACACCACAAAGGGACTAATTTTCAAAATATTATAGACTATCATAACCTTGTACAAATAGGATAGCAGAGTATAAGGCACTCACTATAGGATGATAGATTGCAGTTCAATGGAGGATCTACAAACTTCAAGTTTTTGGTGACTCTCAAAATCTCATTCAAAAAAAAAAAGTTATTATTAGTTGAAATATGTAATGTTGATGTCTTATAATAAGATGGTCAATGACTTCAAAAAATACATCACAAAAATAAATTTTGAGCATATTCTACGATATAACAATAGAGATACTGATTCTATGGCTACCATTGTTTCTTTGGTCAATATACCACAAAATGCAAGCTATTGTGAGTTCTTTGCCAATCATCTCTTCATCCTTACTGGTGGGAAAGATCATTGATGTCACAATTTGTACTATTTAATTTATTTTCAATATCGAATCAGGTGTGTTTGAAAGCTATCTGTGATAGGGAAGTGATTAAGATTGGGAGTTTTTGCACTATAAAACAATGGCTTAGGTTGCATCATGCTCTAGCATGAGCTAACATGATCTTTCTTCTACAATTGAGCTTTGAAACTAAAGACACTCTCTGAACCTAAGTTAAAGGCTTCTAAACTATTCTAAAGAAGATTTTAGATCTGAAACCAAAAGTTTAAATAGGGAATGATTAAGACTTATCCATAGAATTATCTATTCAAAACTAAAAATAACTATTAAGTTCCTATGCAATTAAATTATAAACAATTAACTCTAAATTATGTGCTAGTAAATAAACCTAATTTATGCTTGCCAAAAATAAAATCTATTCTAGGTTTGCACGAAATAAACTTTGTTCTACATTACAAGAAATAAACTCTATTCTAACAAACATCGAAATAAACTAAGTTCCATGGGTTAGCTCAATAATGCTTCTATTCTTTCTCTAATTTCAATTCCATCATCTTAACATCTACTGTAAGGAAAAAAAGAATGCATTGCAAAATAAAATTGAATGAAATTGTAAAACTGAGATTTCCAACATGCATCTATCAAAGTAAATCACTATGAGTTGCACAATCAATTTCTTATCTATTAAGAATTCATACAAATTCAAACTAAAGAGAATGTAACAGAATCAATTATGCAGAGTTGAAGTAAAAATTAGATCACACAAGAATCAACTCCCTTCGGTTGAATAGGCCTTGCTCTTCTTCTGGTGGGATTAGAAGCACAGTTACTCTTGGATCAACTTTAAATTTTTCTTGAAATAGAATTCCAAAAGGATGTAAAAAAGGTTTTTAAATTACAAAGTACAAGACTCTACTCTTAGCTAAATTATTGGCTACTTTTCTAACTAACTAGATTTCTGTAGAAAGTGAAGGGATATTTATACATCCTTTATTCGAATTAAAAAATAGAGTTACCCACTTTAAGAAGAGTAATGAGTATGAACCATACTGGAGAAGACTCAAAATTACATTAATAACATTAGATAGAAACTAAAGGTCATAAAAGGAGCCAATAAACCAAACTCAGAGGAGATCGAGGGTATATCTCCAGTTGGAGTGATCTGGACTGATTATCATTAGTGCACTAGCTAAATTGAGCTTCATAGCTATTTGTATTCCTGTTAACTCAAACACATTCAACAATGCATTCAAAAAGGTAAAAAAAAACATAGTGATAGTTATTTTAAAAATTTGAACATGCATGCACATAAATAAGGAAAATGTAAAACATTTAGCCACAAACATTATTTCTAATATATTTCCTAACTAGTAGAATATATAAACAGAAAAGAATAAATATAAATGCATTAAGTATGTGATCAAATATATTAGGTCACACTATATTGAAAGTTTTAAGTATAAAGTATGATTTAAAAGTATCATGACAAAATCAACATCACATGCATATGAAATCCATTCATCTGAGCTCATTTGTGTTATTAGTTTTGATTCTCATTAGTATGATGACATATTTACTTACCTTCCTAATAACACCCTTCCCTTCAACCTTTCCAACAATCAATATTGTACTTATGTTAATTACACCTTGCATTACATAATAATTGCAAACACCCTTTCTTGCAAAGGCCTCAATGGTACTGCCATAAGATCTCTATAGTGTGAGGAAATCCAAATTATATTGTGTGAGGTTCACTTGGGTATATGTGGGACTCACTCTAGTGGTCCATGATAAACTTATAAGGAACTTAGAGGGGATTGGGGTGAATCAGTGCAAGCAAAAAATTAATAAATCTGATAACAAATTTCACCAAGTTGAAAATCAATAAGCATGCAAGAAATATAACCACATAAGAAAACACCCAACAAAGCATGCAAACCATAACACAATAATTTTTCACATGGAAACCCAACTAGGAAAAACCATGGTGGGAATTACTACCCACATGGATCTTCTAATTGCAGTGTAGAGATCTGACCGATTAAGGTCATACAACCACCCTGTTAGGGGCACACTCAGTTAAGAGTGTTTTACCCCAGTTAAGAGCTATATAATTAGGCCTATTAGGACCCATCCCTATTAGAAGCTACCCATGTTATTGGGTTTTACAAATACAAAATAATATGTCACTTGGTTAGAGGATTTCACCTTCGGACCTGCTAAGATCTTACCACACCCTGTTAGGAGTGACCTTGTTAAAGTATTTTCTTGTTGTAACTGTTAGGAAGACAACAAGTTTAACTATTCTAAAGTTAGCACCTTTGTGCCTGATTAGATCTGCACAGATGAATTTTCCCTTATAGATTTTCACCTCTATTTCCTAGTTTTTGGAGGTTTCTAAGGCTAATCGTTCCCTATCTCTACATCACAGTCTCATCTTGTGTCTCTATAAGTTCCATTTGAGTCCAACTCCCTCGAGTGGTCCTAATATTAACCCCTCTAGCTTAGGTAGAACTGGTCTGAGTCTTTTTGGCCTATGTTTTATTACCCACTAAACATAGAATAAAATGTCCAAAGACACTCTATCCTCTCTTTAACAAATCCACTGCATATGCTAAGATTGTAAGAAGATCATGTATGTAAAATCTAAGGTTTCTTTTGTTAGGTCTTGAAATGTGGATAAGATAAATAGGTGTTGTGATATGCTCATAGTACACAAAGGGACTTACACTTGGCTCATTCAATTCACAATGAAGGTATAGAAAATGAAGCTCTATTTGTTAGGTCTTGGATCATGGAATTCAAGAAAAATAAAAAGGAGATAAGTGTTTAGGAGTTCTAATCTATTCCTAAGAATTCAAGAGACAATATTGACTAATTGAAACCAATAACCATTCTTTTCTTCACCACACTGGTGACAACTATATAAAGTGGGTGCAATCTTCAAGAGGTGTGCTTATGATTTTTTTGTCATGATTAATTACCATCAAAATTGAATAATATTTATCCAGATTTAAGTTAAGAATCCACAAAGTAAGCTCAAACTAACTTTACACAATGAACAAAAATCATATATTCATCAATAGTATGAGTGGAAGATTCAAGATAAATTAGTACTTGTTAGATCTGGCATTCGTCTAACATGCATGAAATAAAATCTAAACCATGTGATGAGAGATAAGAACCATGAAAACTCCAAAATAAGAGAAGTAATCACCACCAATTTGAGCAATGGATTTCTTAATACTCTGGTAGTTGTAAGTAACAGTTTTCTTATCTCAACATATTTTGCAACATTCTCCCATGTTTTACAAATTAGGGGTAAGCTCAATTTATAGGCTCTTCAATTACAATTCAGTGGCAAGGATTGATTTCAAATCAATGATCGAGATTAAAAAAATTAAACCCTAATTAGGGTTTCTTACAACTACCTTCCCCGCGACCAATAAGAAAATTACATTTGGGGACACTTGTCCTTCTACTAAATATAAACCAATAATAAAATATAAGCTTGTTGCATTGTGGAGTGTGCCTTATAGAAGGTTCTATGGATAAGTTAACTTCATTGGACCTATACATGTTGACTTGGAACAATTTGATTGGTTGAAAGATGATGAGGGACCACCTCAATGTGTTGGATGTCCTCCTTTGTCAATTTGTGTTGGTTATTGTTGTTTCTAGGATATGTTGTTGTCATTGATGTCAACATATTCTTGTGATTTTATCTAGTGATTTCAGATTCACAAGATCTTATGATCCAGTTTATAGTTCTATTTTGTTGTAATGGTGCCTTGTAGAGTTTGGTATTTCCTCTAGTATATTCCGGTGTGATTTGATATTGAGTTGATATTTTGGGATATTGTTTGTGATGGTCCTGTGTATCTTCAGTTTAGATAAATCATGTTTTGGTTCTCCACAAGTTATCCTTCTTCGTGATAGTTGTTGATTGGTTGTGATCTTGAGTTTTAGATGTTGACAGATGAAGATTTGATAATTGGTGTTAGTACAACTATTTTTGATGATTCTAATGCGCTTTCTGGTGTTTCCTAGTTGTGTTCTATTTGTTTTGATGATCCACATTGATCATTGTTTGATTTATTGGTGGTTTTCATGAACTGGTGATGATTTTTTGTATTATGCAGTTTTCCTTGTGGTGTAGCATGTTGCGGTTGATCTTGGTGTAATTTTTGGTGGAGTTGAACATTTGGGAATTTGAACTAGGTCCATGCTATGTAATTTAAATCATTTTATTTGTTTTGTGTTCGATCTTTATATCATGTGATGTAATTTAATAATTATGAGTTGAGGATTTAACGGACCTTGTTGTCAAGGTTGATGATTTGTATAAATAGGTGGTATAGTCATGTAATTTATGTGTAGAGATTGTGTCTCCATTATCAAAAAGTGGTGTATGTGTAAACAATGATTTATCTTTTAGTATTATGATTCATCAGAGATTGGTGTTATAGAGCAGACATTTGTGCTTAATCAGAACTATAATCATGCATTTGGAGATGCTATTCTTTAAGGTCATTCCTTCTAGATTGTAGTCCAAATTTTATTGTAAGTCAGTGAGACTTCCCTAAGGATTGTAGCCTTCCGAGTCAATGTATTTAAGAAGTGAGCTCTAGGAAGTGTTCTTGAATGCATGTGCATTCACCATTGTAATATTTTCACATACTATTGCAGATTATTGGCTTATTGTGGGTAGGTTTTCATCATGGTTTTTCCCTTAACTAGGTTTTCCACGTCAAAATCTTGGTTTTGTGCTTTCAAATTGCTTATCTTTACTATTGTTGTAGTTTATCAGATTTATATTTGTGATTAAGTTTGTAGATCCGATGAAGACTAATTCACTCCCCCCTCTCAGTCTTCCTTGATTATTGTTGCCAACAATTGGTATCAGAGTTGGATCCTCCGGAAGAAGCCTAACCACTTGAGGAGATCGGGGATGGTAGCTGCAAGTGTTATCTTTTAGAAGGATAGTCTGAAATTTTATGGATGCAACTATGCTATATGGAAGAATCGGATGGAAGTGCACTTGAAATGTCTTAGAGAAGATTACTGGAATATTACAAATAATGCATATTCTACTCCTCCAAATAGACAGGTTACTACTAATGAGATCAAGGAATTTGAACATAATATTAGAGGGAAGGAAGAATTGATGAGTTCCTTGACTCATTCAAAGATTAAAAATGTAATGGGCCTTCAGACCACATATGAGATCTGGGAGAAGCTTGAAATCCTATATGAAGGAGATGAACAAGTGCATGTTGCTAAGTTACAAAGTTTGACAGGAAAGTATGAGATGCTAAAGATGGGAGATAATGAGAACATACACTCTTTCATGGCTAATGTGAATGATCTTGTCCTAGGTATCAAATGTGTCAGTGGAACCCTTGAAGAAGATGAAATTGTTGCTAAAGTGTTGAGATCTTTGCCTTCTACTTATAAACATAAGGTGACTACTATTGATGAGATCTGAAGTGTGACTATAGTGACAAGATATATGATGGTTGGAAAGATTGCTCCATTTGAGTTAAGTGAGTTTGGAAAGTCACATGGAAAGTGTGAGACAATATGTAGAGCATCAACGTCTATATCCAGAAAGTAGAAGTATGATCCTAATGAGTGTAGAATATATACATATGAAAGAGAAATAAGAGAGATGGAAGAGAAAGAAAGAGAGTTGGAGGAGCTTGAAGCATTGATTGCTTAGAGATTGCCTAAAGGAGCTAGTTAGTATAATGGAAAATTCCCTTTGAAATGTTTCTCTTGGAACAAGATAGGACATTTTACTTCGAGATGCCCAGAGAGAATGGCTAAATATGATAGGCATGATAAGTTTGATAAGAATGATATGAATGATAGATATGAGAAGCATGAGAAGTATGCCAAGCCTAACAACCCTAACTGGAAGTATAAAAATCAGAAGAACTACTATTATGTTGCTAATGAAGGTGTTATAGATGATGAATGTGAACGGGATGAAGTTGTATTTTTTGCGATTAAGGAATATGGACCTGTACCTATTGATTCCACTAGCTGTGTTGTTGAGGAGAAAAATTTAGTTGCTAAGGTTAAAGAGAACGATGAATGGATGATTGATAGAGGTTGTTCACATCATATGACTGGTGATAAAAGAAAATTTGTAAGCATGAAAAGGTATGATGGTGGAATAGGAATATTTGGAGATGACAAAGCCTATGTGATCCGTGGGAGAGGTTCTATTTCTTTTGATGGTAAGCATAATATTGATGATGTCTTGTGTTTTGAAGGTTTGAAACTATTGGAATCATATAAAATTGAGAGGGGGGTGAATCAATTTTATACAGAATGAATTAATTTTAGCCTTATTAAACCATACATACAACAACCAGTATACCGATACATATAGAATTGAAATAAGTAAAGCAATCAATAAGGAAATTACATAAATGAGAATCATAACACACAAAATTATACATGGAAAACCTCAAAGAGGAAAAACCACAGTGGGATTTGTGACTCACAATATTAATCCACTCGCCATATGAAGAGGTATTACAAAATATAAGGGGCCTGCACTTGCAGGAAGGCTTACTGCCTAGAGAGTACTGCTCAATCACAAATGGAGCCTCACTGACTACATATAAATCCAGACCACAATCTGGAGAAATGTTCAACTTCTAAGATAGCATCTTCTATGCCATAATATAGTTCCGATTTAAGCTCTGTCTATTTCATTCTAAAAACTTAAGTGCTTTACCGAAATAACCCTTACATGAATATCCTCACATACATAATCTCTCAGACATATTTCGTATTATATCACATTCGCATATCCATATGAAAATGATCTAGTCCAACTGTCCTATATATCCTATACAACTTATCATGCCTTATGTCATCTTACAAAGATAATTACAATATCAAATTATAGGTCATCTAGATAACATAAATGCATGAACATCAAAAACAATTACTGATGCTAGTGTAGACACCTAAAATTGTCATGTCTAATTAAATAAATATCTTTATTTATTTAATTATTTTAGTCTAATTCTTCTATTAATTAAATAAATCTTTATTTAATTAATTAATTCATTTATCCTCTTCTAGCCTTATTTCTCATTTAAATAAATACATTTATTTATTTAAATTATCCTTTTTCCTAAATTAAATAAATATCTTATTTATATAATTGATCCCACTTCTTCTATTAATTAAATAAATCTTTATTTATTTAATTAATTAATTAACCTTTTCTACCTATGACACATGTTATTCATCTCTTAATTCCTACACTACCTACCCTCTTATTATTTTATTGTTTTATTTACCTACCCTCTAATCATAGCCGATCTCTTTTACACCTCTCAATCTTATCCCTCCATTTCTTATAGTGTCTTCTATATAAGGAGATGCTTCCTTCATTATCAAACCCTCACTATGCATTCAGCCCCGACTATGCTTTCAAACTTGCATATGCAATCAAGCCTACTTGCAACGACATTTCCATTCTTTGTTGAGCTCTTGTGCACTCATAAAATCTGAGAGCAAATATATCAAGCAAGATCAATGGAGATAGGAAGAATGGAGATTGAAACCCTATTGGACATGTGATGGTATAATCTTTGTGATTTCATTTGATTTGCATTGTCTTATGTAATCTTCATATGTTATTGTGGATCTTTGTTGTTGTTAGGCTAGGGTTTTGTGGTTGAATTCATTTAGTCTTTCAATATTGTTGTTTCCACTTTCACCATATACAGCTAGAAGCAAGAGATGTTAGCCTCCAGTATTCATAACCATATTCTAAACAATGTTGGCCTGCATTACTGGTAACCAAATAAATCCTTTTGTCCTATCGATGTCGGTGTCGGTGTAGTGTGTGTGAAGTGCCTGCAGGTACACAACTGAACCAAAACAGGAAGCTGGAACAAAATACCATGTTGCCATCAATGAGAACATAGTGAAACCAACCAATCGAGTGTCAATTGCCAAGAATCTCCCCCTTTGGCATTGATGGCAACACTCATGTGAAAAATGGTCAAGGTTTCATCTGTCGGTTCCATCCTACCTGCTCCCCCTAAGAAAAATATTCATTGATGCAAAATACTCCATACTCCCATATCTCCATATCTCCCCCTAATGTACACAATTCCTTCTATTCTTTTTCACGTCTATATCACTCCCCCTTTAACATCAATACCATAAAAAATTCTAAAAAGAATGTCAAAGATCCAAAAAGAAATTATACAATGAATATCCCTAAAATATCTTACTGGAGCTTAACAAATTTCAAAATTTCTAGATAAGCCTTCTTGATGCAGAGCATCATGGACCCTCCCACAATCACATTACAACTCATCATTCTTTCTTCTTGAAAACTCAACTCTTCTTGTTTCACCTTCCTTCACTAGGCTTCACCAAGATGCTGAAATAGAACTCTCAACCTCACCAAATTGTTCCAACACATCCTAGGGTCTCTACATACCCTATTACACTTTATCCAATAGGCTTCACTCACCCTATTAACTAGTTTTCTCACAAACCCTTACCCGGGTCCCTAAATAGGCCAATTCCCTAGTAGCCTTGTTCAGCGGGTAATATAACCTTTACTCAAAATAATCCCAAAACACATGAAAAAAAATTTACATATATGGATACTATTTTGGAAGTTACACAGCATATGTGAAAATAAACTATGGATCATTTGGATGAAATACTCGGCCCAACACCCTGCTACACACCAACTAGGCCCAATTAGCCCTCTTTTCCAGAGCAAGTACCAACAAACGGTATGACCACAACACCAAACCAAGAAAAAGTCTTTAAAAATGTTCCAAAACAATAGATTTTCTAGGTTTAAAGACAATACACAATCATTTGATAGGTTAGGTACTAAACCCCCCTTTTTAGGCCTAAAAAACTAGGGCCTCCTTATTCAAACCGCAAAACTCACTTCCAGATCTTGAAACTTGGTATTCACTATTAATTTACCATCCCCTAACACTATTTCACATAAAAAAATTGTTTCACATACAACCACTTTTGGGTGCTTACAACTTTAATTTATTGTCAAATTGGCATTTTTAGTTGTCAATTGACAAGTTTCTAACCTTTTTGTATCTTGACACTTTCTAATCAACTTTATTAAATTAATATGGTCACACAAGACCTTATGAAACTTAAAATGCTCATTAAAAACCTATTCTACCCATTGAACCCCATTACATTACTCATTTTGACATTATTTGCCCAACATGACAATTTTGACAACTTATTACAAAATGACTCATTACATGAATTTGATGACTCCAAATGGCATTATTATCCATGTTTAAAATATCAAATGGTCATTTTAACCCTATAGAATTAATATCTCATAAATCTTCATTATGGCCTCATGGTGGCCAATCTTGTCTTGGGTGCTCCTGCACCACTTCTCCAATAGCTCAAGATAAGTATCCCAACTAGTTTTGAATGTGTCATAAATAGATACAAGTCCATTTAATATATATGCAAATGAATCTTTCTCACTTACCTCTATCAGTGTGGGATTTCCAACCATATCCATACATTCTTTCTTATGTACACTGAGTGAATCCAATCGGAGACTTACCAAGCCTCTCAAACTTCTGGCTCTTCTTATAATTTTTTGTCTTTCCTTGTCAAGAACAGAAATTTGGGCTTCCAAAATCAAAATTTGACAATCAATGGATGTAGTCAATGAAGTTAATCCATCAAAATAATTATCTATATTTGCAATTTTCTCCTAAAATTGTTTTATCTTCTTATCCACATTAACGATTAGTATATCTGTGTTACAACATACCCTATAAATATTTAGTGCTTCTTTAAAGAATTATCTATTAGTTTCATCTTTTCATCTTTTCATCAATATTTTTCTTCTTAGATTCAATCACCTAATCAAATGCAGCTCTTTTAGCCTGAGTGAACCTCTCCAGTGCTTGCCGGTTTGAAATATGTTGTAAGGATTGAAAATCCTTTGAAAATTGCTTAGTAATTGTCTTAAGCTTTCCAGATGGGCTCACTTAATTGTAAATCTTGCACTTTGGGACTACTCTATGTAAAACAGTGATTGACTGATTAATGATCCCTTTATCTGTAGATCAATCCATTTATTTTTGTGGTACCATTAGCATGAGTTCAGTAGGACTCATCTCAGTTATGTTTTTCTTTACAACCTAGGAGGTGTCAATTCACAACGATTGTGGACCAACTACTAGTTCTCTACCAGTTTCCCCTTTCTTCTTCTTTGATGATTTGTCCTTTATAGCTTCCTCACTTGCACCAGTGGCTTCGCCACTTGGTATAGTCCCTATAATTGTCGGTTCCTTTGTAGGAACTGTAACCTCAACTTGTACATTTGTATCTAGAGGACTGTTATCCTCAAAATTAGTATACTATACATCATTAACTTTTTCACTCTTTCTATTAGTCAATATCTCAACATCTGTTTGTACATTTGTATCTATTGGGGGATTGATTTTGACTATCTTAATGTTTTTCAAAACTGAGGATGAAGTACCCATAATCCCCTTTCCTTTTCCTTCAACTGAGGTTTCTTCTCTGATACCAATTGTTAGAATCCCATAACACTAAGAGGGGGGAGGGGTGAATGAGTGTTATACCAGATGAATTAGTTTTAGCCTTATTAAACCATGCATACACCAACTGATATACTAGTACATATAAAATTGAAAGATTTAAAGCAATCAATAAGCCAATCACATAAATGAGAATCATAACACACAAAATTATATGTGGAAAACCTCAAAGAGGAAAAACCATGGTGGGATTTTTGACCCACAATATCAATCCACTGCCCATATAAAGAAATATTATAAAATATAAGGGGCCTGCACTTGCTGGAAGGCTTACAACCTAGAACACACTGCTCAATTATAAATGAAGCCTCACTGACTACATATAAATCTAGACTACAATCCAGAGAAACCTTGAACTGATAAGATAACATCTTCTATACCAGAATATAGTTCTGGTTTAAGCTCTATCTGTTCCGGTTGGAAACCCTAAACCCTTTATCAGAATTACCCTTACATGAATATCCTCACATATATAATCTCTCTGATATATTTCACATTATATCACATTCGCATATCCATCACCATGTCTATATCACAATGATCTAATCCAACTGACCTATATATCCTATACAACTTATCATGCCTTATGTTGGCTTACAAAGATAATTACAATATCAAATTACATGTTGGCTAGATAACATAAATGCATGAATATCAAAAATAATTGTCAATGCCATATTCAAGAGATGTCGGCCTCCAATACCAATAACCATATTCTAAACCATATCGGCCTGTATTGCTAGTAACCAAAGAAATCCTTCTGTCTAGCCAATGCTAGTGTCGGTGTAGTGTCTATGAAGTGCTTGTCGGTACACAATTGAACGAAAACATGAAACCAAAACAAAATACCATGTTTCCATCAGTGACAACATAGTGAAACCAACCAATTAAGTGTCAATTGTCAACAAAAACATAATCTTTTGAGTCTTCGATAGATGGTTGATAAAGGTTATGATCTACAATTCAAGAATAGAAAATGCAAGATCCTACACGCATCTAGTATAGAGATTGCATATGGAACTAAGACTTAAGGTAACATTTTTCATTTGAATGTCAGTGAGAAATATTTTATGATTTCTTAGATAGATGAGAGTTGGTTGTGGCATAGGAGAATGTGTCATGTAAATTTTGATTTAAATATTAAGATCAGTTCTACGCAAGCTGTTAGAAATATCCCTAAGATTGTTAAGCTTGCTAATCCGGTATGGAAGGAATATTAGTGTTGGCAATTGACACTCATTGGAATCATATATTGTCATTGATGGCAACATGGAAACATGGTAACTTAGCAACAAGATTCATAAGGAAGCATACACCGGCACGTGCACCGGGACCAACATCCAACATTTTAGTGAAGTTGACATCAGTCGTGGATCCGAAGGAAGTTTTATTTGTAAAATAATTTTTTAATTATTGTATAAGGCCGGTGTTATATATATTTTGGAATGCATTGTAAGCCAGCATAAGGCATATTGTTTGTGAAGGGTATATAGGTCAGTTTATTAAGGTCATTATAGACATACATGAAAAAAGATTGTAGTAAGGATATAGGAGATTGTGTAATGCAAAGTATATGTACGTAGATATTTTTATGCGAATGTTATATCATGCAATGATCTTTAGATAGCTTGGAAATCATTCTTGGATGAGAGGAGATACCAATAGAAGTGTTCAAGGTTTATGAACCGATACAGAGCAGAACTATAAATGAAACTCTTTTTGGCATAGTGGATGCATTTTGTGAGTTCATTATTACTGTCTTATTTTAGCAGAAGATTTTTGTTAGTCAAACTCTTTTGTGATGAGCAGTATGCTCTAGGGAGTATGCCTTCCTGCATGTGCAGGCCCCTATTTTATGTAATATCCTTTCATGTGGCCAGTGAACTAATATTGTGGGTCACAAATCCCACCATGGTTTTTCCTCTTTGAGGTTTTCATGTATAAATTATGTGTGTTATGGTGTTCATTTACGTGGATGGTTTATTTGCTTCAAGTTATATGTTTCTTCATTTACCAGTTTATATGTGTATGTTATTAAAGGGTAAAATAATATCTTACTGACATAACACTGATTAACCCCCTCGTGCTCTCAGTGTTCTTGGATTGCAATAATTGGTATCAGAGCCTAGTTCTTCGAAAGAAGTTCAATAGCTTGAGGAAGATCCTCAAATCGGAATCATTGAACATGGCTATGGAGAAACAACTTGAGATATCTCTTGAGGATTATGATGCTAAAAGGATGAAGAATTTAAAATTGCATGATGAATTGAATACTGCTAATGAATTCATTCTTATCCTGCAAGAAAGGTTATCATCTACTCAAGCCAAGAGAAAGGAACTTTTGCAAAACTAGGATGATGAAGAGAAAAATGCACTTAAGGAACAATGTCAAAAATTGAGTCAAGAAAAAATGCTCATGAAGAATGAAATGCAAGACTTGACTATGAGGTTATCAAAAGATATTAAGGATAGAAAGAAGAAGGAAGAAAATCTTGTTATATCTATGAGGAACAAATTTGATGAATGTCGCAGATTGACCCATGACAATAATCTATTGAGAAATGATTTGGCACACTCCTAGAATAATGAACAAGATCTTCAAAGACAAATAACTACTCTAAGAGATGATCTGACTACTACAAGTGAGTATAAATAAAAATTTAGGATTAGTGCTACACAGTTGGATGACTTATTGAAAAGACAAAGACAGAATGATGATTCTAGAGGACTTGGACTTGTACAAGGTGAAAGCTCTGGTACTAAAAATGAAGATCAGACAACCGGTATACATAACTCATCAGACCAGAGGAAACCTATAAGGCAATCTAATGCTTATAAACTCAATGGTATATGCTTTGTTTGTAATAAATTTGGGCATATGGCTAAACAATGTAGAAATAGAGATAATCAAAACTACAATTTTGTTCTCGGTCAATACACAAATTGCAAGAAATATGGTCATAAATCAGAAGATTAAAAAATGAATATCAAATGTCATGCATGTGGAAAGTTTGGTAATTTGGCTAATCAATGTAGGTCAAGTAATGACACCAGATATGTTAAAGAAATTCAAAAGAACAATGTTATATGTTATGCATGCAATAAAATAGGTCATATTGCTAAGTACTACAGATGCAAGACTCAACCGGTTAGCAATGATAAAACAAATGAGAAAGGAAAGATGTAGGTAGATGAAATACAAGAAGATCACACTAAGAGATGGGTTAGAAATTTTGAAGAACCAAGTGGAGATGGATCTACACCAGTAAATCCACTAGTAGAACAAAGCATTCCCGCACCAATAGGAAATTCCACCAGTAACTGAGGCATACACCTTAGGGGTTGGCAAATCTAATGAAAATCCTGCATATTCTCTAGAGGAGATCTGGAAGAGATCTGGAGAGTTGTCATAATTATTGATGAAGGTTTACTCAACATAAGACTATGAAACTGACATTTGGTAGGGTAAATCGTGAAACATTTATGACAGTGAAGGATTAGAGTTTACTAGCTGATAAAAGGGGAAAGTGAATTCATTTTCACTCACCTAGCATTCAAGTAATCCAGAGTGAAGCAAAAGCGAATCTCAAGTGATTAAGAGCAAGAAAAGACATTCTAAGAGGATTTCCAGCAATCATCGGAGAAGCAAGCAAATCTTCACATTGGCGATAATTTTTAGGTATTTCTTCGAAATGGCATCTGGATCATCTACTCCTACTTTCATTGCTAATCCTACCATTGTTTAAGTTAAGGATAGGTTGAGGCTCATTTTCAAGGAATTTCCCAAGATAGCTAAGAAAGAAGACTCTGTGGGCGCATTCTCTAGGGTTCCCAACAGCGTGATGTATGTTGAAGATGTAAGGGCATATATTCACTACACCTTGGAGGATCTAGGTACAGAAGAGATAAAGGGCATGTATCAATCTGTGATACTAGGAAGATCCCAAATAATGAATCCCGAATATAATATGATCGACGATCTAGGGTTAACCGGTATCCTATACATACCCAAATTCAAAGATGAGGTGATCAAATATGTTCTGAGCAGGGTTCACAATGAGTTTGTCTAGCTGGATCGGCCCTACATGATCACAAAGGAAGTAACTCAAGTAGTCACCAACTTATCCAAAGTCGGACAAGAACCTAGCAAGAATATTTCCACCACTACGGTTGAGAAGCTCACCAATGCAACCCATGATGGAAGATCTATGAGGGTCAGCACAATCAAAGACACTAATGTGAAATTTGTCAGCATGATAATTGGATATAAGGTAACTCAATCTAGTCAATTGAACTCTATTGCTAGTTCCTGCATCCATGTTACTAATCAAATGTTAAAGAATAATGAGAAGTAAGATTTGTGTGAATGGTTGAGAAGTGAACTAATGCTGAATCTTGGAAAGATTAAGAGTTTTAAGAAAGGATCTTTTAGGCTTGGAAATCTCATTGTTTGTTTAATGCTTTACTTCATAAATGAGCTACCCAATTTAGGGAAGACACATTGGGCTCATGACATACCGGTAGGTATGCAAATCAAGGAAGCAATCACTAGTCTTGGTACCAACAGGGATGAAAAGCTTTGGGGCTATTTCAAAACATTTCAGAAAAATATGAGACAGAGGGAAAGAATATCAAAACACATTGTGGAGAAGTACTCCACTGATATCTATTTAATGGTAAAGACTGATGAAACTCTTATGGAGGCAGTAGAACCTAAGACCATATGGGTCACTAAGCTTGGATATGAAGTTGATGATAGAATTTTTGAACTTTATGCAAAAATGTTGCTTGAAGCTCCATTGGATGATAAGACAAAACACTTCCATACTACTGAAGAAAATGCTCTTGAAGTCAAAATCGAGTTCGACAAGAAAAGAAGAGAGAAGAAAATTGATAAGATGTCTGCATTTGTATAGTATGTAATCCATAGGATAGACACTCAACTAGGTTTTGGATCCAAACTAGCAAAGGAACCAACAATAGTTAGTGCTCTTGAGGCAAAGAGGCTTGAAACTTTCATTTCTTTTGTCACGTCTAACTCTGATCCAGAGGATAAAGAACCTCTAGCATTTAGAAGGGTACAAAGAAAGAAAGATGACCAGCCTCTGGTAGAGGAGAAGAAGGTGGAGACAAGGAGGAAGCTTGTGAGAAAAATAACAAAACCTATTGCACCCCCACCATCAACAAGGAAACCAATTCAGAAGAGGAAACCAGTCACATCCACTCCGACAACCCACAAGAAGAAGAAGAAGATTGATGATGCTACTAAATCTGGTAAGGCTATAATGACCTAGTGTTGAATTGATTGATGAAGTAACCAAGGATGGAATTTTGAAGAATGTATCTATTTATTATGAAGATTTAGAGGATAATGAACAAAATGAGATTGAAGAGGAAATTTTGTTACCCATAGATATATATAAGAAATTAAGGAAGTAGAATAAATTAGATGCTAGAACACTTGATGTAGTCAAGAGGGATAGAGAAATTAAGTATAACTTTTGGGTATGTGTGGTTCAATAAACAATAAGGAAATAAAATGATGCATTGATGTTGCAAACAAAATAATTTTAAGTAGTAAACCCCAACAAATAAGCCTAATGATGGGCAGGGTAAATGAGACCAAAGATTGTTGGACCAAATTCTTCCAAAAGAATCCTAATTTTCTCACCTCCCAAGAAGAATTTGTAAGAGCAATAGCTTCCATTATCCTGAACAGATCTAAAGGGAAAGGTATTTTGGGTAATTCAACTCCATTTTTTAATAAACTGACAGTAACTATAAGTATACCGACACCACCGGTAGTAAAGGAGAGTGTACAGTTTATACTGATAGAGAACTTTTGAAAAAGACAATGTACAAGGTACTGACAATATTGTATATAATACTCTAATGACAGTAATAGATACTGCACCAAGTGGAAAAGCCACTGATGCTAAGGAGGATAAGGTAAAGGAAACTGAGACTATACTGGTCATTAATATTGATTCCCCGGTAAAGGTTTTGGCAATTGACAGTTCTCAAGTTGAGAAGACATCAATCACTGAGATGAGTCCCACTAAGCTAATTATGGTGGCTACTCAAAAACTAATAAAAGAGGCATCAACAGATAAAGGAATAATAGATCACTCAATCATAGTTTTCCACAGAATAATTCTTGATTGTAAGATTGAAAATGAAGCAAGCCCTTCCGACAAGCTTAAAGCATTAACTGAACATATATCGAAAAACTTTCAATCTTTGCACCAAATTTCAAATTGGTAGGCACTTGAGAGATTTACTATAGCTAAGAGAGCCACTTTTGATCAGATTATTGAAACAAAGAACAAGAAAATTTAAGGAAAATTGATTTTTATTGAGAATTGTTTGAAACATTGTACACATATCTATAGGGTTTGTTGTAACATAGAAACTCTTACAACAAATGTAGATAGCAACTTAAAGGAGTTACATGATAAGATTGTCAATATTGCTAATTATTTTGATGGATTAACCTCACTAACAACATCTGTTGATGGACAAATTTTGTCTTTGGAGAACCAAATTTTTTCTTTTGAAAAGGAAAGAGACAAGATCATTCAGAGATAAAGGAGTCTTAGAGGATTGGTGAGTCCAAGATTGGATTCACTCGGTGTACATAAGCAGGAATGTATGGATATGATTGCTAAGCCCACACCAGCAGAAGTCAAAGAGAGGGAAACATTTACACACTTACTGAGTGGACTTGTATCTATATCTGATACCTTCTGAACCGGCTGAGATACATATTTACAGTTGGTAGACAAGGCTTACCCAGAAATTTTGAAATTGGTCAAGCTAGGGTAAACTAATTTGTATTTATTCATTCTTTCAATTCTTTCACTGGTCTTTGGCATTGATGCCAAAAGAGGAGTGTATATAACATGAAAAATATCAGACAAAAAAAATGGGAAGGATATTAGAAAAGAGTGTACTGCTCAAGGGGAGCATACTTTAGGTTGAACTGGTAGGGAATCCATTTTTCACATGAGTGTTGCCATCAATGCCAAAGGGGAGAGATTGTTGGCAGTTGACACTCATTGGAATCATATGTTGTCATTGATGGAAACATGGCAACATGGTAACTTGGCAACAAGATTCATAAGGAAGCATACACCGACATTAGGAGGCATTCACTGATAGTCACTTGCATTGGAGAATTCAAGGTTACACCAGCACCTACATCCAGCACTTTAGTGAAGCGGACATCAATCTTGGAACCAAAGGAAGTTTTATTTGTAAAATCATTTTGTAACTATTGTATATCTTTTGTAATGCATTGTAAGTCAACATAAGGCATATTGTTTGTGAAAGGTATATAGGTCAGTTTGTTAAGGTTATTATAGATATAGATGAAAAAAGATTGTAGTATGGATATAGGAGATTGTATAATGCGAAGTTTATATATTTAAATCATTTGTATGCAAATTTTATATCGTGTAATGATCTATACATAGCTTGGAAAGAATTTTTGGAGGAGATCAGATACCAGTAGAAGTGTTCAGGGTTTATGAACTGGTACAAAGAAGAACTATAACCGGAACTCTTTTTGGCATAGCAGATGCATTTTGGGAGTTCATTATTACTATCTTATTTCAGCAGAAGCTTGTAGTTAGCGAGACTCTTTTGTTATGAGCAGTGTGCTCTAGGCAGTGTGCCTTCTTGCATGTGAAGGCACCCATTTTATGTAATATCCTTTCATATGGCCATTGAACTGATATTGTGGGTCACAAATCCAACCATGGTTTTTCCTCTTTGAGGTTTTCCATGTATAACTTCCATTTATATGTTTCTTCATTTACTGGTTTATATGTGTATATTATAAAAGGGTAAAATCATATCTTATCGATAGAACACTGATTCACCCCCTGCCCCCACCCCCCCCTCTTAGTGTTCTTGGATCCCAACAGTTACTTGGGTAAGAAAACAAGGACTCCTTTATAGAGAAAATAGTATACATCTGATGGATTGCTAGATCTTGTGCATACTGACCTATGTGGACCTATAAATGTTAGAAGTGAGCAGGGTGACTGATATTTCATGTTGCTAATTGATGATTATTCCAAGATGATGTGGGTTGTCTTTTTGAAGGAGAAATCACAAGCATTGGATAGATTTAAGATATTCAAATAAAAGGTGGAGACTTAATCTAGATTGAAGGTGAAATGTTTGAGATCAGACAGAGGTGGAGAATTCCATTCTGATGAGTTCAATTCATTTTGTGAGAAGCATGGGATTAGAAGACAATTATCTGCTCCTAGAACCCCTTAGCAAAATTAAGTTGTTGAAAGGAAGAACAAAAATATCTTAGATGATGCACGAACTATGGTTTCGTCATGTTCCTACTATGAGATATTTCAGAGTATTTGGTAGCAAATGTTAAATCAAGAGATATGAGCATGTAGGAAAATTTCATGCTAGAAGTGACGAAAGAATTTTGTTGGGATATTCAACAAAGAGAAAAGCCTATCGGTGCTATAATAAGAGACTAAGAAAGATAATGCAAAGTGAAAATGTAAAGGTGGATGAGAACCTTGGAAAAGAGATTAGAGCATGTGGATATGATGATGGTCATCATATTGTTCTAAACCCTATTTAGACTTGTATGCGAGAAAAGCGGTTCAATGAAATCCAAAATGTGAAGATATTTCAAGGACTTGCCCACACACCCATGAGACTCCTGGTGTAAGTTATGGAGCCATGAGGAATGGCTCAACTTCCCAAGGAGTGTTCCATGGTTCTCTATCTCACAAGGTCCCTCAAGCCAATACCTTTTCTCTTAGATCACTGAGCAAAGTGACCTAGGGATGACGAATGCAAGAACGATGGATGCTTTTGACCGAATTCAGTATCAATACATCCTATTTATGCATGATTCTAGTAAACAAACTAAACTAGATGATAAGATGACAGGGTTAGTAAATATACTATCCTAACATGATATACTAGCTATATAATTTAATCTAGGATGATAGAAATACTCTAAAATGATTATTAGATTTATTTCTATTACAAAAAGAGGCTAAATGATTGTTTAAATTAAGTATAAGTATGATGCTAAAGACTTGGATTTCTAAAATTGAGGAAATAGAGCTCTATTTATAGAAGAAACAGGGCAATGGATGGTTAGGATTGTAGGATCTAATCAAGGGTCAGGATTGAAAGTTATCAATCCATGTTTGCAATTCTCACCAATGAAATGGTAACAATTGTCAACATAAGACTGCTTGAGAGGAGAGGTAAGAAGCATAAATGCTTGAGAAGACCTCATGGTTACCTTAGAGGGTAAAGGTCAAGGTTAGGTTAAGGTTATCCAATGGATAAATCTTTTACCGAAAGGATAAACTCTTGTGCAAGGGTTAAAGGGATAACCATGGTCAAAGCAATGAATTCTTGATGAGACTCTGGGTTAGATGTGGGTTGAGCTAGGAAAAAAGTCTCTAACCATGCCACTAAGGGCTAGTTAACCATTAATGGTTTGAATACTTTGGGGACAAATTTGTAAGAGTCCTTCCAAATTTGGGGGTTTTCAACAAGTTAGCTTGTTGAAGGCATAAAGGCTTTAATGCCTTTGGAAGACCTTACTCCAAATTTAAGAAGTGACCTCTTCAAATTTAGGGAAATGGGATAATTGAAGAGTTTAGCTTAATTGATTAGGATTAGAGGTTCTAGAAGAATCTAGGAAGAGGGTTAGGAGGCAAGTGGGAGATGTAGGAAAATGCAAGTGGGTGAGAAATAATAGGATTTCATTAAAATAAATTTCTTTATTTCAATTTAGTTGCAAGTTGGGGATTTTAAATAAATTGGATTTATTTAACTGGGGTGAACTATTTAATTAAATGTAAATTTAATTAATGAGTAGAGAAAAGGGTTTTAATTAAATAAAATGATCTATTCAATTAAATGATATAAAGGGCTTCAGTGTAATAAATTGACTAATTTATGTAATTAAAATAGAGGAATGTGGGTGATTTAATTAAATTAGATTTAACTAAATAGAGGAATGAGAATAAAATGAACATTAAATATTCATTTAGGAATATGGTCATTTTTATATGTCTACATTTTGCCCCTCTTTGAAGTGACATGTGTGCACATGTTGATATAAAAAAAAATGATGCCCCAGATTTGATAAATGATGTTGATAATGCCCCCATGGGAGATGAGTAAAAATTTTGAAAATTTAATTTGATTTGATAATGTTTGATAAATTTTATCTATGTTGAATGAGTTAATTTGATTCATCTCCTGATAATGATATTTGTTAGGGTGAGACAGGAGACCACGAGCAATTTACGTGTTCCGCTACATAACCCTAATTTCCATTTACTCTATAAAAACATAAAAAGTGATTTATTTTGTCTCATTTGTGCTTGTTGACTTTGGAGAAAGTGACACTTGGAGAGAAAGTCAAGATGTCAGTTCCCTATTCTTCTCATCAATTCGAGCGCATTCAGAGGTATTGAAGGCCCGCAACGTATGGACCACTGGTAAGTCATCATTTTTTACCGCTTTTTTATTTTTGTTTTGTCATTTTTAGTCAGGTTTTTCATTTTTTTGTCATAGAAATTAACGGTTTAGCGTGTCCGATGTAAACCATAGCACATACAAAAAAAAACATAGCACGTAGTGTCTTAGGAACTAGGGTAGCATCTGAGTAGGTTTTGGTAGGGCAGTGGAGGCTTAGGGTAGCACATAGACGTTGTTTAGCGCAGCAGGTTCATAGGCTAGCGCATAAGGAGAAAAGGGCAACGCATCGGGAAGACCTAGCACATAGGGTTAGTAAGGGTTCGCATGGGTAGGTTAGGCTAGGGCATAGGTGTGACCTAGCACATCGGGGTAGTTTTGCAGCATAGGGCTAGATTAGGATAGCACATAGCCAAGTTTTAGTGCTTAGGGTGCTTTGGGTGGCACATTGATAGATCAAGGTAGCACATAGGTGCAATTTAGCACTTAGGGTGCATTTGGTACCGCATGGAGATTGTTGGATAGTGCATGCCAAGTAGTGTAGCGCGTGGATAAAAGCTTTTAGCACGTGGGCAAAATATTGCGGAAAATAGGATTTGGTGAGGATTTATGAGATGAAGAAAGATAGTTATGTGTTTGCCAGTTTTGTCGGGATGGGTGTGATAGTTATTTTGGGTGTCTGTTGTCATTGTTTCGATAATTTGTCCAATATGAGTTCCAATATGGTGGTTTCGATATGGATTTTAGAGATAGCTTGATTTGATTTGCAATGTTTCAAGTTGTTGATTTGATGTTGATATTGATATGATATGATGTGGATCTGATATGGATTTGTGATGTGATATGAACTTGATTTGATATGCATTATTTCAAGTTGATATAAATGTGAGACTTGAGTTGTTTTTCAAGTTTATATGGCTGTGGAGCTTGAGTTATTTTACATGATGATATGAATGTGGAACTTGAGTTGTTTTACAAGTTGAAAAGATCCGATATTGATATGGATTTGATATGATGTGAAACTTGATTAGATTTTCAATGTTTCAAGTTTATATGAATTTGATTTTGATATGAGTTGATTTGATGAGGAAACTGATATTGGAAATGTTTTGTTTGTGACAGGACCGGCTTGGGGTTGTTTAGTGGTGAGAGCGATTTCTGAGACCGTGGTCATTGATACCATGACTGACATAGGTAGACAGGGATATTATTGAGAGGTGTGGACTATCCTCTTTGTTAGAGATGCCCTGATATATCATTAATCGGGGTTTATTGATAGCTTTGGCCAAGAGGTGGCATAGTGACACCAACACCTTTCATTTGGCGACAGGTGAGATCATAGTGACACCTTAGGATTGTTACTAGATTCTGTGGATTCCCATGGTAGGTGCACTTTTACCATATGAGCAGACTGAGGAGGGCAGGATAGAGGCTCTTTGCCAGTTTCTGTATGATGAGTATATTTGTGGGTATGAGATCACATGGCAGGAATTTATTGATTTGGATTATGCTCTACCATCAATGCTAGCAGGATTCATAGGTGGATTTTTTATGTCCCAACCGTAGGTCGAAGGGACTGGCAGTAGGATGGGGGTTGGTCTTAGAGGACATGGTAATATAGGGTCGTTGATTTGCATGGGGGTCAACTATGTTGACCCACCTATACAATGATCTTCATCAAGTGGTTTACTTGGGACACAATAGTCTATTAGTCGGGGTCACACTGCTATAGGTATGGGTGTGGGAGCATATTCCTGCTGCTAGGCCACTAGCAAACAAAGACAAGCCTATTGGATGTGCTTATGCCTATTGATATAGAGGGATAGTTGTCCAGCGTAAGCTAGGCAAACTAGAGCATTAGTGGCAAGTGTTAGATGATATTGATATGGTCATCTGGAGACTGTATATGGATTGCAAGGTGTTGGTAGAGGATGGGATGGAGATACCATATGTCTACATGTCCCGATTTCTAATAGGGTGAACACCCTTTGTTATAGAGCGATTCTTGCATAGCCGGGTTCATCGACAGTATGGATGACAATAGGGGATACCATAGGGAGCATGCTTGTATGCTCGACGAAGGCAGGATGTACCAAAGTGGGGACCCACTATTGATAGTGCAGTGTCGGTTGAGGAGTTCTTTCACCTAGCCTGCCAGATATGGGACTACACCTATGAGATAGTGGATGCAGGGATGTGGCGAGGATATCAGATCCAGTGGAGATGATTCCCACTTTTGATGATGATGAGGATGAGCAGCCTGAGAGGATAGGGACATGGGGAGAGGAGGGAGAGGAGTTGGAAGAGGGAGGTGGGGATGGTGGAGCTGATCATGGTGGAGATGGTGGAGGAGGTGGCTGAGATGAGCGTGGATAGGGGAGAGTTGATTGGGAGAGGAGAGGAGATAGAGGTAGAGTTGGTGGTAACTGAGGGATATGAGTGGCGAGAGTAGTGCGGCAGGCTGTGGAGGATAGAGGAAGGGGAGGTTTTGCTATTGGAGCTGGGGGTGAGGAGAGGATAGGAGAGGTGATAGTGGTGGTGGGAGGGACTGATGATTTTAGATGGCCAACCTAGAGGAGAAGGTCAGATGTTTTACCCCCACTAGCATCAAGGACAGGGAGAGGGATAGGGGGTACCACTACATAGGCACCCCTCTAGATTCTAATTCTAACTCACCAAGAGGACGCTCAGATTAGGTCTTTACAATTATTAGTGTAGCACCTATAGACACAACCACTGGCACATCAATGGCAGATTACACAACTGACTATTGAGCAGGATATAGTTTTGGAGTGGTTGGGTCGAGCTGAGGCTCGAGTAGAGACTTTTGACATAGTGGTGTCGAGTGGCTCGATGAGAGACACCCTGAGGGAGTTGGCTTATATAGCCAAGGAGGCTGAGTATTATCAGAGGAATTATGAGGATGTGGTGCCTTGGGAGCACAAGGTTCCTAGTTTTACAACTAGGAGATCCAGTTGATCCAGGCAGACTTGGTTGAGGACAGAGAGCAGAGGCGTGACAGGGCCTACTCATCAGGATCCACTTGGCGATCTCGGTGCTGGGACATTTGCTGCAAGACCATCACCCTCAGGAGATAGTCATACCTGAGAGATGTCATCTCTTTTGTATTTTGATCATTTTGTTGTATTATGGGACAGACATGCCATATTCTGTATATTTGATCATTATATATATATATATATATATGACATCATTTTCCTTGATCCTTATGTGATGTGTTATGGATGATGCTTTCTATATGATTTTGATGTTTCTATGATGATGATGTAATGCTTAGATGCATGTGATTTGATATGTGATGAATATGATGTGATAATTCATGATGTTGTGATATATATCTTGAAAATGTGATGTATGATATTGATATGTTGTGAGATGTATCTTGAAAATGAGATATATGATATTGATATGTTGTTAGATGTATAATGATATGTAACTAATTCTAAAATGATATGCAACTAATTGTAAAATGATATGCAACTAATTGAGCATCCTCATCCTTCTGTTTGTCATTCCGGTATAGTCACATGTTTTTGCTTTCTTTATAGTTATCATCATTGAGCATTGATTTGTTGGGATATGTTGAAAATTTATAAAAGAATAATGGTATAATTGAACCATAATGACCTCGAAAAAATTTGCATGATTTTTTATTTTGCAAGATAGCACAAGCATCAAGGTATAATTGAACAAAGACGACCTGAGTGTGGCTTGCGTATAAACAAACAAGATTAAACCATTTGTATGTGCAAAGTGGAATCATGTCTTCAGTGATGTGCTTTGAATCATGTTTCTAGACAAGTATTTGCACAGTACAAGTGATCGCCTCACAGACATAAAACTAAAAAGATATTGGAGCTCCCATGACTTTCTCTAGTTCGATGTATCATTGAGAAAATGTAGAGGATCCAATAGCTCAAAAAATTTCAAGTGGAAAAATAGTCAAAACTTCATGCAAGATGCAAACATTTGATACTTCAGAAAATCATCCATCATGTGTTGTGAATCCTTTTAAGTGATCAATGTTTTCTTGCATGATTTGTTGATTTTTTTATTGGATAGGATGCTCTAAGTCTGATGCAAGTTTTGATTTAGGATGGAATTTTGATCAATGTTGCCACTAGCTAATTTTTACCTCCTAATAGGGATATGTACAGTGATTACCAAGCCATGGTAGATGATGAAATTGTATTTAGATTAACAAGGACAATGACTATGCTAAGTATGTCCGGAAGAATGGTATTTTGATAAAGTGTTGGGTGATGGCCAATAATGCTTTATTGTGTATATAAAAGGCTTGTGAGTAAAGATAGATAGAGGAGCTATCATCTCACAAATAGCGCTTGTGGCCAAGTTTTCACCATTTGCTTTTATTGTACTTTATTGTTTTCTTTTTCTTGATTTTTTTTTTTTTTTTAATATATTTTTCTTGACCTTTTGATGCTTTTGACTTTTCCGTGCATTAGACAGACTCAACTGTAGTATTTCTTCAAATGGATGTTATTGGTTGGTTCATCGAGCACATATCCTTCTGAAGTTGTTAGATGATAAGCACCTGATCCATAGGCTGATAAATTGGTTGGTTCAAATTTCCCTTTCTTTTCCCGATCCTACTGATTTCTAGGATTTTCTTTGAGGACTAGGTCACCAATTTAAAAATTCTAGGGATGACCTTGTGATTGTAGCTTCGACACATGCGTTGTTGATATGTTTTGAGGTGAGTATAGCTATGTTGACTTTTTTCATTTAGAAGTTCTAGCTCTTGCAGTCAGTTTACTCGATACTCTTCATCTGGAATGAGGCCTTTCAAAGATACTCTAAGTTATGGAATCTCTACCTATAGGGGTAAAATTGCCTCTGATCCATACACCAATGAATATGGCGTAGCTCCCGTAGGTATGTGGCTGCTAGTTCTGTATGCCCAAAGTGCTGGATTGAGTTCAACGTGCCAATCTTTGCCTGCATCATTTACTATTTTCTTGAGGATTTTCAATATGGTTTTGTTGGAGGCATCATCTTGACCATTCCCCTATGGGTAGTAAGGTGTAGAGAAATGTTGGATTTTGAATTTTTCACATAGTTCTCGCACATCTTGGTTCTTGAAAGGTCATACATTATCTATGATGATGGAACTTAGAAGGCCATATCTGTAGATTAGATAATTAAGAATAAAAGAGGAAATTTATTTCCCAGTCACTATGGTCATGGGGACTGCTTCAATCCACTTGGTAAAATATTTTGTTGGAGCAATTATGAACTTGTGTCCATTTGAAGATGAAGGATGGATTTTGCCGACTAAGTCTAGTCCCCACTGGTAAAAGGGCCAGGATCTTGTGAAGGGTTGTAGTTCCTATGCTGGTGCATGTACTAGATTGCCATGGATTTGGCATTTAGAACATTTCTTTACAAAATGGTAAGAATCTTTTTCCATTGTCGGCCAGTAATATCCCATTCTTAGAAGTTTTTTAGCAAGAGTAGGACCACTTGAATGTGTGCCACAAATACCTTCATGAAGATCTTATAAAGTTGAGTTAGATTCATTACAATCAAGGCAATGATGAAGAGTACCATCTAGACCTCGATGGTATAGAGTATCAGCAATGAGAGTATAATGGGTGGCTTGCTGGATAAAGTTGTGTTTTTGGTTTCGAGATAGGTCAATGGGTAGGATATTGTTTTTAAGATAGTCCTATATTGTTCCGTATAATGGAGAGTCAAAACCAGTCAAGGCATAGATAACATGGGACATGTGGAATGGTCATAGGCTGGGGAGAACAATTGCTCTACCAGAAACTTGTAATGACTCTGTTGCTCTAGAATTTGTAGTAGTGAAGTATTAGTAGCCATTGCTTTGACTGCTCAATTGTCCAACCTTGGTATTTGATCGAAGGTGATGTGTACAAAATTTTGTTTGAAATCATCCACCATTCGTTTGTATGGTAGAAGCTTGTCGTCTTTCGGCTGATAGTCATTATTGATCTAATTTATGACTAGTTGTGAATCTCCATAGACTTTCAATTCTATGATTCTCCATTCCACGATCATTTTGATCCCTGTAACCAGTGCCTCATATTCAAAAATGTTATTTGTGCATGGAAACATGAGTCTATATGATCTTTGTATGGTATGCCTATCAGGAGTGATGAACAAAATGCTAGCACCTGAGCCATGTTGAGTGAACGAAACATCAAAGTATAGGATCCATTGCTTGGTGGAAATAGAAAGAACATCCCTATCTAGAAATTCAATCTCCATTGGTTGTTTATATGTTAATGGTGCATTGGCTAATTGATCTACAATTACTTGTCCATTGATAGCTCATCGCTCTATATAGTGGATATCAAATTTGTTGAGAATCATTACCCATTTAGCCAATCTACCTATGAGAGCTGCTTTGCTAAGTAAGTATTTGAGAGGATCAATTTTTGCTACGAGTTTGATTGTATGAGCTAGCATGTAGTGTCGAAACACTTTGGAAAGCAAATACCACTGTTAGGCAAGCCTTCTTAATGAAAGTATAATTGAGCTCATATCCATTTAAATTTTTACTAATGTAATAGATAGCTTATTCCTTTCCTTCATGATTTTCCTGTGCTAACAGTGCCCCCAATGATATGTCTATTGTTGATATGTAGAGAATAAGTGGCTTCCCTGCTATTGGTGGTAGTAGAATTAGTGGCTTCATTAGATATTGCTTGATTTGGTAGAATGATTTTGCACATTTTGTTTCCCATCTGAATGGTACATTCTTATGTAGAAAATGATTGAATGGTAGACTTTTATCTGCTAGTTGAGCGATGAAATGCTTGATTGAATGGATTCATCCTTGCAAGGATTTGAGTTGACTAATGTTCTTAGGTGGTGGCATCTCCATGATGGCTTGTACCTTTGTTGGATCTACTTCAATGCCCTTTTCTAAGAATATGTAGACTAATAACTTGCTTGATGTAACCCCAAAGACACACTTCTTATGGTTGAGCATGACATGAAATTTTTTCAATCTGTCAAAAATATTCTCTAAGATGCTTAGATGTTTTGCTCGGGTAAATGACTTAGCTAGTAAATCATCCACATATTCCACCATGAAGGTATGCATCATGTCATGAAAGATTGTTGTCATTGCTCATTGATAAGTTGCCCCAACATTCTTTAAGCCAAATGGGATGACATTCCAATAGTATGTCCCCCAGGGATAGGTAAATGTTGTTTTATCTTGATCCTTTGGAGCTATCTTGATTTGATTATAGCCAGAAAAACCATCCATTAGTGATAGAATTGCATCGCCTGCTGTGAGGTCTACAATTATGTTGATACTGGGCAAAGGAAAGTAATCCTTTGGACAAGCTTTGTTGACATCTCTAAAATCAGTGCATATCCTGATGCTTCCATCTAGTTTTGAATTTGGCACAATGTTGGAAATCCATTCAGCATAGTTGATAGGTCAAATAAATCTAACGTCTAATAGTTTCTTTAGCTGAACTTTGACCATGAGTGCTACATGTGGATTCATCTTTCTTAATTTTTGCTTAACTAGCTTGGCTCCTAGAGCAATGGACAAGTGATGCATGATTAAGTGTGGATCAATCTTGGGCATATTTGCATATGACCAAGCAAAATTGATTTACTTTTCTTTGAAAAATTAGACAAACTTTGATCTTTCTTCCTCTGTCAGAGATTTTGCTAGATGTATCTTTTTGGTTGCTTTTGTTGTACCAATGTTGATTGATTGAGTAGGCTCAATCAATATGGGTGATCACTCCTAATACTGTTCAGGAAGAGTGTCAAGTCTCCCATCTTTAGATGCCTTAAAAAGGTTTTCACCTACAAATGTGTTCTTTATTTTTACTTTTTTTGTGATCTAGTGCTCCCATTGACTGGTTTTTAGAAATAGATCCTTTATTTCATTCATTTTTGTGACTGAGAGACTTGGCACTCCCCTGATTGTAGATGTCGTTACTTTGTTCACTGGTAGAGTCCATTTCTGGGTTGACAGTACACAAGTAATGGATAATGGAATCATCATTTGGGAAAATTGGTATGTCATGAGTTTCAGGTTCATCCCAGTCTATGAGGTCAGGAAAGATAAGTGGTAAAGAGTCATTGGGTGGGTCAAGTTCAACTGCTGTAAGTGTTAGGATTGAAGTATCATCATGGTTGGTCAGGATTTTAAATAAGGTAATGATTTTGTCAAGGTCTTTGATGGTATCATCTTCCATGTAAACTTGCTCATAATGTCGTTGCTCGTTTTCCTTGGCATCATAGATATTTTGTGGACCAAATTCAAGTAGTCTAGGTGTTGTGCCTTGTTCTTCTTGTGAAATGGGTGGATGACTATCATTTTCAGAAATATCTTCAATAACATTGGAACAATTGCCCCATTCATATTCATTTGAATCAGTCTCAGAGCTATTATCCCAGATTCTGGCAGTGTTGTGGACTGGTATGTTGTAGGGTGAAAACATGTCTTTGATGATTGATACAAGTCTGGTAGTTTTCTCTAATTCTATATTAGATCCTGCTTCTACTCTTTGTACTTGCTCATATACTGTCTCTCCTCAGGGAGTAATGATGTTACTAGGGAGTGATTCTTCTTTTTTTGAAAAGGGTTCTTGAACATGATGTACTTCTGCACAAGGTGCTTCTATCTCTTGAATGATTGATTTCTCTTGATGTTTCTTTTTTTCCTGGTATTCACGTTCCTTGTATATTGTTTTTGCTAATTCAAATAGTCCCTCTTGCCATGAGTCCTCCTTGTATTTCTTCTTTGCCTTCCATTGAGGTTTTTGGTATTTTCTTGGTGTCTTCCTTGGTGGTAGAGTGTATTCATAGCCTAATCCTATTTTGTTTTTACAAAATTGTGAAGGAGGATCCAATGGTTCTCTGATGCCTTCCTGACGCTTGCCGATAGGTCCTTTGCCATTGTATCCCATTTTTTGCATGATCAAATAGCCTTTTTCATAGAGTTGTGTTGGTGTAGCTACTTTCAAAGTAGCTACTCTATCTTCTTCCTCATCCTTGTATAGCCAAATAACGATGTCCTTTTCCTCTGATTCATGTGCTAGTGTGCGTAGTTGAAAGAATTTGCCATCAAACTTGGTGATGGGTTGTGTTGCTTGATGTTTTGATACTAAAGGTAACCCATGAGGTTTAGGTGAGGCTGGTAAGCTTTTTAGACACAGGGGTTCTAAAGAGTATTCTCTAATACCTTGTTCTTTGATTTTCATTTTCTGCTTGAAATCCATAGATAGCGATTTAGACTTTTCTTGCTAACGATCTGGTGTTGAGAAACTTTGTTTTTCTCTATTATGTGGAACCAAACTATTTTGGGCTACCCACATAGCATTACAATATTGAAAAGGATTATGATCTATTGAAATAGAGATTTCTTATCCATTGTATGGGAACTTAACACACTGGTGATAAGTTGAAGGTACTGCTTACATCTCATGTATCCAAGGTCGACCTAATAAGATATTATATGTGAGGTCTATGTCTAAGACTTGACACATAGTGTCCTTTTGTATCGGTCCTACCTGAATTGGCAACATTACTGTTTCTTTGGATGATCTTTCTTCATCATCATATGCTTTGATAGTGATCTTTCTGAGTGGATCAATAGACTACTTAGAGAAGCCTAATGCATGGATAAGTTTCAAGATACAGATATTGAGTCCAACTCCTCCATCTATTAATACTCTTTTGACTTGATGTTTGTATACCAAGGCTTCAATGTGGAGTGGAGTATTGTGTGGATGGTTTAATGAAATATTATCTTGGTCAGAAAAGGTGAGATTATGAGGCTCTATCATGTGAGCCACCATGGCTTGGAATTTGTTAGTATCCAAATCTTGGGCTACATTTGTTTCCAATAGTGCTTGTTCCAAGATGTCCTTGTGTTTTGGTGAAAGTTTCAGCAACTCAAGTATAGATATTTGAGCAGGAGTTTTGCACAGTTGACTAACCAGGTCATATTGAATATTGGGTATGGTGTTTGTTGCTGATGTATGTCCCTTCAAGACATATTTTGAGCTTTGGTGGTTACATTGATTGATTCATGTTCGCGTTTGTCCTTGATTGTAATAACATTTACTTGATTGTTGTCTGCTAATATATGATTGATGGTGTTATTGTATATGTGATTGATACAAGCTCCACATGTATTGTTTGAGGTTGAAGCTCCATCCTTGTTGTAGTTTGGAAGAGGATTCTTAAAGGCACCATGGTCACCATTTGTCTTGAGACCATCAACTGTTAAATCACCTCTATCAGTCATGTCTTGAACAATGTTCTTTAGTCTCATGCAATCATTTGTTTGATCTCCTTTGTTGCGATGAAAATCACAAAAGTGTAAGTCACTCCACCAGGGTGGTTTGATTTTTGGTTCAAAGTTGTTTATTGTTGGTAAGGAGATAATTTTGTTTGTCAAGAGTTCTCTGAATGCTGACTCCAATGATTACCCTAATGGTGTGTAGATGCATTTTGGAAAGTTGTTGGCATTACCTCATGACTTTGTATTAGGTCCTCGATTGGTGTTGTTAAGATGATCTTGATTGGTAGTTGGTGCATAAGTGTTAGCTGGAGGATTACCTGATAAAGCTAACACCAGTTGCTTGGATTTCACATCATTAGTTTCGCTTCCTCCTTCATTTCCAGTGTTTTTGTTTCTGGTCCAGAACTTGGATTTGTCTAAGTTGTTGTTGTTTTGGTTATTGTAATTAGAGTTGGATGAATTTGTCCCTTCTTTGAAAAATTTCAATGTTTCTTTCTTGACGCATGCCTCCTCAACTTGGATGCCATTCTAAATCAATTTAGCAAAAGATGGTATGCATTGGAGTTTGAGTATGTAACTCATCTCACTATTTTAATTGTCGATGAAAATTTCCACCTTTTCCTTCTCAGGCACATCTCGAGGATACCTTGAGACCATTCGTCACAAACATTGAAGGAACACCATGAATGTTTCATTGTTTTTCTATTTGGTATTGTAGACATCTAGCATGGTGATGGCATGTTGAATGTTCTAGGAATATTGAGTAATGAATTTGTTGACTAACTTATCAAAGGATCTGACAAGAGGTGTGATTTAGGATAACCATTCCATTGTTTTCCCTCCCAAGCTTCTTGGGAATAATCTCATCAAATAAGTGTCATCATGGGCAAATTCTAGGCTCATGATACAAAATTCCTAGACGTGATCACAAGGATCAATTTTCCCATCATATTTGTCAAATTTGGGAATGTCTAAATTTGGGGGAAAAGGTACCATGTTTAACCTCCTGTCAAAAGGATAAGGACAAATTGCATTCAAGGAATACCGTACTGTTGATCCTTGTTGCATGTCTTGCATTTGTTTTTGCAGCATTTGTATTTGTTGTGTAAGAGCAACCAAGGGTGTATTTGTTTTCCGAGGGAAGAGTTCTTCCCTCACATTTTTCTAGTTTGGAATGGCATGTGTAGCGGCATGTTTTGCTCAGGGATTTTTTCCTCTGGTAAATTCTGCTCAGGTAAGTTTTGCTCGGGTATGTTTTGTTTAGGGTCATGTGCTTCCTCCTCTCTTTATCATTCTTGATAAGCATAATGTTGAGACCTTGTTCTAAATATGTCAATATCGAAGTCTTAAGGGAGCTTAACTCCTTTTCTTGTGAGCATGAGTAGGTATTTTTCTTTGTCGGTTTCCATGAGTTTTTCCACAAGTTTTTGAAATGAAGCACTTTCTTGAGACTCTTGGAGGAGTTCCTCAGAAATTTCTATGTCTTCTAGATTTGGATATTCGAAAGGAATTGATAATCTTCGATCCATGTTGGACTCTAGTTGTGGTTTGCTTTGTTTGTTTCATTGAGAGCGAGTAACAATGGGAATCTAGTAGAAACTTTCTGTGACAAAAGGAATGAACTCCTCTTTGATGTTTTGCTCAGGGGTTGGTGTTTCAAGTTGAGGTATATTGTAAGCAATGCACACTTTGGGGAAGAAAGTTGGATTGATCTTTCCTCCTTGATTTAGGCATTGACTGAATGTTGATTTTTGACAGAATGCTCTACTCCTCAATGGTTCTTTGCAAAATTTATTGTTTTTGTCTTGAAGATACAAGCGCATATGACGGAGGAATGTTTGATGAGATTTTAAGAGTTGGTGATTGATGTATAAAAATCCATTCCATTTGGCAAGTTTAAGAGAACTAGGTTGTTGTTTCCTCAACTTAGTGTTATGATAAATACTCTTTCTTCTCAGAATATGACGATTAGTCATGCACAAGTGATCAATGGTTTCCTTCGATTTGTTTTGGATTCAAGATATCTTGTCTAGAAACTTAAGTTTTACTTTATCAAATGAAGGTTTAGATGCCCCCTCACGACAAAGCATGCCAAATGATATGGAATAAGAGCTTTCCCAATATGGAAACATAATTTGACAACTTGAAGTGTTAAAAAGGTATGTTTTTGGATAAAAATCCATTTGATTGAAGGATCTTTTGATACGTGTGATGGTGGATTATCTCCTAACTATTTTTTGGATTTGGACAACTTTGTTTTAAGGAAAACTTTCTTTTGGAGTAGTTTCGATACTTTGATTTTGATTTTCTATTTGATGGAGTTCAAGATGAGGAAAGAAGGCTTCCTAAACTATTTTTAGATTTTTCAAAAATAGCTTCTGTTTTGCCCCCTATTTTCTCAGTTTTTGCTATGCACTAAGCTAGAAACATGCTAGAGAGTGGTCTCTATGTGCTAAGCTACCTTTCTGACATGCTAAGTGGATTATTTGAGTTTTTTTTGTTTTGAAAGGTTTATGTGCTAATATGAGCTTCTAATGCACTAACTATTGACTTCAATGCGCTAATGTTTGGTCTCAACATGCTAAGTTGTTGCTTCCATGAGCTAGAATGCTTTTAGAAAGTGCGAAGGTTTGAAACTGTTTACTTGGGATTGATTATGCACTAAAGTTCAGTACTAGTGTGTTATGTTGAAGCTTGCAAGTGCTAACTGTGGTTCAAAATGCTAAGATGTTGCTCTTATGCACTAAACTACCCTAACAGTTTTGACTTGGTGGTTTCCTGTGATTTTTGAATTTTTCCTCAACTATGATAGATGATTTTCTGAAGTAAGAAATGAATGCACAACACAAAAGAGATAACCTTTTTGCCTAGTCTAAACGATGAGTATATGTTCTACGAGGATGTGTTCAAATCCCTAATATTTCAACAGGTTTGGATATAGAAAATATAAATCAATTAGACTCTTTATTCAAAGGTCATCAAAAATACCATATCTCACTAGTCTCGATACTCTGTCAGCTCAAACATCCTTGTCACCCCCTAGGGGGTGCCCCATTTTTTGCCTTTTTCTAGAAATTAACTCAAAGTGAATCGCTTCACAATTGAGTAGTTATCTTGGGAGATATGTGGTGAGTAATCTTGGGGGCAGATTCTTCGCCACCCTTACACTATGATACTGCAAATGTTTGGATACTGACTTGGCTCAAGGTTTCTATCTCTAAGGTTCGTAATCAGGCTTCTTGTTTGGCCATCAGTGATAAACTCCCTCAAGAGGCTTCCCAACCTTTAGAACAATGACTTTATGTATCGTAAAGATACTGGGGGAAGGCTAATCGCTATGCGCAACTGCTAAAAAGGACTTTTGTCACTTTCCACTTTTGATTATAGTGGGTTGGAACACTTGGCGTCAAAGTTGTTCCCCTCACACCAGCCAAAGAATGGCTTTAAGAGTTGTTCAGATCCTCGGGAGGGCAGGCTTGCTAAAGGTTTTAATGCAATAAACACTGAAAGTGTAAGAGTGGTCTGGCTTTTTGATCCCCAGTTAAGGGGAGAGCATATTCCTTCCACTTTCGAATCAAAGCACACAAGTGTTCTTTTTAACCTTTTATTGCAATGATTTTGTAAAAAAATCTATACGAAGATATTGCTCCACAAAAACAAGGTGTTCATTTTATCCCATCAAGTCAATGATTATCTAATCTAGTAAAGGAACCTAGTCAACAAAGCAAAATTTTGATTTTTCCTCAACAAAATAAATTGATAAAAGGGGAAGAACTTCCCTCTTCAACTTGAAAACAAAATTTAGACAAGTGTGATTCTTTTTCCTTGCAAAAATTTAAAAGATTGATCCTTTTATAAACCAAAGGATGGTGAGGTTCTTTTCCAATCAATTTTTGCAAAAATAGAAAGTTTCTTGGTTCTTTTTAGCAACCCAAAGGAAAGTTTTCTCCTATGAAAGAAAGGAAAGATTTTTGTTGTGGTTCTTTTTAAGTGCCCAAATGAGGTGTGAGTTCAATTTTAGCTTTAAACATGAATTTAAAAAGAATTCAAATTTTTAACAAACTTAGATAGGTTAGTAGATACTTCAAACTAATTTAAATTCTAACTTAAAATAAAATGGGTTCCCAAACCTGCAATGAAACTATCAGAAATCCTACAAAAACAACAATTAAATCCGTTAGAAAAATACTGGCTTTGTGGACTTTCACAAGTCTAAATCTGATCTTGGTTACAAATTAATTTTTCTTCTCTGTGATGCGCTATAGAATAACCCGGATGTGCTATTAGACAGACTTGAAGCAATGCATTGTTTTCCAAATGTGCTATATTGTTAGTTTCCCATGCTGAAATCTATAGAAATTTTTTTAAATATACTATGCACTAGGATATGAGTCCCACGCATCGAGCAGTATACTAGATGCACTAGAATGTTAATCGGATGCAATAAGGAAGATTCTCCATGCCCTGATTCTCCTTTCACACGTACCTACAAATTTGGTTAAATTCAAAAACTGATTTGATTAATGGAGTTATGCCCCATGGTGGGCGCCAAAAATGTATGCGAGAAAAGCGATTCAATGAAATCCAAAATGTGAAGATATATATTTCAAGGACTTGCCCACACACCCATCAGACTCTTGGTGCAAGTTATGGAGCCATGAGGAATGGCTCAACTTCCCAAGGAGTGTTCCTTGGTTTTCTATCTCACAAGGTCCCTCAAGATAACACCTTTGCTCTCAGATCATTGAGCAAAGTGACTTAGGGATGACGAATGCAAGAACGAGGGATGCTCTTGATCGAATTTAGTATGAATGCATCCTATTTATGCATGATTCTATTAAATGAACTAAACTAGATGATAAGATTACAAGGTTAGTAAAAATACTATTCTAACATGATATACTAGCTATATGATTTAATCTAGGATGATAGAAATACTCTAAAATGATTATTATATTTATTTCTATTACAAAGAAAGGCTAAATGCTTGTTAAAATTAAGTATAAGTATGATGCTAAAGACTTGGATTTCTAAAATGGAGGAAATAGAGCTCTATTTATAGAAGAAATAGGGCAATGGATGGTCAGGATTGCAGGACCTAATCAAGGGTTAGGATTGAAAGTTATCAATCCATGTTTACAATTCTCACAAATGAAATGGTGACAATTGTCAACATAAGACTGCTTGACAAAGACATAAGAAGCATTAAATGCTTGAGAAGATCTCATGGTTACCTTAGAGGGTAAAGGTTAAGGTTAGGCTAAGGTTAACCATTGGATAAAGCTTTTACCCAAAGGATAAACTTGTGTGCAAGAGTGAAAGGGATAACCATGGTCAAAGCAATGAATACTTGATGAGACCCCTGGGTTAGATGAGGGCTGAGTTACACAAAAAGTCTCTAACATGCCACTAAGGGTTGGTTAACCATTAATGGTTTGAAGACTTTGGGGAAAAATTTCTAAGAGTCCTTCCAAATTTGGGGGTTTTCAACAAGTTAGCTTGTTCAAGGCATAAAGGCTTTAATACCTTTGGAAGACTTTACTCTAAATTTGAGAAGTGACCTCCTCAAATTTAGGGAAATGAGATAATTGAAGCGTTTAGCTCAATTTATTAGGATTAGATAGGTTCTCGAAGAATTTAGGAAGAGGGTTAGGAGGCAAGTGGGAGATGTAGGAAAATGCAAGTGGGTGAGAAATAATAGAGTTTAATTAAAATAAATTGCTTTATTTCAATTTGGTCGCAAGTTAGGGATTTTAAATAAATTAGATTTATTTAATTGGGGTGAACTATTTAATGAATTGTAAATTTAATTAAAAAGTAGAGAGAAGGGTTTTAATTAAATAAAATGATTTATTCAATTAAATGATATAAAGGGCTTAAGTTAATTTAAATAAATAAATTGAATAATTTATGTAATTAAAATAGAGGAACGTAGGTGATTTAATTAAATTAGAATTAACTAAATAGAGGAATGAAAATAAAATGAACATTAAATATTCATTTAGGAATATGGTTATTTTTATATGTATACAAAACTAAAGAGCCAAAGCGTAATGATCCGGCAGAGATAGTTAACCTAAATGTTGTTGTTTCTAGTGAAGAAGTGTGGGAACTTGAGAATCAAAACAATCAGAAGACTCCGAGGTATGTAAGATTGAATCATTCTAAAAATCAGATTATTGGAGACAAAAATAAAGGTGTGATGACTAGAAGAAGGTTTGTTGCTAAAGAAGTATGATTTCTAAAGTTGAACCTAAAGATGTTGAATCTTGTAAAGATGAAAATTCGATGAGAGCTAGGTAAGAAGAATTAAATCAGATTGAAAAGAATAACACTTGGAAGATTGTGCCTAGACCTAAAGATAAGAAAGCTATTGGTACTAAATGGGTCTTCAAGAACAAATTGAATGAAGTGAGTGAAGTTGTCAGAAATAAATCAAGACTGGTTTGCAAAAGATATTCATAAAAGGAAGGAATTTAGTATGAGGAGACTTTTTCTCTGGTGGTTAGACTTGAAGTTGTTATACTATTGCTTGCATATGTTGCTTATAAATATTTCAAGGTATATCAGATGGATGTCAAATCTACCTTTTTGAATGGTGATCTTGAAGAAGAAGTCTACATTGAGCAACCTGATGGATTTTCATTATTAGATAATAGAAACATGGTATGTAAGTTGAAGAAAGCCCTTTATGGATTAAAACAACCCCCTAGAGCCTAGTATTATAGATTAGATAAATATTTGTTGAAATTGGAATTCAATAAAGGTGTTGTTGATAGTAATCTGTACTTTAGGATTGAGAATAATAACATCTTGATTGTTGAAGTCTTTATTAAGGATATTATCTTTGGAGGAGATGATAACTTGAGTATGAAGTTTGTTGGTGATATGCAGAAAGAATTTGAGATGTCTATGATTGGTGAGATGAAATTTTTCTTAGGTTTACCGATTTCATAGACTGGAAAAGGTAAATTTATATCTCAAACTAAGTATGTCAAGGAATTGCTAAAGATGTTTGGGTTAGATGACTCCAAACCAGTTGGAACTCCTATGGTGACTAGCTGTAAATTGTCTTAGAATCTCCAAAAGCTAATCAAAGTCTGTACAAATCTATGTTTGACGGATTTCTATATCTTACTCAGATTAGACCGAGCATTATGTATGCTATGTGCATGTTTGCTAGATATCAAGTTGATCTGAAAGAGAGTCATGTCACTTTTGTTAAGAGGATATTCATATACCTTAAGGGAACTATGGATTATGGTTTATGGTATCTAAGGAATGATTATTTCATGATAAGTGCTTACACTGATGTGGATTAGGCTGGTGATGTTTATGACCAAAAAATAACCAATGGAGCATTCTTTTGGGTAAGAAATTGATTTCGTGGGTGAGTAAGAAGCAAGATTTAGTGTCTTTATCTATTGTTGAAGATGAGTACATTGCTGCTTGTAGTAACTACACTAGTTTAGATGAAGCAAATGTTGAAAAATAGTAGAATTATCTACGATGATCAAACTATGATATAATGTGATAATTCTATTTCTATTAACATGTCAAAGAATTTGGTGCAACATTAAAAGACTAAGCATGTGTCAATCAAATATCATTACTTGAGAGAGAAATTCAGTGAAGAGAAAGTGAAGTTGGAGTATGTATCTACAAAGGAACAAATAGCTGAAATTTTTACTAAGCGTTTTCCTGTAGATACATTCGTCTATTTGAGAGACAAGCTAGGGGTATATACCCCTCCTGGTGAGAATTAGATGCATTGATTTACATTAATCCAATGGATTTATGAGCCTTATATTTTTATCTGGATTGGTGAGTTGGTGCTACTCATTTGGTGGAGTAGTCTATGTTTTAAGGGAGAAATTCCTGAGATTCATGTTTCTATTTTGGGGGAGAGAGGTTTTGGCTTTTTGTTTTGAGATCTTTGGTATTTCTATCAAAGGGGGAGAGAGATCATTTTAAAAAATTATTTATATGTCTTGATCTTAGGAGGAATTTGTTGGAGATATCTTCTTTCTTTGCATTGACTATTTTTCACATTCATATGTTGCCATCAATACCAAAGGGGGAGATTTTTTGTCATTGCTACTTCTAGGACATGTTGTTGTCATTGATGTCAACATATTCTTGTGATTTTCTCTGGTGATTGTAGATTGAGAAGATCTTATGATCTAGTTTGTAGTTTTGATTTGCTTATTGATGCTTTGCAGAGTTCGATATGTCCTCCAATATATTCCGATGTGATCCGATATTGAGATGAGATTTTGGGTTATTGTTTCTGATGGTCCTATGTATCTTATTTTTAGATGGATCATGTTTAAGTTCTCTACAAGTTATCTTTCTCCATGACAGTTGCTGATTGGTTGTGTTCTTGAGTTTGAGACATTGACAGATGAAGATTTAATAAGTGGTGTTGGTGCAGTTGTTTTTGATGATTCTAATGTGCTTTCTAGTGCTTCCTAATAATTTCCTATTTGTTTTGATCATCTTCATTGATCGTTGTGCAAGTTATTGGTGGTTTTCATGAACTAGTGATAAATTTTGTGTTATGCAGTTTTTACGGTGGTGTAGCGTGTTGCAGTTAATCTTGGCGTAATTTCTAGTGGAGTTGAGCATTTGGGAATTTGAATTAGGTCCATGCTATTTCATGTAAATCATTGTATTGGTCTGGTGGTTGATCTTTATATTGTGTGATTTTATTTTGTAATTATGACTTGAGGGTTTAGTTGACCTTGTTGTCAAGGTTGATGATTTGTATAAATAGGTGGTATAGTCATGTAATTTAGGTGTAGAGGTTGTGTCTGCATTATCAGAGAGTGATGTTTGTAAAAATAATGATTCATCCTTTGGAATTGTGATTGAGCAGAGATTGGTGTTGTAGAGCAGACATTTGTGCTTAACCGAAACTATAATCAGACATTTGGAGATGCTATCCTTTCAGTTCATTCCTTCAGGATTGTAGTCCAATTTTTATTCTAAGTCAGTGAGACTTCCTTGAGGGTTGTAGCCTTTTAGGTCATTGTATTTGAGTAGTGAGCTCTAGGCAGTGATCCTGAATGCATGTGCATTCCCCATTGTAATATTTTCACATACTACTACAAACTATCATCTTACTGTGGGTAGGTTCCCACCATGTTTTTTCCCTTAACCAGGTTTTCCACATCAAAATCTTGGTGTTGTGTGTTGTTCTTTAAAATTATTTATCTCTACTATTGTTGTAGTTTATCAAATTTGTATTTGTGATTAAGTTTTTAGATCCGGTGAAGACCAATTCACCCCCCCCCTCTTAGTCTTCCTTCATTGTTGCTTCCAACACTTTTTTGTTCTTCAATGTACTTTCTTTACAATATATTTCCTTATCAACGACTATGTCCTTTGTGCTTTCTTATTCCTAGTTTTAATCTTAGATTCCTTTCAAAGACTTGCATTTGAATCATTGAGGTCTAGAAGTCTTTATTCACTTGGAACTTCATTTTTGTTTTCTTTGATGATCCCACTACTGATATAATTTACAATCTACAAAACTAAAACATTGAGTTAGGATTCTAACTTTGAGTGTAAATTTGAAGTTTTGTTGTCATTTATGAGTTCTGATTTTTGGTATTTTCTCTTTAATTCCTCAACATTCTAGTTTTCAATAGGCTGTAAGCACTTAGGAACTTGGAAAAACTTAAAAAAGTTGATTTGAATTGAAAAGTTGGGACTAAAATCAATTCCCAATGAATCTGAAAATGAAACACAGTCCTAAAATTTGTGAATTAATTTTGAAATCAGATTCAAATTCTAGAAAATAATGTGAAAATCAGACTGTCTCTTGAAGATTTCTTCCAAAATTTGAAAAGTAGATTGAAAATTTCACAAATATTCTTTGAATCCTCATCAAAAGGCAAGGAAAAAAATTGCAATATCCCTATCACTTCGAGAATTAGATAAGAAAAGGTGGAAAGAATGTTCCTTGGGTCTAAAAAAATCTTTAATTTGTCTCCTTGCCAATGCCTTAGAAACCCTCGAACCGTTCTTGAAACTTTGAAAAATGCCTTAGAAAATTTGAAACATTTTACTCTCCAAATACTTTACTTTGCCAAATGTAAACTATTTGAATCAGAAAATGAACAATTGATTCATTATATGCAAAAACTGTCAAGGAGTTTGAACTTTACATTTAGAAACTAAATCAGCCTTTTCAAATTTAAATTTGGTTTATTTCTAATCTTCCCACATTCACTGAACTTAGTCACAAATTTAGTTGATAATGTTGCTTTGTATTTTATTACAGCAAAAACAGGTTTTGAAGGGATCCCAAAACCCTTTTACAAAAGATACTTAATAGATAAAAGCATTAAGAAGCAAGAAAGAACATACTGCCAAATACCAGCAAAGTTTTGGGCAATATCTAGCAAAAAAGCCCAACAAAACAAACAAAACCAGCAACATCCCGCTAAAATATAAAGAAAACGAAAGATAGATTACTCAATGTTTTTAAGGGCATTAGCCAAATTTCTGCTAATCCCTTGCAAGTCTTTAATATTATCCCTTATCTTAGGGATATCCTTAGAAGAGGCCAAAGAAACTTTTTTCATGTTCGTCCTGGTTCTTTTTGCCACACCACTAGGAGCACCTTCCATAGTTCCTACCTCAGTAGCATCCTCATCAATGTCTAGATCCACAAAAAGTTGGGAAGTGCTGGAACCTTCAATAAACTTGGCAATTTCCTCTAAATTCTTAGTCACATAAGTAAGGATATCCGGAATCATACCCAAAAGGTTTTTTATTGCATTTTTTCCTTCCTCCAGATTGCAAATCTAAGCTTCCATCTTCTCCACTTTTTCCTCCATACCCTTTTGCCACTGTTCCTGGTTACTTGCTACATTATTTCCATTCTCTTCCTATTTCTTGTCAATTCTTTATAGATATTTAATTCTTTCATATATCCACTTGTAAAATCCCATACGAGCCTCAGACAGATTTTTGAGTTTATCCAGAATAATTCCCTCTCCAGATTTATCCTGCTCCCTGCTCAAATTCTCCTTTTCCTTCTCCTGCTCAGTTTCCAAATCCTTTTCCTTGTTATTGAGCTTGTCCTGCACCTCCATAGGCTGGCTATTAACATTACCTATGCTCACACTATGGGTCGGGATATTCTAACTAGAAACATCCTCAACTCCCCCTTCCTCTTCCCCCATTTCCTCTCCCTTCTATCTCTACTCTCCATCAGACTCATCGGTCTCCATCTCACTTCCCTATTTTGCCAAATCCTCAGAATCCACCTCCGTTTCCTTTTGTTTTCCCATATCCTCTTGAATTTTCTCCACAGTAGATTTTTTATTCTTTTTGGTTTGTGTTAACTCCTCCTTACTAGCCACACCTTCCTCCATCTTCCTCTTACCTTTCCCCAATGAAATCAAAAATCTCTTATTTTCTTGGATAGCTTGAATCTTGCAATGCTCATAAATGAGCAAAATGAGGCAGCAATTAAGCACAGCCAAAGTCGAATTCTTACTATGCTTATTCAAAGATCGTAACAAAGACCTAAAAAGGTAATAGGGCAGAGAAATCCTCTTCTCATGTCTAAAATGATTTAAAAGCACAAAATGGTATGTTTGGACCCTAGAAAAATGACCCTCCACACTAATGTATTCCATGATTGCATTAAGCATCCAGCCCTAGATTTCTTGATATTAGAAGCATCATAATACCCCCCTGTGGCTTTACCTAGTTTCCCCCTCTCCTTCTCTTTACACAGGAAAAGCTTAACTCCATTATTAGACACTTTCAAGTATCTAAAGAAGTTAAGACCAGAATGAGGCATACATGTTACTGTCGAAATGAGTTCTGCATCCAGCTTAAACCTAACCCCATGAATTTTGAATGAGTCGTTGGACCAGTTTTCTGTAACTTTAGTGACCACTAGATTAACTCTTCCCTTATCATAGTCGATCAATTTTTCCATGAAAAGCATCAAGAATCCTTTCTCCAGCCCTGTCCACACCTTAGGCATCTCCTTCCATCTAGAAGTATTATCAGGTTCCTCTCTCCTTAGATTCCCCCCATTTTTGATTTTGATTTACAATTTCACTACTTCTACAACTTTAGAGCTTTCTTCCAAATGTCACTTGACTTTTTAAAAATGTGAACCCACAAAGCATGTGGGAGATTAATATTGTTGATTAAGACTGTGTACTTCTATCGTGTCATCATTACCTTTCTAAAACTTTGAAGATTACTCAATACTTCCTTCATGATTACCATGCCATCCATCTTTCCTCGTAAATCTATCCTTTCTGATTAGTTCTTTAATATTAAAATCAATATTCACTTCCCCTTTCCAAATATTTTGAACTTCGGAAATCATGCCAAGGTTCGCTAACCCATCCACTACAAAAAAAAATTCCCTAAATGCATGACTAATGATAATATTTTTAAAGCTTGAAATTTTTTCTCTAGCTTTAAAAATCATGTTGCCTTGTTGAGTTTATTCCCTTTTGAAGTTTATGTTGGCCATTTGGTAGAATTTATTATGTGTTGCATTGATGTTTTGTCATTAATGCCAACACTAGCTATTTGGATGCTTTACCAACACCCTTTTGGTCCCGGTAGGTTGAGTGGTTTCTGTTGATTTGGATCTGGCATGACTTGGTAGGATCTAGTATAGTTTCCTAATGGAATTGGCTTGTTAATGATACTCATTCTTATATTTGGTCAGTTAGTTTTGGTCTGGTAATTGGATGCTATCATGTTTTCTTGGAAGCTTGGCTTCTGGTTTCGGTGAGGGTTTCACTAGTAGATCTTTCGATGAAGATATTTGATGAGTTGCATAAGTGGTGTTAGTGCAGCTTATGGTGGAGTTCCAAGATGTTGTTGGTGATCATGTTTGAGACTTGGCAGATGGAGATCATTGCTATAGTTTGTGGACCTATACTGGGTTCCAGATGATCTAGGTTATGGACTAACTTTAATGTAACATGTGGATTGGGCCTCTCGATTTATTTCTGAGATGTCTTCTATGTTGGATACTATTTGTCTTGTGTAAGGCCAACATGGTTTGTAATTATGTAATTGGTTTATTATTTGGTGGCCACCCTGATTGTTTATGGTTGAGGGTTTGTATATATAGATGTAAGATCTCATTGTAGATCATCATGGTTATGTTAGAGGTCATGGTCAAGGAATTTAATGTGCAAATAATGTAATATCATTTAGGAAAAGGAGTTATTCAATCACTGGAGATTGAATTGGGTTTATGTAAGAGGATTTAGTCTTCTAGTATTGAGCTTAACCAGAACTGAACTCTGGCATAGGAGATGCTATCTTTTGTAGTTCAACACTTCTCAGGATTGTAATTTGGATTTCTATGTAGTCGGTGAGGTTCCTTTTATAATGAGAAGTGCACTCTAGGCTATTGTCCTTGTTGCAAGTTCAGGCCCCTCAATTGTAATTCACACATTTACTGCAAAAGTATTATCTGACTATGGGTAGGGTTCCCACCGTGATTTTTCCCTTTACCGGGTTTTCCATGTGCAAATCTTGGTGTCATGTGGATGGTATTTATTATGTGATTATTGTTTATGCTTTATTGGTTCAACTGCTATTCTAGTATTAATATTTTGGGTTCTGATATTAAAGTTTAAATTCTTAATGGTTCCGTTAATATGAGAAAACTAATTCAGCCCCCCCTCTCATTTGTCCTTTGGTTATTTGAACTATCTAACAATTGGTATCAGAGCTTTTTTCCTCTCTATAGAAAGCTTAAACACTTGAGGAAGATCCTATGGCAAGTATCAGTTCAATTCAATCCAGTTTTTTTGGAGCTATCTTTTGAAGGGATATTCTGAGGCTCGATGGATCAAATTACAGAATATGAAAGATTTAGATTGAGACTCATCTAAGATGTCTTCGCAAGGAGATTTGGGAGATCAGACAGAATGGTGTCACATTTTATAATCCAAGATCTGACAATCCTCCTCTGATAAACTTGGACAAGGAGCTTGAGAATGATTGTAGAGAAAGAGAAGACCTCTTGTGTTCACTTTCTGATCAACAAATAATAAGATTAACTAAAAAATCATCTGGAAAGGCTATATGTAATAAGTTGGAGACTCTTAATGGAGGTGACCCTATAGTGAAGATTGCTAAACTTGATGGTTACCAAGTGAGATATGAAAACCTAAAGATGGAAGAAGATGAAAGGATTACTGCATTCATGGAAAGGGTAAATGAGAATGTTATGGGAATTCAATGTTGTGGTGGAACTCTGAGCGAAGAAGAAATTGTTTCTAAAGTCCTACGAGCCCTACCACCAGCTTACATAATGAAGGCTACTACTATTAATGAGATGAGAAGAATGGCTAATACATTTGTCAACATAGATACTTTGGTTGGCAAACTATCTTCTTTTGAGCTTGAAGAATTTGGACCTTTTGGAGTTGTGATGTTTGAGCCTGCTTTTCATGCATCTATATTTTGGCATGGTTTTGTCATTGATGTCAACACCTACTGAAAACAATCACTTTGGAGATCCAGCAACATTCGCCGGCAAGCAAGTAACTATTGCACAGTTACTGGTATATGGTTCATCGGCAGGATATAATGTTCACCAGTATCTAGAATGATATGGAAGACACTTGGTAATGTCAAAGACATCGTGTGGATACTTTTTTTTGAAGAATTAATCATTGGTATATTCATATTTGCATATTTGTTTTTACCGGTAAATAGGTCCAGGTTATCTAGGGTTACACTGACAGGTTTATCTTATCCAGATCAACATGGCACACTATGGAGATGATTTATTATTGATGTAAATGCATTAAGCTGACATTTTTAATCGGTTATTGCATCAGATATTATATTGTTTGTAAAATGATTTTATTGTAATATCTTGTAGAGCTGACCTACTAAAATTTGTCTTAGGGTATGGTATAAATGTAAGATTTTATTTGTAAGATCAAGTGTGGAGTGCGAAAAAGAATTGAGTGAAGGAATATGCAAGATTAAGCAGAGGTATACACGAAGACATCATTTTAAGGTGAAGCTAGGTTTTTGTAGAAGCATATCAGGATTACATTGGTACTAAATCCAGCATATGAAGATGCTATTTTGAGTAGTACATTCTTATTCAATTTAACCATCCAACTGTAGTCAGTGTGACTCCCATTTTGTGATTGAGAAATGAGCTCTAGGCTGTTGGCCTTTCTCCATGTGCAAACCCCATTTATGTACACTTACTATCTATAGTAGTATCATCTGATTGTGGGTAAGGTTTCCCACTATGGTTTTTCCCCTTACAAGGTTTCCACGTACAAATATTGGTGTTATGTGTTGTGGATGACTTTATGTTTGTGTTTCATGCATTAATTTTTACCGGTATAGCAATTTACTATTAACACTATCTACCGACATACTTAACTAGTTTACTGGTATTAAGCACTTAGTTGGTTAATTGGTTTTTGGTTTGAATTTATTAGACAATTGGTTCACCCCCCCCCCTCTTAGTTGTCTCTGGGACCCAAAAATTGGTATCAGAGCTTAGTCCTCTTTTGCAGAAGTTTAACAACTTGAGGAGATCCAATGTCTACAAATTACTTTAGGAAGGACAGTCCTAAACTTGATGGAACCAACTATGGGATATGGAAGATCAGGATGGAGACACATCTGAATTGCATTAGTAAAGACATCTGGAAAGTTACAAAGAATGGTTATACTACTACTTTAGCTAGTCAGACTACTCCAACTACCTTAGCTAAAGATGAAGAGAATGCTTGCGAAGCAAGAGAAGCACTTTTGAGCCCATGATCAGATCAACAAATCATGGGATTATCAGATAGGTCTACTGCTAAAGCTATTTGGGATCATTTGGAAACACTGAATGAAGGAGATTCCACAGTTAAAATTGCAAAACTTGAAAGCTTCCGAGTCAGGTATGAACATTTGAAAATGGAAGAAGATGAAAGGATTTCTGCTTTTATGGAAAGAGTAAATGAAATTGTTTTGGGTATTAAATGTTGTGGAGGAACTTTGAGTGAGGATGAAATTGTTTCAAAAATATTAAAAGGTTTGCCACCGATATATAAAATGAAGGTTACTACTATAAATGAGTTGAGAACAATGCCTAATACATCAATAACTAGGGATACATTGATTGGAAAACTTTCAGCCTTTGAAATTGAGGAATTTGGTCCTGTTGCTACTATAAAAACTGATTTGGCCTTTAAAGCATCAACATCATCTACTCCATCATTTGAAAAATCAGACTAGAGAGCCTTTTATGCAAGAGAACTTGAAGAATCCAGAAAGGAGAATGAAGAGCTTGAAGAACTTGAAGCACTATTTGCAAGGAAAATGCCAAAAGGTCCAATTGGAAGTAAGTATGAAGGTAGAGCACCCTTTAAATGTTTTAACTGCAATAAGATTGGTCATATGGCTTCAAGATGCCCTGATAGACATGCTAGACTAAGAGAAGAACCTAGAAGAACATACAAGCCTAATCCTGAATATCAAAGATATAGATTTAAGAAGAACAAAGACAAATCTTGTTACATTGCTGATGAAGGTGTGACTGATGATTCTGATGAGGATCCAGTAGACAATGGATGGGTATTTGTTGCTATAACAAAAGATCAACCAACACCTACTGCTCAACTAGTAGAACAAGCCCTAGTAGCCAAAGTTGAAGTAAATGATGAATGGATCATTGACTCAGGATTCTCACATCATATGATAGGAGACAAAGGTAAATTCTTAAACTTTCAAGAATACAATGGAGGTTTTGTAAGATTTGGAGATGACAAAGCCTGTTCAATCAAAGGTAAGGGTTCAATATCTCCTGATGGTAAGCATAACACTGACAATGTCTACTATGTTGAAGGATTAAAGAATAATCTTTTAAGTGTTGGTCAATTAGTTGACAAGGGATTTCAGTTACAATTTAAAAACGGAAAATGCAAAATCATGAATAGAACTAGTTTGGAAATTGCAACTGGTAATCAGACTAGAGGCAATATCTTTCATTTGAATAACAGTGAAAAGGCATGCTTGAGTGCACATATAGATGAAAGTTGGTTATGGCATAAGAGACTATGTCATGTAAACTTTGATTGCATGGTAAAAATCAGTACTTCTAAGGTAGTTAGAGATCTACCTAAAATTGTGAAACCTCAGAATACAATTTGTAAGGAATGTCAATTTTGAAAACAAGTTAGAGCTAGTTTCAAAAGTAATCCAGAAAAATCCAATAATGCTCTTGATTTAATTCACACTGATTTATGTGGTCCAGCTAGAACAAAAAGCTTAGAAGGTGATAGATATTTCATGCTAATTATTGATGATTATTCTAGAAGGTGTTGGGTTACTTTTCTTAGAGAAAAATCAGAAGCACTTGGGAAGTTCAAACCGTTCAAAGCAATGGTTGAAAATCAAACCGGTAAGAAAATCAAATGTTTAAGATCAGATCAAGGAGTATAATTCACATCTAAGGACTTTAATACATTTTGTGAAGTGAATGGAATCAGAAGACAGTTATCAGCACCTCGGACACCACGACAGAATGGAGTTGTTGAAAGGAAAAATAGAACTATCTTGGATGTAGCAAGAAGTATGTTATCAGAAGCAAATCTACCACATGTGTATTGGAGAGAGGTAGTTAGCACTGCTGTCTATACATTCAAAAAAGTTCAAATCAAAGGTGAAACCGGTAAGACCCCTCATGAACTATGATTTGGTAATACTCCTACTCTTAAGTATTTTAGAATTTTTGGAAGTAAATGTTATATTAGAAGAGATGAGTATATTGGCAAATTTGATCCTAGAAGTGATGAAGGAATATTTCTTGGTTATTCATCTAAGAGCAAGGCATATAGATGTTTTAATAAGAGATTGCAAAAAATTGTTGAGAGTACAAATGTAAAGATTGATGAACAATTCAGAGGAACTTCAAGGTATATAGACTCTGAACTGTCAACAAAAAGTGTGACAAATGAACCTATACTGAATCCACCAGTACAGAGTGAAGATCCAGTTACTCCGGTATCATCAGAGGATTCCACAGTAATTGAAGAACAACAACAAACTAAGACACCTTGGTATGTAAGATTGAATCTTTCTGAAGATCAGATAATTGGAAACAAATTTAAAGGAGTTTTGACAAGAGGAAGATTGGAAAATGAAGAGGTATGTCTTATTTCTCAAATTGAACCATCATCTATCAATGAGGCATGTGAAGATAAATTTTGGATTAAAGCTATGGAAGAAGAATTAAGACAAATTGAGAAAAATAATACTTGGACATTAGTTCCCCAGCCTAAAGATAAAAATGTAATTGGAAACAAATGGGTAATTAGAAAAAAACTTAATGAAGATGGTAAGGTTGTCAAAAATAAAGCAAGACTAGTGTGTAACGGATATTGTCAGAAAGAAGGAGTTGATTACAATGAAACCTTTGCACCAGTAGCCAGAATTGAGGCAGTTAGATTATTCTTGGCTTTTGCAGCTCACAAGGACTACAAAGTTTGTCAAATGGATATTAAATGTGCATTTTTGAATGGAAATCTTGAAGAGGAAGTATATATTGAACAACCTGATGGATTTTCCTTGACTGATGACAATGATATGGTTTGCAAGTTAAGAAAAGCTCTGTATGGATTGAAACAAGCCCCAAGAGCTTGGTATGCAAGGTTGGATAAATATCTTTTAAAGATTGGTTTTACTAAAGGAAATGCAAATAGCAATTTATATTACAAAATAACTAATGATGACATCTTGATTATTGAAGTATTTGTTGATGAGATAATCTTTAGAGGAGAAAATGGATTATGTAAGGAATTTTCTATTAAAATGCAGCAAGAATTTGAAATGTCTATGATTGGAGAAATAAAATTCTTTTTAGGATTGCAGATTTCACAGACTGATAAAGATATATTTTTTAGTCAATCCAAGTACTTGAGAGAATTACTAAAGAAATTTGGGATGGAGAACTCTAAACCAATAAGCACACCTATGACTACAAATGACAAATTATCTCAAAGGGATGAATCTACACCTGTTAATCCAACTAGATACAAATCTATGATAGGAGGTTTATTGTATTTGACACAAACTAGGCCTGATATTATGAATGCAGTATGTATTGTTTCTAGATTTCAGAGTAATCCTATGGAAAATCATGAATCAGTAGTAAAAAGGATTTTTTGGTACTTACAAGGCATAGCAAATCTTGGATTATGGTATCCTAAAGATGAAAATTTTGACCTATGTGCATACATAGATGCAAATTGGGCAAGAGATGTGGATGATAGAAAGAGCACCACTGGAGGAGCATTCTTTCTTGGAAAGAGATTAGTTTTTTGGTTGAGTAAGAAACAGAGTTGTACATCTTTATCAATAGCAAAATCAGAATATGTTGCAGCAGCAACTAACTGTACACAAGTATTATGGCTTAAGAAAATGTTGAAAGACATAAAGGTAAAATGCAAGGAACCCATTACTATATATTGTGATAACACTGCAACAATTGATATATCCAAGAATCCGGTATTACATTCTAAAACAAAACATGTTTCTATCAAACTTAATTTTCTAAGGGAAAAAGTTGAAGAAAAGAGATAAAACTAGTTTATGTGAATACTAGAGAACAACTTGAAGATATTTTTACAAAAACTTTGCCTAAGGAGACTTTTGAATATCTTAGAGATCAGCTTGGAGTCATACCACCACCGGTAGAGACTTAGACAGTTGATGATTGTCATCAACTGGCTGAATTAAAAATACAAATCTTTATTCCAGTCTTTTGATAAGGAAGCTACTTCTCAGGGGGAGTAGTTGGTATTTTGTATAAAATTAATTTTTGTAGCTTTGGCATTTGATGTCAAAGAGGGAGAGATATCTATGGAAAAACACATTATATTTTAAGGAGAGTTTGGTATTGAAAATAAATTTTTGGATAAACACATGTTGCTCCCAAGGGGAGAAATGGAGATTGTTGGTTTTTGGTATTTGGTATTTGGCATTTCTATTTTGACATTTTGATGGTTTTTCCATCTTGTGTTGCCATCAATGCCAAAGGGGGAGATTGTTGGTATTTTGGTATGGTTTTGTCATTGATTTCAACACCTACTGAAAACAAGCACTTTGGAGATCCAATAACATTCACCGACAAACGAGTAACTATTGCACAGTTACTAGTATATGGTTCACCGACAGGATATAATGTTCATCGGTATCTGGAATGATATGGAAGACACTTGGTAATGTCGAGGACATCATGTGGACACTTTGTTTTGAAAAATTAATCATTGGTATATTCATATTTGCATATTTTCTTTTACAAATAAATAGGTCCAGGTTATCTAGGGTTACACCGGTAGGTTTATCTTTTCCAGATCAACATGGCACGCTACGGAGATGATTTATTATTGATGTAAATACATTAAGCCAAAATGTTTAATCAGTTATTGCATCGGATATTATATTGTTTGTAAAATGATTTTATTGTAATATCTTGTAGAGCCGACCTACTAAAATTGGTCTTAGGGTATGGTATAAATGTAAGATCTTATTTGTAAGATCAACTGTGGTGTGCGAAAAAGAATTGAGTGAAAGAATATGTGAGATTAAGTAGAGGTATATATGAAGACATCATTTGAAGGTGAAGCTAGGGTTTTATAGAAGCATATCAGCATTACATCGGTACTGAATCCAGCATATGAAGATGCTATTTTGAGCAGTACATTCTTATTGGATTTAACCATCCAACTGTAGTTAGTGTGACTCCCATTTTGTGATTGAGTAGTGAGCTCTAGGTTGTTGGCCTTTCTGCATGTGTAGACCCCATTTATGTACACTTACTATCTGCAGTAGTATTATCTGATTGTGGGTAAGGTTTCCCACCATTGTTTTTCCCCTTACAGGGTTTCCACATACAAATATTGGTGTTATGTGTTGTGGATGACTTTATGTTTGTGTTTCATGCATTAATCTTTACCGGTATAGCAATTGACTATTAACACTGTCTACCGACATACCTAAGTGGTTTACTGGTATTAAGCACTTAGTTGGTTAATTGGTTTTTGGTTTGAATTTATTAGACAATTGATTCACCCCCCCCCTCTCAGTTGTCTCCGGGACCTAACACTTTTGAGCTTGAAGAATTTGGACCTTTTGGAGTTGTGAAGTTTGAGCCTGGTTTTCATGCATCTATATCTGCAATAGGTAAGAAAGACTGGAAAGATTTGTATTCAAAGGAATTAGAAGATATGAAGAGAGAAGATGATGAGTTTGAGTAGCTTGAAGCACTATTTGCTAGAAGAGTTCCTAAAGAAGCGGTAGGAAGTAAGTATGAAGGAAAATCACCTTTAAAATGTTTTGCATGTAATAAGATCGGTCATTTTGTATCTAGATGTCCTCAAAGGAATTCAAGATTTGAAGAAAGAGTTAGAAGATCATTACTAAGACTATTATTCTTATTCTACCCTTCAATTGTAATTCACATCATTACTGAGACTATAATTCTTATTCTACTCCTCAATTGTAATTCACATACTTACTGCATTCATGGAAAGGGTAAATGAGATTGTTATGGGAATTCAATATTGTGGTGGAACTTTGAGTGAAGAAGAAATTGTTTCTAAAGTCCTAGAAGCCCTACCACCAGCTTACATAATGAAGGCTACTACAATTAATGAGTTGAGAACAATGGCTAATACATCTGTCAACAAAGATACTTTGGTTGGGAAACTATCTTCTTTTGAGCTTGAAGAATTTGGACCTTTTGGAGTTGTGAAGTTTTAACTTTCTTTTCATGCATCTATATCTATAATAGGTAAGAAAGACTGGAAAGATTTGTATTGAAAGGAATTAGAAGATATGAAGAGAGAAGATGATGAGTTTGAGCAACTTGAAGCACTATTTGCTAGAAGAGTACCTAAAGGACCGGTAGGAAGTATGAAGGAAAAACACCTTTTAAATGTTTTGCATGTAATAAGACTGGTCATTTTGCATCTAGATGTCCTCAAAGGAATTCAAGATTTGAAGAAAGAGTTAGAAGATTTGAACAAGTATAAGTATAGGAAAAAAAGAGAGGCATTATTGATTTTGATGATGAACTGACATAAGACTCTGCTAGTGGTTCTGGCAATCGAAAAGAATGGGTGTTCTTGTCTATCAAAGAAGATGATCCAACATTGGAAGAGAATGTAGATAAAGAGAAGGCACTTGCTGCTAAAATTAAAGACAAGGATGAATAGGTAATTAATAGTGGTTGTTCACATCATATGACTGGAGAAAAAGGGAAGTTTCTATCTTTGCAAGAATTTGATGGTGGTCTAGTTAGGTTTGGAGATGACAAAGCATGTATGATCAAAGAAAAAAGAACTATATAATTGGATGTTAAGAACAATACTGACAATGTTTATTATGTTGAAGGTTTAAGACATAATCTTTTAGGTGTAGGAAAATTGGTAGATAAGGGATTTCAATTACAGTTCAAGGATGGAAAATACAAAATCATTAATATATCTGGATTAGAGATGGCAACCAGTACATAAACTAAAGGTAATATATTTCATTTGAACTCCAGTAAGAAGACATGTTTGATTACACAGATTGATGAGACTTGGCTATGGGATAAAAGACATTGTCATGTAAATTTGCATTCCATTGTGAAGATCAACTCAACTAAGGCAGTTAGGGATATACCTAAGATTATGAAGCCCTATAATCCAGTATGTAAAGAATGTCAAATGGGTAAACATGTCAGAACCTCTTTTAGAAGTATACAAGATGAATCAAATGATGCTCTTGATCTTATTCATACTGATTTGTGTGGCCCTACTAGATATTTCACGCTAATCATTGATGATTATTCTAGAATGATGTAGGTTACTTTTCTAAAAAAAAAATCTAAGGCATTTGAAAAGTATAAGATCTTTAAGGCTAAAGCAGAAACTGAGATGGGATTGAAGATTAAATGTTTGATGTCAGATTATGGCGGAGAATTCACATTCGGTGAATTTAATAACTTTTGTGAGAAGTATGGTATAAGAAGACAATTTTCTACTCCCCAAATACCTTAACAGAATGGAGTTGTGGAAAAGAAGAAAAAAACTATCTTGGATGCTTCTAGAACAATGATGATAGAAGCTAGTCTACCTCATATCTACTAGAGAGAAGCAGTGAGCACAACAATTTATACATTCAATAGAGTACATATCAAAAGAGAAATTGGTAAGAAACCTTATGAATTATGGTTTGTCAATACACCCACAGTTAAGTATTTCAGAATTTTTGGTAGTAAATGTTATATCAAGAGAGATGGTATCATTGGGAAATTTAATCCTAGATGTGATGAAGACATTTTTCTTGGTTATTCTAATGAAAGAAAAGCATATTGATGTTATAACAAGAGATTTCTAAGAATTATGGAAAGTGCTAATGTCAAAGTAGATGAGCTGAACATAAATCAAATCAGACTTTATGAGGATGAACCATCAGTGGAAATGATTATATCTTAATCGGTAGCACCTTTACTGGAACAAAGAGTTGAACCAGTTACTCTGATAGTATCAAAGAATTCTACAATAACTGAAGAACAGGGGAGAGGAACAAAAACTCAAAAGACTCCTAGGTGTGTGAGATTGAATCATTCAAAAGATCAGATCATTGAGGATAAGAGCAATGGAGTGATGACAAGAAGAAGACTGGAAACTAATGAGGTCTGTTTAATTTCACAAGTTGAACCGGTATCAGTAATTGAGGAATGTAAAGATAAATATTGGTTGAAATGTATGGATGAAGAATTAGATCATATTGAGAAAAAGAACACGTGGACCTTGGTTCCCCGACCTAAAAATAAAAATGTTATTCGAACTAAATGGGTTCTTAGGAATAAATTGAATGAGGATGGTCAAGTTATAAAGAATATGGCTAGATTCTTAGAAGGAAGGAAATGATTATGGAGAGACTTTTGTACCTGTAGCTAGGATTGAAGCTGTAAGATTATTTCTTGCCTATGTTGCTTATAAAAACTACAAGGTTTATCATATGGATGTTAAATGTGCCTTTTTGAGTGAGGATCTTGATGAGGAAGTTTATATTGAGAAACATGATGGTTTTCACTATCAGATGACACAAATATGGTTTGAAGGTTAAGGAAATCTTTATATGGATTGAAACAAGCACCTAGAGCTTTGTATGAAAGGTTGGATACAAAAGTTTGAAGCTTGGTTTTACTAAGGGAAATGCTGATAGTAATTTATATTATAAGATCACTGATGATGATATACTGATTATTGAAGTATTTGTTGATGACATTATTTTTGGAGGTGACCATAAGTTATGCATAGAATTTTTAAGAAAATGGAGAAAGAATTTGAGATGTCTATGACTAGTGAGATGAAAATTTTCTTAGGTTTGTAGATTACTTAGACTAACAAAGGTATTTTCATCTATCAAACTAAATATGCTAAGAAATTGTTGAAGAAATTTGGTATGGGAAATTCTAAACCGGTAAGTACTCCTATGGTTACAAGTGAGAAATTGACAAGAAAAATGTTTCTGCACTAGTAAATCCTACAAGATACAAATCTATGATTGGAGGTCTTCTTTATTTGAATCAAACTAGGCTAGACATTATGAATGTTGTTTGCATTATTTCAAGATTTCAGAGTGATCCTAGAGAAAATCATGAGATTGCAGTGAAAAGGATTTTTAGATATTTACAAGGTACATTAGAATATGGCTTGTGGTACCCTAAGGATGATAACTTTACTATATATGCATATACAGATGCTCATTGGGATGGAGATGTTGATGACCAAAAAAGTATTTCCGATGGAGCTTTATTTCTTGGAAAGAAGTTGATTTCATGGATCAGCAAGAAATAATCATGTACTTCTTTATCTACTGCTAAAGCTGAGTATGTTGTTGCTACTACTAACTATACACAAGTTTTATGGATGAATCAAATGTTGAAGGATATAAAAGTGGATTGTGATGCTTTGTTAGTTATTCACTGTGATAACTCTGCTGCTATTGATATATCAAAGAATTTGGTATTTTATTCTAAAAGAAAGCACATATCTATCAAGTATAACTATTTGAAGGAAAAGGTGGAAGCAAAAGAAGTTAGACTGGTTTATGTGAACACTAAAGAGCAGATTACAGATATTTTCACTAAACCTTTGCCCAAGGAATCATTTGAGTACTTGAGAGACATATATAAAAAACCTAAGACCAAATGTGTAGGTCGGCTCACTAAGAATATTACAATAAAATCAATTACAAATAAGTCTTGATGTGATGCATCATGTTGGCTCAATACATTTACAACAATATCTAATCAATAAATCATCTCCATAACATGTCGTGTTGATCTAGAATAGATAACGCATATCGGTCCATAACCTAGACCAATCTGTAGATAACAACAATTATGTTAACCCAATTAGACGAATAACCAAAAAACCAAAATAAATTTCCAAACCATGTCTTTGAAAAAATCAAGTGATCTCCAGATGATAACAAGTCATCATGAGTGTCGGTGAACCATATAACCTGTTGGTGAACAATATACTGGTGACTATGCATAAATCACTGAACTTGTTGGTGGACACAATGTCGGTTCAACAATAAACCAATATAGCCATAGTGGCAAATGAAAAATGTAGATCTCCAGAAGAGATCAATACCAAAAATCAAAGCCAAAATCAAAAGAGTAAATAACTCTCCCCCAATGAATAATGTCTCCCAAATATAAATTTTTTTGATAGATATCTCTCCCTCTTTGACATCAAATGCCAAAGCAATTAAAAATACCAGAACACACAACCAACTAAATCAACCAACTACTCCCCCTAAGATGTAGCTCTCCTCCATCAAAGTTGGGAAAATGATTTCTCTATTAGTTTTTGCTGATTTGATGCCAATCTTCGACTGTCCAAGTCTCTACCGGTGAGGGTATTACCCCAAGCTGCTCTCTGAGATATTCAAAAGTTTCCTTAGGAAAAGGCTTATTAAAGATATCTGCAATCTTCTTTTTAGTATTCACATAAGCCAATCTTACTTCTTTTGCTTCAACATTCTCTTTCAGAAAGTTATATTTGATAGGAACATGCTTAGTCTTAGAGTGAAATACCGGATTCTTTGATATATCAATTCATGCTAAATTATCACAATAAATAATTATAGGTTCTTTGAATTTTACCTTTATGTCCTTCAACATTTGTTTAATCCATAATACCTGAGTACAATTAGTTTCTGTTGCAAGATATTCTAATTCTGATGTTGATAATGATGTACAACTCTGCTTCTTGCTTATCCATGAAATCAATCTACTACCATGAAAGAATGCACCGCTAGTGGTACTCTTCTAGTCATCTACATCTCCTACCCAATTTGCATCAGTGTATGCACATAAATCAAAATTTTGATCTTTAGGATACCATAAACCAAGATTTGTTATGCCTTGTAGATACTGGTGTGTAGGGGAAAAAGTGAGACTAGGCTAACATGTCCTAATCCTACCTTTTGACACACATTATGGAATATGAAAGAGCCTAGAGGTATCACATAATTGGCTACTTCTTTTTGGTGAAAGACAGAGCCACGGGCTACCTATTAGGGTTTCTATTCCTTTGTTGTAATTGAAAGGTAAAATTATGCAAGTTCAATTCCTAACCCCAAAATGCAAGTGTGAACTAATAACAAGATTGCAGAATTGAACTTAAACAATGGAAAGTTGTAAACACAAGGACAAGACAAGAATACAGATGCGTACCCGAAATTAAAATCTAAGTGAAAATGTTCGAGACGGGGGCGTGGGCGCCACTGTCCTGATTCTGCACCTGAAACTGCACTTGAAACTGCTGTTTTGCAACCTGGAAAACTGTCGGAAATGCTGTCTGTCAGAAGGACCAGGGCGCCCAGCGCCCCTGTCCCAGGGACCATGGCACCCCATGCCCCTGTCCTGGTCTTTTGCACTGAAATTTGGTGTGAAGTTCTATCTCGGTCCGCTTCCGTCGGATCTGCAATTTGCAGTGTCGTCCGAATCCTGAAATCTGCACTTATATCTGAAAAGGTGTTTTGGGTAGCTATATAGGGTTTTGCCTTAGTCAAACCACCACTTTTGTGATTTCCACCTCCACGAATAGCCAATTTGTATTGTAAAAGTAGTGTGTGCAGACCTTGTGTGTGTGCAAGATCCTAAAATGCAAGTAAGCAAACTAGAGCAACCTAGAAAGTAAACCCTAATTGCTTGTAAATGATAATGTAAATGCTCCAAATCAAGATGCAAAGTGATCTAAAGCATGAATACAAATGATATAATGAGGCTTATGCAAAGAGATGAAAACAACATGAAATCATACCCAACCCCAAGGGAGGGGTACAAGCCAATCTTTAATCGGTGATCCCTTATTGCCCTTCAATGTCTTCAAAGCCCTAAATGGATGAATGAAATTGATGAATGCTTGATGGATGGATGTTGAATGTTGTTGAAGTCTTCAAAGATCTGCCCTTTCACTGCATAGAAGGCCCCTGAAAACCAAAATTCTGGATCCCTTCAAATGAAGAAAGAGAGCTCTTATATATGAAACCCTAGGTCTTCATTTCAACTTTTGGCTGACCTAGAGATTGAATCTCCTACCAATTTCTTGGGGTTAAGCTTTATTTTATGATTGGATCACACTCCTAAAATTTTAGGAAAAATGTCCAGGACCGTGTGCACTCCAGGCGCCATGGTCCCGACAACTTTTCACCAAATTTTCAGGGCCATCGGATATGATGATTTTAGAGAGAATCCCGAAGTTACAGGTGGTTTCGAGATGTTTTGACCCCCGAAATCAAGCCCCCAAGTTCAAAATAGAACCTAATTAGGGTTTTTGATTAAATGATGTATTGGAAGAATAAAATGAAAGGGGCACACTTTAATGAAAAGGGCCCAACTTTATGATGTGGAAGATGATGAAATAGAACCTTAGACCTAATTACTTTAATTAATTAAGTGCTAAAGGGGAAATGTAATGCAAAATGCAAAATGCGCCAAGGCGGGTGCTAAACTAGGTGTGAAATTGTACCACCCTAGCAAGTGCATACAATTTACGACGCTACGTTTAGCCCCCACTTTACTGGTCATATGAACACTATGTGCATATGCAAGCTAAAGTACAGAAAAGTAAACATTATTTGAAAAAGGATATATCCATAAGTCTGTCGAACGAAGCCCCCAGCGGTATCTGCAATACATAGTTAGGAACCGCACCCTACAAAGCACACGTTAGATCACAAAATCACCTAATGCTTCTAAGGAAGGTGATGAAAATTCGAGGGTAGCTATATGCCCCCCCCTGTTTCGGCTTGCTAATTTTAGTGAGTTGAAACAAGGTATCATGTTTACCACTTCGAATTGTTAAAGAATATTGATGTCAAATGCTCACAAGAAGATTTGATATGAGATCAAAAACTAATGGAGAATCATTTGGTACAAAAGAGGACTAAATCTCAATTCTAACACAACAAAGAGTGTGAGGATTTGAGAGTTCTCTAACACAAGATGAAGGATGTAAATGGAAACAAAATGCAAAGAAAAAAAAAGAAAGGAAAAAGCAGCATGAACACACACATTGGTGATCCATGAGAAGAATAGTGAGAGAGAAAACATGGACTTCTCACCCCTAGATCTTGTCTAGGTGATCCATGGGACAAAGGACATGGAAAACTAGCCCCTAGAGTCTGTCTAGGTGATCCATGTAAGGGAGGAGAGTGAGAAAGTCTAGCCTTATGCCGCTAGTTCCACTCAACCTCGTGCATGTGTGTGTAAGGGAGGTTAGAAGCACCTCATAGGAGTCTATGCCTGAGTATGCTATAACCTGTATATGTATAGTACCAAAGCGTGACATCTCACTCTAAGAGTCTGTGCTCTGGTTCCTAGAATAATCACCTTGCATAAAAGAAAAATGGAGACATCTCGCACTAAGAGTCTGTGCTCTGGTTCCGAGAATGACCCATTGCTCAAAAAGTGTAATGTTTATGTCATAAGAAAAGTAGAACAAGGATACCTACCTTCATCACAAAAGAAGATACCCCAAAAATGCAACAATGTCATGGATCCAAGCAAGAGAGTTTTGCACTCTTTAAGCAAGGATAAGATAGTTGAAAAGGGATATCTTGTAGTATGTGTAAAGGAGATCCTTAGAGGAGAAGAGATCTTTGTACAAAAGACACCTATCCCCGAGAGGAATTGTCTTAGACAAATAAAACATCTTCTAGAATAAGACAAAGAAGAGAATAAGAATGCAATACTTCCTTTTTTTGCGAGGTGAAAGTGATTCTTAATGAAGGATGACGCTCTTTTTAACCCAATTGGGAGAGTGAATTCATTATGGATGTATTTTACCAAGTGCAAAAGAGGTTGTATTCAAGGACTTACACCTCTTGAAAGAGAGAATCCTTGAACAAACAACAACAAATGCATACAAGGAATAACATCAAATAATAAAGTTCGCACCATCCACGAAATAGGAAAAAGTGGATCCTTAGATAAAAATAAGGAAAGATCATTGCCTCCCCAGGATAAGGATAATGAGAAGGACTTACACAATCTTGTAGGGAGAGATTTAGACATAAGAAAAATGTACTACATACTCACATGAGTTCATGAAAGCAAGACATTAGTGTATGTAAAAAGCTCCTCACAAGAAGTGGGTAGGATAAGAAAGAGAATACACATCTTCTCCCATATCTAGGAAAAGAGAATTCTAAAGAAAAGATAATCAATATTTCCACACTATTACCCCAAAGGGAAATTTTAACCATAAAAAGAAGAGATATATAAAATCACTCTTGTCCCCATAGGAACAAGATATAACATAGAAAATTAGGCTATTATGTTGCTTCAAAAATATGATTGCACTTGAAATTGTACCATCATGAATGACAATGAGCCCCCAGTAAATGAGCTACCAATGTCACATAATGATGAGCAACACAATAGCCATTAATGTTATTTAAAGACATGATAGATTGAATGAGGTATTTGAATATGACATGCTAAATGCTCAACTATAAGTGAGATCAAAAACATGTATAAAGTGATAAAAATTGAAAAAGAAAAGTCACAAGAAATCTTAGAAGAGGGATGAGTGTAATTTATTAGAGCCTTATCCCTAGAGGAAAGGACTTTATGATGAATAGGAGATAAAGATTCATAAGTGGATTTAGAAATTTGAGGGGAGTCATAAAGAGTTTTTTTCATCGCCAAGATTTCCTTATGGGGGGAATGAGAGTTGATAGAAGTAGAAGATGATTTAGTTGAAGTGAGATCATCATCACTACTAAATATAGCATTCACATTGAGAGATGGTCTTTTGGATGCTTTGGTGGGCTTAGAAATATTATATCCAAGTCCAAATGAATATTCATGCATGTTATGTTCTAAAGGAACTTTAATTCCTTGTTCATTTGTGCCACAACCATTTCCACTATAGCCACTCTTAGCCAAAATATGAAAACCACGACCATAACAATTAGCCATTTTAGAAAGAGAAGGTGGTCTTTCATAAGACAAAGAATCAAATTCTTCAGAATTAGAGATGTGAGGAGAAGAAGTTTGAGAAGCGGCCACAAAATTATTGCTCATAGGTTCAGGTAAGACAGATTGATCTCTAGTTTCTTCCTTCTTTTTAACTTTAAGCTCTCTAGGAGGAACCCTATACTCACCTACAAAGGTGGGATTAAAATCAAGAGATCCCCAATCATCTTCTGCGAGAACCTTCTCAGGATCAAAAGCCTTTTCATGTGTAGAATCAAGTTGAGAAGAATCTTCTTCAGGAACTTCAGACTCATCCAAAGAACTTTGATTATCAGAGGGTGATGATTCATCCATAGGTATCTTGTTTAACGAGTCATCACTAGAAGAGGAAGGCTTAGAAAAACTTCCTTTGGAAGTAGATGTTTGCAAACAAGCTTGAAAATTAGTATCACCTATCAAGGTATATGTCTTATTATTATGAATAAATTTAACTTGTCTATGCAATGTAGAGGGGACAGCTTGCATACTGTGAATCCAAGGTCTCCCTAATAACAAGTTGTATGTTAGATTTCCCGACATAACATGGATAGGAGTAGGCAAAGTAACAGGTCCCACTATGATGGGTAAGGTGATAATACCTAATGAAGACTTAGCCACATTATCAAAGCATCGAATGGGACGAGAGTCAGGCTCAATAAGGGATGTATCCACATTCATCTTATGCAATAGATTAATGCTACACACATTAAGGCCAGAACCATTATCTACCAGTATTCGTCTTATAGCAGTGTCATTTATGATAACCAAAATCATCAAGGGATCATATTGATGTTGAATTTCACGAGAAGGTAACTCATCTTGAGTAAACACAATTTGAGCTTTAGGATTCATCACAGAGTTAACCAAAGACACTATATTACTAGATGTATTAGGTGGAGGAACATTCAAATCTTTCAAGGCATCTTGTAACATTCCAAGATGAGAGGAAGAAGTTTGGATCAAATCCCAAAGGGATATCTTAGCAGGGGTAGCTTTAAGTTGTTCTATGAGATCATATTCCTTACCAAGAACTTGTGAAATACGAGGAGCTTGAGGAAGAATAGGTTGGGAAGGAGGAAGTGAAGTTGGGATAACTGGAGGAGGATTAGGTTGCCTATTGTTTCTTGTGTTATAGGTATGAGCAACCGCATTATAACTCTCTCTAGTCAGTTGCTTAGCATACTCATAAGGGCTCTTAGTAGAATAACCTCCCTGCACAGTAATAATAGGTTTATTAGGAGTGCAAAAAGAATAATTAGCATAACCACCTTGAACCACTAAGATAGGCTTATTAAAAGGTTGAGAATTTTGAGAAGGACAAGCACCTTAGACAGTGAAGAGAGGTTTATTAGGTGTTTCATTCACACGTATCTAAAGTCTCACTTTTGAGAGGGAGATCTTTGAAAGAGATGTTAACCATCTTGCTTTGAACTAGGGTATCCTTATGAGTAGAACCAAGTTGAGGAGAGGGAGATGCTTTATTTTTAGAGGGAGAATGATTGAGATTCAAGGAAGGTGAGAAACTATCAAGGAAGTTTTCAATCTTGATTTCATCCCCTTTGGCTAGGGTTCTCTCACGGGGTAGAGAATAATCTACACCTTCTTCTAATGGTTCATCCCAAATAGTGAGTTTGTTGAAAGGAATGTTTGAATTATTGTCAATTTCGGGAGAGGAGATAACATTGTTTATTAATTCCTCATCCTTAGGAGGGAGAGCATCAATAGATGTGTTAAACTCATCCTCTTTCCTCAAAATATGTTCAATATGATCTTTAGGGGAGAGAGAATTAAGGAAATTGCTTATTATTTCATCTTCTTTCTCTAAGGGATGCTTATGGGTAAGACAAACTTTAGGAGAAGGGTAAGCATTTATCATTAATTCATCATCTCTAGTGGGAATTTTGTTGGAAAAGGAAATGCCATCGCTAGGGAATGTAGGGATCATGTCATCTTCTTGCACAAAAGGATCCTCATGAAGGGAGTGTTTTTTGGGAGGAACATGAACATATTTCTCCAAAGATTCATGCTTAGGAAGGAGATCTTTGAAAGAAGTGTTCATAACCTCTTGTTGCACTAACATGCCCCCATTGGAAGGACCAACTTTAGGAGAAAATAAGTCAATGTCCATCAATGCATTTTCACTTAGAGAGGCATCATGTAGGGAAGGTGAAGTAACATTAAGAAAGGTGTTTATGATATCATTCTCTTCCTCTAGGATAGCTAAATAGGAATGGCACATTTTAGGAGAATTGTCAAGATCACTCTTAAAGTCTTCATCCTTAGAGAATGGGAGAGTCTCAAAGGGATCGGTAGCAACTCTTTTAGGAAAGGGAAAAATTGAAACAAGGGAAGCTAACCCATTATCACATCTATGAAATGAATTTATCATGACAACAATTTTCCTCTTTCAAATGATAACACATGCAAAATAGAAGGAAATGTTTAATTTTAACCAATGCAAGCATTTATAATGCAAATGAGTTCCTAAATCAGATTTGAAATTATTGATCCCAATTAAGCTATCCACAAGTTCAACTTTTAATTGAAAAATTAGGGTTTTAGCAAAAATTTCCTCTAGATTTTTGAATCTTGCAAGAAATTAAAACTTGTAAATACAAATTTGAATTTGAAATAGCATAAACACTCAAATTTGAAAACATAAATCAGAATTAGAGAAGATTGGAATTCACGTCGGGTTCACCAAAATGTGTAGGGGAAAAAGCGAGACTAGGCTAACATGTCCTAATCCTACCTTTTGACACACATTATGGAATACGAAAGAGCCTAGAGGTATCACACAATTGGATACTTCTTTTTGGTGAAATACAGAGCCATGGGCTACCTATTAGGGTTTCTATTCCTTTGTTGTAATTGAAAGGTAAAATTATGCAAGTTCAATTCCTAACCCCAAAATGCAAGTGTGAACTAATAAAAAGATTGCAGAATTGAACTTAAACAATGGAAAGCTATAAAAACAAGGACAAGACAAGAATACAGATGCGTACCCGGAATTAAAATCTAAGTGAAAATGTTCGGGACGGGGGCGTGGGCGCCACTGTCCTGATTCCGCACCTGAAACTGCACCTGAAACTGCTGTTTTGCAACCTGGAAAACTGTCGGAAATGCTGTTTGTCAGAAGGACCAGGGTGCCCAGCGCCCCTGTCCTGGCAGGACCAGGGCATCCCATGCCCCTGTCCTGGTCTTTTACACTGAAATTTGGTGTGAAGTTCTGTCTCGGTCCGCTTCCGTTAGATCTGCAATTTGCAGCATTGTCCGAATCCTGAAATCTGCACTTATATCTGAAAAGGTGTTTTGGGCGGCTATATAGGGTTTTGCCTTAGTCAAACCCCCACTTTGGTGATTTCCACCTCCATGAATAGCCAAGTTGTATTGTAAAAGTAGTGTGTGCAGACCTTGTGTGTGTGCAAGATCCTAAAATGCAAGTAAGCAAACTAGAGCAACCTAGAAAGTAAACCCTAATTGCTTGTAAATGATAATGTAAATGCTCCAAATCAAGATGCAAAGTGATCTAAAGCATGAATACAAATGATATAATGAGGCTTATGCAAAGAGATGAAAACAACATGAAATCATACCCAACCCCAAGGGAGGGGTACAAGCCAATCTTCAGTCGGTGATCCCTTATTGCCCTTCAATGTCTTCAAAGCCCTAAATGGATGAATGAAACTGATGAATGCTTGATGGATGGATGTTGAATGTTGTTGAAGTCTTCAAAGATCTGCCCTTTCACTGCATAGAAGGCCCCTGAAAACCAAAATTCTGGATCCCTTCAAATGAAGAAAGAGAGCTCTAATATATGAAACCCTAGGTCTTAATTTCAACTTTTGGCCGACCTAGAGATTGAATCTCCTGCCAATTTCTTTGGGTTAAGCTTTATTTTATGATTGGATCGCGCTCCTAATGTTTCAGGAAAAATGTCCGGGACCGTGTGCACTCCGGGCGCCATGGTCCCAACAACTTTTCACCAAATTTTTAGGGCCGTCGGATATGATGATTTTAGAGAGAATCCCAAAGTTACAGGTGATTTCAATATGTTTTGACCCCCGAAATCAAGCCCCCAAGTTCAAAATAGGACCTAATTAGGGTTTTTGATTAAATGATGTATTGGAAGAATAAAATGAAAGGGGCACACTTTAATGAAAAGGGCCCAACTTTATGATGTGGAAGATGATGAAATAGAACCTTAGACCTAATTACTTTAATTAATTAAGTGTTAAAGGGGAAATGTAATGCAAAATGCAAAATGCGCCAAGGCAGGTGCTAAACTAGGTGTGAAATTGTACCACCCTAGCAAGTGCGTACAATTTACGACGCTAGAACTGGAAAATCCATTTTATTGTTGATTCATGATTTTCTTTAGGATTACTCTGAAATCTTTAAACAATACATAATGCACTTATTATATCAGGTCTTGTTTGTGTTAAATATAGTAAACCTCCAATCATAGATTTGTATCTTGTTGGATTAATAGGAGATGAATCATCCTTCAATGTCAATTTATTAGTTGTAGTCATAGGAGTACTTACCGGTTTAGAGTTTTCCATACCAATTTTTTTCAGTAGTTCCTTCAAGAATGTTTTTTGACATATGAATATACCTTTATTAGTTTGTTAAATTTGCAATCCTAAAAATAATTTTATCTCCCCATTCATAGACATTTCAAATTCTTCCTGCATCTTGTTAGCAAAGTCTTTACACAATCCATCTTCTCCTCAGAAAATGATGCCATCAACAAAAACTTCAATAACCAAGATGTCATCCTTAGTCACTTTATAATATAAGTTGTTGTCAGCATTACCTTTAGTGTAACCAAGCTTCAAAAGATATTTGTCCAATTTAGTATACCAAGCTCTAGGAGCTTGCTTCAATCTATACAAAGTTTTCCTTAATCTACGAACCATATCCTTAACATTTGTCAATGAAAATCCATCAGGCTGTTCAATGTAAACTTCCTCTTCAAGATCACCATTCAAAAATGCACATTTTGTTGGCATATGCACACTCTAATGAGACATTGTAGGTGATTGAAGATTTTGTCATTGATGGCAACCTTACAATCCTATGACACTAGCAATTTAGTTCACCGACAAGATCAGACTCTACACCGACACTCACATCATCGGCACCGGTAGTGAAAGGAAGCATACCGGCATAAAGGCCGACAGGATTTTTATTGTAATATATTTTGTTTATTATTTGTAAAAATCATTGTAAGCCAACTTGGCAAGTTGTAAAATGACTCTTATATAAGAGAGATCATTATAGAACATTTGTAAGTAAGAGCAATATATTTAGGTGAAATAAGGTAGACCTATTATGTGAATTATAGGTTAAGGGTTTATGTAAGAAGCAGAGCATAAACCGGTATTGGATCTGGCATTATAGATGCTATTCTAAAGTAGTACAAGACACTAGATTTGTATAATCCACTTTTGTAAGTCAGTGAGACTTCCTATTTTGTATTTGAGTAGTGAGCTCTGGGCAGTTGGCCTTCCTGCATGTGCAGGGCCCTCTTGTAGCAGTAATAATCTCTTATTGGATAGTAAGTGAATGTTGTGGGTCACAAATCCCACCGAGATTTTTCCAACATCGGGTTTCCTCGTTAAATCCTTGTGTTATGGTGTGTTTTTCATGTGGTTGTTTTTATCTCTGTTTATTGCATTACTTTCTGCTTACCGGTACACAGTATTAATATGCTCTACATGTTTTAAGTTAAAAAAATCTATAAACTGGATAGATACTGATTCATCCCCCCCTCTCAGTATCTGTGGGAATCCTAACACATTTTACATCCATCTGATATAATTTATAGTTCTTGTGAGCTGCAAATGCAAGAAATAATCTGACACCCTCAATTCTAGCTACTAGTGCAAAGGTTTCATTATAATCAAGTCCCTCTTTCTGTGAATATCCTTTACACACTAATCTTACTTTGTTCTTGATTACCTTACCATCTTCATTAAGTTTGTTTCTCAATACCCATTTAGTTCCAATTACATTTTTGTCTTTAGTCTAGGGAAACAATGTCCATGATTTGTTCTTTTTAATTTGTTCTAGTTCATCTTCCATCACTTTAATGCAATGTTCATCTTGACAAGCTTCAATAACAGTTTCCAGTTCAATTTGAGAAATTAAGCATACATCTTCATTTTCCAATCTTCCTCTTGTCATAATACCTTGATACTTATTCCCAATTATCTAATTTTCTAAGTGATTCAGTCTTACATACTTGGGTTTATTCACATGTTGTTGTTCTTCAATCATTGTGGAATTCTCTGATGATGGCTATGTGACTAGATCCATATTTTGTACTTGTGCACTCTATATAGGCTCATTTATGATCATCTCAACTACCGGTTCATAATCTACAGACCTTGAATTTCCTCTAAAGTGTTCATCTATCTTCACATTAGCACTCTCAATAATTTTCTACAATCTTTTACTAAAACATATATATGCCTTTCTCTTTGATGAATAGCCAAGAAATATTCCTTCATCACTTCTAGGTTCAAATTTACCAATATACTCATCTCTCCTAATATAGAATTTGCTTCCAAATATTCTGAAGTATTTAAGAGCAGGAGTATTACGAAACCATAGTTCATAAGGGGTCTTACCAGTTTCACCTTTGATATGAACTCTATTGAAAGTGTAAACCGTTGTATTCACTTCTTCTCTCCAGTACACATGAGGTATATTTTGGTCCAATATCATGCTTCTAAGTGCTTCTAGAATAGTTATGTTCTTCCTTTCCACAATTACATTTTGCTGAGGTGTCTTGGGTGCTGATAGTCATCTTTTGATTCCATTTACTTCACAGAATGTATTAAATTCCTTAGATGCAAATTCAGCTCCTTGATCAGATCTTAAACATTTGATTTTCTTATTGATTTCATTCTCTACCATTGCCTTGAAGAGTTTGAATTTTCCAAAAGCTTCTGATTTCTCCCTGAGAAAAGTAACCCAACATATTCTAGAATAATCATCAATAATTAGCATAAAGTATCTATCTTTGTGTAGACTTCTTGTTCCTGCTAGAACACACAAGTCAGTATGAATTAAATCAAGAACATTATTGGCTTTCTCAGAAATACTCTTAAAATTTGTTTTAACTTGCTTTCCCATTTGACATTCCTTACATACTGGATTATGAGGTTTCACAATCTTAGGTAAATCCCTTACTGCCTTAGTTGAATTGATCTTTATAATGCGATCAAAATTCACATGACAAAGTCTCTTATGCCATAACTAACTTTCATCAATATGTGCAATCAAACATGTCTTATCACTGTAGTTCAAATGAAAGATATTACCTTTAGTTTGATTACCGATTGCAATCTCTAATCAGGTTTTGTTCATGATTTTGCATTTACCATTCTTGAATTGTAACTAAAATCCCTTTTCAACTAATTGACCAACAATGAAAAGATTATGCTTCAAACCTTCAACATAATAAACATTGTCAGTATTGTGCTTACCATCCAAAGATATAGTGCCTTTTCCTTTGATCAAACAAGCTTTATCATTGCCAAATCTTACTAGACCTCCACTATATTCCTGAAAAGATAATAATTTATGAGTGAACTTACAAAGTTGGTTCCCACTTTTTGGTACGTCCTGATTTTTGCTGAAATCATACATTTTTTTAAAAATATAATAATATAAGCTTTAAGAGGTTCCATTTTAAGTAATTAATTGAAGAGAGTTAAATCAAAGGCTCTTAGATCAAAATTTCTTGGATAGAACCTATCTACTTCTAAATCATACGTGCAATGGAGTCTCCTTTGCATCTATCAAATGCTGATAAAAAACCAATTTTACATTAGCTTTTGGGGGGTCAAATTAATTCATTTAAAAGTTCTTTTTTTTAAGTATTTAGTCCTTATTATAAGATTTCCAAATTGTATAACTTTTAATATATTTAATTTCATTAATATATTTTTATTTTATTTCTTATGAGTGTATATTTTTCACCAAACATGAACTTCTTTGTTCAATGCATTGGGAAAAATACTAAACTAATTCAAAAAAAATTCTAGAAAATATCTATGCACTAGGTATTGATGTTTTCTTTCTAAAAAAAAAAAGAAAATTGAATTTTGATATATATAGAACAAGTGATGTGTTCAAACATACACCTATATCTAAATTATAATTAGTCAAAGTTAAAAACTTAATAAAATGAAAAATATTAAACATATCACTATCAAACCAACTCCATGCCCTGGGTATTGATGTTACAAACCAAAATTCAAAAGAATTAAGTTTTTATCGTTTATAGAAAAAAAATTATGTGTTTAGGGATACACATCACTCTTAAAAAAATGTTGTTTGCTGTAAAAAACTACTTTTTGAGGGAGATGGAAAAATCAATAAAATTTTATTCAAACAAATTTTCAAAAAATATTTTTACAATCTACAAACAAGATGTTAAAAATCACTAGTTTATATCATCTTCAAATTTTTAATGGTTTAAAAGTTATAGGTATTGGAAAGTGAATTTTTTTTTAAAATATTCATATAAGTGTCAAAGTTGGTCAAAAAGTGGGAACCAGTATTGTGAGTTCACCCTTACTTTATCACCAGTCATATGATGTGAACATCTGAAATCTATGATCCATTCATCCTTTTCTTCAATTTTAGCTTCCAAGAGTTGCTCTACTAGTGGAATAGTAGGTACCCATTGATATTCTTTCATTGCAACAAAATCTCATCCATTATCTATCGGTTCTTCATCAGAATCATCAATAACTCCTTCATCAGCATAGTAACAAGGTTTATCTCTGTTCTTCTTAAATTTGAATCTCTGATATTCGGGGTTAGGTTTATATGTTCTTTGAGCTTCCTCTCTCAATCTTGGATGTCTGTCAGGACATGTAGATGCTATATGACCAACTTTATTGCAATTAAAAAATTTAAATGGTTCTTACCTTCATACTTACTTCCAACTAGACCTTTAGGCATTTTCCTTGCAAATAGTGCTTCAAGTTGTTCTAGTTCTTCATTTTCCCTTCTGATATCTTCAAGTTCTCTTGCATACAGTGCTTTCCAATTAGATATATTAGATGATGATGATGATGATGATGATGTAGATGATGATGCTCTAAAGGCTAAATATGTCTTAATTGTAGCAACAGGATCAAATTCCTCAAGCACAAATGCTGAAAGTTTTCCAACCAAGGCATCTCTATATACTGATGTATTAGGCATTGTTCTCAAGCCATTAATAGAAGTTACTTTCATTTTGTATATCGATGGCAATTCTCTTAATACTTTAGAAACAATTTCATCTTCACTTAAGGATCCTCCACAATATTGTATTCCTAAAACAATTTCATTAACTCTTTCCATAAAAGCAAAAAAAAATTCATCTTCTTCCATTTTCAAATTTTCATACCTGACTCGATAACATTCTAGTTTTGCAATTTTGACAGTGGTATCTCCTTCATTCAATGTCTCCAATTTATCCGAAATAGCTTTAGCAGTAGATCGGTCTGGTAATCCCATGATTTGCTGATCTGATAATGCGCTCAAAAGTGCTTCTCTTGCTTTGCAATCATTTTCTTGATCTTTACCCAATGTTGGTGGATTAGGTTGATTCGGTGTAGGACCAACATAGCCATTGTTTGTAACTTCCCATATGTCTCTTACAATGCAATTTAAATGTGTCTCCATTCTGATCTTCCATATACCATAGTTAGTTCCATCAAGTTTAGGATTGTCCATCCTGAAAATGTTTGTTGCCATAGGATCTCCTCAAGTTGTTAGGCTTCTACAAAAAGAGGAATTTTCTCTGATACCAATTGTTTGGAACTGAAAGGCAACTAAGAGGGGGGGGGGGTGAATTAGTTGTCTATGAATTTCAACCCAACTTTAACTTAATCAAACTTGATACTTAATACCAGTAAAACCGAACTTAATGCTGGTTAACAAATTAATAGTTAGTAGCAATACCGGTGAAACTTAATGCATGAAACAGAAAGAGAAACAACATCCACAACACATAACAAAAAGATTTTAATGTGGAAACCTTGTAAGTGGAAAAAAATGATGGGAAACCTTACCTACAATCAGATGATACTACTACAGATAGTAGGTGTATAAAAATGGGGTCTGGACATGGAAAAAGGCCAACCTCCTAGAGCACACTGCTGAAATGAGAGTCGCAATGACTATAGTATGATGGTTAAATCCTAGAATAATGTACTGTTCAAAATACCATCTCCAATGCTGGATTCAGTAACGATTAAGCTCTGATAATCACCTTCAAACCTTCCTTGAACCTTCTCTATGGTCTGCTCATATGATCTTCAATATTCACACATACCGTGTTACAATACCATAACACGTCTCTCATCTCACAAATGAGATCTTACATATATACAAAACATAAGACCAAATGTGTAGGTTGGCTCACTAAGAATATTACAATAAAATCAATTACAAATAAGTCTTGATGTGATGCATCATGTCGGCTCAATACATTTACAACAATATCCAGTCAGTAAATCATCTCCATAATGTGTCAGGCTGATCTAGAATAGATAACGCATACTGGTCCATAACCTAGACCAATCTATTGGTAACAGCAAATATGTCAACCCGATTAGACCAATAACCAAAACACCAAACTAAATATCCAAACCATGTCTTCGACATAATCAAGTGATCTCCAGATGATAACATGTCATCATGAATGTTGGTGAACCATATAACCTGTTAGTGAACAATATACCGATGACTGTGCATAAGTCACTGAACTTGCCAGTGGACACAATGTCGGTTCAACAGTAAACCCATATAGCCATAGCACCAAATCAACAATGTAGATCTGCTGAAGGATAAGTGTTGACATCAATGATAAAACTAATGCAACATATCCATAATACCAATAGTTTGGCATCAGTTCGACATGCATTATCAAAGATACTATTCATTCTAGCACTGATGTGGAATGCTACTACTTAGGGGGAGGAGTCATCTTTGTGATTAAGCGGTTTATGTTCTTTCTTTGATATTTTTTTCATATTTCTGGAATTGACATCAAAGAGGGAGAGATATTGATGTGAAAAAGACAAAGCAAGACAAATAAAAAGTCATAGGGGGAGAGATATGAATAAAAAAAGGTAAAGGGAGAGATATTGACATTTAGAGATGTATGTGGGAGATTTGTTTGGCATTTCTTGGTACTTAGATTTTTTCACATCTAGTGTTGCCATCAATGCCAAAGGGGGAGATTGTTGACCATTTGCTGGAATTGATTATGTGTTGCATTCATGTTTTATCATTGATGCCAACACTAGCTGTCTAGATGCTTTATCGGCATCCTTCTGGTCTCGGTAGGTTGAGTGGTTTAAGGTTGATTTGTATATGGCATGACCTGGTAGGCTCAGGTATAGTTTGGTTATGGAATTATCTTGTTCATGATACTCATGCTCATATTTGGTCAATTTGTCTTGGTTTGGTGATCGAATGCTATCCTATTTGCTTGGAAGCTTGGCTTCTAGTTCCAGTGAGGGTTTCACTGACAAATATTTTGATGAAGATATTTGATGAATTGCATAAGTGGTGTTGGTGTAGCTTTTGGTGGAGTTCTCGGATGCTGTTGGTTATTATATCCAAGACTTGGCAGATGGACATCATTGCGATAGTGTGTGGACCTATATTGGGTCCCGGTTGATTTACGTTATGGATTGACTTTAACGTAACATGTGGATTGGGCCTCGTGATGCATTTTTGGGATGTCTTATGTGTTGGATACTATTTGTCTTGTGTAATGCTGACATGGTTTGTAATTATATAATTGTTTTATTATCTAGTGGCCAACCTAATTTTTTATGGTTGAGGGTTTATATGTAGATGTAAGATCTCATTGTAAATCATCATTGTTATGATAGAGGTCATGGTCAAGGAATGTAATGTGCGAATAATGCAATATCATTCAAGCAGAGGAGTTAGTCGATCATTGGAGATCGAATTGGGTTTATGTAAGAGGATTTAGTCCTCTGGTATTGAGCTTAACCAGAACTATACTCACACATAGGAGATGATATCTTTTGCAGTTCAACACTTCTCCAGATTGTAGTCTGGATTTCTATGTAGTCAGTGATGCTCCTTTTGTGATGAGTAGTGCACTCTAGGCTATTGGCTTTCTTGCAAGTGCAGGCCCCTCAATTGTAATTCACATACTTATTGCAAATGTATTATCTAACTGTGGGTAGGCTTCCCACCGTTGTTTTTCCCTTTACCGGGTTTTCTACCTAAAAATCCTAGTGTCATGTGGATGGTATTTATTTTGTGATTATTGTTTATGCTTAATTGGTTTAATTGCTATTCTGGTATTAATGTTTTGGGTTCCAGTATTAAAGTTTAAATTCTAATGGTTCTGATAATCAAAGACAACTGATTCACCCCCACCTTGTTAGTTGTCCTCCTGTTATTTGACATGTCTAACAGTTTCTAATTTAATTTTTAGTTCTTATGAATCGAACTTCACCTTCTTTCTTTTCAAAATTTGAACTCAACCATTCTTTCAAAAATTAGTTTGATGGAATCTTTCAAATCAGACTTGGTAGATATTTGTCCTTGCAAAATTGGACTTCATGAAACATTTTCCTTTTCAAATTAGAGTTCATCCAAAATATTCCTCACTAAGGAAAACTTAATGAAATACTTTCCTCTTTCAAAATCAGATTTCATGAATATTTTTCCTTGCTTGGGCAGACTTTACCATTTTCTTTCTTCTCCAAATAGGAGTTCAAAAAAATCATTCCCTAGCCAACGCGAAGTTGGTAAGTATGTTTCTTCTCCATAGTGGACTTGACAAAATCCCTTCCTCAACATGTGGTGGACATCAAGAATTATTTTCCTCTTCAAGGTCATAGTTGAGAAAAAATGTTTCTAATGCAAGTCAGAGTTCATGGAATAGTTACCTTTGCTTGGCAGACTTCATGAAAACTTTTCCTTGAACAAGGCAGAGTGGGTGAAAACCTTTGCTCATTGGTTTGGACTTAAAAAATTTCTTTCATCACCATGTGTAGGAGTTTGAAAATAATTTTCCTTTTCATGTAGGACTTTGAAAATTCATTTCCTTGGTCTAGTAGGACTTTCAAAATTGTTTTCCTCACTTGGTTAGGACTTTGAAAGTTCTTTTCCTCACTTGGATAGGTCTTTGAAAAAAAATTTCCTTGACCATGACTAAAAATTTCCTTACCTTCTCAAGAAATATTCTTCAAAGATTTAAAAAAAATTTGCCAATCGATGATTTTCCAAATAGATTTGAATTTGGATAAGATTTTTTGTTTATTTTTCATCTCGGAGACACAAAAATTTGCCTTTGAAACAAAAAACCTCATCATTTCAAAAAAATAGACCAAACCTTAGATGAACATTTTCAAAAATAGAAAAAGAAAGAATCCCTAAAAAATAGGAATAACTCTCTAAATTAAAGCCAATTTAGGGATCAGTCTCAAAGTGCCAAAAAAACTTCCTGAAAGAATAGGAAAAAGTAGAAAAAGCAAACTTTCTAAAAATAGGGAGTTGTCAGATTTGACTCAAAGAAATTGTGTTTTTCATCTTTTGGAACCTCTAAGAACTTTTATGGTGTCTAAACATTGTTTCAATGATGATTTCCCTAATTGACTTTGATGACCACCTAAAAATTCTAACTCATCATTGTAAAAAGATTGGTGATGCAAAGGAAAAACCCTAAAAAGAAAAAATAAGGGGTCCCCATTTGCAATGGGGTGATGTGTGAAAAGGTCACAAGTCTTTATGTTGAGCTTATGGTCAATCAATCTGTGGATATTGCTTCTCCCAAGATCCACAAGGTGCCCACCCAGATTAATCCCTCTTGAAATGCTAAATCTAGGACTCCTCTAGGTTCCCTAGTTGGTGAATAAAGAGGATTCAGAGCGTACAACATTTTCTGGGTCTAATTCGACCCTAGATAATATTGTGAGTAAAAAAGATAATCCACCATCCACCTTTCCCCCCATTATTCTCCTAAGTCCTCTCCTTGGAGTGGTTTGTTTAAGGAGTAATTTTCCCTCTTTGCAGCCAAGGTGAACAAACTTTGTGAAGGGGTTTAACTAGAACAAAACTACCACTTGTTGGATTCTAGGAAAATTTAAGGTAGTGAAAAAGAAAATTAATAGGCTCAAATCTATTTTAGGGGCAGAGACTAGAGCCTCTAGTTGGGTGGATGACAAAAAGGAGCAAAGGCCTTGGATGGTTCTGGGTAAATTTTCTAGGATTATTAAAAAATGTGAAGCATTCGATAACTCCTTTAAGGAGTTCACTTAGAAAATTGGTCATACCAAGAATGTGAAAGACTTAATTAATATGGAGGTTCTATAAGAAAACTAGGATAATATGACATGGAATATGGAGAGCATGTTTGATCAACATAGGTAGATTATTAAAAATAACTCTACTACTCTTCATGACATTCAAGATGAAATCTCGAGGAGGTGGACCATGAAAAGAAGACACTTGGAGTCCTCAACCATGATAAGACTTGGAGCGTTTGTTTCAAGGGTGAAAACTATGTTGGACTCCCTGGTTGTTTCCTTTGAGGAAAGATTCCTCAAAAATGTTCATTGTGCTAGAGAAATGTAAAGATATCTACCTAGAAAGGAAGTTTGAGTTCTCTCGCACCCAGTAAGCCATTGGTTCATGCTTTTGGTGGAAGAGTATCTTTTTGTTTGTCGCTCTTTTTTTCTATTTTTGGTGTCTCGTTCTAGTTTCCTAGTTTGTTTCTATTAGTGGTTTCTGCTTGGTCCATTTTTTTTAGCAAGTTTTTGTTCTTGGGTTCCTCACTCCTTGTGATCCCTTGGTTTTCTCACCTTTAGTTGCAGTTATGTAAGGTTCGGGCCTCTTCTGGTTTAATATTTTTTGAACATCCAATAGAGTTAAATTTGAAAGATGAGTGGCATCCTACATATTGTGTTGATTTATGTATATGTAGTAGGGGTGTGGTAGAATATTAGCACAAGTCTTATGAACCAAGGTGAAATATTGTACACATAGTTTAAACTGACAAAACTTCTCTTTAGGCATATGATGCACTCTACATGCACAAGAGTGTTGTCTAGCCAATGGTACTAAACAATAATCTTGAGAAAAATATGAGAAGGATTATTATTGAAAGCCTTATCAATAGATTTGGTCCACCCTATGGGAAAGACTAATTCTAAAGTAAATATAGGAATAGTAGGCTATGATGGTAGAAAATATGAGAACAATCCAACCCTGAAATCTAGAGTGATACCAATCAAGACATTTAAGTTCAAACAAGTTAGTTGAAAGGCATAAAATACTAATTTAATATATTTTTATATTTAATTGTATGTTCAGCTATTATAAGTTTCACCTAGAAACTTGTATGGTTCTATCTCCATCTTTATTATATCTTTTCATTCCCCTTCATTATTTGTCTTTTCTTATTTTATTGTTTTCTTCTTTCTCCTTTTTAGTACATTCTTATCTATCATGCCCACTAAGCTCATAGGCTCATTATATTAATTTTGATGATAGATCATTTTGTCTTACCCTCTTTTATTGTTTATTCCTTTTTATTTTCTTTGTGTCCTTATCTCCCCTCCTTATGTGACATATTTATTAATTTTGATGATTAATCACCAACTTGAGACTAAATATTAATATTTACAAAATTTACAGTACGTTTACCACAACCTTTTACTTATTCTTATTTAATGTGGAAACCCATGTCTAGTATATTTTATGGTTATTTTTATTTATCTATGCAGATTCCACATATCAAGTAGGAACTTCCCGTGCTGGAAGTTTAAAGAATACCTTCATTGGGCAAATAAATCCCGCTCCAAATGGCCTACAAATCGGGCTAATCTGAGTCAGTCTCACTCACTCGATTCTGCATAGCAGCCTCTGAATGCATTTGTTCTGTGGCGAGTTTCACGTGATATCCTTGCTTAGATTGAAAGTAATGGTCCATTTTCTTATAATTTCTCAAGTGTTATGTAGACAATCAGACGCAACTTGTCAACTTCTTGGGTTCCCAGTGATGGTTTTTGGTGGGGGAAGTCATTCATTTAGTGATTATCTGTCAAGCAATTGATCCTCCACTGTCTACAACTTTTGCAAGTATCCTCTAACCAAGAAATTTATATTTTCTTTTTCCTTTCAAAAGAGACAGCAGATTTGCCGTATGTGATTTTAAGGGATTGGGTGGGTCTGTTTACGACAAGAGAAGTGTGAGTTTGCGAATGTCATTTTCTCCTCTCACCAATAAATTTGGTACAAGAGTTATTCATACACCTCTTCCGCCATAATATAATAAAATATTCTATCTGCGTTGCAGTATCAATGAAATATTTTAACGTTGGCTTTCAGTCGTAAAACTTGATTTCTGTACGTTAGCTCTGTTTTAATGGAACAAAGCTGTGTTACACAAGAAAAGGCAGTTGAAAAAACTGTACATGGTATAACACAATAATACGATTGTACAGAAGAGCAAGCTCTATAAATAGAATAGCAGTAAAATGTGGAGAGTCTAACGAGTATGAATATTTATCCAGCATATGCATATACATTTAATCAAAATCTAAATTCAGATAATACATATATTTTAGTTGTTATTATAGGGTTTCAATTCTGATTAAGTAAATTAGGTTCGAACTCTTATATAGCAGCTATCAGACAGAAAATAGTGGTCTCACCAGCAGTGAGACTATCAAACAGTAAGGACCAAAAATATAAAAGGACCAGCCACCAGACAAAAACACATTATTAAAAGGTTTTAGTTTAATTTGTGAAATACCAATGATAAGAATGATGATATATTCTTTCATTATATCATCCATTAATATTCATAATCTCAATAAATATAGTTTAATTAACGAAACCTCAATCTTTAATTCCTACTCAGAAACTATCATCATAGGCTCATAACCCTCTACATAAAAAAACAAAAATAATGGTCTATTATTAGGTCAAATGTGCATCCCATATCCTGAGTAAAGACGGGTCACTGTCTGAATCTAATATTTAATCCCGAAACTCCCCCAATACAATTCTTTATAGTTAGGTTTTGATGTCGAACCCTACATAGAGGTCTGACAATGAGTTAAATAAAACTGCATCATGCCAAACAAGATACAGATGGTTTTGTGGTGTCAAAGATCATCCTCTTCACTGTGTAGATCGGCTCTTCTCCTATCGATTTGTTTTTACGCGATCTTTAGCAAGAAAAATAGTGAACTTACACAACCTATTCCAACCATTCAATCGCATGCGTTTTGAAGAACAATAACATATTGGTTCAAACATATATTTAAATTATATTGGACTCTTTTAGTCATTTTAAATGGCGGCTTGTACCTTTGCATGCTTCAGCAGGTAAATATGTTTCGTTTATCATTTCTGCGACTTAATATGTATAGAAAAGTTGCTCTCTATTTGGGACGCCGGCCCGGTCATCTTTAAGGGAAAGCAGTCTAGTATTTTATGCAAAAACAAACCGTAAAATATAACGAATTTTGCATGATTCGGAGTGTAATTGAATTTTAATATGATTTTGCACTGTACAGTAGCTGCTAAAACCTAGAAACTAAATACCCACGTTTCATAAAAAACCTAAATACCACTTTCGGTATTAGTAGATTATTAGAGGTCCATTTCCCTAATAGTAGGTAGTTTCACTGAGCCGACTCTTAGTTTTAAGTGCTGCATGTTAGACCAAATTGTTGGTGTAAATAAATATTCATTTTGGATATTATTACACTTAAGTTAACTTAGGATAATGCATCTCTTCGTAGTTTGGATTTGAGACACTTAGGGAAGTGTGCACATAGGGATAGAGCTTGTAGAAGAAATTCCACCTTTTGTGGTCTTATTTTGATGTTACATTCCACATTCGGTGGGTTATCCACCTCTTGTAGAATATTATATTATTTCTCCTACCTACCCTTGTTTTTCATTGAGCCACATGTCATAATTGTGTGCTTGTACATCCATATGGCCTTGCCTATATAAGCAGGCCTATATTCATTGTATTGGTTAATCCAGTTGATCATTTTTGCATATTGATGAGAATACGGTTTGTTCTTGTCATTCCATTGTCTCTTTTTATGCATTTCATTGTGCCCTTGATCTTGGCAAAATCTTACATGGTATCAGAGCCATTGGGGCTTTATTGATTAGTTTTTTGGAGACATTTTGGAGGCTTCTATTTTCAGATTTGGGGATCTTCATTTTTTGGGGGCATCGTACAGCAATTTGGACATCACCATTGAATCCGGGAGGCCGTGTCCATAAATTTCGACTATAAAGTCAACCTATTTTGGTGAGAAATTTTTTTTCTCCATTTTGGCTATTATCATACGGATTTCGAAAAAAAATAAAAAAGGCAATCAAATTTTTTGGAAAAAATAAAATAAAGAAAAAAAACAAAAAGAAATATATTTTTGGGGGGTCTGCAGACCCCCCCGTGCCCTTTGTACCTACGTATTGCAGGTTGCAGGTCATACCTGCGTAGTCGAAGCACCCGACGTGTACCCGCCGCCACCGTGACCCATGCCGCCAAGACCCGCACCACCTAGCTACTACGCTACCGGGACCCACCGGCCGCCGCCCACACTCTCCGGCAACTCCCTCCACCTTGGGCTCTTCGGCAGCTTCCTCCACCTCAGGCTCTCCAGCAGCTTCGTCCACCTTCGGTGACGCCTTCTCTCCGCCGCCAACTACAAAACTGCTGAAATCCATGCCTGCCATGTGGCAGGCGGCCACAGGCCCATGGTCTGCAGTCCGTACACACAGTCACCATGCCACATCACCCACCACGCAGAGCTGACATAGACTGCAACATCAACCTGTTCGTATAGTACGGACGCCCAATCAGCAGAGAGGCAAAGTTTTCGTGATAGTCATATGGCCGTCAAATTTAAGACAATAAACTGCTGACATGAGCGCCACATCAGCAGCTTTTTGAAATTTTTTTTACCCCTTCCATTGAGCTTTTCACTTTTGCAGTCTAACTTTGAAAGGCCATATCTTGCTCATTTTTGCTCCTTTTTTGGTGCAATTTTTTTGAAATTGGCTAAAACTTCATGATCTTCGCAGTGATGTAGTTATTTTCTGATTTTGGTGCATAATTTTTTCAGAATTTTTGGATTCTCTCAGTTGTACCCGTCCAATCCTCAATTCTGCAACTTCAAAGGCCTCGTTTGAGCTCATACGACCTCCTTTCCAGGTGCCGTTTTTTTTGAAAGTTCATGTTTTTTTGTCTACTTTCATAATCTATGATCAGATTTCAAAGATTTTAAGTGAAAATTATACTTTTAGATATTGGTCTTATTTGGCCTATTAGATACTTATAAATTGCTTCGATCTTAGTTAGATCTATTGCATTATCAGTTTGAGTCTCTTTTGGCCTTATTGAGGCTGTTGTAAAATTGTAATCAGAAGTCCACTTTGCCATTTTTTACAAGTGGCCCATTGTATACACACTAATTATAAAGTGTCAAATCATCACTTTTGGGGGGGGTTTTTTGATTGAGTGAATTTGGTGGGGTGTCTTGTGTGATTGTGCCTCTCTTTTTGCTCTTTCCATTTTTGTTGCAATGAGTCTTAATAAATTTCCACATTTAACTCCACATAATTATGCATCATGGAAAATTAAAGTATGGAGTAAATTAATGGAAAAGGGTCTCACACATTACATAGATGGAACAATAACAACACCGCCTGATCCTAAGGCTGATCCAAATGCTCAATTAGAATGGCTCACAAAGAATTGCATGGCTCTTTGATCTTTGCGCAAGTATGTATCAGATGACCTCATTTTTCACATTGAGAAGTGTAAAACAATCAAAGAGGCTTGGGATATGTTTCAGAAATTGTATGATCAAGTTGATGAAATCAGAGGCTATCAGATTGACAATGAGCTCACCAACTTGGATCCAAAGAGTTTTGATACAATCCAAGATTATGTCACCAAAGCAAATGAGCTAAGAGCAAAGCTTAAGGATTGTGGAATTGACAAAAAGGATGCTCAATTGATATTCAACTTGTTGGACAAGCTTGCACCAGAATATGCAGCATTTGTGTCTAGCTTCCAAACTCATTGTTTGACAGTGGGGAGTTCCTATGTTATGCCTTCATTTGATGCTTTCATAGAAATGTTGATATTGGAACAATCTAAGTTGTTGAACATGGGGCTTCTCAAGTCTTCAAAGTCCAAGGCTTTGGTGGCTAATCAAGGGAATCAAGGAAGTCAAGGCAAAGATTCCAACAAGAAGAAGAAGCACTCTAAGTCTAAGCCACACCAGGAAAAAGGACAATCATCCTCTCCATCACAAGGTGATTTTTCATCCTCTTCCAACAAGGGGACACCACCTAAGAAGGATTAACCAACTTGTGCATATTACAAGAAGTATGGTCATGATGAGCATCGATGCCACACAAAGCAAGTTGATGAGTTAACTAATCTTCTCAAGAAAAACAACATCAACTTGCCATCCGCCTACATAAAGAAGAATTCATCTCCTTCCTCTTCCTCCCAGTCTAAGGGAAAAGCGCAAGCATTTGTGGCTACAACAGGTTCTTCATAGCAATGGATACTTGACTCGGGTGCCTCATATCACATGGGTTCTACAAAGGAGCAGTTTTCTTCATTGGAGCCATCTAAGGTACCTCACATTTACATAGGTGATGATACACAAGTAGAGGTTGAAGGGAAAGGTTCGGTTGACATGGATGATGGAACATTTGAGAATGTTCTCTATGTTCCTAACTTGTCTACCAACCTTCTCTCCATCTACCAAATCACTCACTATGGGAATGGGAAAAAGGTTGAGTTTACACCAGATTCAGTTGTGGTAAAGGAACTTGATGATGATGCCTTGGTAGCAGTGGGACAAGTCAATGACAACTCAAGGCTTTATTCATTCTCCCACTTTGTGCCAAGTTCACCTTCTAGGGCCTTGCTTACTCATTCAAATTCAGAAAGTAAGCTATGGCATGAGCGGTTTGGTCACCTCAATTACCGCTATTTTCAGCAGCTCAGCACTAAAGACATGGTCATAGGTCTACCTCAAATTATTTTTTCAGAGGGTGTATGTTTAGGTTGTTCCATGGGCAAGCATCCCAAAGAGAAGTTTGATAAGGGGAAAGCTCGGAGAGCTTTGGAAGTTCTTCAACTTGTTCACAGCGATGTCGCAAGTCCATTTCTAGCACCTTCATCGATGACTACTCCCGCTTCACTTGGGTCTACTTTCTCATTCATAAGAGTGAAGTATTTGACAGATTTCAGGACTTCAAGACTCGTGTGGAGAAGCAATCAAGGAAAGTGGTCAAGATTCTTCGCACAGATAATGGAAGGGAATATGTGAACAAAAGACTTGAGGATTTTTGTACATTTGAGGGGATTGATCTTTAGCATTCTGTAGCATACACTCCATAGCAGAATGGAGTTGTAAAACAAAAGAATAGAACTTTCAAAGAAATGGCTAGCTGTATGATACATGCACATTCTCTTGATCCCGCCTTTTGGGAAGAGGCTATCAGTTGTGCCACACACATCCAGAATCGGGTTCCTCACAAAGCTTTGCAAGGTATTACTCCTTTTGAGGCTTGGGCTGGTAGGAAACTGATTGTGAGACATTTCAGAGTCTTTGGGTGTCCAGCATGGGCTCGCATACCTCCATAGAAATGCAAGGCATTGGAACCACAGAGTCGGCCTTGCATATTTGTTGGATATCCGGAGGGTGTTAAGTCATACAGATTGATGGATCTAGAGACACATGAGGTGTTCATTGAGAGGAGTGTTCGCTTTGAGGAAATCTCTCCTAGCTTAACCTCTCTACCTCCTCCACCTTCCTCCATTGTGGATAGTGATGTTAGTGATTCAGATGATGAGACTCCTTCAACTTCGACAAATAGGGTTACACTTCCGCAGGGTTCACTTGCAATTGAAGAGCCTTGTTCTCCAGCTCCACCTCGACCTCATTGGGCTTGACAGACACTTGAGTCTGCAGGTTCTCTTGTTTGGGAATCCTTTAGATACACGGAGAACTTGATCACAACATCAGGATCTTCCACATGCATTCATTGCTACCACTTTCGATCCACAGACATTTAGGGAAGCATCAGGGGTTCCTAAGTGGGACCAAGCTATGGAGGAAGAGTATAGTTCCTTGATGAGGAACAACACATGGGATTTAGTCCATCTCCCTAAGGGGAGAAAGATGGTTCGATGTAAGTGGATCTATTGGACCAAGTTTGCAGCGAATGGTAGTGTGGATAAGTATAAGGCTCGACTTGTTGTGAAAGGTTTCTCACAAGTTGTAGGTGTTGATTATACTGAGACCTTTGCACCCGTAGCCAAGATGAACTCCATTCGCTTGACACTTGCTATTGCTGCAACTCATGGTTGGGCTGTACATCAGATGGATGTGAAGAGTGCTTTTCTTCATGGTGATCTTGATGAGTAGATCTCTATGGAGCAGCCACAGGGTTTCATCCAGGATACTTCCTTGGTTTGCAGACTAAGGAAATCTCTCTATGGCCTTAAGTAGGCCCCCAGGGCTTGGTATGCCAAGATGGATTCCTTTCTTCTCTCCACAGGTTTCACCAGGTGTCATTCTGATCCGAATGTCTGCATTTTGTGACAGGATGACTCTCATTTGATACTTGTGCTCTATGTTGATGACTTGATCATTACAGGGAGTACTTCATCCATCATTAGCCGGGTCAAATCTGCTTTGCATGAGAGATTTGCTATGACTAATTTGGGTCTTTTGCACTACTTTCTTCGGATAGAGATTTCACAGTCACCTTCCAGGATTACATTATCGCAGCCCAAGTATGCTCTTGATCTACTTGCCCGCTTTCATGGCTGATTATAAGCCTGCCCCGACTCCCTTTCTTTTAGGAGTCAAGCTTGAGGCTTAGTGTTCTTCTCCACCAGTTGATGCCACTTTGTATCGTCAGCTTGTGGGTAGTCTTATCTACTTGACTCATACACGCCCTGATATTTCATTTGCAGTTGGCATGGTTTCCCGCTTCATGCAAGAACAACATGAGCTTCATTGGAAAGCCACAAAACGCATCCTTCATTACATCCAAGGTACACATCACTATGGGATTCACTATGTAGCAGGCACAGGACTTCACTTGGTTGGTAACAGAGACTCCGATTGGGCTAGCGATCTTGATGATCATAAGTCTACTTCTGGTTACAGTTTTCACCTTGGTTTGGGCCCTATTTGTTGGCAGAACAAGAAGCAACATGCTATTGCTCTCTCTTTGACTGAGGCTGAGTATCGAGGCACTGTTAACGCAGCGACTAAGACCATTTGGCTCTAGCAGATTCTCATAGAGTTTGGATTCACCACTCCATGGCCTACAGTTCTACATTGCGACAATTAGAGTGCTATTGCAATCTCGAAGAACCCGGTCCTGCACCAGTAGACCAAACACATCGAGATTGATATGCACTATATCCGAGAGCTCATCCAAGAGTAGGTCATTGATTTGCAGTATTGTCCTATAGCAGAGCAGGTTGCTGACATATTCACCAAACCTTTCATCGAGAGTAAGTTCCAGTAGTTGCGAGCTCTCTTGGGGGTGTGGGATGTGTCATTAGGGGGGGTCAGCTGACTTCTCCTTCCTGTCTTATAGGGGGGACTTTTTCCTCTTTGAGGTTTTGTCCTTCTTCTTTGAGAGACTTTTGTACATTCATCTCTCTTTTGGGGGGGAGTTTTTTCCCACTAGGTTTTCTCCCTTTCTCCATTTGTGAGAGATTGCATTGCATTGTTTTGCTTGCATTTGCATATTGTACATGGGTACCTATCATGTTCTAGTAGCCGAGACCCATCTTGCATTGTTGACTTCAGTTTTCATTCCCCTAAGTTGCACTTAATGGGGGGTGTTGGTGTAAATAAATATTCATTTTGGATATTATTACACTTACTTAAGTTAACTTAGGATAATGCATCTCTTCATAGTTTTGATTTGAGACACTTAGGGAAGTGTGCACATAGGGATAGAGCTTGTAGGAGAAATTCCACCTTTTGTGGTCTTATTTTGCTATTACACTCCACATTTGGTGGGTCATCCACCTCTTGTGGAATATTATATTATTTCTCCTACCTACCCCTAGTATTTTTTACCAACCCTTGTTTCTCATTGAGCCACATGTCATAATCATGTTCTCATACATCCATATGGCCTTGCCTATATAAGCAGGCCTATATTCATTGTATTGGTTAATCCAGTTGATCATTTTTGCATATTGATGAGAATACAGTTTGTTCTTATCATTCTATTGTCTCTTTTTATGCTTTTCATTCTGCCCTTGATCTTGGCAAAATCCTACACAAATTTTATTTAATAAATACTTGTATTGATTTGTCATTCTCACTATCTCCATTATCCAATTGTGCTTCACAAACAAAATCTAACTTGTAATTATACTATCATGAAATTATATTTAGACTATAATAAAATCAGAGGATTAACTCTTTGTAAAAGTTTTTGTTTTGGATAAATATGATGCAATTAATTTCTATCTCTAAATGTTTGAACTATGAGTCTAAGTATAAAAAGGCATCACCCTTTGCCCATTTCATCATTGGGGATCAATTAATCCATCATTTAATGTTCATCCATGGTTGCTTAATGATTCTTATTGAATTGAGTTACTCTTTAAACTTTCTAGACTTTTCATATCATCACCCTTCATCTACATATTTGGATTCAATTACCTCTAAAATTTTTTGAGACCCAAGTTTTACTCCAATTCTTTGCACTCCACTTCCATATTATTATATCATAAACTTAACTTAATTAGGATATTATTTAATGCATTCATTAAATGTTTTCTTCACTTTGTTTATCAAGAATTATTAATTAAATACGAATAATTATTGTAGGGAGAAGATCCCCATTTAACTAACTCCAAAGAATTTTTTAAAACACCTCCAATCTTTCTTGAGGGCATGTACATCAAAGTGAATGTCTTTTGTAGGAACAAAAGGTTTATAGAGAGAATGTTCATTTCTATGGCTCAAAGATTATTTATGCATATCAAGGGTACATCCTTATGTTGATTGTAAGAATATTTTTAACTAGTTCTCACACTTCAATATCACTTTTCAATGCATTGTGTCTGGTATTTTCACTTTCTCTTTGTATGGAAGTCTGAATCTCATCACAATATATAGTATATGACTCAACTTATCTTCACATACTACCATTTTGTTCTATAAATAAAATTTGCACATTGTCTAACTTGCAACATTTTATTTTCAAGGATCAAAAATAAATTAAAAAACAACCATCTATTAATAAATTTCATGCCAAATCATTATATGGATTGTCAATGTGAATCATATTAAATGCACATATAACTATATTATGTAGATATGGATTATATAATTCCCTATAGTCATTCGATAGAAGCATAGTCTACATAATATAGTTTGAAATACTAGCTGTTTTTAGTCTTTATATTTTTGTTGCTAGAATTGTTCATGACATCTCCACTATATGTTATTCCTTTTTCTACTAAATCAAACTAGAATGGTATTGGTTTTTGTATTTCACTCTCCTTTCTTACTATATATGTTACGCTGATTTTTCCTTTGGCGTAATCTTTTATCTTCTCTTTCACTAAGATATCATTGTCTTCTGAGCTTCTTTTGATAAAGATAAGTAGGTTTTATAGGGAACTGAAACCCAAAGTTTTGCAGACCAAGGCCACTAGCCAACCAGATGAAAAAACTAAGCAGAAGAGGGGACAAGCCCCACACAGACTAGCAACAAAAAAAAAAACTTGAACTAAAAAAGAGGACCGTGCACTCAACTAAGAGAGTGTGTCAATTTAATATTTTTTGGAATAATACTCCTATTAATCTTCTCCAAGTCCTCCATGATGAATTTGGAGGTTCCTTGGTCCTAGCTCTGGCTCCCGGTTCCAGTAAATGGACCCAAACTAATCTTCCAAGTAGAAGCACTCTGTCCACCCTTCAAAGCAATCCCTTTCTGCTTTTCTCCCATGGGAAGGTCATCGGCGATGGTCCTAGTTATATAATCAGTCATCATTGAATTAATATTTTCCAAGGCATCTACACAATTGTTCATCGCCTACCTACTAATTTCCACCAGATTGTTTAGGTTTTCCTTGATCTCACTCACATCCTCTTCCAGCTTCTCAATTTTGCGCTCTTGGTTAGCCTCCATTGTTTCCACATCCTGCAAAGCTTCTATTGATAAAGTTGACCAAAATAAGAGTAGCATTTAGTATGTTATTATTTGCCTGCACATATAATGTAGCATAAGGAAGTCTCCCTAATCTTTCACACTTAGTAGAATCTAGATAAATATTTTTGTAGGATTCAAATATCTAACACATAAAAGGAAATAGAGTATGTGTTCCTAGATCTTCCACTGATAATAAGTGATAATGTCAAACTATAACACAAAGAAAAACTTAGGCTAGCTAATGAACTCTTATGCAAATGGGGACCCATACCCCTATCTTCCATAGACATACATATTCCCAATAAATAGGAAACTACTTTTAGTTTACATATCAATTAGGACAACATACATTTTGATTGAAAAGATTAACACTACAACATTAAATATCTAGGCATGGAAAATAGAGGCTATTTAATCTCAATAATTGTACAATGATAGAGAAAATCTTTTCTTCAACCATTAAACTTGTTAATTTTAGTGTTCCTCTAGTAAAAAAAAAAATAACATGAAATATTTCATACAATAAGTTGGACATTAAATTCATTTATCCATTATTTGCATAAAATACTCTGCTGACTCAAACACTATAAGAATCACAACCCATTTGTCACATCCTATTTTGCGTCCTTTAGAATATCTCATATTTTTATTTTCATTTTATTATGATGCTGAAAATAAGAACTATGAAAAATTAATAATAATATAACTAATAAATTATATACAATTTTATATGTGGGACCAATTCATACACCATTTATTGTGTTCATGCTTAGTAAACAATCCTTATTGATTTTAGTTACACTTAAAATTGGTCTAGGCCTTATGTATCATCAACCTTCATCTACATATTTGGATTCATTTACCTCTTTCTAAGTTTTTAAACCCAAGTTTTATAGCAACTCATTGCATTACGCTTTCCTATAATTTTTTATCTTAAATTTAACTTACCTAGGATATTATTTAACACACTCATTACATTTTTTTCACTATTTTTTATCAACAATCATTTAATTAAATCCAATTACTTAGCATAAGGAGAATATCCTCATTTAACTAATGTATTGGGTTTTAAAAACAAATATTGCTATGTTATTTTACTTTGTTAGTTGTTAGTTCTCTCGGGTTCTTTAGTTGGGCATTACATTTTATATCAAAGCCTAAGTTTGTACACTGGGTACTTTGGTGCATATGAACCCACTATGTTGTCATTATGATAGGTTCCATCAGATCATGCCCATTAATACATATCTTCATCTATCTCTCACTTTAGGTTGGCCTCTAGTTGTTTCCTTATGTTTTCTTTACAATTATGTTACGATAAATTCCCTCTAGGGTAGAGGCTAAGGGTGAGGGAATTGTTTAGGAACCTAGTAGAACCCGTATTAAGAAGGTTCTCAAGAGAATCATTAGGAGGAGAAGCAATATAGTCATCAGAGTAATCAGAGAGAAGACAACCAGGGAGATGATCCAAATTGTAAGTTTTAGGGTCCTTAGGTCCTCCATCTTTTGCAAGAGATTATTGCTAGACTAGTACCTAGGTAAGAGGGATCATAGCATGAGGATTCTCATCATTCCCAGTATTAGGAAAGGGGGAGGACTCATACACCTCCTTGAGGGAGAGACCATGACTCTCCTTGTAGGAAGGTTGGAGTAGTGGATGAGGATGCTATTTTGATTTGACATATGAGAGACCTTATTAGGTCTCAACCACCAACTTTTGATAGTTATAGTAGTAGCTCAAAGACCATGACTTGGTTGATCGATTTGGATAGATGTTTTACTATGCACTTTTATGGTAGTAACACTATAGCCAAATGTACCATCATGCATCTCAAAGGATTTACATCCACATGGTGGCTCATGAAAGTGAAAAAACTTTGTGTTGATCTTGCTTCCATATGTTGGGAGATGTTTGTAGAGAAATTCCAAGTTCTCCTCTTGTTAGATCATTCGAGGTAGAGATGTGCACATGAGTTTCATGATTTATGCGAAAGGATCATGTCAGTAGAGCACTAGGAGCACCATTTCTTTGAGCATAAGTAGTATGCTAGTATTTTAGATGATGAGCCCATGTTGGTACAATAGTTTATATGGGGCCTTATTGCTTTCATTAGTGTAGGTGTGTGGGTTTTTGAAACTAAGACCATGAAGAGTGAACTAGAGAAGGCATAGTTGGTAGAGGAGAACCTAGCCATGGTACTTGGAGGTCAGCTAGGTGTTAAGATTGGTAGTGACCCTCCATCAAGATAAGTAGCTAAGGGTAATCATTCTTGGGAGGCAGGATCCTCTAGGAATCACACTACACCATCTAAGGGTGAACAAAATCAACATAGGTAGAAGAAATGTTAGGGATATTAGAATGCCCATGGTAGTGGTTCTTAGTCAATGGAGGATCACAATTGGCATCATGCCAAGTTGAACCTGTCTAGTTAACCTACACAAACTACATAACAAAATTATAGCAAAGGTAGCTTTCATCACTCTAGTGCACCTTCTGTGGGTGGAGGCTATGGTAGAGGTGGTTGGTACACTTGTCGGTCAGCATAGTTACATTGTAGTTCAGTATCCCTAGAGGACTTCACATGTATCTAATTAGAGGCTAGTTACATCAGAGCCTATAGTTGGTGGTGTAGGTAGATCCCACAAGGTATTTGTTGTAGGTGATAACCATTAGGCCGATCATCGGGGCATCATAGTTGAGACATCAAGGATGTTATGTGGTATTCCTAACTCTATCTTGTTCAATTCTAGTTCTTTTGATTCTTTCATATTACCTTCTCTTTTGGAGTAATGTGGGATTGCAATAATAAAACAATTTTATAGGTGGTAAGTTGATATGGCTACTAGTTATAAAGGGTTGTAAATTCCCTTGTTCATGGATGTGTGTTGGAATTGGGTACCTTCACCACCATACTTGGCCTTTGTATTCTTCCCTTGGGGTCCCATGGAGTAGTGTTGGGTATGGATTCATTGGATACACACTAGGCTTTATTGATTACCGATGCAATTATTAGATGATTTTGGTGGGAGAGTGGAGTTATTAGTGGTCCAGAGACCCAGCTCTCTATGTATGACTTGAACTATGTATTTGAAGTGATGTGTGTACTAAAAATGTCAGTTATTCACTACTTTAGTTAATGATCTGGGTGGAGGTGTGAGTTGAGAGGTTTCTCTTGATTATCACCATATTCTTTAGGAGTTTGCAGATGTTTTTTGAGTGAGATTCCCATCATGCCACTTATGTGTGACGTTGATTTCTTATTGATCTTGTTTCTAGAGAAAAGCTTATTCCTATAGCAAGATATCATATGACCACTCATAGGTTGATTAAGCTTCAATCATAGTTGGAGGAATTGTTGGCTAACAGGTTCATTCATCTGAGTGTTTGCCCATGGAGAGCACCTATTAATTTGTCAAGAAGGATGGATCTCTTCACCTATATATCGATTACATATAGTTGGATAAGGTGATGTTGAAGAACTGATATACATTGCCAAGGATTGATGAACTTTTTGAATAGATGAAAGGATCCAAGATGTTTTCAAAGATTGACCTCAAGTTAGGATACCACCCACTTTGCATTCATGAGGCTAACATTCATTAGACTTCATTCTACACTCGTTATAGATATTATGAGTTCATGGTTGTCTTATTTGGATTAACTAATGCACCTTCAGTTTTCATGAGTCTAATGAATGGAGTGTTTCATACCTACCTCGACTGGTTTATCCTTTTATTTCTTGATGCTAAATTGGTATATTTGAGGACTATAGAGGAACATGAGAACCAATTGCATCAAATTTTGTAGTACTGTCATGAACCATATTTATCTATAACAATTTTATTAGGAAAATAATGCTTATTTTTCAATTATGAAATTTAAATGAAATGCAAATGGAATTTTGAGTGAAATATACGATAATGAAATAGGAATTCAACGTGATTAAATTATTTACATTACCTAAATGAAATTGAATGATGAGTATTATTTTAATTATGAAACTAGGGATCGTCATTGCTAATGAGAAATTGAGTGAAAGTGACTGTAGGAACAAGTGAACGTGGATGAAGTGATTGTGAAATGATATGTCTTATTTCAAAGAAATACTTATATTCAAATATTAGGTTAAATATGGATACTTATCATATATTTATACATTCTTTGTGTGCATATATGTGTAATTGAATGAAATATTATACTTATGTGTTTTGATAATAGTACACACACAAAAAAAAAAATATTAATATATATATATAATGTTAAAAGTTACAAGAATGCCATGAGAATCAAATAATGAAGTTTATGTTATATATATATATAAATATTTACTTACTTAAGGTATATCATATGCATTAATGCATCAAGTTAAGCATTACAAGACAGTCAACAAAATAATGCATGTTATTGTTAGAAAGTTCAAATAACTAGAAGACAACTAAGAGGAGGGGGGGGGGGGGTGAATCAGTTGTCACAGATTACCAGAACATTTAGCAATTAAAATTTTAATACTAGTTAAACCAATTAAGCATAAATAATAATCACAAAATAAATACCATCCACATGACACCAAGATTTATATTCGGAAAACTCGGTAAAGGGAAAAACCATGGTGAGAAGCCTATGCATAGTCAGCTAATACTTCTGCAGTAAGTATGTGAATTACAACTAAGGAACCTACACTTGTAGGAAGGCCAACAACCTAGAGCACACTACTCATCATAAAAAGAGTCTCACTAACTACATAGAAATCCAAACTACAATCCAGAAGAGGGAATGAATTGCAAAGATAGCATCTCCTATGCCTAAGTACAGTTCCGATTAATCTCAATATGTGAGGACTAAATCCTCTTACATAAACCTAATTCGATCTCCAATGATCGCTCAAATACACTTCCTGAATGATATTACATTATTTGCACACTACATATCCATATCCCATTCCTTTACCTTATACTTATGATGATCTACAATGAGATCTTACATCATATATATACAAACCCTCGATCATAAACAATCAGGTCAGCCACCACATAATAAACCAATTACATAAATACAAAATATGTTGGCCTTAGACTAAAAAAATAAAATCCAACTCATAAGACATCTCGGAAACACATCGAGAGGTCCAATCCACACATTACATTAAGTTAGTCCATAACCTAGATCAACTAGGACCTAAGATAGGTCCATACGCTAAAGAAATGATCTCCATCCACCAAGTCTTGAACATAATCACCAGTAATATCCTTAATCTCCACTAGAAGCTGCAACAACAACACTTATGCATATCATCAAAGATCTTCATCAAAATCTCTATCGGTGAAACCCTCACTGGAACCACAAGACAAACTTCCAAGCAAATAGGATAGAATCCAATCACTAGACCAAAACCAACTGACTGAGTATGAACATGAGTATCATGAATAATGTAATTCCATAACCAAACCAAATTGATGCCTATCGGATCATGCCAAATCCAAACCAACTAGAAAATACTCAACCTACCTGTACCAAAAGGGTCTCAGTAAAGCATCCAAATAGCTAGTGTTGACATCAATGACAAAACATCAATGCAACACATTATCAATTCCTCCAAATGGCCAAAAATATCCCCCTTTGGCATTGATGGAAACACTAGATGTGAAAAACATCTAAGTACCAAGTAATGCAAAACAAGTCTCTACCAATGGAAGACAACCAACAATCTCCCACTCAAAGATATAGCAATAAAGTTCTTGAAACAAAGACCAAACTCCCCCTATGAATAATATCTCTATAAAGCTCTAAATTATACATATATCTCTCCCCCTAATGCATACAACTCCTTAAGTTTTTCTTTTTCACATCAATATCTCTCCCCCTTTGACATCAATGCCAAAAATCTGACAAAAATATCAAAGCAAAAACATAAACCACTAAATCACAAAGCTAACTACTCCCCCTGAGAAATAGCATCCCCACATCATTATCGAAATGAAAAATATCTTTGGTAATGCGTACCGAATTGATGGCAAAAATCATCAATCATTTCTCTATCGGAGGGCCAGAAACCCCTAGCCTATCTCTTAAGTACTTAAATGGTTTTTTAGGCAAAGGTTTAGTGAAAATATCTACAATCTTCTCTTTAGTGTTCACATAAACTAATCTTTCATTTTCTTCCACCTTCTTCTTCAAAAAGTTATACTTGATAGATATGTGCTTTGCCTTAGAGTGAAATAACGGATTCTTTAATATGTCAATAGTAGCAGAGTTATCACAACGAATAACTACCGGTCTATTGCAATGCACTTTGATATCCTTCAACATTTTCTTCATCCATAAAGCATGTGTACAGTTACTAGAAGCAACAACATGCTCAACTTCAGCAGTAGATAAAGAAGTACATGATTGTTTCTTGTTGATCCATGAAACCAACTTCTTTCCAAGAAAGAAAGCTCCACCAGAAGTACTTTTTTTATCATCAACATCTCCAGCCTAATCAGCATCTGTATATACACATAAAGTAAAGTCATCATCCTTAGGGTACCACAAACCATTTTCTTTTATACCTTGCAAGTATCTAAAATTACTTTTCACCACACTCTCATAATTTTCTCTAGGATCACTTTGAAATGTAGATGCAATACAAAAAACATTCATTATGTCAGGCCTAGTCCAAGTCAAATAAAGAAACCTCCAATCATAGATTTGTATCTTGTAGGATTTATAGATGCAGAAACATCTTTTCTTGTCAATTTGTCACTTGTAACGATAGGAGTACTTACTAGTTTAGAATCTCCCATACCTGATTTCTTCAACAATTCCTTAGCATACTTAGTTTGATAGATGAAAATGCCTTTGTCAGTCTGAGTAATCTGCAAACCTAAGAAAACTTCCATTTCCCCAATCATACACATTTCAAATTCTTTCTCCATATTCTTAGAAAATTCCATGCATAACTTATGTTCACCTCCAAAAATGATGTCATCAACAAATAATTCAATAATCACTATATCATCATCATCAACCTTATAATATAAATTACTATCAGCATTACCCTTAGTAAAACCAAGCTTCAAAAGATATTTATCCAACCTTGCATACCAAGCTCTAGGTGCCTGTTTCAATCCATATAAAGATTTACTTAACCTCCAAACCATGTTTGTATCATCTGATAGTGAAAAACTATTAGGTTGCTCAATGTAAACTTCCTCATCAAGATCCTCATTCAAAAATGCACACTTAACATCCATCTGATAAACCCTGTAGTTTTTATGGCCAACATAGGCAATAAATAATATTACAACTTCAATCCTAGCTATAGGTGCAAAAGTCTCTCCATAATCAATTCCTTCCTTATGAGAATATCCTTTACAAACCAATCTAGCCTTGTTCCTTAAAACTTGACCATCCTCTTTCAATTTATTCCTAAAAACCCATTTAGTTCTTATAACATTCTTATTTTTAGGTCGGGGAGCCAAAGTCCATGTGTTATTTTTCTCAATCTAATCTAATTCTTCTTCCATAGCTTTCAATCAATATTCATCTTTACATGCCTCAATTACTGATACTGGTTCAACTTGTGAAATTAAACATACCTGATTAGTTTCCAGTCTACTTCTTGTCATTACTCCATTTTTCTTATCCCCAATGATCTAATCTTCTGAATGATTCAATCTCACATACCTAGGAGTCCTCTGACTCTCTGTTCCTCTTCCTAGTTCTTCAGTTACTATAGAATTTTCTGATACTAATGGAGTGACTGGTTCAACACTCTATTATGGTAAAGGTTCTACCAGTTTAGATTTAATCATTTCCACCGCCAGTTCCTTCTCATAAACTCTGATTTGATCTCTATTCATTTCATCCACCTTAACATTAGAACTTTCCACAATTCTCTAAAATATCTTGTTATAACATGTATATGCCTTCCTTTCATTAGAATAACCAATAAATTGATAATATGATGAAACAATAAGGATCTGGTCAAATACAGAGAGGAGGGGGTGAATCAGTCGATAGAAAAAAAACTAAACTTTCACCAAACTTAATCCCAACTCCAAAACAACTTGCTAAACTAAACTAGTTTAGACACTGTATCCAAAACTGCAACTGCACTATCAAACTTTACTGGTTGACCAAAACATCAATGATACAATGTAACAGATCTAAAAATCACATACCATTTAACCAAAACATTCAACCACTTTACTAACATTAGTAATAGCTCATTTCTGATCACTTTCGGTCATCGAAACATATCTAAGTGGCTTTACCCGTTAATCATATCAACCATATCAAAACACATCGACAAAATCATTCACCACTTGACACAATGATTTTTCACGTGGAAACCCAAATGGTAAAAACCATCATGGGGATGAATACCCACAAGTATTTTTAACTCTTTTGAAGTTCACCCTATTAGGATCCAAGCCTTATTAGAAGATTATATAATAATGTCCTATTAAGAACAGATCAGGTTAGGGACCACCCAGTTAAGGGATTGACTACAATACCCTATTAAAGGCAATACCCTATTAGGAGTAACCTCGATAGAGGATTTCAAATCCAAGCTAATGGATCACTTGGTTAGAGGATTTAAACAATGCCAAGCCTGTTAAGGCTTACCCGCTCTATGGTTTTAACTATTGTAATGGTTAGAGAACAATAGGCTCTTTGTTGATCTGGTAATAGCAATTCTCTTCTTAATCAGATCCTTTTATGCTCCTATATGCTTTCACAACATTTTGTAGACACTCCTTCTGGTTTGACAATAATACCACTACCACACTAAACCAAATTATCAACACAATTATAAACAACTCATCGACCTTAAATACAAATACAATAGGTTGGTAACACATCACAAAGCCTACATATCTTATAGAGATTACAAACATATCGGTTCAATCATAACCGTTGAATGACATATAAATCAACTACACATTGTTCTTGACAACTTCAACTACTCCAGGATCAGCGCACATTGGATCTTGTAGCTCATCACATGTTTTCCACTTCATGCTATGCATTTTCTCATTCCCAAGATAAATGATTATCTTCACATGCCAAAATAACTTTGAAACTCATCACGTGCATCATGCATACGTGGCATCTTCATATTCAATCATCATTCATTCATAGATCATCCTCAATCATAGATCATCACAACCGATTCACAAAGATCCATTGGTCAGGGTTTTCATATCAACTAGCTAGGGTTACCGGTTGATCACTCTACTTGAATACTAATATCGGTTTACTTCACTTCTTGACTACTAGTTGCATTGTTGCATCATTACTAGTTGCAATGCAACTCCATTACCAGTTACTATTGAAATCAATGACAACATTATACTTCATCAATGCAATCTTCATATATTGCCAACAATCTCCCCCTTTGGCATTTATGGCAATACAAATATCATTACCCTTTTATTGTGATGATTGAGAGCAATGCACATACATAGGTATGGAAATCTTGGTTTACATTTTTCCATGTACTCTCCTTCAACTATATCTCCATGTCTTCAGCTGGTAACTGGCTATCAATCATACACAATTCTTCTCCCCATTTGATAACAATGCCAAAGTGAAGGTTAACCATTTCATTCTTCACCAATCTACAATTAGCTGCTCCCCCTGTGGACTAGCTCCACTCTACACCAATCCTACTTCAATATTTTTAATAAGCTTCGGGACTGATGTCTTCCACATCTGCTTAATTGACTTCATGTAGGGGTAAAACCCCTAGCTTACCTCTAAGATACTCAAAAGTATCTTTAGGTAGAGGTTTAGTAATGATATCTTCTAGTTGTTCCTTAGTAGATACATGCTCCAGTGACACATCTTTACTTTGTACTTTCTCTCTCAAGAAATGATACTTCAACTCAATATGCTTTGTCCTAGCATGCAACAAAGGGTTCTTAGATATTTTTATCACACTAGTGTTATCATAGAAAATCCGTACCGATTCTGAAATCTTCAACTTGAAACATTCCAAAATGTTTTTCATCTAGATTGCTTGGGTACAATTCATATACGCTGCAACATATTCAACTTCCGTAGTTGATTGTGAGATACAACTTTGTATCTTGTTGCTCCAATACATTAGTCTTCCTCCAAGAAAGAATGCTCCTCCGGTTGTACTCTTCATGTCATCAACATTGCCTGCCCACTCTATATCTGTATAGAATTTTAAAATAGTCTCTTGCATATGGATACCATAATCCATAATCAATTATGCCTTTCAGATACCTAAATATTCTTTTGGTCGCTACCATGTGTGTGTCCTTCGAGCTTTTCTAAAATCTGGCAACCAATCCTACTGCATGAGAAATGACTAATCTACTCTGGAAAATATAATGTAGTTTACCTATCATTGACCTGTACTCCTTTTCATCCATTGATGTAGAATCATCCTCGTTAGATAGTTTATAGCCTATAACCATTAGTGCTCCAACTGGTTTACAGTCTCCCATTCCAAAAGTCTTCAATACTTCTTTCACATAGTTGGACTGTGTGATGAAAATACCATCCTTCATATGTTGCATTTGCAGACCTATGAAGAATTTTATCTCACCTACCAGTGACATCTCAAACTCATTCTTCATTTCACTAGAAAATCCATGACACATATCATCGTTTCCTCTAAAAATGACATCATCCACAAATACCTCACTTACCAGCATCTTGTCTCCTTCTGACTTGAGATATATGTTACTATCTTCACTAGTTCTCTGAAAACCTATCTTCACCAATTTAGAGTGCAATCTTTCATACCATGCTCTAGGTTCTTTCTTCAGTCCATATAATGCCTTATGTAATTCGCACACCATGTCCTTTTCTACTTTTAAAGCATAAACATTTGATTGTTCAATGTAGACTTCCTCTTATAATATTCTATAAAGGAATACTAACTTCGCATCCATGTGATCTAATTTGAATCCTCTGTATACTGCAAATGCAAGTAGAGTCTTTACTCCCATAAATCTTGCAACTTGTGCAAATGTCTCACCATAGTCTTCAACTTCTTCTTGTGCATATCTTTTCCATACCAATCTGGCCTTATTTCTGACCACTACTCCATCTTCATTCAATTTATTCCTAAATACCCATTTTGTACCTATTACATTCTTGTTCTCCAGTCTAGATACCAATGACCTAGTATTGTTCTTCACTATCTGGTCAAGTTGTTCTTCAATTGGCTTGATCCAGTCTTCATCTGCAAATGCTTCTTTTCAGTTCCGGTTTAATGGTGGAAATCATACAAGAGTTCCCTCTAAGCCTTGTTCTTGTTATAACACCTACATTCATGTCTCCACTAATATGATCGGGGCTATGATTGAGTCTAACATACCATGGATTCACATGATCTTGATTTCCAGGTTCTTCTACTTGACCTCCCAGTTCTAGTTGAACTGGGGCTTCTCTGATCTGTTCTTCAACTTCTAGCTTCATCTATTATGGTTCCAAAAATAGTGTGTAAGGTTCTTCTCCTCCTTCTCCTCACTGGTTTCTCCTAATTTCTCAGGAAATTCATCAACTCGAACATTAACACTTTCAACGATCTTCTTGGTCTGGTTGTTGTAACACTTGTAAGCGTTTCTCTTGGTAGAGTAACCAAGAAATGTGTCTTCATCACTCTTGGCATCAAACTTACCAATCTAGTCACCTCTCTTGATAAAACATCTGCTACCAAAAATCTTAAAGTAACTAATATTTGGGGATCTACCATACCAGTAATCATGGGGATTTTTATCCATACCTCTTTTAACTAGTATCCAATTCATTAGGTAAATAGTTGTGCTGATAGCTTCTCTCAAGAAAGTCTTAGCTACACCTCCTTGTATTAGCATAGTCCTAGCAGCTTCAACAACTGATCGATTGTTCCTTTCTGCAATACCATTTTGTTGTGGTGTCCTAGGTGCATAAAGATGCCTCTTAATTCAATTGTCTTCATAGTAGCTAGTGAATTCCTCTGAAGTAAATTCACCACCTTGATCAGTTCTTAAGAACTTTATCTTCTTTCCACTTTCATTTTCAACTAAGTCTTTTAATCTCTTAAACTTGCTAAATGCTTCTATCTTGTCTTTCAAGAATGTGGCCCACATCATCCTTGAGAAATCATTAGTAAAAATCATAAAATACTGATCACCTTGAATACTCCTAGTCCTCATTGGTCCACATAGGTGGGCGTGAACTAAATCTAGCAAATATTCTTCGTAGAAAGATTTGCTCTTGAAAGTTAAGGATGTCATCTTCCCTAACTAACATTCCTTGCACAAAGCATTCACCGATTTGTCCAACTGTGGGAAACCTCTTACTAATTTGGACATATTGATGTTTACAATGATCAAAATTTACATGATAAAATCTCTGATGCCAAAGCCAACTATATTCTACTTTTGCAATTAAACAATTGTTGACTTTATAACTTAAATGAAACAAGTTACTTCTAGTCTGTTGGTCGGTTGCAATCAGTTCACCTTTGCTTCCATAAATCTTGCAAACTCCATTCTTGAATTCTAGTGGGTAACCTTTGTCATTGAGTTGAGCAACACTCAAAAGTTTATGTTTCAGTCCTTCAACCCAGTAGACATCTCTTGCACTACTTTTTCCATTCAAAGAGATGGATCCTTTTCCTTTTACCATGTAGGGTGAGTCATTCCCAAATCTCACAACACCTCCATTAAACTCTCTCAAAGTAAGAAACTTACTTTGGTCACCGGTCATGTGGTGTGAACAACCATTGTCTATAATCTAGTAATCAGAACTATACATGCAAGAGACTAATGCCTTCTGATCTGATGTCTCTTCTTTAATAGAAATAATGACAATATCCTCATTTTCATCTTCAAATTCATCATCTGTAATTCCTCCATCCACTGCAATGAGACAATCTCTTTTACCTTTGCCTTTATAGTTTTTATACTTCTCACGTTTTTGCTCATTATCTCCATTAGGATAGTTAGCAACAATATGTCCAATCTGATTAAATACAAAATACTTCAAAGGTAATTTACCTTTGTACTTACGAATACCTCTAGGTAGCTACTTGGCCAACAATGCTTCAAGCTCATTCAAACTATCTTCATCATCAACCTTTCTGCTAGATCTAGACTAATGACTATAGCTCACTTCTCTACTTTTCCTTACTGGTTGGTTTGAAACTGAGGCTCTAAATGTAGATACCGATCTCAGAACACTTCCATCAAAACCATTTAGCTCAAATGTAGTTAATTTACCAATGATGGAATCAAGAGTTACCTTTGTGTTATCAATAGACTTGAGTTCTTGAATGGCTGCAACTTGAATAGCATAGACTAGTAGAAGGGTTCTCAACACCTTGCTAACCACTGCGGTATCCTCCACTGTACCTCTAGTACTTTTGTTCTCTTTGACTATCTCCTTGATCCTCTGGCCATATTGTTGAATGTTTTCTCCTTCAACCATCCACATATCATCAAATTTACCTCTCAGAATCTCTTCTTTGGCAATCTTAACATGCTCATCACCACTATAGATATCTTCCAGTTTCTTCCACACTTCATAAGCAATCTCCAATCCATGACCATCAACATACTCTGAATCAGGAAAGGAAATGATAATGGCCTCCAATGCTTGATTGTTCTTATGTTTCTCCTTCTTTTGATCATTTGACAAAATCCCACTAGGCAAGTTATATTTAGTAACAACATGTTCCCATTATTGACTTCCTAAGATCTTGATATAGATATTCATCCTATCACTCTAGATTTTGTAGTTTTCCCTATTGAACTTTGGACCTTCTTTCTTCATCATGTTCTCCTAGATATTTTCCTCAAGCTATTAGGCTTAAACACAAGGGGACTTGAAATGCTTTGATACCAATTGATAATATGATGAAACAATAAGGATCTAGTCAACTACTAAGAGGGGAGGTGAATTAGCAGATAGAAAATAAGCTAAATATTCACCAAACATAATCCCAACTCAGAAACAACTTGCTAAACTATACTAGTTTGGACATTGTATCAAAAACTGTAGCTACACTGTCAAACTTTATCGGTTGACCAAAACATGATTGATGCAATGTAATAGATCTGAAACACATACCATTTAACCAAAATATTAAACCACTTTACTAACATCAATAATACCTTATTTCAGATCACTTACATTCATCTAAATATATCAAAGTGGCTTTACTAGTTAATCATATCAGCCATATCAAAACACATTCACAAAATCATTCACCACTTGACACAATGATTTTTCACATGGAAACCCAAATGGGAAAAACCATGATGGGGATGAATACTGATGTAGGAGCATCCCCCATTCACAACAATCTTGCATGAACCAAAAACATTTCCTTTTCTGTTTATTTTTTGTTTGCAGTTTTAGTTTTCCTTTCTCTGTGTCCCGATCTAGCTCACCGGTTCCTGTGGAGTTGGATTCTACTTGAAGACTTGATCACCCTTCTTGCTTTTTGACTGCATCTCATTTGGATCACTTTTCGGAAAGATATCAGTACCAGTTTCATTGATAGTTTCTTGTTACCGGTTGTTCCTATGTTACCAGTTTCCTGAGACCTATTCTAGTGATCTACCAGAACCCATTCTGAAGCTTGCGAAGCCTTGGACATTGATCATAATTTTGCTTGGCATGTGGCCGACCTTATACATTTCATCCTTTGAATTTTTGAGAGGAATCTCTTGGTGGAGGCCAACCTTGTTCATTTTACATTGTTCTTCGGGTTTTGATCCTTTTTGGGCCTATAGGATCCTTTGGATCAATATATATATTTGTAATTGTATTTTAGAATGTAATCAGTCAGAGAATCAAGGAGTATCAAATAGATAGACTGAGCCTAGAAGATAGATCTTTCAATTCAAGTTCTCAGTGTAACCTATTCTACCAGGTCTGTGTGCCAGTATATTGTAACCCAGTTGTTACTAGGTGGATGTAATTAACTTTCATGCAATAAAACTATCGGTTATGCATTGCCTCCATCATATCTATGTGATTCCATTGTGTTTACTCTTGCTGACAATTTTGGACTAATCTCCTTGAGGTCTCTCCTCATCGGTGACTGCACCAAGTGGTATCAAGGTGAAGTTTTTTTTGGAGGTTGTGTATTCTGAATCTTATTGTAGGGTGGCAGATTGCAGATCTGACCTACAATTGCAGAGGACTAGCGTGGATCAATGGTGCAAAGAGAAAATAGGAATGGTTGAGCACGTCGAAATGCAGACCCTACTGTAATGGAGATATTGTGAGGAATAGTAGCCTAGTTAGAAGTCGTGGTGACATCCTAGAGAAGAGGCTGACATGTTGAGGATGTGAGTGAAGACAAAGGAGAAGAAGCCCCGACTAAACAAATGAACCTATCGGTAGTTGATCTAGAGGAGGAAAGGTTTTTAAGGGTTTTGAGTAGGGAGAACACTAAATCTTATTTAACCCCACCAAAATATGATGGGAAGTTAGGTTTAGTTGAATTGATGGATTAGATCTCAGAGATGGAGAAGTATTTTGACTTTGAAAACGCTATGGAAGAGAGGAAGGTGAAGTATGCTTGTACCTGGTTGAAGGGTCATGCATCTGTTTGGTGGGAGCACTTGCAAGTTGATAGGCAAAGAAGAGGTGAAGAAAAGATTAAGATGTGGGATAGGATGATTGTTAAGTTAAAATCAAAATTTGTCTTGACAAATTATCAAGTAGATTTGTTCTAAAAGTTACAGAATCTAAGACAGAAGGAATCTAGTGTGAAGGAGTACACCGAAGCATTCTACAAGTTGAACATCAAATCCAAACATGTTGATGAAGAAATTAAACAAATTGCAAGATAATTGAATGGATTGCGGATGTTTATACAAGATGAACTTAGTGTGATTAAATTAGAGAGTGTTGAAGAGGCTTACCAATATGCAATAAAGGCTGAAAAGAAATTGAATAAAAGGAATGAGTAGAGACAGAGAGGTAGAGGTGGAAGGTTTACTAGAGGAAGATTTCAAGGAGGAAGAGAATACACCAGAGGAAGAGGAACTATTATGGATCAAAAAAAGGACAAGGAAGTAAGAAATGAAGGTAATTCATACCGAAAGGATGATATAAATTTCTTTCGAATGAGAGAACCAAATGGTTACTAGAATGAGAACTTTGGAAGACAAGACAAAAGGACATTCAAAGGAACCTGTTTTAAATATGGAGGAGGAGGACATCGTGCATTTGACTGTAAGAAGTTAGAGGCTACCAGAAGAGCGGTAATGGTGGAAGAGAACCCCACCAGATCAGATAATAAACCGGAAGATGGAGAACTGTTGATGGTAAGGAGAGCTTTGTTTTATACCGGAGGAGATAAAGAACCCTTGCAAAGGAGGAACCTGTTCAAGACTAGATGCAAGGTATTCGGTAAGTGTTGTAAAGTTGTTATTTATAGTGGTAGTTCAAATAATCTTGTTTTAGAAGAGATGGATAATTTGAAATTAGATAGATTGAAACACCCTAAACCTTAGTAGATAGCATGGATTCAGGATTAACATAAGTTATTAGTGAGTGAATAGTGTTTACTAAAATTGAAAATTGGGAATTATAATGATGAATTTTTGTGTGATATTATGCTTATGGACATTTATCATCTTTTGATGGGAAGAGCTTGGTAGTTTGATAGATAGGCAATACATGATGGGAGGAAGCATACATACACTATTGTGGCAAATGGGATGAAGCGAACCTTGTTGCCTTTTGAGGAACCTTTGAAGAATGAAGTTTGTACAAATACTAGAATTTGTCTAGTAGATGCAAGGAAGTTCATGGATGGACTGGGACATGAGAATGTGTGTTTTGCCTTAATTCCCAAGAAGACTAAGAAACCAGAACTGGAAGGAGAACACCTGACATAAATAAGAGATTTTTTGATAGAATATGAAGACATCATTTTAGATAATGTACCTGATGGATTATCTCCTATTTGAAGTATTACCCATTGCATGGACTAAGTTCCTAGAGCTAGTTTGCCTAACAAAGAAGCACACTGGTTAACACCAGCAAAGAGTGAAGAACTTAATAGACAAGTGCAGGATCTATTGGAGAAAGGTTTGATCAAGGAAAGTCTAAGCCCTTGTGCAATACCAATAGTATTAGCACCTAAGAAGAATGGAGAATGGAGGATGTGTACCAATTCAAGAGCAATAAACAAGATCACATTGAAATAATAGTTTCGCATGCCTAGGATGGATGACATAATGGACTATTTGAGTGGAGCAAAGTACTTTACAAAGATAGTTTTGAAGAGTGGATATCATCAAATCAGGATCAAAGAAGGTGATGAATGGAAGACAACATTTAAGACAAATGAAGGATTATATGAATGGTTGGTGATGCCTTTTGGATTGACTAATGCACCAAGTACTTTCATGAGGCTGATGAATGAGGTCTTGAAGAAATTCTTGGCTAAGTTTTCTATTTTGTACTTGGATGGCATTTCGATTTGCAGTAAAACAAAAGAGAAGCATTTGTTGCACTTAAGACGAGTTTTGCAGAGGTTGAGAGAAGAAAAATTAATCATCAATATCAAGAAGTGCACTTTCATGAAGGATGAGAATGTCTATTTGGGCTTTGTGATATATGAAGATGATTTTAAGATGGACCCTAAAAAAGTGAAAGACATTGTTGAGTGGCCTACACCAGAAAGCACTGGAGAGGTAAGATCATTTCGTGGACTGGCTAGTTTTTACTAGAAGTTTATCAAAAAAATTAGTTTAGTTTGTAATCCTATGACTGAGACCATGATGGCAGATAGGAAGGAATTCAAGTGGACCACCAGAGCAAACAAAAGTTTTGAGATGTTGAAACAAAAAGTGACTGAGCAACTTGTGTTGGCTTTACCAGATTTGAATAAGGTATTTCAAGTGGATTGTGATGCAAGTGGAACAACAATAGGAGCAGTTTTGAGTCAAGAAGGGAGAGCAATAGCATATTTAAGTGAGAAATTGAATGATACCGGGAAGAGATATTTAGTATATGATAAGGAATTTTATGCCATAATTCAAGCCTTGAAGAAATGGAGACATTACTTGCTGCCTAAGGAGTTTGTGTTGTATCCAGATCATCAAGATTTGCAATATTTGAATAGTCAGAGTAAGCTGAATCAAAAACATATGAGATGGGTAGAGTTCTTTCATAGTTACACATTTGTGTTGAAACGTAGAAGTGGGAAATCTAACAAAGTTGTTGATGCATTAAGTAGGAGAAGGATTTGCTGACAAAGATGAGAGTGACAGTATTAGGTTTTGAAGATTTGAAAACCTTTTATGATAAAGAACTAGATTTTGCTTGGAAAGCATGTAGAGAACCGGTTATGGTTAATAGGAGAAAATGGCTAGATTACTTCATTCGGGATGGGATGTTATTTAAGGGAGTTCAGTTGTGCATAGCTAAAAGTTCCATGAGAGAGAACCTGATAAAAGAGAAGCATAGTGGAGGTTTAATTGGACATTTTGGCAATGATAAAATAGTTGCATTGGTGAGTGAGCAGTACTTTTGACACCATATTCATAAGGATTAAGAGATGTGTAAAAAGTTGTAGAGTTTGTCAAGTTGCAAAAGGTGGTAGTCAGAATTTGGGATTGTATAAACCTTTGATAGTACCGATAAGACCTTGGGAGGATATAAGTATGGATTTTGTACTTGGCTTACCTAAGACACCGGAAGGGAATTATTCTATATTTGTGGTAGTGGATATATTTTCAAAGATAACTCATTTCATAATTTGTAAGATGATATCAGATGCATTGCATATAGCAGACATATTTTTCCAAGAAGTAGTAAGATTGCATGGATTATCTAAGAGCATAGTTTCAGATAGAGACACTAAGTTTGCTGGCTATTTTTGGAGAACACTTTGCAAGAAGCTGAAGATGGATTTGAATTTCAATTTTACTTTTCATCCACAGATTGATGGACAGAAAAAATTATTTAAGAAGAGTTTGGGAAACTTGTTGAGATGTTTAGTGGCAGATAAAATTGGAAGTTGGGATTTGATCCTTGCACAAGAAGAGTTTGCCTATAACAATTCAGTGAACATAAGTACCAGAAAAAAACCTTTTGAGATTGTTACTGGAGTGCATCCTAAAGGAATAGAATAATTGAGAGACATTAGAAGTGAAGATAGGAAGAGTTTAGAAGTAGAGGAATTTGCAGATGACAAGGCAGCATTGCATATTTGGGTTAAACAACATTTGGAAGACATGATTAGAAAACGCAAGGAGAAGGTAGATGAGAAGAGGAGACATAAGGAATTTGAAGTTGGCGATGTAGTGATGGTATTTTTGAGAAAAGAGAGATTCCCAGTTGGAACTTATAATAAGTTATAGATGAAGAAGTTTGGACCCTGTAAGATCTTGAGAAAGTTCAGTTCTAGAAATGCATATGAGGTGGAGCTAACAGATAGTCTAAGTATTTCACCTATATTCAACATTACATATCTTCATGAGTACCATGAACTAGAATTTGGTGAGGACAACATTGTAGACTTGCAGAAACAATTGCCCAGGAATGAACTAGATCAGATTGAAGAGATTTTGGACAGAAGGATTGGGCGTAGTACCTGCAGTAGTCAATACAAAGAATATCTTGTGAAGTGGAAGAACAGACTTGTGCAAGATTCCTCTTCGATTTCTCAGGCAGAGGTAAACCTCCTTTGTTTCCCTCTAACCCTAGCAATGTGAGACGTGCACTTTTTTTTATTAACCCCAGATATCTGATGCAAGAGCATGCCCAGTTCATAGCAATCTTGCATCAACCAAAAACATTTCCTTTTCTGTTTGTTTTTTGTTTGTAGTTTCAATTTTTCTTTTTGTGTGTCCTAGTTTTGGCTCACCCATTCCTATGGAGTTGGATTTTACTTGAAGACTTGATCACCATGCTTTCTTTCTAACCACATCTGATTTAGATCACTTTCAGGTTGTTGGCAAATGCACACTCCAATGAGAAATTGTAGATGATTGAAGGTTTTTTCATTGATGGAAACCTTGTAATCATACAATATCGACAAGACAAATATACCAGCACCAGAAATGACAAACTCGACACCAGCACACAAAACATCCACAGTGAAAGAATGGATACTGATACTCTAGCCGACAGGAATTTTGTTGATAATATATTTTGTAATTAATTGTAAAATCATTGTAAGCCAGCATGGCGAGTTGTAATATGAATGATATATATATAAGATCATTGTAGAACATTTAGTAATAATGTGATAGGTGAAATTATGCAGAACTAATATGCAAATTATAGGTTAAGGGTTTATGTATGAAGCAGAGCTAAAACCGGTACTGGATCTGGCATAGCAGATGCTAATTTGAAGCAGTACAAGACATTGGATTTGTATAATCCATTTTTGTAAGTCAGTGTGACTTCCTTTGTAATTGAGCAATGAGCTCTAGGCACTTGGCCTTCCTGCATGTGCAGGCCCCTCTTGTAAAATAGTAATATTCCCTTATTGGCCAATAAGTGAATATTGTGGGTCATAAATCTCATCGAGGTTTTTCCCACATCAGGTTTCCACATTAAACTACTATGTTATGGTGTTCTTTTCATGTGGTTTTTGTTATTATTATTTACTACATTATTTATGGTTTACCGGTACATAGTATTGATATGCTTTAAATCAAGTAAATTCATTAACAAGTTAGATATTGATTCACCCCCCCCCTCTCAATATCTTTGGGAATCCTAACAATTGGTATCAGAGCCTGGTCCTCTATTTTCAGAAGCCTAATAGCTTGAGAAGGATCTTGTCATCGGTAGAGATGGAAAACTTGAGATAACAATTGAAAACAACTCTTTCAGACTATGATGCAGAAAAGGTGAAGAATATCAAACTTGAAGATGATCTAAAGGCTGCTCAGAATATCATTGAAGCACTCCAAGAAAATAAGAGAAGAGAACTTTGTGAAAAGATGTAGAATGGGAATGATGAAAAGGAAACTCTTAATGATCTGGTAAAGAAGCTAAGAGAAGAGATCAGTATAACATAGAATGAGATGCAGGATATGACTATGAGATTTTGTAAAGAAATTGAAGATAGGAAGAAGAATGAAGAAGACTTGGCCAGAAGACTAAATGATGCTCAAAATGAAAACACAAGACTTAGTCATGAAAATGATATGTTGAAGATAGATCTAATGCACACACAAAATGATAGAACTAAACTCATAAGATAGAAAGAAATCTTGGAAAGTTAACTAACTGCTGCAAATCATCACAAAGAAAAATTCAAGAAAAGTTCAAAAGAACTTGGTGACATGCTAAAGAATCAAAAACCTAATGGTGATACAAATGGCCTTGGCTTTGAAGTTGGTGAAAGCTCTAGTACTGCAAACAATCATGATCATAGCAAATTGGTAAGATAACCTACGGCTTACAAGTTTAATGGAAAATGCTTTAACTGTAACAAGTATGGTCATAGAGAAAATCAGTGTAGATCTAGAAATTATCAAAACACTAATACACCCACCGGTCAATGTTCTAAATGCAATAAAGTTGGTCATAATTGAGAAAATTGTAGAATGAATGTGAGATGTTATGTTTGTGGAAGATTTGGGCACTTATCTAGTCAACGTAGAACACATACCGGCATAGGATATGGAAAAACTATTCAAAAGAACAATGTGACTTGTTATGCCTCTAACAAGATCAGACATATTGCTAAATTTTGTAGAAGTAAGGCATCACCGAAAAATAACAAAGGTCCTAGTTTGAAAGGTAAAGAAAAAGTTGAAGAGGTAAAGCAAGAATTTTCAAAACAATGGATCAGAAAGTCAGATCAGAATGTTGATATGATTACACTTCCACCGGTAGAATAGAGTAACACTCCGCCGGCAGGAGACTCCTCATCTAACTGAAGAAAATTCTTTTGGGGGTTTAGCAACAAATGAAAAACATTCTATTATTCCCTCAGTTGATGGTGAGAAGTTGAAATTACTTCTATACGACAGATGACTTAAGTTGTGACTTAACCGATAAGCATTAAATGTGGTAGTTGGCAAAAATAACATTATAAAGCAAGTGTTTTGGCTTTTTTTCATTCACCGAGCATTCAAATCTTTGAGACCGCGAAAATTCCCAAGTGAAGGTACTCCAAGCAAAGAAGTGAAGCAATCCATCAGAGCATTCATCCTTAAGGTAGATTGAGGTATTTATAGCTATTGCATATTCATCCACTCCTAAATTTATTGCAAACCCTACTATTGTTGAAGTTGTTAAGCAACCTAGACCCATTTTTTAGCTAGTTCCCGAAATTTCTAAGAAAGATGACAGCATAGGTGCATTCTCCCAAATCCCTTAAGGAGTAGTATATGTTGAAGACCCTAGAATGTATATACATTGTCATATTGATGAACTAGATGATGATGAAATTAGAAATATGTATAATAATATAATCTATGATGAATCCGGAAATGTCAAACCTGAACACAAGATAGTGGAAACCCTAGGTTTCACTGAAATACTTAGTATCCCGGATTTCCCCAAGGATATCATAAGGATTGTGTTAAGCAGAGTACATGGTGAATTTTTCTGGTTATACTCTATTCACAAGATCACAAAAGAGGCAGTAAGGGCAGTAATAGGGTTACCCTCCACCGGCAACAGACCTGACAAAACTAAGAAGGTCTCAAATGACTTAGTGACAAACCTAACTGGTGCAAAATTTTATAAAAGATCACTAAGGGTAAATGATGTAAAAGATACAAATATTAGATTTATTAGTATAATCTTAGGTTACAAGGATACACATGCAAATAGGTTAAACTCAGTCTCTAGCCTATGTATTAAGAGTGCCTATGATATGGTAAATGATAATGCAAGGATAGACATATGTGAATGGCTTAAAGATGAGCTAATAGACAACCTACGAAAGATCAAAAGGGAAAAGAAAGGAACATTTAGATTTGGAAACCTACTTATTTGTCTGATGCTATACATAACCAAACAAGTACCCTGTATTGGTGCCAAAGATTTTGGATTTGATATATCGGTAGGATAACAAATATCAGAATTGATAAACAATATGGGAGACAATAGGGAGAAAACCATAAATGAGCACTTTCAAGCACTAAAGGCTCGAATAAAAACAAGAGTAAGGCTATCACAAGCTATTGTGGATAAGTACCAAAAGGAAATCTATTTTGTGATAAAGAAAGATGAAATTTGGATGGAGGTAGTTATTCTTAGAACCATCTGGGTTACTGAAATGGGGTATGGGACTGATGACAACATAATAGAAACTTATGTAAAAGTCCTCCTGGAAGCTCCTAAGGAACCAGAAGAAAAAGTATTTGGTAGTGCTGAAACTATAGAAAGCCAAATCAATCAAGGAAAAGAGTTAAGAAGGTTGAGGCAACTATTAGAAAAGGAACTTGATAGGAAAAAGCTATTAAAGAAGATGTGGTAAAACAAACCAGTATAACTGAAAGTGAGTTGAAAGCACTTCAACCGGAAACACACCTTTCACCGGTTGGAACTTCTTCAAAAAGTGACATACCTGTTGTATTTAAGAGAGTTGAAAGGAAAAGAAAACCTTCACCGACACCTAAGAAGAAGACACAACAAACTATTGCTCCCATTGATAAACTTCTGAATGAAATTACAAAGGATGGAATGTTGAAGAACATCAACAAATTATATGACACATTATCTACTGATGACAAAGAGAAAGTAGAGAACAGTGTAATCATACACTTAGATTTTTCAAGGAATTGTTGATGCAAGTTGTTAATGAAATACCAGCAGATCTATATAATAGACTAGAAGCTAGAAGAGTAGCTATTGTTGAGCTAGATAAGAAAATAAATAATGAAAAACTACTTGCAGTGCACCCTATTAACTCATCTGATTAGATAGATCAATTAATCTCTGAGGTTAACTAGTCAGTATTCTCAACTACTCACCAGCATGTAGCACTGATAGAAGGAAGAGTGAATCAGGTAACAGAGGAAACAACAGATTCATGGGATATATTCTTGGTAGAAAAAGAGAAATAGGAAGAGTATCTAAAACCTAAAACCTTCAAGGTGTATCAAAAGGATAGGAAAAAGTAAAAGGTAAGGTAGGTGGACCTCCCAGTATAAAGATAACAGACAACTTACCCCCACCGCCTCTAGATACTCCACTGGTAGACACTACTGACAATCAACTGGCAATTGAGAGTATGGACACACCACATGAGGATACAAATAATGATTCTGAGGTGTTATAAACAATGAACATCATATGACTAGAGATAAAGGGAAGTTTCTATCTTTGCAAGAATTTGATGGCGGTCTTGTTAGATTTGGAGATGACAAAGCATGTATGATCAAAGGAAAAGGAACTATATCATTAGATGGTATGAACAATACCAACAATTTTTTTTATGTTGAAGGTTTAAGGAATAATATTTTGAGTGTAGGACAACTGGTGGATAAGGGATTTCAATTACAACTCAGGAATGGAAAATGCAAAATCATTAACAGATCTAGTTTGGAGATTGCAACTGGTACATAGACAAAAAGTAATATATTTCATCTGAATTCTAGTGAGAAGACATGTTTGATTAAACAAATTGATGAGAGTTGGCTATGGCATAAAAGGTTGTGTTGTGTGAATTTTGATTGCATTATGAAGATCAATTCAATGAAGGTAGTTAGAGATATACCTAAGATTGTGAAGCCCTATAATCCAATATGTAAAGAATGTCAAATGGGTAAAAAGGTTAGAACATCTATTAGGAGTATAAAAGATAAATATAATGATGTTCATGATCTTATTCATACTGATTTGTGTGGCCCTACTAGAGTTAAAAGTTTTCAAGGCGATAGATATTTTATGCTAATCATTGATGATTATTCTAGAATTATGTGGGTTACTTTTCTAAGGGAAAAATATAAAGCATTTGAAAACTTTAAAATCTTTGAGGCTAAAGTGGAAACATAGACATGATTGAAGATTAAATGTTTGAGTTTAGATCATGGTGGAGAATTCACATCTAGTGAGTTAAATAATTTTTGTGAGAAGCATGGTATAAGAAGACAATTTTTTGCTCCCCGGACACCTCAGTAGAGTGGAGTTGTGGAAAGGAAGAACATAACTATCTTGGATGTTGCTAGAACAATGATGATGGAAGCTAGTCTACCTCATATCTAGTGGAGAGAAGTAGTGAGAACAACGGTTTATACATTCAGCATAGTACATATCAAAGGAAAAACCGATAAGACAACTTATGAATTATGGTTTGGCAATACACCTACATTTAAGTATTTCAAAATATTTGGTAGTAAATGTTATATCAGGAGAGATGATATCATTGGCAAATTTGATCCTAGATGTGATGAATGCATATTTCTATTAGCATTGCATGAAGATTACATTAGTGAAGTATAGTGTTTTCATTGATGTCAATATCAACTGGTAATGATGCAGCAAAGAAACTGGTAGTAGAGAAGTGAAGGAAATTGGTATTGGTATTTGAAGTAAAGTGATAAACCGGTAACCCTAACCAGTTGATATGCCAAACCCTAACCGATGGAGCTTGGTGAATCAGTTATGATGATCTATGATCGAATGATAATCAAAGATGAAGATGCCATGTATGCACGATGCATGTGATGACTTTCAAAGTGATTTTGGTGCATGAAGATAACCGTTTATCTTGGAAATGAGAAAATGCATAGCATGAAATGGAAAACGTGTGATGAGCTACAAGATCTAATGTGTGGTGATCCAGGAGGAGTTGAACAAGGGCGAGAATAAGCAGAGCTATACATGAAGACATCATCTAAAGGTTGAACAAAGGTTTTTGTGAAGGCAATCAGAACTACACGAGTACCAAATCCAGCATATGAAGATGCTATTTTGAGCAGTACATCTTTATTGGATCTAACCATCCAATTAGAGTCAGTGTGACTCCCATTTGTGTTTGAGAAGTGAGCTCTAGGCACTTGGCCTTTCTGCATGTGTAGACCCCTTTTATATACACATACAATCTACAGTAGTACCATCTGATTGTGGGTAAGGTTTCCCACTGTGGTTTTTCCTCTTACAGGGTTTCCACACATAAATATTGGTGTTATGTGTTGTGGATGTTATTGTCTTTCTGTTTCATGCATTAATCTTTAATGGTATTGTAATTAACTAATAAATTGTCTACCGACATCAAGTTTGGTTTACTGATATTAAGCATTAAGGTTGGTTAAGTTGTTTTTGGTTTGAATTTATTTGACAATTGATTCACCCCCCCCCCCCCCCCTCTCAGTTGTCTCTAGGACCTAACACTCAAGTAGTTGTATCATTGGTTAGAGATGAGGCAAGATATTAAAAAATTTGTATCTATGTATTTGGAGTGTTAGAGGGTAAAGGAGGAGCATCAACATCCCATAGTAATTTTGCAATTGAATCTTTTTTTCAGGTGGAAGTGGGATATCATATCAATAGATTTCACTGTGGTATTATCAATCATTTTGCATCATCATTATGCTATCATGGTCAATGTCAATAGGTTGACTAAAGTGGTTTTATTTTATTTTATCATTTTATATGGTTACTTTGGTATCATGAGTGTCTATGGAGGATATTGTGTGTTTTCTTGGTATTCCTTGCAAGATTATTTTAGATCAGGATCTTATTTTCACTTTTTTATTGTAGACTTCACTTCAACAGCTTTGGGAGCTATGTTAAATTTCAATTCAGCATATCACCCTAAGATTGATGGGTAGATGCAGAGAGATAATGAAGTGTTGGAGGATATGCTTCCCATGTATGTTATGCATCAACTATCTTAGTGGGAGGATTATTTATACCTAGTTGAGTTTGCATATAATAATGTGCACCATAGTTAAATTGGTATGTCTCCCTTCCAAGCTTTGTTTTTTTGTCCATGTCATACTCTGTTGAGTTGGAATCATCTAGAGGACCAAGTTCTTTTGGGTCCTAAGATCCTTTACAATATGGAGTAGTAGGTGGTTCACATTCAAGAGAATTTAGTTCTATTAGAAGAAGTATGTAGATTCTTATAGAGTGGATCGGCATTTCTCTATAGGAGATCATATGTTACTGAGAGTGCACCCATGAAAGATTCCAATCTATAATGAAAAGGGTTCTAAGTTGATACTAGGATTTGTTTGAACTTTTGAGATCTTGGAGAGGATTGATCCTATTGCTTACTATCTTTCTTTGTTGCCACTCATATCTTGCATCCACGATTCATTTCATGTTTTTATGCTTAGGCAATATATTCCTTTTGTGACCATGTTCGTGATTGGAATGCTTTGTAGGTAGAGGATGGTGTTAGGACTGTTAATATTGTCTTTTCCTTGAATGGTCTACCCATAGCAGGTTTTCCAATTGCAATTTTTTTTGAAAAATTTGATTAAGTGTTTAAGCCTTATGCACCTAGGATTGCCCCTTTTTCTATTTTGCCATTGAATTTTTTAGTTGGTCTTATTTTTTGGGAGGACCATTTTATGAGGTTATGTTTGTGTCATGACCGACCCCTTCTATGTCCTTTGAATGCATTTCCCAGTTGATTAAGTTTATCTCTAGGGATTAATTTTATTTTCCTAAGCTTGAACCACATGGCCCTTCAACCTATCATTATGATTTAATTCCACCATGTGACCAATAATGCTTCATAAGTCTACCCCATTTTCTTATGATGTTTCTCAACATGTTCAATGTTGTAGTGTGAGTATGTGGGAACAAAGTAAAAAGAAGATACTGAAAGAGATGTTGACCTTGCAACTGTTGGCAATTTGGAATTGATTATGTGTTGCATTGATGTTTTGTCATTGATGGCAACACTGGTTCTTTTGGTTGTTTACTAGTTTCTGATTGGTTCTGGTAGAGTTCTTGATTATGATATTGATCTGGTAGGATCTAGTATGTTTTGGTTTGTGGAATTGGTTTGGATATGTCATTCATTCTATTCAGATGTGTATCATGATCAATTGGTTCAATATTTGATGACTTAGGAGCTATCATTTGTTCTAGTAAGCCTTTTGGTCACCAGTAAGGGTTTTACTAGCAGAGCTTTGTTGGGTCAAGTGTTATCTAGGTTATGGACTAGTTTCCGTAATGTGTTGGAGGATGTTCCTGATGTCTTATCAGTGGGATTTAATGATTGGTTTATATTTTTTTGGCCTAAGCCAACTTGGTTGATCATTAGATTATGGGTTTATGTTGTGAATTTATTGTATTATCTTTTAGGTGGCCGACCTAATTGTTTAGGTCCTGGGTTGGTATAAATATGGTGTAAGATCTCTTTGCAGATCATATAGGTTGATAGATCAAGGTTATGAGATTATTTATGTGTGAATAATGTTGTAATCATATGCAAAAGGTTTGTTTGATCATAGGTGATCAAATTGGGTTTGTAAGAGAGGTTTAAGGCCTCTCGTATTGAGCTTAATTGGAATTGTACTTAGGCATAGGAGATGATATACTTGCAGTTCACTCTTCTTTCTAGATTGTAGTCTGCTGTTTATGTAGTCTGTGAGGCTCCTTTTTGTGATGAGCACTGTGCTCTAGGATGTTGGATTTCATGCATATGCAGGCCCCTCATATTGTAATCACATACTTATTGCAAAAGTATTATCTGACTATGGGTAGACTTCCCACTATGGTTTTTCCCTTTGTCGGGTTTTCCATGTACAAATCTTGGTGTCATGTGTTATGGATGGATGGTAACTTTTCTGTGATATATATTATGTTTAAATGGTCTCTTAGTCATTCTGGTATTTTTTTATGCATTCTAGTATTAAGTTTATGTCTTTGGGTAATAAGGATTTAAATGCTTAGAGTTATATAATCCAATGACAACTGATTCACCCACCCCCCCTCCCAGTTTTCCTTCGGTTATCTCGGCTATCTAACATTTGGTATAAAATCTTGGTTCTCTTTACAAAATCTTAACCACTTGAGGAAGATCCTATGGCATCTAGCAATTCAAGTTCATCTAGTTCATTTCCTATTATTTTTCGGAGAGAAATTCCTAGGCTTGATGGAACAAATTACAGGGTATGGAAGATTCGTATGGAGGCTCATCTAAGATGTCCTAGAAAGGATATTTGGGAGATCACTGATAATGGTGTTACATCATTTAATCCTGCATCTAGAAATCCTCCTCCAACTAGTCTGGATAAAGAGCTTGAGAAGCCCTTTTGTGTGCACTTTCTGATTGACAAATAATGGGACTATCTGACAAATCAACTGCAAAGTCTATATGGGACAAATTGGAGACACAAAATTAAGGTCACCCTACTATTAAAATTGATAAACTTGATGGTTACTGGGTAAGGTATGAAAATTTGAAGATGGAAGAAGATGAAAGGATTATTGCTTTTATGGAGAGAGTTAATGAGATTGTTTTGGGAATTCAATGTTGTGGTGGATCTTTGAGTGAAGTGAAATAGTTTCTAAAGTATTGAGATATTTACCACCAGCTTATAACATGAAGGCTACTGCAATTAATTAGTTGAGAACTATGGCAAACACATCTATTATTAGGGATACCTTGGTTGGGAAATTATCTTCTTTTGAGCTTGAGGAATTTGGACCTTCTAAAACTCTTAAATCTGAACCTGCTTTTAATTCATCTACATCATGTACTGACAAGAGTGATTGAGAAGATTTATATGTGAAGGAACTAGAGGATATGAAGAAAGAAGCTGAAGATTTTGAGTAGCTTGAAGCCTTATTTCCTAGAAGAGTACCTAAAGGACCGACAGGAAGTAAGTATGAAGGAAAATCACCTTTTGAATGCTTTGAATGTAATAAGATAGGTCATTTTGAATCTAGATGTCCTGAAAGAAATTCAAGATTTGAAGAAAGAGCTAGAAGATCTTTTAGGCCTAACCATGGTTATCAGAACAAGAATAAGTACATGAAAAACAAAGACAAATTATACTACTATGTGGATGAGGAAGGTGTGATTGATTCTGATGATGAACTGGTACAAGATTCAACTAGTGGATCTGGCAATGGAAAGGAATCGGTATTATTGGCTGTCAAGGAAGATGATCTCGTACTTGAAGAGATGGCCCTTGCTACTAAAATTGAAGACAAGGATGAATGGGTAACTGGCAATGGATGTTCACATCATATGACTCGAGATAAAAGGAAGTTCTTATCTATGAAATAATTTGATGGAGGTCTAGTTAGATCTGGAGATGACAAAGCAAGCATGATCAAGGGAAAAGGAACAATATCACTAGATGGTAAGCATAACATTGACAATGTTTATTATGTTGAAGGTTTAAGGCATAATATTATGAGTGTAGGACAATTGGTGGATAAGGGATTTCAGTTATAGTTCAAGAATGGAAAATGCAAGATTATCAACAAATCTGGTTTGGAAATTGCCACCGGTACATAAACTAAAGGTAATATCTTTCATTTGAACTCTGGTGAGAAGACATGTTTGATTGCACAAATTGATGAGAGTTGTCTATGGCATAAGAGGTTGTGTCATATAAATTTTGATTGTATTGTGAAGATCAGTTCTACTAATGCAGTTAGAGATATATCTAAGATTGTAAAGCCCTATAACCTGATATGTAAAGAATGTTCTTGATATGTAAAGAATGTTCTTGATATTATTGTGAAGATCAGTTTTAACAGTATACAAGACAAATCTTATGATGTTCTTGATCTTATTCATACTGATTTTTGTGGTCCTGCTAGAATCAAAAGTTTTGAGGGTGATAGATATTTCATGCTAATCACTGATGATTATTCTAGAATTATGTGGGTTACTTTTCTAATGGAGAATTCTAAAGCATTTTCAAAGTTTAAAATATTTAAAGCTAAAGTTGAGACAAAAATAGGATTGAAGATTAAATGGTTAAGGTCAAATCAGGGTGGAGAATTTACATCAGGTGAATTTAACAATTATTGTGAGAATAATGGGATAACAAGACAATTGTTTGCATCCTAGACACCTCAACCAAATGGAGCTATGGAAAGGAAGAACATAACTATCTTGGATGCCACAAGAACCATGATGATGGAAGCTAATCTCCCTCATATCTACTAGACATAAGCTATAAGCATGGTGACATACACATTCAACAAAGTTCACATCAAAGGAGATACCAGTAAGACAACTTATCAGTTATGGTTTGGTCATACACTGATAATTAAGTATTTTAGAATCTTTGGTAGTAAATTCTATATCAAAAGAGATGACTCCATTGGAAAGTTTGATCCTAGATGTGACAAAGGAATATTTCTTGGTTATTCTAATGAAAGAAAAGCATATAGATGTTATAACAAAAAAATTGCAGAGAATTATGGAAAGTACAAATGTTAAAGTGGATGAGCATAACAGAAGTCAAATAAGAACTTATGAGAGAGAACTGGTAGTAGAAATGATGACAACTGAACTTGTAGCACCTATACTGAAATAAAATGTTGAACCAGTTACTCCGGCAGTATCAAAAAATTCAATAGTAACTAAAGATCAGGTTAGAGGAACATAAAATCATAAGACTTTGAGGTATGTCAGGTTGAATCATTCTGAAGGTCAGATCATTGGAGACAAAAGAAAAGGAGTGATGACAAGAAGAAGGTTGGCAACTGATGAGATATGTTTTATTTCTCAAGTTAATCTAACATCAGTAATTGAAGCTTGTGAAGATGAATATTGGATGAAATCTATGGATGAAGAATTATATTAGATAGAAAAGAATAACACATGGACTTTAGTTCACCGACCTATAAATAAGAATGTTGTTGGAACTAAATGGGTTTTCAGGAATAAATTGAATGAGGATGGACAAGTTGTGAGGAATAAGGCTAGATTGGTTTGTAAAGGATATTCTTAGAAGGAAGGAATTGATTATGGTGAAACCTTTGCATTGGTAGCTAGGATTGAAGTTGTGAGATTTTTTTTTGCTTATGCTACTCATAAGAATTACAAGATTTATCAGATCGATGTTAAGTGTGCATTTCTAAATGGATATCTTGAAGATGAAGTTTATATTAAGCAACCTGATGGATTTTTACATTCAAATGACAAAAACATGGTTTGTAGGTTAAGGAAATATTTATATAGATTGAAACAAGCCCCTAGAGCTTGGTATGAAAGACTGGATAAATATCTTTTGAAGATTAATTTCACTAAAGGTAATGCTGACAATTATTTATATTATAAGATCACTGATGATTACTTATTGATTATTGAGGTCTTTATTGATGATATCATTTTTGGAGGTGAAGATAAGTTGTGTATGGAATTCTCTAACAATATGAAGAATGAATTTGAGATGTCTATGATTGGGGAGATGAGATTTTTTGTAGGTTTGTAGATTAGTCAAACTGATAAAGGTATATTCATATGTCAAACTAAGTAAAGAGCTATTGAAAAAATTTGGTATAGAAAATTATAATCCGATTAGTACTCCTATGGTTACAAGTGAGAAACTATAATCCGGTTAGTAATTTTTGAAGGAGAAGGTGGAAGAAAATGAAGTTAGACTCGTCTATGTGAACACTAAAGAGAAAATTGCAGAAATTTTCACTAAACCTTTGCCTAAAGAATCATTTGAGTACTTCAGAGATAGATTGGGGGTTTCTACCCCTCCGATAGAGACTTGAGTGATACTGATTGGCATCAGTCTAGTATGAATTATCAGAGTTATTACTCATTTTGGATTGATGTGGTGGTGCTACTACTTGGGGGGAGTAATCAGCTACATGTTTTTGATGATTTATGATCTTTCTTTGATGTTTTATGCCAGATCTTTGGAATTAATGTCAAAGGAGGAGAGATATATGTGACAAATAGAGCTTAACATAATATTAGTCAAAAGAGAGTTTGGTTTAGAACTTGATTTCTATATCATTTTGTGGGAGATTTTGGGTTGTCTTCCATTGGAGGAGAATTGTTTGTCATTTCTCGGCACTTGGATGTTTTTCACATCTACTGTTTCCATCAATGCCAAAGGGGGAGATTATGATTTGCATTGATGTTTTGTCATTGATGGCAACACTGGTTGTTTTGGTTGTTTACTGGTTTTTGATTGGTTATGGTAGAATGGTTGATTATGATATTGATCTGGTAGGATCGAATATGTTTTTCTTTGTGGAATTGTTTTAGATTTTCATTCATGCTATTTAGATGTGTATCACGATCATTTGGTTCAGGATTTGATGACTTGGGAGCTATCATTTATTTTAGTAAGACTTTTCTCACCGGTAAGGGTTTTGTTAGTAGAGATTTGTTGAAGATCTTTAGATGCATGTGATAAGTGGTGTTCGTGCAGCTTCTAGATGGCTTTTAGGATGCTTTTGGTTATCTTGTTCATGTTCTAGCTCATCAGTGGTGTTGGATTTGGTTTATGGTAACCTATTTTGGGTCTGGTGTTATCTAGGTTATGGACGAGTTTCTGTAACATGTTGGAGGATGTTCCTAATGCATTATCGGTGGGATTTAATGATTGGTTTACATTGTTTGTGGCCTATGTTGAGTTGTTTGATCATCAAATTATGGGTTTATGTTTTAAATTTATTGTATTATCTTTTAGGTGCCTGGCCTAATAGTTTAGGTACTGGTTGGTATAAATATGATATAAGATCTCTTTGTAGATCCTATAGGTTGATAGATCAAGGTTATGGGATGATCTATGCGCAAATAATGTTGTAATCGTATGCAAAAGGTTTGGTCAATCATACATGATCGAATTGGGTTTGTAAGAGAGGTTTAAGGCCTTTGGTATTGAGCTTAAATAGAACTATTCTCAGGCATAGGAGATGCTAAACTTGTACCTCACTCTTCTTTCTGGATTGTAGTATGATGTTTTTGTAGTCAGTGAGGCTCCTTTTTGTGATGAGCAGTACGCTCTAGGCTGTTAGCCTTCTTGCATATGCAGGACCCTCATATTGTAATAACATGCTCACTGCAAAAGTATTATCTGAGTGTGGGTAGGCTTCCCACCATGGTTTTTCCCTTTACTGGGTTTTCCATGTACAAATATTGGTGCGATGTGTAATGGATGGATAGTAACTATTCTGTGATTTATGTTTATGTTTAAAAGCTCTATCAGTCATTCTGGTATTTTTTATGCATTTTGGTATTAAGTTTATGTGTTTTGGTAATAAGGATTTGAATGCTTAAAGTTATATAAACCGGTGACAATTGATTCACTCCCCCCTCTCAGTTGTCCTCTGGTTATCTGAGTTGTCTAACAACAACCCCCGCAACACACTAATGCATTGCCAAGTTAAATGTGTGGGTTTGTGGAGAGAGACATGAGGGAGAAGCATAGCAATAGATATGGACCTAGCAATATCACATGTGTCACATGAAAGGAATTAAGCAACACGTCGGTGTGCGGGAAGAAGGAAGCTTAGGAAACTATTGATCCCATACTCCCGTAGTCTAATGACAAAGTGTAGAAAGTATATTGCGGGTTTTTGGTGTAAAGTGTGAAGGAGGAGGCCATAGAAGATGACTATCCTACATTAATTTGAGATTCATATAAAGGTATCAAAGTAGTTTATAGGTATGTGGGGATAATGGAAGGAAAAATAAGAAGATTTTGTGTTCCCATGAAGATGATACTGAAGAAGAAATGTGTAGTGAAAACCTGTCAGGTTATTTTCAAGAACTTCAAAATGCCAGATGGATGTCCTAAAAATAGGAGGATCGTGGTGAATCACTTGCAAAAGATCATTACCAGTGATTAAAATCAGAATATTTGATGTGTGATAAGCCCAAGAGAAGATTGCAGTCAAATGAAAATTTACAGGGGGTATAGATGATGAGTTAGCATAGAAGAAGACTAAATTGGCAATTAAATAATCATATCAGATAAGATGTTATTTTTTGGAAAGACAAAAGCAAAAGAGATGATTTAATATGCATTAAATGATAGGCTTGGCTATATTTAGAGATTATCAATTTATAACTATGAGTTTTGTAAGCCAATAATTAATACATTGGTCAAGTAGCATTACAAATATCTCCCTCTATTCTTGTTTAAAAATAGTCTCATAAATTGAATGTTTATGTGTAGAAAATGATTATATTGCTAAAAGAATGGAGACTAATTCAAGGAGATGCTTTTGTTGGTTTTGTTTTTTAATTTACATATTGTCTTCAATTCTTCTATTGAGTGTGATAGGATTTTGTTTTCATTGCATTGTTAGGTTTGTGTTTCCCTAACTATTTTGCTTTGATGCCTATGCCTATTTCCTACTTCACATTTTCTAGTGAATTTGATTTGAATTGAACATGCAACCTTCTGATAATTGTATGAATCTATTTTCATGCAGGTTTTAGATGTTGATATATGTTTACATGCAGGTTTTATGTGTTGATCTGTTGTTGCATGTAGGTTTTTTTTCACTAATCTATTGTTGCATGCAGGTTTTTTGAACTAATTTGTTGGTGTGTGCAAGTTTTATGTGAGGATCTATTGTTGCATGCGGGATTTATGGAGTCTAAACAATGATTTATGCAAGATTTATTAACATTCAATGAAAAACAATTCTTCATATAGTTTAATTAGGAGGTTTGAATGAATCCTACAATTCTCACATAGTCTTAATTAGGATTTGGATCAGAGATCAAGAACAAATTTCACATTTCATGCATGCAAAGGGTTTAAATGAACAACAAATTATATTTAATCATGGTTTAAATTCATCAAATCCTTTTCAAAGTAAGTTGGAATTAACCCCATCTAGTCTTAACTAGGATGCAAATGGATTAGTGAACTCATATCATGCAAACTTTGAAGCAAGATTATTTGCCTTAGTGTAAAGAATATTTCATTTTCTAAAGTTTATTAAAGAATCATTGTTTGTCTTGTATGGTGTGCTCCAATGTTCTCTTGACTTGAGTTGTTCTTGTTGATTTAAGATGTTTTTGCATTGTGTTCTCTCTCTCCATCCCTCTAGAAATCATATTTATGTTTAACATGTATATTTGTCTCTTGTACTTGACTTTTTTATGCTAGAAATGTATCAATTATTGTGCTATAGAAATAGTGTATATCCTCTTAGATAATGTTATGCCTACAAGATTAACTTTATATGTTCCAATAATATATATTAATTTTCTTAAGCATAGAAGTTGAAGTGTTTGTATTATGTGATTGGAAATCTTGTTTGAAATGCTCTATCTTTGCCTAGAAAATGTTCTCTTTCATTTGTGTAAACATTCATGAGAGAATGTATTGCATTAAGATTAACAAGGTGTATGGATATATAAATAAATGTATGGAATTCAATGTTTGTGTGCACTCTCTAACATATCCAATGTATAATACCCTTGGAGGTTGTGTAGCAGTTACTCCCTTTGATGTTATCAGTAATGGTCACCTCGTGATGTAGAATTGGATGTGTTGTCTATATTGTGTTGATTTATTCAATGATTGAATGAAATATCATTGATGACAATTTTTATTTTAATTTTTAGTAAGTTACCTTTTTATCTATTTTGATCTTTATAGTAGCCCTTATCACACTTTGTTTTGCCGGCAATCTTTTATGATTTGATATTTGATTTGATGATCTTTTCATTTTGGAGTGTTTTATTGTTGTCGATTATTGTCTCTAGTGGTCATTCTAAATATTGAGTAGTATGGGACCTCATATTCTATCATGTGTAGTTTCTATAATGGTCTCTTTGAACCTATGATAGTGTCTACAAGGGAGGACACTGCGGAGAAGTGCACTAGGCCTATGAAGTAAATAGTGTTGGCATTTTTGTTGTTTATGTTGTGATTGTCATTGATGGACACACACTTGTATTGAGATCGCCTTTATATGTATGAGCTTGTGCTCAACCCATATTTGTTCCAACCGGTATGTTGTATACTAGTCTTTAGACTAGTGGTGATTTTGCAAAATGTGTTTCCCGGTCTGAAGCAGCATGTCAACCCCAAGTGGTTCATAGATCACAAGCGGTACGAGGGAGAAAAGTGGCACAACACATTCTTACCAGTCTTCATTTTTCTCAAACCAGCAACCAATATTTTGTATGAACTGGTAATACTCTGTGATGAGTTACCAATCCACTGATTGTTTGATGGTGCCAACACATTGATGGTGCTTCTTGTGTCATGTTACTGAGTATGTCTAGATTCATTGAACCTAGGAAATTGTAATGTAATCCTATTGGACTGACATGAAATTAGATTCCATTAAATGGACATCATGTCTAGGGTTTTTAAGTTGTTGCTGAAAGGGTTAATGTCGAGCTAGGGTTTAAGGTGGAAGTTCAGAACGACCTTATCTGAGAAGATCAAGTTGTAACTGTGAGAGAGAGAAGACTGAAGTAATGCTGGAATGCATTAGCTATGAGCAATATTGGATCTAACCAAGTAGTTTATGCTATTAGATAGATCAAACACTTGTTGATTACTCACATCTTTGACAAGTCTATAGCCCTTAACCGGGTAGGCCTCAAAGCCTTTGTAAAATCCTCTAACAAGGTGGTTCACACATGTGAATCTAAAATCCTATAACAAGGTAGTCTTTAATTGGAATTATCTCATAAAAAAGATTGAGATTCCAAATAGGATTTGTTTTGATGAAGAACATTGTAAGACCTTAACTAGTCTGACCTTAACCGGTCTGGTTTCTATTCTGCAGATAGTGACTTGTGAGTTCCATCTCATTGTGGTTTTTCCCAGTTGGGATTCCATGTCCAATATCTTGTGTTATGGTTGTATTGCTTTTGTGGGTGAATGCTTTATTCACATTCTGGTTTGTATGTGTGGTAACTGGTTTGACTGTTAGACTGCTTTATCGATTTATCTTTAGAGTGTGTAAGTGTTTTAGTGCAAAGATTTTTGGCATACTAATTCACCCACCCCTCTTAGTATTCATCAATTGGTATTAGAGCCTACCTTTCTATAAGTTTAACCACTTGGAAAGAGATATGGGGGAATACACCATGAGGGAACTTACTCAATGGCTCACTAAGTCTGAGCAAGCCTATGAGGATCTTATGGTCAAATACAAGGCATCTCAAGAAAAAAGGAGAGAACATGCAGAAAAGCTAATGGAACTATTTGAAAGTAGTTCTGAAGATGAAGCTAACATGGACGCCATGATTGTTGAAGTAAATAAGTTGAATGATTCAAACTCCAATCTGAGAAAGGAGTTGGAAGGACTAACTATTAGGTTTAGTCAAGAGCTTGAGAACTGAAGAAAAGATGAAGATCAGATAAAGGATAGAGATCATGAGATATCTAAGTTGAAACAAGAGATTAGTGCATTGACTGCTCACCTTCATGAGAGAAGAATGGAAAAAGAAGACATGCAAGGAGAACTGAACATAGCCATCTCAGAAAATGCAAGTCTAATGGAGACAAACACTGCTATTTCCAAAGAACTCTTTGAGTCAAAGGACACTCTTGCTAAGTTTGGCAAAAGTACTATCAAGCTACAGCAAAAGCTTGAGTCATCTAGACCGGCAAAGAATACCAATGGTCTTGGTTTTTCTAGACATGAGGAAGGAGAATCCTCAGGAACAAATGCTGAAGCATCAAACAAGCAATAGTCACTCAAAGGAAAAGGTAAGCAAAAATTCAAACCTGTTTGCTTTAACTATCTTAAAGAAGGACACACTACCAATGTATGTAGGAGCAAAGCCTACAATAATTTTCCTCACTTTATCAACAATGTACCTAGATCAAATAAGTTCAATGGTCATTGTTATGCATGCAATAAGTTTGGGCATAGAGCATTTGAATGCAAGTTTGTAATGGATAACACTGGAAGATATCCTTAGAGGACCCAAGGAACTAGTCCTGAACCATTTATGAACTGGAACCACAACCGGTTTAATGTCTTCAATCATCAAACAAGAAGCAGTGGTCATCAAGCGGAAACCAGATGGAGAGAAAGTTGTATGATCTGTCATGGCATGGTCACAATGCTGCAACATGTAGAAGGAAGATTGGAAATATGTACAATGGACCTTGGAGAGCACCTAGACTTGTTTCCTATCACTGCAACAAATGGGGTCACATTGCAAGATTCTGTAGCAACAAAAAAAGTATATCTAATGATAAACCAGTTACTTGGGAAGGAGAAATAGATGCTGAAAAAGTTCAAGGAGACATGAAGAAAACATGGAAGAAGAAACCAATAATGTCGGAAGAGGAACCAGTTTCTGCACCTAGTGTGGAAATGTAGGAACCGGCAAACTAAGCCTTAAAGGCTTAGGGGGAGCAAACGGCGAAATGGTTTCGAACCCTCGGTTGACACCGGTAAAAGACCTTAACTAGTATGTGATACCTATCACTTGGTAGAGGACCAAAAATGGTAAAAACACAAATTAGGGTTTACGCCCTAATAAAGGAGTATTAATGATGGTAGGTGAGAGACATGTATAAATGCATTTTTCAAATCATTTCTCACTACCTATTTTCGAGCGAAGAAAAGTTTTCAAGTGCAGAGCAAAGAAAAGGTGATTTGAGCTTAGATTTCAAGAAATTGAATAACCTTGAAAGAGATTCAAATCCAATTTGCAAGTGGTAGTGGAGAACACAAAGCGGTGATTTGGAATCCGACAAAGAGTGAAGTAAAGCAAAATTAGGAAGCCCTAAATTTGCATCTGAAAGGTATTTTTTGTGTTCTTGAAATAATCTTCAATGGCTTCTGCATCACATACCAGTTCGAGTACATCAATTGAGTCGGAAAGTATTCAGAGAAAGTCTAAATATAATCTTTTGTCACAAGTTCTGGCTGGAGTTATAGTCAAAGAAGGAATTTCTAATTATATTGATTGCAAAATAGAAGACCTAGGGTCTTTAGCCATTCACACATAGTTAGGTCTATTTTGCGGCAAGGTCAAACTAGAATTTAGTGTCATAGAGAAGAAGAAATTCCAGAATGCAGTATATTTTTTGGAAGATTTCACGGAGGATCATATTAGAATTATTTTGAGCATAGTCCACGGTGACAAGATGTACCTAGAGAGGATGCATGATATCATGCCTCGGGCAATTCATGTAGTCACCGGTTTCTGCAACACAGGGGAAGTGCCAACCCTAAGAAAAGTGAGCAAAACGGAAATGACCAAGCTCACCGGTTCAACAAGTGATTCATGGGGTATGACAGTCAATCCTATCAAGGATGATCTGGTGAAATACGCCCGCATGATAATAGGATACAGAACGTTTTCATCTAGTAGGATTAATTTTGTATCTGCTGCAGTGGTAAATGTCGCTTACCAAATGATAAAAGAGGATGCATCTTTTGACTTATGCACCGGTATGTAGAGGCAACTCCTATTAAATCTTAAGGCAATCAAATAGGACAACTCACTGAGGTTTAAGTTTGGACAACTACTGGTAGGGTTGTTCTTTTATTTTCAAGGCTACTTTCTGGGTGTAGGAGATGTGTAGTGGTCCCCTAACCAACCGGTAACCAAGCAGATAAAGGATAGTGTACAAGCCATTGGAATTGGCTACCTTGATGTATTGAACAAATATTTTGATGAGTTCAAAAGAAAGATGAGTTAGAGGGTAAGAATCTTAGGTGACATAGTGAAGAAATACAAAGATGACATCTGTTTCACTATTCAAGTGGATGAATGTTTAATGGAGGTTGTTGAGCCTAAAATGGAGGAAGTGGAGCCTATGGGCTATGAAATTATGTTTGACATGCTGGAAGGGTATGCCTCAACCCTTATTGTCTCACCTCTTGATATAAAGGCTAAGAGGACCGGAACCTACTTGGAGAGGATTGCACTAGTTGAAGAACCATCAGTGAAGAAGGGAAAATAACCAACAGCTAAGAAAGCTAAGGCAGTGCCTGCAGCATCAGCACTGACTGCCACTGCAACTCCAAGAGTGACCAAGTGGCCACCGGCAAAGAAGAAACCAAAGGTAACACCAGCAAAAGTCTTCAAAAGAAAGAGGAAGACTAAGGCAAATGAACCAGACTCTGAAGAAACCGATTTTGATGAACATCCAAAGAAGGCAAGACAAATAAAGAAGATGAAGAAGAATGAACTGACAGCATCCGCACCGGTAAATATAGACATCTCCTCATACAAACCTTTGACACATTGTCAAAAAATAGTAAAAAATATTAGGAGAAAGTTACTTCATGATTTAATAGATTATTATGATGAATTTAATAGTGAGGAAAAAGATGAAGTACTAGAGAAAATCATTCTTTATTTATGTAAAAATGGCTGGTCACCATCAGAGATTAAATCTTAGACACCGAATTCATTATTTAAAGCATTAGATAATAAATGGTGCATTGCCATTGAAAAGGAACAAGAGATTAGGGAGAAAGTCTTTGCACAGTAATTCCCCAGACTCTCAAACTTAGAATTATTTGATGCCTTGGATCAAAATAAAGGTCTCTTCTTCACAAGGAGAAGAAGACTCTGGTTGTTGGAGGGGAGAGTTGATGATGTTGAAAAAGATACACATCAGCATATGGCTCATGCTATTAGCTCTCACAAAGCATGAATGGCCAACCTCCAAGCAGAAAAGGAACCAGTTATTTCCAAACCGGGTGAGGTCTTTGATGAGGAAGGAAACCTGGTGGAAGAACCAATCGACACCATCGATGTTGATGCCCTGGATGTAGAAGATGTCACTCAGGACATACCTTCTGAGGGAATTGGATAGGGGCAACAAGCCAATCAGAGTGGTGAACAAGCTGAGGACACACATCAAGCAACAAAGGAACAAGAAGAGAAAAAGAAGAGGGATGAAGATGAGAAACAAAAGAAAGAGGAAGAGAAGAGAAAAGAGGAAGAGGAGAAATGAAAAGATGAAGAAAAGAAGAAGCAAGAAGATGACAGGAAAAAGAAAGAAGAAGAGGATAAGGAACAAAAGAGAAAGAAGGAAGAAGAGGAGAAGAAAAAGAAGGAAGAGGAAGAGAAGAAGAAGAAGGAAGAGGAAGAGAAGAAGAAGAAGGAAGCAGAAGAGAAGAAGAAGAAGGAAGAGGAAGAACAAAAGAAGAAGGAAGAGGAAGAACAAAAGAAGAAGGAAGAGGAAGCACAGAAGAAGAAGGAAGAAGAAGCAAAGAAGAAGGTAGAAGCAGAGCAGAAGCAGAAAGAAGAAGAAGACAAGAAGAAGATGGAAGAGGAAGAGAAGAAAAAGAGAGAAGAGTGAGAGAAGGAAGAGAAGGAGAGGATAAAGAAGGAAGAAGTAGACAAGACAATTGAAGTGATGAAGAGCACACAGATGGAGACTCCTAAGGTGACCGGTAGCCAGGACAAACTGGCTGCTATCTCGAGTCCTATTGACCTCCAATCTACAAGTGAGTCTAAGCTTATGCAGAGCATCAAGGCTGCCCAAGAGCACCTTGAAGGCATTCGGAAGAAAAGGGAACAAGATATTATACAGGCGGCTGTAGACACACTTACTAGTTTAATCCTCGGTACTAATCTTCCTAACACTGAATCATCACTAGCACAACTCAAACTTTTGTGTACTATAGTGGATGATCAGGTGCAGAGTCTAGAAGAAGTAGCAGAGGCCAATGTAAAGAAAGAGCACCAAAAGGCTCTTAATGTTTCTCTAGTGAAGAAGTTGAATGAGCTTAGGACTGAACTACTGAAAGATCAAAAGGACATAAGGAATACCTTGGATGAGGGTAACTTGCTACTCAGCAAAATCTGTCAACCTCATATGTTCTATGATGATGTGCTAGCCAAGAAGCAACAAATTCAAACAGACTTACAGTCCTACTTGGGCATATTCAAGACTCCTTATGATTCCTTTACAACATATGGGCAAACTGTTCACCGGTTCCAGGTCCAGTCAGCCAAGATGGAGCAAGAGATCAGTACATGGTCTAGGGATTTGTAGGAGCTTCAACTGGTATTACTTCCACGACTGCAAATTCTTCAAAAGTGTTATCTAAACCTGGATGCCCTAACAATCACATAGGAACTGAGCACAGTAGATGCCATGGAGGAACAGGTATTCTAGATGTAGACAAAGAAGGAAGTGGCAACCTCCCTACTTGAGTCTTGGTCCCTATCCATGAAATAATTTTTCGAGGACTATAAATCGGTTTTTGACAAGTATCATTCACTATTGTCATAAACTTTTATATATATATATGGAAATAAGGTTTTTCAAGCTGTACTTTGTCATTGTTGGCAAAGGGGGAGAAGAATATCTGGTTTTCGGTTTTAAAATTTTGATCTTCTGACACAGGGGGAGAAGTATCTATTTTGAAATTTTGATATATGTTGTGATATATGCTATATGCTCTGATGATTATGCTCTGTATGCAAAATTTCTATACACTGTGTTGATTAAGGGATAGTGTATATGTTTAGGGGGAGCAATTATGTTAATGGCAAGTTTTTGTTGTAAAACACTTAGATGTCAAAATTTTATTTTCCTAAGTGTTGCCATCAATGCCAAAGGGGGAGATTGTTGGTATTTTTGTTGTTTATGTTGTGATTGTCATTGATGGACACACACTTGTATTGAGATCCCCTTTATATGTATGAGCTTGTGCTCAACCGGTATTTGTTCCAACCGGTATGTTGTATACTAGTCTTTAGACTAGTGGTGATTTTGCAGAATGTGTTTCCTAGTCTGAAGCGGCATGTCGACCCCAAGTGGTTCGTAGATCACAAGTGGTATGAGGGAGCAAAGTGGCACAACACATTATTACAAGTCTTCATTTTTGTCAAACAGGCAACTGGTATTTTGTATGAACCGGTAATACTCTGTGATGAGTTACCAACTAGCATTTTGTGATGAGTTACCAATCCACCGATTGTATGACGATGTCGACACATTGACGGTGCTTCTTGTGTAATGTTACTGAGTATGTCTAGATTCATTGAACCTAGGAAATTGTAATGTAATCCTATTGGACCGACATGAAATTAGATTCCTTTAAAAGGACATCATGTCTAGGGTTTTTAAGTTGTTGCTGAAAGGGTTAATGTCGAGCTACGGTTTAAGGTGGAAGTTGAGAACGATCTTATTTGAGAAGATCAAGTTATAACTATGAGAGAGAGAATATTGAAGTAATGCTAGAATGTGTTAGCTATGATCAATAGTGGATCTAACCAAGCAGTTTGTGCTATTAGATAGATCAAACACTTGTTGATTACTCACATCTTTGACAAGTCTGTAGCCCTTAACCGAGTAGGCCTCAAAGCCTTTGTAAAATCCTCTAACAAGGTGGTTCACACATGTGAATCTAAAATCCTCTAACAAGGTAGTCTTTAATCAGACTTATCTCCTAATAGATATTGAGATTCCTAACAGGATCTATTCTGATGAAGAACATTGTAAGACCTTAACTAATCTGACCTTAACCGGTCTGGTTTCTATTCTGCAAATAGTGACTTGTGAGTTCCATCTCACTGTAGTTTTTCCCATTTGTGTTTCCACGTCAAATATCTTATGTTATGGTTGTATTGCTTTTGTGGGTGAATGGTTTATTTGCATTTTGGTTTGCATGTGTGGTAACCAGTTTGACTGCTAGACTGCTTTACCAGTTTATCTTTAGACTGTGTAAGTGTTTTAGTGCAGAGATTTTTGGCATACTAATTCACCCCCCCACTCTTAGTATTCATCAAATAGATAATGATGGAATTAATTAAGTAGATAAATATGTTAATGGAATGAAATGTGATGGTAACCTTCTAGATTTTGTGAAATGTTAATTAGAAGTGCATTTAAATTTGAGAAAACTATGATATATGAAATAATTGAATGAAAAAAAAAATCTATTTCTTTGCCTTCGATGAGTTCTTATGTATACATAACGTGTGTAATTAATAAGTAAGGGTTGCTTTGATAATCTGAATGAATAAATGCATTGGTACTAATGTTCATGGCATGGCTTCTTCAATAAGATTTAGGATGTGCCTATGTGTAAAAGATTACGTGAATTGAATATCTATCTTTTAATTGCATGTAATTAGAAGTTAATTGGATGTTGCAATGTTTGAATGGTGTGAATTATTATGATGACTAATTATAGATGCTAGCTCGGTGTCATGAAAAATATGATTTTGTCTTCCAAAATGTGATTAAATGAAATTTTACTAAAAATAATTTAATGGTTTAGCATGCTTTTTGTAATTAGTAGGAGTTTTGTGACTTGTTTTATCTATTGTGTAATTCTTTTATCTTTGACAAATGAAGCATACTAAGAAACTTTTATTGTCATTACCTTATTTTGAATTTAAAAATGCTTGAATTGTCATGGTTTATTGATGAATGGACCCTTAAATGTGTAAGAACAGGTGTATTGTTGGTAATTGTGATAAAGGAAAATTTTAATTTGTCTATGTTCAAAGAATTTTTTGATTAATGTGTGTGTGTTTTAATGTGACCCTTGCGACTTCTAGGATTAAGTCGAGCCATAGGGGGGTGGATGTAGTGCCTCTCCCTAAGCCATCTTTCTCTTCTAAACAACAATAGATCTCTTTGATATAGCTTAGTCTAATTAATGATGATTTCATGGCATTATATTATGTACTAACCCTATCTTATGATGAGGATGACTATGATACTACTTGATGTTTGTGAGTGTCTTCTATTATGTTCATGATAACAGATGATGTCATACCACTCATTTGTGAGCATGATATGATGTTACGATTTCCTTTCACTTGTCTATTTATTTTATGAAATATTATTGTATATGTTGTTGTATATGTATTGGTTGTGACAGGTTTTCAAGTACCAAACATCGACTCCACCTGGCTTCAGAGGTATGAGTGTGTCTTATCCTAATGGAAAGTTGATCGAAAATGACATGAAAACCAATTCTGTACTCTAGGTTTAACTTGATTGCCTTGTTAGTTTAGACTCTTGGTGCGAGTTGTTGTTTAGTGTCTAGTGATTCCTTGGGTTATTCATGTGGTGCAGAGTTGTCTTATTGATTGGTTTAATTATTATTAATTAATTGATTAATTGATTTATATAGTTTAATAATGTTAAAATAATTAGTAGATTAATATGGTTTAAAGTAATAAATTAAATAAATAGTTGATATAAATATTTAAATATTATTGTGTGATTATTATTTGGGAATAATTATTATTATTTTATCCTTTAGTATTTAATAAATTATTATTAATTTGATTAATTTAGGATATTTAATTATTTTCTTTGAGTTATTTAGTTAATGAGATTTATTTAATTAATTGTTCCTATGCTTTTTATTTATGTTGGATACATATTATTTTAATTGCTATTTATACTCTTGGTTATTTAATTTTATCATTTCTCCTACTTACCTAGTTTTACTATTGGTCGGTAGCTTGGTAAGTTAGATAAACATTATTCTATATTATCTATGCATAGACTTTTGGGTTGGTACGTCTATTATATGGTTTCCTCGAATATTTGGATTGGTCAAGAGTTTCCTATAGTTTGTAGTTTTATTTTTTTATTTTTTTTCTGAGAATGTTGTCAAGTTACCATACCACATAATTTTGGAGATTGGATTTTGAATTGCCTGGGTCTTGGATTGAGGATTTTTGGATTGCTTGCTTGCTGGTTGTTTTTCTCTTCATCAATTTTTCTATTTATTTGGAGTGCAATTTCTAGGTTGGATTTTTTGTTCTCTTCTGTACGAATTTTATTTTGAAACCTTGTATGCTTTATGCCTGATTGAAAGATTGTTTTGGGTAGTAGAATGAATTTTAGAGGTTAAAACTATATTTGGATAAGATTTGGAAAGAAAGGGAATTTATAGATCCTTGTTTTCAAGCTTGAACAATTGCTTGTTGAGAATGTCTTTTTCTATTTTCTTTGTCCATGAATGCTATGATTCCTCTTTCCTATGCTTTAGTAGATTTTTGGGATCTTGTTTGGATTTATACTTCTTCTTATATTGTGCTTTTGAGTCTCTCTTGCTTCAATATTGTTTTTGGGTGATTTTTGGCTTCTTGTAGCGTGTTGGGAGCCATTTTTATTCATAGTGATATGTTTTTTGTGGGGATAGACCTTTGGAAAGGATATAAGATTGTATTTGATATTATTTTATCTTGTATGATGTCTCCTTGAGGTTGTTGTATTGTTAGTAGTTCATCCCTTTGATGTTTTGTGTTCTAAGTGTCATTTTGTTCACTATGGGAGAAGGTTCTTTATAAATTTTTCTTTCTTTGAGTCTGCAACCTTTTAATTTTGTATTCCCTCTTTGTTTTTTGGAGTTTCTAGACCTACAGGGTATGTTTTGATTTTCAGTTTTGACCTGTTAGCTAATTTCGACAAGTACCTTGGCCTTCGGTTTGCATTTCGCTTGATTTTTGGCTTCTTTACCAAAAGTGGTATAAAAACTATCAAAAATCCCACCATATGGACCAAGGGTGCTGCCATATGACCCAAGAATGCCATTATGAATCCCAAGGGCACTGGGGAAAGTGCCAAGGGAGCTAAAGTACTAAAACTAAGAAATTGAGTAAAATACCCAAAACTCTACCAAATGCTCCCAAAATTGTACCATATGGTCCCAAAATGTTATGCTAAATTCCATAAATGCCATAGTACATAAAAGAAGCAATGTGCCACATTATAGGGGCTCTAAGTTGCATCCCTGGATCTCTAGACTGCTTCAGAGGTCCTAGAAAGTTAGCTTGAGCTATGTAAGTGGTTGTTTGGGTTTTGTGTATTCTCCAAACGCATGAGTGGTTTGTGTTGAGATTATTTGAGTTGTATTTTATGTAATTTGATCTTTTATGATGTCATTTGTGCTTCGGTAAGAGTGTTTGTGCCTTACCATTGAGGTGTCTCTTATGCATTGTGTTGCTCTTGTAAGAGGGAGAAATTGCTTGTTGTTAAGGAATGTTCTTATGACTCTAGTGGGATGTGTCATGCCTCACTATTGAGGATTTGGGTGTTAGGTCCTAGAGACAACTAAGAGGGGGTGAATCAATTTTCAAATAAATTTAAAACCAAAAACAACTTAACCAACTTAATGCTTAATACCGGTAAACTAGTCTTTTATGTCGGTAGACAGTTTTATCAGTTAATTGCAATATCGGTAAAGATTAATGCACGAAACAAAAAGACAAATTCATCCACAACACATAACACCAATATTTGTATATGGTAACCCTGTAAGGGGAAAAACAATGGTGGGAAACCTTACCCACAATTAGATGATACTACTGCAGATAGTATGTGTATACAAATGGGGTCTGCACATGCAAAAAGGCCAAGCGCCTAGAGCTCACTGCTCAAACACAAATATGAGTCACACTGACTACAATTGGATGGTTAAATCCAATAAGGATGTATTGCTCAAATTAGCATCTTTTTATGCAGGATTCAGTACCGGTGTAGTTCTGATTGTCTTCACAAAAACCCTCCTTCAACCTTCAAATGATGTCTACATGTATAGCTCTTCTTATTCTCACATATACCTTCACACAATTCTTTTTCCCATTCCTTACCCGATCTTACAAATAAGATCGTACATTTATATCGTAACCTAAGACCAATTTTAGTAGGTCGGCTCTAAAAGATATTACAATAGAATCAATTTACAAATAAAATAATGTTCGATGCAATAACTGATTCAACATGTCGGCTTGATGCATTTAAAACAATAATAAGACATCTCATATCATGTCGTGCTCATCTAGAAAAGATAAACTTGTCAGTGTATAACCTGGACCTGTTTGTCGGTAATAGCAAATATGTAAATACGAATATGCCAATGAACAAATCTCCAAGACAAAGTGTCCAAATGATGTTTTTGACATAACTAGGTGTTTTCCATGCCATTCCAAGTGTCGGTGAACATTATATCCTATTGGTGTACCAGATACCAGTGACTGTGCAGAAGTCACTTGCTTGTCGGTGAATGTTGTTGATTCTCCAAAGTGTCAGAGTTGATAAGTGTTAGTAGGTGTTGACATCAATGACAAAACCATACCAAAATACCAACAATCTCTCCCTTCGGCATTGATGGCAACACAAGATGGAAAAACCATCAAAGTGCCAAAATAGAAATGCCAAATACAAAAAACCAACAATCTCCCCAAAGTAACAATCTCTCCCCCTAGGAGTGACATGTGTTTTCCTTGTGTTTTTCCATACCAATCTCTCCCTGTTTGACATCAAATGCCAAAGAAATATAAAGACCATTGTTCATATACAAAATACCAACCAATTTAGTATACCAACTACTCCCCCTGAGAAGTAGCTTTCTCATCAAAGCTGGAGTAAAAGATTTGTCTGTCAATTCTGTCGGTAGATGACTATCATCAACTGTCTAAGTCTCTACTGGTGGGGGTATGACCCCAAGCTATTCTCTGAGATATTCAAAAGTATCCTTAGGAAGAGGTTTAGTGAAAATTTTTGCAATTTTTTCTTTAGTATTCACACAAACCAGTTTAATTTCTTTTGCTTCAATATTTTCCCTTAGAAAATTCAGTTTGATAGAAACATGTTTGGTTTTAGAATGTAATACCGGACTCTTAGATATATCAATTGCTATAGTGTTATCACAATAGATAGTAATAGGTTCCTTGCATTTTACCTTTATGTCTTTCAACATTTTCTTAAGCCATAATACCTGTGTACAGTTAGTTGCTGTTGCAACATATTTTGATTCAGTTGTTGATAAAGATGTACAACTTTGTTTCTTACTCAACCAAGAAATTAATCTGCTTCCCAGAAAAAATCTCCACTGGTGGTGCTTTTTCTATCATCCACATCTCCTACCCAATTTGCATCTGTGTATGCACATAATTCAAAGTTTTCATCTCTAGGATACCAGAATCCAAGATTTGTAGTGCCTTGTAAGTACCGGAAAATCCTTTTTACTCCTGATTCATGATTTTCTCTAGGATTACTATGAAATCTTGAAACAATACATATTACATTAATGATATCAAGTCTTGTTTGTGTCAAATATAGTAAACCTCCTATCATAGATTTATACCTAGTTGGATTAATAGGTGTAGATTCATCCCTTAGTGATAATTTGTCATTTGTAGTCATAGGTGTGCTTACCGGTTTATAGTTCTTCATCCCATATTTCTTTAATAAATCCTTCAAGTACTTGGATTGACTCAAGAATATACCTTTATCAGTCTGTGAAATTTGCAATCCTAAAAATAATTTTATTTCTCCAATCATAGACATTTCAAATGCTTGTTGCATTTCAATAGAAAACTCTTTACATAATCCATCTTCTCCTCCAAATATTATATCATCAACAAAACTTCTATAACCAAGATGTCATCATTAGTCATTTTTTAATATAAGTTGTTGTCAGCATTACATTTAGAAAAACCAATCTTCAAAAGATACTTATCCAATCTTGCATACTAAGCTCTTGGAGCTTGTTTCAAACCATATAAAGCTTTCCTTAACCTGCAAACCATATCTTTGTTATCTATCAAAGAAAATCCATCAGGTTGTTCAATGTAAACTTCTTCTTCAAGATCTCCATTTAGAAATGCACATTTAATATCCATTTGATATACTTTGTAGTTCTTGTGTGCTACAAAAGCCAAGAATAATCTGACTGCCTCAATTCTAGCTACCAGTGCAAAGGTTTCATTATAATCAATTCCTTCTTTCTGAGAATATCCCTTACATACTAGTCTTTCTTTATTTCTGATTACCTTACCATCTTCATTAAGTTTGTTTCTGAATACTCACTTTGTTCCAAGCACTTTTTTGTCTTTAGGCTGAGGAACTAATGTCCAAGTGTTATTCTTCTCAATTTTCTCTAATTCTTCTTCCATAGCTTTAATCTAGTGTTTATCTTCACATGCCTCATTAATTGATGATGGTTAAATTTGAGAAATAAGACATACCTCTTCATTTGCTAGTCTTCCTCTTGGCATAACTCCTATATACTTATTCCCAATTATTTGGTCTACAGAGTGATTCAATCTTACATACAGAGGTGTCTTCGTTTGTTGTTGTTCCTTAGTTACTGTGCAATTTTCAGATGATACCGATGTAACTGGATCTTCATTCTATACTAGTGGATTCAATGTAGGTTCATTTGTCATAATTTTTGTTGCCAGTTTAGAGTCTATATACCTCGAAGTTCATCTGAATTGTTCATCAATCTTCACATTTGTACTCTCAACAATTTTCTGTAATCTCTTGTTAAAACATCTATATGCCTTACTCTTAGATGAATAACCAAGAAATATTCCTTGATCACTTCTAGGATCAAATTTGCCAATATACTCATTTCTTCTAATATAGCATTTGCTTCCAAATATTCTGAAATATTTAAGAGTAGGAGTAATACCAAACCATAGTTCATGAGGGGTCTTACTAATTTCTCCTTTGATGTGAACTTTGTTGAATGTATAGACCACTTTACTTACTGCCTCTCTCCAATACACGTGGTATATTTTCTTCTGATAACATACTTCTAGCCGCATCCAAGATAGTTTTGTTTTCCTTTCTACAACTCCATTCTGTTGTGGTGTCTGAGGTGTTGATAGTTGTCTTGTGATTCCATTCACTTCACAAAATGAATTAAATTCCTTAGATGTAAATTCTCCTCCTTGATCTAATCTCAGACATTTAATTTTATTACCAGTTTCATTCTCTACCATTGCTTTGAACAGTTTGAACTTCCCAAGTGCTTCTAATTTTTCTTTGAGAAAAGTAACCCAACACATTCTAGAGTAGTCATCAATGATTAGCATGAAATATTTATAACCTTGTAAACTTTTAGTTCTAGCCAGACCACATAAATCAATATGAATTAAGTCAAGAGCATTATTTGATTTTTCTGGAATACTTTGAAAAGTAGCTCTAACTTGTTTTCCAAATTGACATTCCTTACATACCGGATTGTGAGGCTTAACAATCTTAGGTAAATCTCTAACTGCCTTAGTAGTACTGATTTTTACCATGCAATCAAAATTTACATGAGAGAGTCTCTTATGTCATACCCAACTTTCCTCAATGTGAGTAATCAAGCATGTCTTTTCATTGTTATTCAAATGAAAGATGTTACCTCTAGTTTGATTACCGGTTGAAATTTCCAAACCAATTCTATTCATGATTTTGCATTTTCCATTCTTGAATTGTAACTGAAATCCTTTCTCAACTAGTTGACCAACACTCAAAAATTATGATTTAAATCTTCAGCATAGTAAACATTCTCAGTATTATGCTTACCATCAAGAGATATTGTACCTTTACCTTTGATCAAACAAGCTTTATCATCTCCAAATATTACTAGGCCTCCATTATATTCCTGAAAGTTCAAGAATTTTCTTTTGTCACCAGTCATATGATGTGAGCATCCTGAATCAATGGTCCATTCATCCTTAACTTCAATTTTAGTTGCCAAGGCATGTTCTACCAGTTGAATATTAGGTGTCGGTTGATCTTCTGTTATAGCAAAAAAAACCCATCCATTGTCTGTCGGATCTGTGAGGCCTCACCTCGACTCAGTCTGACATTTAGTGGATTTTATATTTAGACTATTATGGATACTTTATTTTGATGCATTTTGAGACTTAGAACTTATATGATTTCAGGATTTGGATAACATTGCTATGATTTGATGATTTACTTACATGCTTTATGAGATAGAACACTACATGATTGTCAGATAGGATGATATGGCAATGATAGATGTCATTATTGAATTTGCAGGACTTTACTATGAATATAGAACTATGATGTATGGTTAGTTTATGTGAATTGGGATGAAATTGCTTATGTGAAATTGCTTGATAAAAGATGTATTTAATCTGTGCAGATGAAAATTTTATGCAAGTGATGATGTGTATTGTTATATTATTGAATTATATTAGATATGGATATTTGGAAGTACTAATGTGTTAATTGAGATGCGTAGGAAATTTACCAAGTGACCATGGAAAATTACGGAGAACCAAACCTAGACTTATGTATGTTCGTAAGCCAGGGGTTGTCTATTTGGAGAGACAACACCCCGTTTGTGTTGTATTTTATTCGTAACAGTATATGTTGCATGAGTGTTAAGTGTTATTTAAATTTAATGTGTAAAGACCACAAGAGACAATTTCATGTTTTATTTTGTAAAAGTGTTTTATTTGTGTCACTTGACACGTGTGGATTTAAATTTAAATATTTTATTTTTGTCTCTTGGTGGGAAAGTATTTAACTATAGTTTTTCTTTAATAATATAATGTGTTGTCATAAATACTTTGGGGATATAATCTTTGGAGTGGTCAACATATGTTTGACCCGAAAATAAACTTCAGAGGGGTTTAAAATGTGTTAAATGAACACCTAGGGGTAGTTTAATAGGGTTTCCTAGAGCCCATAAGGTATACCTAGGGGTTACGGGTAATTTTAGGCAAGTTTCTACTTTTAAATGATCTTTTTGACGCTTTAAAAATTGGCTTTTTTGAGTTGTGCGAAAATTGAAAATTAGAAGTTTAAATCTAATTGAGATTTTTTCCTATTCGAATGAGAGCCTTTTTGCATTCTGCTTTTCTTTCTTTCTTTTGTTTTTTTTTTAGAAACTTGTGAGAACTCAGAGAATGAGCTTCTTAAGAAAGATTTTGAGAATTTGAGGGTAATCACCCACTCTCCATTTTTGGAGACAAGAGAAATTTTGAAAAGAAAAGAATAGTGTTGGAATAGAAAATTTAACTAAGGGTAGAAGAAGAAGAATCATGGATTGGGCAGCTCTTCCTCAAATTATCAAAACTACCATTGGGAAGATTAAGGTTGGTTTGATTATTCTTTAAAATGGTTATTTTCATGCATGTGTTTGAGTGTATGATTGGTGAAGAAATCAGAGTTTCTTGAATGGCTTGTTTTAGAATTTCATTTGAAAATTTTGCATTATGCTTGTTGTTTTTTGGGAGTTTTCTCAAGACCTCTTACTCTTGGGAGAGAAGATGATCTTGTGGGTGGTAGCAGTGACAACCCTCGAGTGAGAGACTCTCATTTGAGAGCGATCACAAGGGATCTTTGTGTGACCCTTGCTGCATGGCCTGTTTGTGCAACGGGGGTCATAGGGAGGGATATAAGGCTAGAATGCCTTTGGGGGGTATAAGGAATAAGGGGTTGAGATTCTTGATGTATTTATTGTGCCATAAGGTGGCTACTTGTTTTTCCATACTTGCAGTTCTCCTTAGGGTATTGGTCCACTACCACCCTTTGAAAAGATCATCACCAAAGTGTGGTGTTGTGTAGCCAAGTTGGGAGTGTTCCTGAAAATCTATGTGTGTATTTTTTTTGTTTTCTTGGAATTTGCATGTTTGTTACCCGTCTAGGAATTGGTTCTCCGAGCTCGGGGGTGGCTACCAGTTAGCCTAGGCTGGGAGGTGAGCACTCCGTGGTCATATTGTGTTTTATTATGCAAGAAAGTCAAGAGAAGAGAATAGGAACAGTGAAAAGATGCAGAAGATTATTGTTGAAGATACTTAAATCCATTTGCACTTATTTGTTTAAATTTGTTAGTAGAAATATACCTCATTTGTTGAATGAGAGGCAAGTTGTAATTTTGAGATAGGACATGTGATTTAATATTGTAGTTAAATAAAGAAACATCTTGTAATTTTTGTAGAATATCGATAGAGTTGTATAAAGCTAGATATGTTTCTATTTCTATTTTGAAAAGTAAAGGGTTGCTTGATTTGCATGCAAAAGCTTCTTTTGTAATATGAAAAAAAAAAAAAAATTCAGTCTTTAATTAATTTAAACTACATTCTGCTTGCTGAAAAATATGAGTTGTTTTTGCTGATAGATTTTAAGTATTTAAAAAAAAAAAAAAAGTGTATAAGTAGTTGTTTTATGAGTTGAGAAATCAATGAATGCTTTTATTCAGAATAGTATAATGTATTTCAAAAAAAAATATTTTCCTAAGTTCGGAAGAAGAAATAAAAATATGTATAGTTTCGATGTGTTATGATCTAAAGCTTAGCAGTAGGTTTACTTCATTCTTTTTATTAGCAATTAAAATAATAAAGAGAGCCTAAGCTTAATTACCAATCAAATTATATATATATATATATATTTGTATTTTTTTTCCTTTGTATTTTGTTTTAAAAAAAAAATTGCGTATAAAACATATTGGGAAATATATATATATATATATATATATATATATTTCCCAATATGTTTTATACGGAATTTTTTTTTTAAAACAAAATACAAAGGAAAAAAAATACAAATATATATATATATATATATATATATATATATATATATATATATATATATATATATATATATATATATATATATATATATATATATATATATATATATATATATATATATATATATATATATTTGTATTTTTTTTCCTTTGTATTTTGTTTTAAAAAAAAAATTGCGTATAAAACATATTGGGAAATATATATATATATATATTTATATATATTTATATATTTATATAAATCCTTACAAAAAAAAATTTAAATTAAATTATTTTTTAAACAAAAAAAAAGGGGGTTCTGGGCTGCGCGAGTATTGGCCGCATCTCACTGTGTGAACACATAGTGGGCGGCGCCAAAAACGCCGCCACTATGTGGGCACACAGTGGGAGGCGTCGAACGCCACCACTGTGTGGCCACATAGTGGCGCGGCGCCCAGTGCCACCACTGTGTGGGTACATAGTGGGCGGCGCCCAGAGCTCCACTGTGTCACTGCACAGTGGGCGGTGCTTGGTCCGCCTCCCCCGCTCGACCCGCCATGAACTTTAAACGCCGCCGTCCCTGCATCAAATCCAATCCATGGCCACCGATGGACATTCGGCCCTGTGGGTATTGGTATCAAAAAAAAAAATATTAAACCCTAGCCCGGGTAGGGCTAGGGTAAGTAAATAAAATAATATGTTTAACTTAATTAAATTAGAGCCATTTTATATAAGGAAAAAAGAAATCCCTAATTAGGGTTGGAAGGCATATTGACTATTATATTGGAAAGATATTTTTAAAGGATTAATATATATATATATACTAGTTATATTTTTGGAGCAAGTATTTAATAGAGTTTTAAATATTTAAATACCTCCGTATGATTACTAATAGGAAGTAAAAGAAAGAGAAATATATAAATTTAAGAATAAAGCCTAGTCTTATAATTTTAAATGTATTTAATGTGATAAATACTTAATTTTGCCCTAGTTAATTTAATTAGAGCATTAAAATTTTAAAATGGATTATAAAAGGAAAAATTTAAACACTTTCCATTGAGGTTAGAATGGATAATTTTTAATTGGCATTCTAAAGGCGAGTAATAGCTACTCGTAATTAATTTTACCCTTGTAGATTTAATTATCCAAATTAAATGTCACTGAAAATGATTCTTATAATCATCTAAATAAAAATGGATGTTTAGACTATATAGTCTTATTGGAGATTGAATTAATCTTCCCCTCCTATTTCTTTAACGTGATTGATTTAACAAAATTCAATGACTAGGTATCTCGTGGAGATAAAATTAAACCAGTTAGATTTCCACAAATAGAATTAAACAAATTATCGATGCTTGGTTTGTATCAGAATTAGCTCGATTATAGACATGGAAAATACCTTAATGCTTGTCATGATAGTGAACTTTGTTAATTAACTATTCGTTTTATAAAAAAAAATCTTTCCGTTTTTGCCCTAAATTTTGGGCATGACATTTTGGTATCAGAGCAAGATTTCCACACTAGGAACCTTACTCCACTTATGTTTTGCCTTAGAATATTTAAAATTAATTTGTTAAATTGATTTTATCAGACTCTTGAATTTAATTGAATTAATATTATTCTAAAAGAAATTAATTAATTAATTATATGGCCTTGTTTTTCCTCTTAGGATGCCTCCGACGACGTGACAAGCTTGCAAGCGCGGACGAGGTCCTAGACGTGTGTGCATAGCACGCGAAGAGGTAGAGAGGGAGGCGTCGGTTCTAGAGGAGAACCCAGGAGCACCTCCCGAACAGCCAAATGAACCTAACCGAGACCTCTTAGCAGCCATTTAGAATCTTATTGGCATAGTTCAGGAAAGGATCCCAATAGAGAACCCTCAGGTTAGGAGTCATGACTCTGGGAGTCATAGATCTTTTGATAGAGAATGAAGCAGGAGCCCAGCTCTGATTCCTATAGAGAGTCAGGGTGGTAACGAGCCAAAGTCTGTGCATATGCCAGGACCACCTCCAGCGGTGGAACCAGTTTATTTTGAGAGAGCTCGTCGAGATCCAGGGGATCTCATCAGGGAGGTCATGGAACTCCAACCACCATCCTTCAGAGGTTCTACGGATGGAGTAGAGGCCGAGGCATGGCTTCTAAGTCTTGAGAGGTGCTTTGTGTTGCGTTCTTATGAGAGCAACTTGAAAGCACGTGTCGCAGTTCATCTTCTGAGAGGGACAGCCTCCACTTAGTCGAGATAGGAAGAGTACAAATGTGGATTAGTTCCTGATACTCTCACTTGGGAGATATTCACAGAGAGGTTTCGTGAGAGGTATTTATCAGAACACTTCAGGCAACGTCGTATAGATGAATTTCATGATCTCCAACAAAAAGGCTTGTCAGTAACCCAGTATGAGAGTAAATTCTTTGAGTTGTTGCCTTATGTAGATTATCTAAAGGATGAGAAACTTTTTGTAAACTACTTCATCAGGGGATTAAATGCTGGTATAGCCGGGCCTGTTAGGATGTCTACTCCTGAGAGCCTTCGGGTTGCTGTAGAGAAGGCACTGACTGCCAAGGAAATTCAGGTCAGACCACAAGACAATAGGGATCGGTTTCAGAACCGAAATCCTGCACCTTAGACTTATGGATTCCAGAAACCACATTAGAAAGGAAACAACCGAAATTCTCAGGGGTTCTCCAAACCCCCTCCTCCACAATAGACACCACAGAACCAGAGGCAGAAGCCTCCACAGTATCAGCAGGGCTCCAAGCCCAAGCAGTGGTAGACTCAGGGACAGAAACGTGATCAGAGAGCACAGGGGCAGTACACACAGCCGGTAGCGACTCAGTAGTCCTCCAGGGGTGGGTATAGCAGATCCAGTAGGATAGGAGGTCAGGCATTCTCTAGGCCTCAAGGTGCCCAGTTTCAGGCACGGGGTGCTTGCTTTACATGTGGAGCCATGGGGCATATGGCGAGGGATTGCCCTTAGGGACAAGTAGCAGGGAGTCAGCGGATGGCCACTTCAGACCCGACAGTTGGTGATATGGGTAGGTCCCATAGAGTATTCGCAGTGGTCGACAACCGCCAGGCTGAGCATCAGGCCACGGTTATCGAATCTACAGGTATAATCAAAGGTAACAATGTATCTATTTTGTTTGATTCAGGAGCTACTGACTCCTTTATATCTCCATTGGTTGTGGAGCGTTGCAGGCTAGTGGCAACTAGATAGGGTGTCAGTTGGGAAGTAGAATTAGCTTTAGGAGCTAGAGTATCAGTGGAAATAGAGGTTAGGGCATGTCAGCTACAGATTGGCAAGACCACCACTTTAGTAGACCTTAGAGTGACTCCACTTGGATCTTACAGAATCGTACTTGGCATGGATTAGCTTTATGCCCACAGAGCCAAGATGGATTGCCGCCTGAAAAAGATCGAGTGTGAGGATGATCATGGTTCGCCCATAGTTATCACCAAGATTCAGAGGCCTGTGTCTCTTCATATGATCTCCACAATGCAGCTTAAGTGGAGCATGCAGAAGGGATGTCAGCTTTTTGCTACCACTATCAGTGATAAAGGAGAAGAGGAAGAAAAAGAAACATCGCTCGATGACCATCCTATCCTTAAGGGATATTCAGATGTTTTTCCTTCAAAGTTACCGGGAATGCCTCCCCGTAGAGAGATTGATTTTCATATAGACCTAGTACCAGGAGCCGAGCCAGTTTCTAGAGCACCTTATAGGATGACCACAAATGAGCTAAATGAACTTAAAATATAGCTTGAGGAACTCCTTGAGAAGGGTCATATTCATCCTAGCGTATCCCCTTGGGGTGCACCAGTCATATTCGTTAAGAAGAAGGATGGATCTCTCCGATTATGTATGGATTATCGGCAGCTAAATAAAGTAACCATCCAGAACCGATATCCTTTGCCCAGAATTGATGATTTATTCGACCAACTTCAGGGTGCGAAATTCTTTTCAAAAATAGATCTGAAGTCAGGATACCATCAGTTGAGAATAGTGGAAAGTGATATCCACAAGACCACATTCCACACTAGATATGGTCACTATGAGTTTACCGTAGTCCCCTTTGGACTTACGAATGCACCAGCAGTTTTTATGAGCCACATGAATGGGGTGTTCCGTACCTTTCTGGACCGTTTTGTTATTGTGTTTCTTGATGATATATTGATATATTCTCGGAATGAGAAGGAGCATGAGGAGCACCTGAAGTAGATATTGCAGTGTTTGCGGGATAACCAGTTGTTTGGCAGCCTATCTGTGTAGGGGAAAAAGCGAGACTAGGTTAATCATGCCCTAATCCTACCTTTTGACACACATTACGGAATACGAAAGAGCCTAGAGATATCGCATAATTGGCTACTTCTTTTGGTGAAAGAGAGAGCCACGGGATATCTATTAGGATTTCTATTCCCTTGTTGAAATTGTAACCCTAATCCCAAAATGCAAGTATAAACTAATAACAAGATTGCAGAATTGAGATTAAACAATGAACAGCTGTAAATACAAGGATGAAATAAGAATGCAGATGTGTACCTGGAGTTAAAATCAGACTGAAAATATTCGGGACGGGGGCATAGGCGCCACTGTCTTGAAAACTGCACCGGAAACTGCTGTTCTGCACTCTGAAACACTATCGGGAAGCTGTCTGAAAGCTGTCTGTCCGGAGGACCAGGGCACCCAGCGCCTCTGTCCTAGGGACCAAGGCACCTAGCGCCCCTGTACTGGCAGGACCAGGGCACCCAACGCTCCTATCCCAGTCTTCTGCTCTGCAATTTGATACAGAGTGCTGTCTCGATCTTCTCTCTCCGGATCTGTATCTCGCGGCGTCGTTCGAATCCCGAAACCTGCAATGATATCTGAAAAGGGGTGTATGGGTGGCTATATAGGGTTCTGCCTTAGTCAAACCCCCACTTCGGTGATTTCCACCTCCACGAATAGCCAAGTTGTTTTGTAAAATGTATTGTGTGTGCAGACCTAGTGTGTGTGCAAGGTCCTAAAATGCAAGAAAGCAAACTAGAGCAACCTAGAAAGTAAACCCTAATTGCTTGTAAATGATAGTGTAAATGCTCTAAATCAAGATGCAATGTGATCTAAAGCACGAATAAATGATGTATTCAAAGCTTATGTAAAGACATGAAAACAACATGAAATCATACCCAACCCACAAGGGAGGAGTACAAGCCAATCTTCAGTCGGTAATCTCCTATTGTTCTTCAATGTCTTCCAAGCCCTAAGTGGATGAATGAATTTGATATATGCTTGATAGAAGGATGTTGAATGTTGTTGAAGTCTTCAAAGATCTGCTCTTTTTCTGCATATGAAGTTCCTGGAAACAAAAATCAGATCCCTTCAAATGAGGAAAGAGAGCTTTTATTTATGAAACCCTAGGTCGTAAATTCGTATTTTGGCTGACCTAGAGATTGAATATCCCGCCAATTTCTTGGGGTTAAGATTTATTTTATGATTGGATCGCGCTCCTAAAATTTTGGGAAAAATGTCCGGACCATGTTGCACTCCGGGCGCCACGGTCCCGACAACTTTTCACCAAATTTTCAGGGCCGTCGGATATGATGATTTTAGAGAGAATCCCGAAGTTACAGCTGATTTCGAGATGTTTTGACCCCGAAACCAAGCCCCCAAGTTTGGAATAGGACTTAATTAGGGTTTTTGATTAAGTGGTGTATTGGAGGAATAAAATGCGAAGGGCGCGCTTTAGTGAAAAGGGCCCAATTTTATGATGTAGAGAATGATGAAATAGGACCTTAGACCTAATTAATTTGATTAATTAAGTGCTTAAGGAGAAATGCAATGCAGAATGTAAAATGCACTAAGGCGGGTGCTAAACTAGGTGTGAAATTGTACCACCCTAGCAAGTGCGTACAATTTACGACGCTACATTTATCCCCCACTTTAGCGGTCATATGAGTACTACGTGCATATGCAAGCTAAAGTACAGAAAAATAAACATTATTTGAAAAAGGATATATCCATAAGTTGTCGGATGAAGCCCCCAGCGGTATCTGCAGTACACAGTTAGGAACTGCACCCTACAAAACACACGTTAGATCACAAAATCACCTAATGCTTACTAGGGAAAGTGATGAAATCTGTGAGTAGCTATATGCCCCCCCCTGTTTCGACTTGCTTATTAGGGAGGTGAAACAGGGTAGCATGTTTACTTGCGACAAATTGTGTAAGAGAGTATTGATGAGGGGTGTTCACTAAATAGGCTTCATCGGAGCACTTTTTGGAACATCCTGAGAGTAGGGGAAGGAAAATACGATTCCAACGCAACAAACGGTTCAAAAATCGCATCTCCCAAACTCAAGTTATGATAAAATGAATGACAGAGGAGAATTAGGGTTTCAAAAGTGAAAACAAATGAGAGTATATACTTTGAAAGTGACACATTTGTCACTTTATTGATTTCAAAATACTATTCAGTGCAGCGGAGCCCACCTAACCATCATCATGCCTTCACGATGACTGGAGCATCCCACGAGGATCGAGATCCTATGCCAGGCCGTGATCGACGACGAGCCACTGGACGAGGTGAGTTGACTAAACGTTTGACTTTTGATTCTTTCGCATTTTGAATTTTTTGTGATCGTATGCGGGCCTTGAAGGCTGACCGGGGCCCACCCAGGACGCCATGGTCCCTGTGGGGTGCCCTGGTCCCCCCAGGGCACCATGGTCCTTGACAGGGGCGCCATGGTCCCTTCAGGGCACCATGGTCCCTGACAGGGTGCCATGGTCCCCTCAGGGTGCCATGGTCCCTGACAGGGCGCCATGGTCCCTGATAGGGCGCCATGGTCCCCAATCAGGGCCTGGCGAGGGGTTACAAGGCTAGCATACAATGTACGACAGTTTGCATTAGCATTTTTGATGATCGAGTACTGATTACAGTCATGTTTTGATGTTGCAGGGTCTCCTGTACATGAGAGAGCATACAGCAGGACATATTCTTCACACTTTGCGAGATCAGATTCTGCGGCTGACTCAGTCAGAGAGAGACACACTATCGATTGTGGGATTGTGGTCTGTGATTCTCATGCCGGCCATTCGATTTCATCCTACGATGCTAATGGCCTTGATGGAGCGATGGGATCTTGACACATGCACTTTTCACCTTCCAGTAGGAGAGCTGACGGTCACACTCGAGGATGTATACCGTATACTTCGTCTTCCTATCAGAGGAGCGACAGTTACATACGCGACCGATCGATCAGCGGAGGATCATCAGAGAGAGCAGGTGTATTGCATAGGGAGAGTCATGCCGAGCGAGACGAGAGGTCGCATCATGGTCAGCTGGCTCTTACATCCTACAGGGGAGGTACCCCTTCTGAGACGCCTTATGATAGCCATCATAGCACTAGCCGTCTGCCCTAATGGGAGAGGGACACACATGCATGGGGGTCTCACATGGTGTATCAGAGCGATGGAGAGACACAGGAGAGTGTATGCTTGGGGTCAGAGTATGCTTGCGCATCTCTATCATGACCTTGAGGAGTACGTATTTGGACAGGGTTGCAGTTTGATGACATGCACACTTCTACAGGTGTGGATTTTAGAGCACTTCACATGCACTAGGCCCATCGGCTTTCCGCTGAGTACAGCGAGCGAGCGACCTAGGGTGTTCGCTTATCCACTTACCAACGAGTTGAGATTTGGAGATTTGTTATATTGGAGAGTGATTTTTGACAGACTGACAGCCGAGGTGATAGTGTGGAGACCTTACCTACGGATGCACAGATGAGATGGTATGGAGAGATAGTTAGCATGCCTACAGAGGAACCGCCTACTGTGGGGATGATATGCACACATCATAGTCCCTTTCTACTTCGACCGAGTACGGAGGCAGTTCAGGCTAGAGCAATGTGTTCCAGCCGATGTGCCCATCTATACTCGACACTCGCGGGTCCTTCCCAGACCTAAAGCAGTAGCGAGACCGACGATAGATGACATCGAGACTACAGACTTAGAGGGATCTGATCAGGATGTAGTCACTGACTACTCTGCAGAGCCTGGAGCACAGCGCAGGTACGTCTCATAGTTTATGAGATCATATCCAGGTCCTATCTTTTCACCAGATCATCCGACAGGCTATCTAGGCCCATGGAGACATGGAGACCAAGACGAGGATCAAGGATCCAGGTCAGAGGAGCCAGAGGAGGGAGAGGATCATGAGGAGGCGGGAGATCCTAATCCACCTACAGGCGATCAGTCCAATGCCGAGGAGGAGGAGGAGGATAGAGATGATGAGGAGGAATCAGATGCAGCTCCCCACCATTCAGGAGATGATACCATAGCTCTGGATCCACCTCTTATTCCCCAACAGGGGGAACATGAGGTGATACGGAGACCTGTTCCTAGTACCATCCAGCCTACACCCATCGTGCACAGATTATTCGAGCGAGGGGAGCCTAGCGGTGCCTAGGCACAGATGGTACCATATCATGATCCCTACTGGCATGAGGGAGATCCAGTTATAGTAGTTTTATATTGATTGATTAATGTTTTGATGATATAGAATGGTACTAACAAAAAATCTATTCTACTACCACAGCTAATGTGTAGGAGTGGCGTTCCCTGATTCAACAGGCAATGACAGACATTTCCATGATAGCACAGATCCCCAGTTCCTCACAGATTGCCTATAGGCCTCAAGGGAATGCGGGTCAGCATGAGGACTTGTTTTCCCCATTTCGAGTATAGGTAGATATATGGAGGGAGAGAGAGAGAGTCCTATCAGAGGACATCCAGCGGGCGTGACAGAGAGAGAGAGAGTCCTATCAGAGGACCTCCAGCAGGCGTGGCGAGATCTAGCAGCAGCTCAGGCCGAGGCTACCACCTATCGCGCGATCCCTATGGATAGGGATCGTAGGAGTTCCTCTCGAAGTCACTCACGGTCTGTATCGCGCTACACACCCATGGGTCCACCTTCACGGCCAGATCAGGAGGGAGCGTCCAGTCGACACTCTCTAGCCACTAGCCCTAGGGATAGGAGATGATTTTATGATGTAAAAGAGAGGTCACATTTTGGATATACAGTGACCTATTTTTGTATACGATCCACATATATATATGTATATATACATGCTTCTCTTTGTCTCAAATGTGTTATCTTTAATGCTTAAAACAATGTAAATTTTGTTTTGATTAAATCTAATTCATTTGGTAAATGTACATGTATGTTCAGAATTTAATTTCCATGTGATTGATTTCTCAATGCTCCATGATTAAATTGATACATGTGTGACTTAATTAAATATTTAATCAAGTACTACATTGATGATAAGGAAGACATATGCATTAAGTCTAAGAATCATATAACTAATGTGATTTAATTTTGAATTTAAACACAACATGATACAATTCTACTTAACACATAAAGACACTGTATAATATGCTAGCATAATAGGAATGTAAATCTTTTACAATTTACATGAATGAATTCAAGACAAACTATAAAGTAAGAAGACACGCTTGTCAGGAACGAAGCAATATAGATTAAACAACATAACATTTAATTCTATTTTGCTTTAATTAAGAGATACTAACATATTATCCAATGTTGAAGAATTGAAAAAAGAAGATAGATGAAGAATGAAGAATTAAGCATAATATCTACGCAAGTGCATAGCATTAATAGGTTCTTTAAGAGGCGTACCGTCTACATCCGCTATTTTGTAAGCACCTAATCCATAATCCTCAATAACGATATATGGTCCAAGCCAAATAGGACTAAATTTTCTCTTTTCTGCAGGTAAGGCATTCACATTGCGCTGATTCTCATAAAGGACTAAGTCGCCTACTGAGAAGGAACGTTGAATGACCTTATCATTATAGCTTCATTGTAGAGTTTTGTGATATGCTTGAATATGCTCAAGAGCATTTATACGCTGTTCATCAAGCATCTCAAGCTGTTGAAGTCGTTGTTCTCTATAAGAGTCATCATCTACTATACCTTTGAGAGAAACCCTAAGTGATGGAATCTCTAATTCTAAGGGCATAATAGCATCAGCACCATAAACAAGATTATAAGGAGTAGTTCCCGTAGCAATTCGTACACTTGTTTGGTAGGCCCAAAGAGCATAGATCAGCTGGTTATTCCAATCCTTACCATGCTTATTCATGGTTTTGCGAAGAATTTGTTCAATTATCTTATTGGATGATTCGGCTTGGCCATTTGATTGAGGATAGTATGGTGTAGAAAATCGATGTTTGATATGATACTTCTTGAGGAATTTCTTCACGTCCTTGTTCTTAAATGATGTCCCATTATCTGAGATTATAGTGGAAGGTATCCCGAATCAAGAAATAATGTTTTCTAGAAGAAATTGACAAATCACTTCAGCAGTAGTAGAGCGAAGGGGAATAGCTTCTACCCACTTTGTAAAGTAATCTGTTGCGGTTATAATGAAGGTGTGTCCTTGAGATGAAGGAGGAGAGATTTTTCCAATAAGATCCAAACCCCATGCGGAGAAAGGCCAAGAAGCTACTTGAGAACGGAGTTCTTGGGCAGGAGCATGAATCAGATTATTGTGTTGTTGACATTGATGACATTTTTTAACAAATGAAAAGGAATCCTTCCGCATAGTTTGCCAATAGTATCCCATACAAAGCAATCTATGAACCAAGGATTTTCCCCCAAAATGCCCCCCACAGGCACCTGAATGTGCCTCTTCAAGAGCAACAGGGATTTCCGACTTGTTAAGACAATGAAGGAGAAGACCATCATAACCCCTTCGGTATAGGACATTAGAAAGAATGATATACCTAGTAGACAGCTTGCGGATTCTAGCCCTAGTGTTCCTATTAGCGGAATCAGGAAAGGTACCATCAATCAAATATCTTACGATATGCGAGTACCATTCGTCTGAGTCTACAAAGTCACAACATGTTACCAGGCTAGAATCATCTACAATAGCTGGAGAAATAAGGTTGTGAATAATGAATTTAAGATCGACCACAGGGTCCTCTAAAGATACCAAAGAAGCCACACATGCCATTGCATCCGCATGTCAATTATCTTTTCGAGGAACGGGTTCCATAGTATAAGAATCAAAATTTTGTAATAAAGAGACAGCAAGGTCTTTATATTGTGATAATTTGTCTTGTTTTGCTTGATATATTCCTGTTACTTATCTTATAATCAATTGCGAATCTCCATAGATATGTATGTGTTTTATATTCAGAGCTACGGCTGCTTTTATTCCCGCTATAAGAGCCTCATACTCAGCAATGTTATTGGTACACAGGAAATTTAGACGATATGATAAAGGAATGGACTTCTTTGTAGGAGAAATCAGAACAACCCCTGCCCCCGATCCCATACGACACTTAGAGCCATCAAAGTATAACTCCCAAGTTTCATCTTTCTCTATAGAAAGAATGAAGTCATCAGGAAAAGACTCAGGGTTAGGGAAGGAGAAAGGTGAAGGGGCCTCAACTAAGTGATCGGTCAATGCTTGCCCTTTAATTGCTCTTTGTGAAACAAATCTAAGGTCAAATTCAGTTAACATCATAACCCACTTAGCTAGACGTCCCGATAAATCAGTTTTAGAGAAAAGATGCTTCAAAGGATCAAACTTTACCATGACGTGGACTTCTGAATTTAAAAGATAATGTCTCAATTTCTGAGTCGCAAACACCAAGGCCAAGCATTGTCTTTCTATCGCAGAATATCGGGTCTCATAATCGAGTAAGGTATGACTTATGTAATAAACCGGACATTCCTTACCATCTTTATCATGTTGTGCCAACAATGCTGCGATAGCATGAGAGGAAGCAGCTGTATACAGAAGGAAGGGTTTAGAAGGTTCGGCAGGTTGAAGAATAGGAGGACTAGCCAAATACACTTTTAAATCTTCAAATGCTTGCTGACAATCCTCATTCCATTGAAAAGTGATATCCTTTTTAAGAAGTTGAGTAAAAGGAAAGGTACGATCCGCAAGCTGAGACACAAACCTACGAATAGCTTGAATCTTTCCTTGTAAGCTTTTAAGTTGAGACACATTTCTAGGAGGTGGCATGTTGACAATAGCATCTATTTTCTTAGTATCCACCTCAATCCCACGATGCGAAACTATGAACCCTAATAGTTTTCCACTATCCACACCAAAAACACATTTTTGGGGATTCAAGCGCATGTGATATTTACGAATTCTTTCAAAGATTTGACGAAGGACTTTAACATGATCCATGCGAAGAAAGGATTTGGCCAAAATATCATCAACATAATCCTCTAAAATCTTATGCATATAATCATGAAAGATAAGGGTAATCACTCGTTGATAAGTTGCACCGGCGTTTTTAAGTCCAAAAGGCATCATTATCCAACAAAACGTCCCCCAAGGAGTGGTGAAAGCAGTTTTGAATTGATCTTGAGGGTTAATAAAAATTTGATTGTAACCTGGAAAACCATCCATGAAGGATAACAAGGCATGTCCTGCCGTAGAATCAACTATCATGTCAATGCTTGGAAGAGGGAAATCATCTTTCAAGGAAGCTTTATTCAAATCTCGAAAGTCAGTACACATTCTTATTTTGTTATCTGGTTTAGCCACAGCTACAATATTTGAAATCCATGGGGAATAGTCAATAGGGCGGATAAATCCAGCCTCCAATAATTTTTCAATCTCAGCTTTAACAAGCAGAGCCACCTTAGGATTCATTTTTCGAATCTTTTGTTTCGCGGGCTTAACATCAAGAACTAAGACAATATTATGAGTAACAATCTTAGGATCTATACCAAGCATGTCAAAATATGTCCAAGCAAAGATCTCAGGGAATTCATGCAATAGTTCTTCATATTGTTTCTGTTCCTCTTCATCCAAACACTTTCCAATTTTAATAACTTTCTCTTTATTGCAAAGGTCCATCTTAACATCAGTGGTATCACTTATGAGAAGATTACTTTGTTGAGGAGTGTCCTTTAACTGAAGGAATTCTTTCACAATCTCATCATTATCAATCTCTTTTCCAAAATAGGCTTCAGTGTTCAAACAATAAGGGAGTCCCTTATTGTGATGAAAACGAGGAAGAGTGTCATAGGCTCCCAAGAACTCAGCTAAAGCATCATTGGTAGGGAAGATATCCAAAGCACAGTCACCCGAAGGATCCCCATCAATATACTCAGGGTGCTGCATTGATAGAGATGTAGAAATAGCATTAACACTAATGCATGGTCTTTTAGAAGCTTTAGTACGCCTGCAGGGATTATAGCCAAGTCCAAAGGCATAATTGTGAAAATTAGTCTCTAGAGGAACTCTTATCCCTTGTTCATGAGCACCACAACCTTTTCCATGATACCCATGCTTAGCAAAAATGTGAAAACCATGACCATAACGATCAGCCATTTCAGGAAGAGAAGCTGGTTTTTCATAAGACAAAGAATCAAACTCTTCATAATTAGAGGTGTGAGGAGAAGAAGTTTGAGAGGCGGCCACAAAATTATTACTCATAGATTCAGGTAAGGTTGATTGATTTTTAACTTCTTCTTTCTTTTCAACTTTATGATTTTCAGCTTCTTCCTTCTTTTCAATTTTAATTTCTCTAGAAGGAACCTTATATTCACCTACAAAGGTAGGGTTAAAATCAAGAGATCCCCAATCATCCTCTGCGAGAACCTTCTCAGGATCAAAATCCTTTTTATGTGTAGTTTCAAGTCGAGAAGGATCCTCTTCAGGAGCTCCAGACTCATCCAAAGAATTCCGATCATCGGAGAGCGAGGATTCATCGATAGGTTTCTTGTTTAAAGAGTCATCACTAGACGAGGATGGCTTAGAAGAACTCCCTTTGGAAGTAGATGTTTGTAGACAAGCTTGAAAATTAGTATCACCCATCAAAGTGTATGTCTTATTGTTATAAACGAATTTAACTTGTCTATGCAATGTAGAGGGGACAGCTTGCATGCTGTGAATCCAAGGCCTCCCTAATAACAAGTTATATGTTAAATTTCCTGGCATAACATGGATAGGAGTAGGCAAAGTAATAGGTCCTACTATGAGAGGTAAGGTGATGATACCTAATGAAGTCTTAGCCACATTGTCAAAGCCACGAATGGGATGAGAGTCAGGCTCAATAAGAGACGTATCCACATTCATCTTATGCAATAAATTAATGCTACACACATTAAGGCCAGAGCCATTATCTACTAGTGTTCGTCTTATAGCAGTGTCTTTCATGATAACCACAATCATCAAGGGATCATATTGTTGTTGAATTTCACTAGTAGGCAACTCATCTTGGGTAAACACAATTTGAGCTTTAGGATTCATCACAGAGTTAACAAAAGATGCTATATTACTAGATGTATTCGGTGGAGGAACATTCAAATCTTTCAAGGCATCTTGTAACATTCCATGATAAGCGGAAGAAGTTTGAATCAAATCCCAAAGGGATATCTTAGCAGGGGTAGCTTTAAGTTGTTCTATGAGATCATATTCCTTACCCATAACTTGCGAAATACGGGGAGCTTGAGGAAGAATTGGTTGAGGATTAGGAAGGGAAACTGGAATAACATGAGGAGGATTAGGTTTCCTATTATTTCTAGTATGATAAGTATGGGCAACCGCATGATAACTCTCTCTAGTTATTTGTTTAGCATAACTGTAAGGACTTACAGGTTTTCTTCCTTGCACGGTGATGATTGGTTTATTCGGAGTACGAAAGGAATCATGATCATACCTTCCTTGGACAGTAAGGAGAGGTGATTTAAGAACTTGAAAGGTGGGAGAAGGATAAGCACCTTGTACTTCAAAGAGAGGCTTATTATGTTCATTCAAGTTTATCATGTTAACCAATTTAGAGGCCTTGTTCTTGTTTAAAGATTTCGATAAAGCCACAAAGTCATCAAGAGCATCATCCAACAAAGCATGATCATATCGGTTAAAAGGTTTGTCTTTTGATTCAAAAGGAGACATCTCCTCATAGAGGGGATTATTGAAAACAACCATGTTACTAGATTCAGGGGAAGAGTTGATAGGAATGTATCCTTGAGAGGAATCATTCGACTTATCTTTCTCATCACACCTAAATGGCATAGTAACAAGGTTTATGAGTTTTTGGTAAAATGAAGGTTTGGCATCTTTAGGGTTTAAAAACTCATCTAAAGCTTCATCTAATTCATCTTGGCTATACTCATAATAATCATCAAAAGCATGAACATTTTGCAAATAAAAATCTGACATTTTGAAAAGATTGCATAAAATTTAAACACACAATGCAAAGAAACACACTTTTTTTTTTTTCTCTTTAATGAAAATGAAATGAAAACACACTAAATCTAGATCTATATCTAACAAATGTAATGCAAGAGGAAGCAATGATAGATTCATGTCGGGTTCACCAAAATGTGTAGGGGAAAAAGCGAGACTAGGTTAATCATGCCCTAATCCTACCTTTTGACACACATTACGGAATACGAAAGAGCCTAGAGATATCGCACAATTGGCTACTTCTTTTGGTGAAAGAGAGAGCCATGGGATATCTATTAGGATTTCTATTCCCTTGTTGAAATTGTAAGATCAAGTAATGCAAGTTCAAACCCTAATCCCAAAATGCAAGTATAAACTAATAACAAGATTGCAGAATTGAGATTAAACAATGAATAGCTATAAATACAAGGATGAAATAAGAATGCAGATGTGTACCCGGAGTTAAAATCGGACTGAAAATGTTTGAGACGGGGGCGCGGGTGCCACTATCCTGAAAACTGCACCGGAAACTGCTGTTCTGCACTCTGAAACACTGTCGAGAAGCTGTCTGAAAGCTGTCTGTCCGGAGGACCAGGGAGCCCAGCGCCTCTGTCCCAGGGACCAAGGCGCCCAGCACCCCTGTCCTGGCAGGACCAGGGCACCCAGCGCTCCTGTCCCAGTCTTCTGCTCTGCAATTTGATACAAAGTGTTGTCTCGATCTTCTCTCTCCGGATCTGTATCTCGCGGTGTCGTCCGAATCCCGAAACCTGCAATGATATCTGAAAAGCGGTGTATGGGTGGCTATATAGGGTTTTGCCTTAGTCAAACCCCCGCTTTGGTGATTTCCACCTCCACGAATAGCCAAGTTGTTTTGTAAAATGTATTGTGTGTGCAGACCTAGTGTGTGTGCAAGGTCCTAAAATGCAAGAAAGCAAACTAGAGCAACCTAGAAAGTAAACCCTAATTTCTTGTAAATGATAGTGTAAATGCTCTAAATCAAGATGCAATGTGATCTAAAGCATGAATAAATGATGTATTCAAAGCTTATGTAAAGACATGAAAACAACATGAAATCATACCCAACCCACAAGGGAGGAGTACAAGCCAATCTTCAGTCGGTAATCTCCTATTGTTCTTCAATGTCTTCCAAGCCCTAAGTGGATGAATGAATTTGATATATGCTTGATAGAAGGATGTTGAATGTTGTTGAAGTCTTCAAAGATTTGCTCTTTTGCTGCATATGAAGTTCCTGGAAACAAAAATCGGATCCCTTCAAATGAGGAAAGAGAGCTTTTAGGTATGAAACCCTAGGTCATAAATTCGTATTTTGGCCGACCTAGAGATTGAATATCCCGCCAATTTCTTGGGGTTAAGCTTTATTTTATGATTGGATCGTGCTCCTAAAATTTCGGGAAAAATGTCCAGGACCATGTTGCACTCCGGGCACCACGGTCCCGACAACTTTTCACCAAATTTTCAGGGCCATCGGATATGATGATTTTAGAGAGAATCCCGAAGTTACAGGTGATTTCAAGATGTGTTGACCCCGAAACCAAGCCCTCAAGTTCGAAATAGGACTTAATTAGGGTTTTTGATTAAGTGGTGTATTGGAGGAATAAAATGCGAAGGGCGCGCTTTAGTGAAAAGGGCCCAATTTTATGATGTAGAGAATGATGAAATAGGACCTTAGACCTAATTAATTTGATTAATTAAGTGATTAAGGAGAAATGCAATGCTGAATGTAAAATGCACTAAGGCGGGTGCTAAACTAGGTGTGAAATTGTACCACCCTAGCAAGTGTGTATAATTTACGATGCTACACTATCAAAGTGTGTTTTCTTTGGGTCTGAGGTTAAGTACCTTGGGCACGTTATTTCTGGTGATGGGATCTCAGTTGACCCATCAAAGATTAGGGCTATTATGGATTGGCCAGCACCTACTAGTGTGACAGAGGTCAGGAGTTTCATGGGCTTAGCAGGGTATTACCGACGTTTTGTCGAGGGATTCTCCAGAGTCACACACCCTATTACTTCTCTTCAGCAAAAGGGAAGAAATTTGAGTGGATAGAGAAGTACGAGAAGGGCTTTCAGGAACTCAAGAAGGCACTTACTAGCGCTCCTATCCTTGTTGTACCAGATCCTACAGCCGATTTCATGGTTTGTATAGATGCTTCTCTAGAGGGTTTAGGAGCAGTTCTTATGCAGGATGGTAGGGCCATAGCTTTTGAGTCTAGGAAACTTAAGACTCATGAACTTAATTATCCCACTCACGACCTTGAGCTCACAGCAGTAGTGCATGCACTTGTGAGGTGGAGACACTTCCTTTTAGGTCATCACTTCGAGTTGCATTTAGATCATCAAAGTCTTCAGTACATCTTCACTCAGCCGAACCTTAATGCACGTCAGAGGAGATGGATGGAGTTCTTGTGCGAATATGATTTTGACGTTCACTACATAAAAGGTAAGGAAAATGTAGTTGCAGATGCCTTGAGTAGGAGATGTCACGAGGTTTACACCATATCCATGGGCACGGATTTGAGAGACCTAATACTACAGCACTTGCCAGAGGATGAAAGGTATGCAGAGATTGGTCAGGTGATTCGATCTCAGGTTACTCTAGAAGGGAAATATGCGGATTATTCTTTGGAGTCCAATGGACTGTTACGCCACAGAGGGTGCATTTATGTACCTTCCTCCGAAGGATTGCGAGAGTTCATTGTCACGGAGGCTCATAGAGCTCCTTATGCAACCCATCCTGGGGTTAAGAATTTGCATGCTGACTTGAGACAGTTGTATCATTGGCCGGGAATGGGGCAGCTCATTGCTGAGATAGTAGCTCGATGTCTCGAGTGTCAGAGGGTAAAGGCGGAGCACCGCCATCCAGGTGGGTTGCTCCAGTCTCATGCTATACCAGAGTGGAAGTGGGATACTATATCCATGGATTTCATCATTGGTCTTCCTATGTCTTCTCGTCACCATGATGCTATCTTAGTGACAGTTGACAAGTTGACCAAAGTAGCTCACTTTTCACCAGTTCGTACTACATTCACAGCTCCAGCAGTAGCATAGGTGTTCTTGCGAGACATTGTTAGGCTACATGGCGTACCCCACAAAATTATATCTGATAGGGATTCTCTTTTCACTTCTTCCTTTTGAAAGTCATTGCAGGCAGCTATGGGCACTAAGCTCAATTTCAGTACAACCTATCACCCGGTGACAGATGGTCAGACAGAGAGGGTCAATCAGGTGTTAGAGGATATGCTTCGTATGTACGTCATGGATCATCAGACCCGGTGGGAGGAGTATCTTCCCTTAGTGGAGTTTGCCTATAACAATGGGCATCATACTTCTTTGGGGATGCCACCCTATCAGGCATTATATGGCAGGCCTTGCAGGATGCCCTTGAGTTGGGATCGCATAGAGGATAGAGTTGCTATTGGTCCTGAGTTAGTTCGGGATATGGAACAACAGGTGGATTCGATTAAGCAGCGTCTCAGAGAGGCTTAGGATAGACAGAAGAAATATGCTGATGCAAAGAGGATAGATCGTAGCTACTTGGTTGGAAACAAAGTTTTCTTGAGAGTGCAACCGCATAAGAGTCCAATCCGTTACGGAAAGGGTTCTAAGCTCGCACCTCACTTTGTAGGACCCTTTGAGATTCTTGAGAGGATAGGCCCAGTTGGCTACCATTTAGCTTTGCCACCTAGCCTGTCATGCATCCACGATGTGTTTCATGTTTCAGTTTTGAGAAAATATATCTATGATGAGTCTCACATTTTAGATTGGGATGCGTTGTAGGTGGAGTCGGACGGGCAGCTAGCTTTGGAGCCCATTCGCATTTTGGCACGACGGACGTTGTCCCTTCGAGGTCAAGAGCTGGACCAGGTTAGGGTCCAGTGGGATTGTTATGATGAGGTTACGGCTTCATGGGAGGACGCAGCACGTATGAGATCAGAGTAACCCCACCTCTTTGATGAACTCCAGGAGGAAGTTCATGCCTAGAGGGGGAGGATGTGAGGCCTCACCTCGACTCAGTCTGACATTTAGTGGATTTTATATTTAGACTATTATGGATACTTTATTTTGATGCATTTTGAGACTTAGAACTTATATGATTTCAGGATTTGGATAACATTGCTATGATTTGATGATTTACTTACATGCTTTATGAGATAGAACACTACATGATTGTTAGATAGGATGATATTGCAATGATAGATGTCGTTATTGAATTTGCAGGACTTTACTATGAATATAGAACTATGATGTATGGTTAGTTTATGTGAATTGGGATGAAATTGCTTATGTGAAATTGCTTGATAAAAGATGTATTTAATCTGTGCAAATGAAAATTTTATGCAAGTGATGATGTGTATTATTGATTTATATTATATATGGATATTTGGAAGTACTAATGTGTTAATTGAGATGTGCAGGAAATTTACCATGTGACCATGGAAAATTACGGAGAACCAAACCTAGACTTATGTATGTTCGTAAGCCAGGGGTTGTCTATTTGGAGAGACAACACCCTGTTTGTGTTGTATTTTATTTGTAACAGTATATGCTGCATGAGTGTTAAGTGTTATTTAAATTTAATGTGTAAAGACCACAAGAGACAATTTCATGTTTTATTTTGTAAAAGTGTTTTATTTGTGTCACTTGACACATGTGTGGATTTAAATTTAAATGTTTTATTTTTGTCTCTTGGTGGGAAAGTGTTTAACTATAGTTTTTCTTTAATAATATAATGTGTTGCCATAAATACTTTTGGAATATAATCTTTGGAGTGCTCAACATATGTTTGCCCCGAAAATAAACTTCAGAGGGGTTTAAAATGGGTTAAATGAACACCTAGGGGTAGTTTAATAGGGTTTCCTAAAGCCCATAAGGTATACCTAGGGGTTAGGGGTAATTTTAGGCAAGTTTCTACTTTTAAATGATCTTTTTGACGCTTTAAAAATTGGGTTTTTTGAGTCGTGCGAAAATTGAAAATTAGATGTTTAAATCTAATTGAGATTTTTTCCTATTCGAATGAGAGCCTTTTTGCATTCTGCTTTTCTTTTTTTTTTTGTTTTTTTTTAAAAACTTGTGAGAACTCAGAGAATGAGCTTCTTAAGCAAGATTTTGAGAATTTGAGGGTAATCACCCACTCTCCATTTTTGGAGACAAGAGAAATTTTGAAAAGAAAAAAATAGTGTTGGAATAGAAAATTTAACTAAGGGTAGAAGAAGAAGAATCATGGATTGGGCAGCTCTTCCTCAAATTATCAAAACTACCATTGGGCAGATTAAGGTTGGTTTGATTATTCTTTAAAATGGTTATTTTCTTGCATGTGTTTGAGTGTATGATTGGTGAAGAAATCTGAGTTTCTTGAATGGCTTGTTTTAGAATTTCATTTGAAAATTTTGCATTATGCTTGTTGTGTTTTGGGAGTTTTCTCAAGACCTCTTACTCTTGGGAGAGAAGAGGATCTTGTAGGTGGTAGCAGTGACAACCCTCGAGTGAGAGACTCTCGTTTGAGAGCGATCACAAGGGATCTTTGTGTGACCCTTGCTACATGGCCTGTTTGTGCAATGGCGGTCATAAGGAGGGATATAAGGCTAGAATGCCTTTGGGGGGCATAAGGAATAAGGGGTTGAGATTTTTGATGTATTTATTGTGCCATGAGGTGGCTACTTGTTTTTCCAAACTTACAGTTCTCCTCAGGGTAATGGTCCACTACCACCCTTTGAAAAGATCATCACCAAAGTGTGGTGCTGTGTAGCCAAGTTGGGAGTGTGCCTGAAAATCTATGTGTGTATTTTTTCTGTTTTCTTGGAATTTGCATGTTTGTTACCCATCTAGGAATTGGTTCTCTGAGCTCGGGGGTGGCTACCAGTTAGCCTAGGCTGGGAGGTGAGCACTCCGTGGTCATATTGTGTTTTATTATGCAGGAAAGTCAAGAGAAGAGAATAGGAACAGTGAAAAGATGCAGAAGATTATTGTTGAAGATACTTAAATCCATTTGCACTTATTTGTTTAAATTTGTTAGTAGAAATATACCTCATTCGTTGAATGAGAGGCAAGTTGTAATTTTGAGATAGGACATGTGATTTAATATTGTAGTTAAATAAAGAAACATCTTGTAATTTTTGTAGAATATCGATAGAGTTGTATAAAGCCAGATATGTTTCTATTTCTATTTTGAAAAGTAAAGGGTTGCTTGATTTGCATGCAAAAGCTTCTTTTGTAATATGAAAAAAAAAAAAAAATTCAGTCTTTAATTAATTTAAACTACATTCTGCTTGCTGAAAAATATGAGTTGTTTTTGCTGATAGATTTTAAGTATTTAAAAAAAAAAAAAAAGTGTATAAGTAGTTGTTTTATGAGTTGAGAAATCAATGAATGCTTTTATTCAGAATAGTATAATGTATTTAAAAAAAAAAAGTATTTTCCTAAGTTCGGAAGAAGAAATAAAAATATGTATAGTTCCGATGTGTTATGATCTAAAGCTTAGCAGTAGGTTTACTTCATTCTTTTTATGAGCAATTAAAATAATAAAGAGAGCCTAAGCTTAATTACCAATCAAATTATATATATATATATATATATATATATATATATATATATATATATATTTGTATTTTTTTTCCTTTGTATTTTGTTTTAAAAAAAAATTATAAAACATATTGGGAAATATATATATATATATATATATAAATATATATATATATATATATTTATATATTTATATAAATCCTTACAAAAAAAAGATTAAATTAAATTATTTTTTAAAGAAAAAAAAGGGCATTTTGGGCTGCGTGGGTATCGGTCGTATCTCACTGTGTGTACACACAGTGGGCAGTGCTGAAAACGCCGCCACTGTGTGGGCACACAGTGGGAGGCACCGAACGCCACCACTGTGTTGCCACATAGTGGCGCGGCACCCAGTGCCACCACTGTGTGGGTACACAGTGGGCGTCGCCCAGCGCTCCACTGTGTCACCACATAGTGGGCGGCGCTTGGTCCGCCTCCCTCGCTCGACCCGCCATGAACTTTAAATGCCGTCGTCCCTGCATCAAATCCAATCCATGGCCGCCGATGGACATTCGGCCCTGTGAGTATTGGTATAAAAAAATAAAATATTAAACCCTAGCCCGAGTAGGGCTAGGGTAAGTAAATAAAATAATATGTTTAAATTAATTAAATTAGAGCCATTTTATATAAAATAAAAAATAAAAAATCCCTAATTAGGGTTGGAAGGCATATTGACTATTATATTGGAAAGATATTTTTAAAGGATTAATATATATATACTGGTTATATTTTTGGAGTAAATATTTAATAGAGTTTTAAATATTTAAATACCTCCGTATGATTACTAATAGGAAGTAAAAGAAAGAGAAATATATAAATTTAAGAATAAAGCCTAGTCTTATAATTTTAAATGTATTTAATGTGATAAATACTTAATTTTGCCCTAGTTAATTTAATTAGAGCATTAAAATTTTAAAATGGATTATAAAAGGAGAAATTTAAACACTTTCCATTGAGGTTAGAATGGATAATTTTTAATTGGCATTCTAAAGGTGAGTAATAGCTACTCGTAATTAATTTTACCCTTGTAGATTTAATTATCCAAATTAAATGTCACTGAAAACGATTATTATAATCATCTAGATAAAAATGGATGTTTAGACTATATAGTCTTATTGGAGATTGAATTAATCTTCCTCTCCTATTTCTTTAACTTGATTGATTTAATAAAATTCAATGACTAGGTATCTCGTGGAGATAAAATTAAACCAATTAGATTTACGCAAATAGAATAAACAAATTATCGATGCTTGGTTCGTATCAGAATTAGCTTGATTATAGACATGGCAAATACCTTAACGCTTGTCGTGATAGCGAACTTTGTTAATTAACTAGTCGTTTTAAAAAAAAAATATTTCCGTTTTTGCCCTAAATTTTGGGCATGGTAGGATCTTCATTAGAATCATTAGTCACTCCTTCATCAACAAGATAACAAGATTTATCTTTATTCTTCTTAAATCTATATCTCTGATATTTAGGTTTAGGCTTGTATGTTCTCCTATCTTCTTCTCTTAGTCTAGCATGTCTATCAGGGCGTCTAGAAGCCATATGACCAATCTTATTATAGTTGAAACATTTAAAGGGTACTTTACCTTCATACTTACTTCCAACTAGACCTTTAGGCATTTTCCTAGCAAAAAGTGCTTCAAGTTCTTCAAGTTCTTCATTTCCTCTCCTTCTTTCCTCAAGTTATCTTGCATAAAAGGCTTACTAATTAGACTTGTCAAATGATGGTGCAGATGATGTTGATGCCTTAAAAGCTAAATCTATCTTTATAGTAGCAACAAGACCAAATTCCTCAATTTCAAAAGTTGAAAGTTTTCCAATCAATGTATCCCTAGTTACTTATGTACTAGGCATTGTTCTTAACTCATTTATAGCAGTAACCTTCATTTTATATGCCAGTGGAAATCCTCTTAAAACTTTTAAAGCAATTTCATCTTCACTTAAGGTTCCTCCACAACATTAAATATCCAAAACAATTTCATTAACTCTTTCCATAAAAGCATAAATCCTTTCATCTTCTCCCATTTTCAGATTTTCATATTTGACCTGGAAGCTTTCAAGTTTTACAATTTTGATTGTGGAATCTCCTTCATTCAATGTTTCTAGATGATCCCAAATAGTTTTAGCTTTTGGTCTATCTAATAATCCCATGATTTTCTGATCTATTAATGCGCTCAAAAGTCCTTCTCTTGCTTTGCAATCATTTTCCTCATCTTTAGCCAAGTTAGTTGGATTAGGCTTATTCTGAGTAGGAGTAGTATAGCCATTCTTTGTAACATCCCAGATGTCCTTTCCAATGCAATTCAGATGTGTCTCCATTCTGATCTTCCATATGCCATAGTTGGTTCCATCAAGTTTAGGATTGTCCTTCCTGAAATAGTTAGTACACATTGGATCTCCTCAAGTTGTTAAACTTCTACAAAAAAGAGGACTAGGCTCTGATACCAATTGTTAGGTCCTGGAGACAACTAGGAGGGGGGTGAATCAGTTGTCAAATAAATTCAAACCAAAAACAACTTAACCAACTTAATTCTTAATACCAGTAAACCAGTCTTTTATGACGATAGACAGTTTTATTAGTTAATTGCAATATCGGTAAAGATTAATGTATGAAATAGAAAGACAAAGTCATCCACAACACATAACACCAATATTTGTATGTGGAAACCCTATAAGGGGAAAAACCACAGTGGGAAACCTTACCTAGAATTAGATGATACTACTACAAATAGAATGTGTATGCAAATGAGATCTACACATGCAGAAAGGCCAAGCACCTAGAGCTCACTACTGAAACACAAATAGGAGTCACACTAACTAGAATTGGATGGTTAAATCCAATAAGGATGTACTACTCAAATTAGCATCTTTTTATGTTGGATTTAGTACCAGTGTAGCTCTGATTGTCTTCACAAATACCCTCCTTCAACCTTTAAATGATGTCTGTATGTATAGCTCTGCTTATTCTTGCATATACCTTCACACAATTATTTTTTGCATTCCTTATCTGATCTTACAAATAAGATCTTACATTTATATCATAACCTAAGACTAATTTTAGTAGGTTGGATCTAAAAGATATTACAATAGAATCAATTTACAAATAAAATAATGTCTGATGCAATAACCGATTCAACATGTCAACTTGATGCATTTACAACAATAATAAGACATTTTCATAGCGTGTCGTGCTCATTTGGAAAAGATAAACTTGTCCGTGTATAACCTGGACCTATTTGTCGGTAACCACAAATATGTAAATACAAATATGCCAATGAAAAAATCTCCAAGGAAAAGTGTCCAAACATTTTTTTTGACATAACTAGGTGTTTTCCATGCCATTCCAAGTGTCGATGAACATTATATCTTGTCGGTGTACTAGATACCGATGACTGTGCATAATTCACTTGCTTGTCGGTGAATGTTGTTGATTCTCCAACGTGTCAGAGTTGATAAGTGTTAGTAGGTGTTGACATCAATGAAAAAGCCATACCAAAATACCAACATCGAGAAGGATTTTGATTTATGTTTTATTTATGTTCATGATTGGTTCCTTGATTGTAATGCATTAGTGAAGGCTTTTCTCATGTATGAGGCCTTATGTATCCTATTTCATCCAGTATGTTCTTTATGATTCAATGAGCAATTTAATATCTTTGGTGAGCCTCCATTATTGTGGTTATGATGCTATTCTGATTTTTGTTGCACCCTAAGGTCTAGGTGCATGCTAGGGGGAGTGGGCTTCCAAGTGAGTGACCAAGATTGCAAGGGGGTAGAAAACCAGGTTGCCCGAGGTCTAGATCATTGGATATCTCATTGAGAGTTTGACATTGTAATCAAGTGATAACTTAATATAATAAATCTTGGGGTTGGGTAGAATAGGTCATCTTAATAATATAAGAAATGGTTTGTGAGCCCTTTGCCTTTCCCAATGGTGTAGATCTGGGATAGGATTGGGAAGGTCTTGGCAGCCCAAGTAAGCTAATCTCACTTAACCAATTAAGGTTGAGATGCCTCTGCATGTGCATCTAGGATGGTCAAAATGCATGCATAGGTTCCAATTTGTCACATGTGATGACATTATTTCCCTACATGTAGCTCCAAGTGCCTTGAGCCTTGTTTTATGTGTCGCCTCTGGAGGGTTTGTGTTTGGAGGTTTCATGTTTGGAAGTTAGAGAATGGATTCTATGTTTTGCATTCTTGCATTTAATACATTGTTCTTTCCTTATTTGTTAGTGTTAGACATCTCAAATAACCAGAGGACAACTGAGAGGTGGGGTGAACCAGTTGTCAATAGATTACAAAACTTTAAGCATTCAAATCCTTATTACCGAAACACATAAACCCAATACGAAAATGCATAAAGCTAATACCAGAATAACTAATATAGCAACTAAACATAAACATAAATCACATAACAGTTACCATTCATCCAGAACACATGACACTAAGATTTGTAGGTGGAAAACCTGGTAAAGGGAAAAATCATGGTTGGAATCCTACCCACAGTCAGATAATACTTTTGTAGTAAGTATGTGATTAAAAAATGAGGGGCCTACACATGGAGGAAGGCCAACACCCTAGAGCACAATACTCATCACAAAAGGAGCCTCATTGACTACAAAAGACATCGGACTACAATCCGGATTGAACATTGAACTGCAATAATAGCATCTCCTATGCTTGACTAAAATTTTGTTTAAGCTCAATACCAAAGGAATTAAACCTCTTCCACAAACCCAATTTGATCAGCTATGATCGATCAAAACCTCTGCATATAATTACAACATTAGTCGCACATAGATAATCATAATCCCATATACCCATGATCTACAAAGAGATCTTAATTATATTTATACCAACCCAGGACCTAAAGAATTAGGTCAGCCACCTAAAAGATAATACAATAAATTCATAACATAAACCCACAATCCAATGATCAACCAAGTCATCTTAGGCCAAAAACAATGTAAGCCAATTAGTAAATTTTGTTGGTAATGCATCAAGATCATCCATCAACACGTTACATTAACCGGTCCATAACCTAGATAACACCGGACCCAAAATAGGTCACCATAACCAAATCCAACACCACCAATTAACAGGAACACAAACAAAATAACTAACAACATCCCAAAATCCATCTAGAAGACACACCAACACCACTTATCATGTGCATCAAAAGATATTCAACAAAGCTCTCGTGTTAAAACCCTTACCGGTGACCAATAGGCTTACTAGATCAAATGATAGTATTGGAGTCATCAAATCCTAAACCAACTGATCATGATACACATCTCAATAGCATGAATGAAATATCCAAACCAATTCCATAAAACCAAAGCATACCAGAGCATACAAGATCAATATCATAATCCAACCACTCTAGGGAACCAACCAAAAATCGATAAATGACCAAAACAATCAGTGTTTCCATCAAATACAAAACATCAATGCAACATATAAACAATTCCTCCAGATTGCCAATAGTTAAGTGTTAGCCTAGATCTAGAGATTGAGTGGGATCTTGTGTCATCTCCTAGCATGGGGGGTGGTTCCTCATGGTTCCACATAGTCGGGCGCTTTGATGCCTTTTTCCATTGGGATGTCCTTTGTTGGATGCTCTTGCGTGGATGTGGATATCTTTTCTTCTTAGGTTTGGATGGATTGTTATTGCAGATTGATGTAAATGGTTATTATGACATAAATGTATTGATTCATGATGAAAATGTAATATAATTGAGAGCCATGCTCCTCATTATGTAAGGATATTGTATTCATGTAAATGATGGATAGCATTTTAGGAGAACTTAATGATGTAAAATGTGATATTAGTTTATTAATGGAAATATAATTATGAATATGTATATAGTCTCACGTAATAGTGGAATGTTATAGGTTATCTTTAGTTTATGATGATATAAATATATAGGTTATTGGCATTAGGAACATTTGGTTTTGGTATTTTAAGATGAACTTAAAAGGGATGGTTAATGTATGATTAGAAGATGGATATAATCATGCTATAGAGTAGTCAATGATCAAATATGCATGGAAAGAATAAATCATGTTAGAGGTAGTATGAAAATGTGCTATCATAGATATGATGTTTTTTTATTGCTTATGGTTAATTAGGTAATGGCGTTGGGGTGAACTCACAAAGCTGGTTCCGACTTTCGCCAACGAAGGAATTTGGTGAAAGTGGGAAGTTTATTTTTTGAGGGGTTCGAGCGAAATAGGCCTATTTGCTTGAATTACCCCTCCAATTTCGAGCAAACAGGCTTACGGTCGTGGGTTTGCTCGAACCATGGGTGGTTTTTTGGTTCAAGTGAACCCCCCCTTTGCTCGAACCCTTTTTCGATTAGTTTTTTTTCAAACTTTTATAAATAATGAATGTGACAGTTAAAGAGTCATTTTCAAACTTGTCCTTTTCTGTCTAGTGGGGGTTGAATCGAACAAGTCGTCAACATCACATCACCGAGCTTTGTCTGCAATAGCTAGCATCTTTCAGCAGCTAGCATCTTTCATATTTCAGTTTTCGACCTTTATTATATTAGGTGCACAAAATAACCCTTTGATTGGTTTAATAATGTCTTTCTTTATTAAATTAATAAATAATTTGTTTGCTAATTTATTTTTTTAATTAAATAATTGTATATAGTTATTGTTTTCCAACATTTTAGAAAAATGTTTGATAATTTATTTTTTTTCATTATTTTAGAAAAATGTTTGATAATTTAATGTTTTGACTCAAATGTGTCAATTTATTTTAAAATTACATAACTGTATATATGTTATTTTTTTCAACATTTTAAAAAATTGTTATGAAAAACATAGAAAACTAAGGTAGTAAATTAGAACTTAGAAAAACATTAGCTAAAAAAGAAAATTAGAAAAATGTCACAAACATAGATATAATAAATTAAATGTTATAAAAATTAATAAATTTTAATTTAAAAAAACATTAGAAAATTTAGATAACAAATTTAAACAAATTAGACAAAATAAATCATCTACAATGTGACCCATTTTCACATTCTATTAAACACACAACATGACCCCTTAAGACCACATATGCCCCTGATGACACTATACATTCCCTTCGGACCATATAGGATAACATATAACACACTAGTGTACATATGACATTACCTTTAGGATCACATAGTGTCCTAAGGGGTCATATATGGTCCTAAGGGGTCACACATGTGTTATAACACATGCGTGACCCCTTAGAACCACATATGACCCCTTATAAAATCCTAGTGTGAACGACATACCCATTAGTCCATCACATAGTGTTTTAAGGGGTCGTATGTTGTTCTAATGGGTCACGCATGCATTAATACATGCATGACCCATTAGTAGGTCATATATGACCCCTTATAACATCTTAGTGTACATATTACATTCCCCTTATGATGAGATACTGTCCTAAGGGGTCGCACATGTGTTATAACACATGTGTGACCCCTTATAAAATACTAGTGTGCATGATATACACCTTAGTCCATCACATAGCGTCTTAAGGGGTCATATGTGGTCCTAAGGGGTCAGGCATGCATTAGCACATGCGTGTCCCCTTAGTAGGTCACATATTACCCTTTATAATATCCTAGTGTACATATGACATTCCCATTAGGATCACATAGTGTCTTAAGGGGTCATATATGGTCCTAGGAGGTCACAAATGTGTTATAACACATGCGTGACCCCTTAAAACCGCATATGACCCCTTATAAAATCCTAGTGTGAACGACATACCCCTTAGTCCATCACATAGTGTCTTAAGGGGTTGTATGTTGTTCTAAGGGGTCACACATGAATTAATACATGCATGACCCCTTATAACATCCTAGTGTACATATGGCATCCCCCTTACGATCACATAGTATCCTAAGGGGTCACACATGTGTTATAACACATGTGTTATAACACATGTGTGACCCCTTAGAACTGCATATGACCCCTTACAAAATCCAATGACATACCCCTTAGTACATCACATAGTGTCTTAAGGGGTCATGCATGTATTAACACATGCATGTCCCCTTAGTAGGTCACATATGACCCTTTATAACATCCTAGTGCACATATGACATTCCCATTAGGATCACATAGTGTCCTAAGGGGTCATATGTGGTCCTAAGAGGTCACACATGTGTTATAAAACATGTGTGACCCCTTAAAACCACATATGACCCCTTATAGAATCCTAGTGTGAATGACATACCCCTTAGTCCATCACATAGTGTCTTAAGGGGTCGTATGTTGATCTAAGGGGTCACGCATGCATTAATACATGCATGACCCCTTATAACATCCTAGTGTACATATGACATCCCCCTTATGATCATATAGTATCCTAAGGGATCATATGTTGTCCTAAGGGGTCACACATGTGTTATAACACATGCGTGACCCTTTAGAACTACATATGACCCCTTACAAAATCCTATTGTGAATGACATACCCCTTAGTACATCACATAGTGTCTTAACGGGTCCTATGTGGTCGTAAGGGGTCACACATGCATTAACACATGTGTGTCCCCTTAGTAGGTCACATATGATATTCCCATTAGGATCACATAGTGTCCTAAGGGGTCATATGTCGTCCTGAGGGGTCATACATGTGTTATAACGCATGTGTGACACCTTAGAACCACATATGACCCCTTATAAAATCCTAGTGTGAACATCATACCCCTTAGTCCATCACATAGTGTCTTAAGGGGTTGTATGTGGTCCTAAGTGTGCATGCATGCATTAACACATGCGTGACCCCTTAGTAGGCCACATAGGACCCCATATAACATCCTAGTGTACATATGACATTCCCTTTAGGATCACATAGTGTCCTAAAGGGTCATATGTGGTCCTAAGGGGTCACGCATATGTTATAACACATGTGTGACCCCTTAGGACCACATATGACCCCTTATAAATGTTGGCATATGCACACTCCAATGAAACATTGTATGTGATTGAAGGTTTTTTCATTGATGGCTACCTTGCAATCTTATGGCACCGACAAAGACATTATATCGGCATCAGCAGATCACACTCTACACTGGCAATCAGGACACCGACACCAACACAGAAGAAAGGAAGTATACCGGCACAAAGGCCGATAGGACTTTTGTTATATAATATTTTGTTTATTATTGTAAGCCGACTTGGCAAATTGTAAAATGACTCTTATATATAAAAGAGATCATTGTAGACATTTTGTAATGAATAACTAGAAGCATTAAGGAAAATATTAGTCAGACCTAATGTGCGAAATATAGGTAAAGGGGTATATGTAAAGAACAGAGTAGGAACCAGTACTGAATCAGGCATCGAAGATGCTATTGTAAAGCAGTACAAGATATTGGATTTGTATAATCCTTATTGTAAGTTGATGAGACTTCCCATTGAGCAGTGAACTATAGGCACTTGGCCTTCCCACATGTGCAGGCCCCTATTGTAAGTAATAATCTCTTATTGGCCAGTGAGTGAATATTGTGGGTCACAAATCCCACTGAGGTTTTTCCCACATTGGGTTTCCTCGTTCATGTGGATGTACTTGATTCTATTTATTGCATTATTTCTTGCATACCCATACACTGTTATATTATGTTCAATATATTTTATGTTAGGAAATTCTATTCAATGGGTAGATATTGATTCACCCCCCCCTCTTAGTATCTTTGGGACCCCTAACAATTGGTATCAGAGCTTGGTCCTCTATTTTCAGAAGCCTAACAACTTGAGGAAGATCTTGACATTGGTAAAGATGGAAAATCTGATGAAGCAACTTGAAGGAGCTCTTATAGACTATGATGCAGAAAAATTGAAAAATATCAAATTAGAAGAATATTTAAGGGTAGCTCACGATATCATTCAGGCACTTCAAGAAAATTTTATTGTTGCAAGAAATAAGATAAGAAAACTTTGTGAAAAAATAAAAAATGAGAATGATAAAAAGGAATCACTTAATGATATGATAAGCAAGTTGAAACAAGAGATCATGACAACAAAAAATGAAATGTAGGATATGACTATGAGATTTTGCAAAGAGATTGAGGATAGGAAGAAGAATAAAGAAGAACTGACTAGAAGACTAAGTGATGCAGCAAATGAAAATACAATACTTAGCTACGAAAATGACATGTTGAAGATAGATCTGATGCATACTCAGAATGACTCAAATGAACTGATGAGACAAAAAGAAATCTTAAAAAGAGAACTGGAAACTGCAAATCAACACAAAGAAAAATTCAAGAAAAATTCAGAGGAACTTGGCACCTTGCTAAAGAATCAAAAACCTAAAGGTGACACTTCTGGAATTGGCTTTGAAGTTGGTGAAAGCTCTAGTACTGCAAATACTCAGGATCACAACAAACCGGTAAGACAACCTAGTGCTTATAAATTCAATGGAAAATGCTTTAACTGTAATAATTATGGTCATAGAGAAAATGAATGTAGATCTAAAAATTATCAAAATATCAACACACCCACAAGTCAATGTTCTAAATGCAACAAAGTAGGTCACAACTCTGAAAACTACAGAATGAATGTGAGATGTTATGTTTGTGGAAGATTTGGATATTTATCTAATCAATGTAGAACACAAATTGGCATAGGTTATGGAAAAGCTATTCAGAAAAATAATGTAACTTGTTATGCATGTAACAAGATTGGGCATATTGCTAAATTTTGTAGAAGTAAAGGAACACCAATAGACAACAAAAGTTCTAGCTTGAAAGGTAAAGAAAAAGTTGAAGAGGTTAAGAAAGAATTCTCAAAATAATGGATTAGGAAAGCTGATCTAAATATTGGGAATACTCCTCCACCGGTAGAACCAACCAATGCTTCACCAGTAGGATAGAGTGATGCTTCACCAACAAGATAGAGTGATGCTTCAACAGAAGGATAGAGTAGTGCTCAATTGGCAGGAATTTCTTCACTAATTGAAGAAAATTTCCTTGAGGGTTTAGTAATCTAATGACACATGTGCTATTATTCCCTCGATTAGAGATTAGAAGTTGAAAATTACCTATTACCAGCAAACAATGTTAAGTGAATACTTAACCGGCATGCAATTAATGTGTTAGATGGTGAAGAGACATTATAAATTAAAGGTTTTGTCTCCATTTCATTTCACTGTGATTTCAAATTTTTGAAGAGCGTGAAGACTCCAAGCTAAGGCATTTTGAGCAAGAAGCAAGCACACTCCAAGCAATCATCCATCCAAGGTAGTAAAAGGTATTTAATCATGACATCCACCTTTGCAATTGAATACATAGAAAACCCTACTATTGTTGAAGTAATAAAAAGACCTAGGCCCGTATTTTAGTTAGTTCCCAAGATAGCAAAAAAGGATGATACCTTAGGTGCTTTTTCTCAAATTCCTAAGTGAGTTGTATATGCTGAAGACCCTAGAATGTACATCCACCGTAACATTAAAGAGTTAGGAGATGAGGAAATCAAAACCATGTATAAAACTGTGATATGCGATAATACTGGCAATATAAAGGATGAACACAAGATCATTGAGACCCTAGGATTTATAGAGATCCTTAGCATTCCTGAATTTCCAAAGGATGTGATTAGCATAGTTTTAAGTAGGGTACATGGAGAATTTTTCTGGTTAGATGCAATCCATAAGATCACCAGGGAAGCTGTGAAAGCTATCATAGGGTTACCGATCACCGGTAAAAGACCAGATAAAACCAAGAAGGTTTCCAATGACCTAGTTATAAACCTAACTGGTGCAAAATTCGACAAGAGGTCTCTAAGGGTTAATGATTTAAAAGATATCAATGTGAGATTCATCAGTATGATATTAGGGTATAAAGCTACTCATGTTAATAGACTTAATTTAGTTTCAAGTTTATGCATTAAGAGTGCTTATGATATGGTCACAGATAATGCAAAAATTGACATATGTGAGTGGTTAAAGGATGAATTAATTGACAATCTTGGAAAGATCAAGAAGAAGAAAGGAACTTTTAGATTTAGAAATTTGTTTGTATGCCTAATGCTACACATAACAAAATAGGTTCCTGGTATAGGTTACAAAAAACTTGGATATGACATACCAATAGGCAAACAATTCACTAAACTATTCAATAACATGGGTGAGAACAAGGAAAACAATATTAATGACTTCTTTCAAGCATTAAAAGCCAAAATGAAGAAAAGAGTAAGGTTATCACAGAAGATTGTAGACAAATACAAAGATGATATATGCTTTGTCATCAAGAAAGATGAAATCTGGATGGAAGCGATCATCCCAAGGACAATTTGGGTAACCGAGATGGGCTATGAAATAGATGATCATATAGTTGAAACATATGCCAAAGCACTTCTGGAAGCCCCCAGAGAACCAAAAGAAGTATTTGGTAGTGCTGAAACCATAGAAAGCCAAATTCAATCAAAGAAAGGGGTGAAAAAGGTTGAGGCAGTTGTAAGGAAAGGGTCTAGACAAGCAAAAGCCATTAAGGAAGATGTATTGAAGAAAACCAACATAACAGAGGATGAGTTAGCAGCTCCACAGCCTAAAACTCACCTATCACTGGTAGGTACTTCTTCGGGAAGTGACATGCCTGCAACTTTTAAAAGAGTTGTAAGGAAAAGAGATCCCCCACCGGCAACCACACCTTCACCTAAGAGGACAAGGCAAAAGCAACAAGTAGTGAGATCTCTAGTTAGAAAGGCCACACCAAAGAAGAAATTAACACCCAAGAAGAAGAAAAAGACAAACAAAGACTTGGCCCCTCTTGATATACTGTTAAATGAAATCATAGAGGAAGGTAAATTGAAGAACATAAAGAAAATATATGACACTCTAACAGCTGATGAGAAAGAACAAGTTGAAAATAGTGTTATATTGCACATGGATATGTACAAGAAATTTTTGATGGAAGTAGTCAATGAATTACCAGATGATTTATTCAAAAGACTAGAGGCAAGAAGACAGGTAGTGATAGAATTGGATAAGAAAATAAAAATTGAAAAGTTACTTGTTGTATATCCGGTAAACTCTCCACAAGAAATTGATGATTTGATTGCAAAGGCCAACCGGTCAGTATTCTCTACTACACACCGACATATTTCACTAATGGTAGGAAGAGTTAATGTAGTGACAGAGGAAATAGAAGATGGATGGGATATATTCCTGGTTGAGAAAGAAAAGCGGGAAGAATACAGGAACCCCAAACCTATAAAGGTATATCAGAAGATAAAGAGAAAAAGATAGAGATAGAGACACAGACTGAGGCAATGAAACATACAAAGAAACAAATAGAGCTAAAGGCTCCAGGACAACAACAACCAAAACAAGTACATAAGGAAACAGTGCCACCAACAACTAGTGAAGTAGGAAAACCAGTGCTTAAAGAAATGCAGACACAAACAGACCTACCAAACGTCAATACAAGCTTGGTTACTTCCACTGGTACTCAGATTGTTGGATCATCATCAAGATATAAATCAACAAATGTGACTGAGGTGTTATTAGATTCTATCAAGAAAATAACCAACTGCAACTCACAAGCTTACAAAGTAATTGATGATTCCATACCAATTTTGAAGGTAATAGCTCCCAACTATAATATAGATAACAAAGATTCTTTAGGACAATTGGATACACTGTGTAAATATATCTCAGAAAACATTGAGAAAATAAAGGAAGATTCAGTGAAGGATAAGGTAGAAATTGAAAAACAGAAATTCTTTGATGAGCAAATAAAGAAGTGTAATAGAGATTTTGACACACTTCTACTAGAATTATGTAATTTGTTGAAAGAGTACAAAAATTTGTACAAAGATACTTGTAAAACAAACTTTTTGACTGTAGATATAGACAAGAAAATGAGCAAGGTACAGGATGAGATAAATAAACTTGCAGACAGCTTTGTCAACTCACCTGATACACTATCAGTTTTTGAAGAGAAGATAACAAATTTTGAAGAAGAACTACTCAAATTGGAAAGAGAGAAAGAAAGAATAATAAATAAGGCAAAACATTTGAGCTCTAAACTAAGTCCAAGATTGGACTATCAGGCATCTCTGTGGAAGGAAATTTTTGAGGCATTAATACAACGAAGCAAAACACCAACAAAGCATTTACAACATCTCACCGGTACAGTGAAGAGAACAGAGACAACAATAAAGGATAGCAAAAAGTTTATGGATAGTATAAACTTGATTTTGGGAGACCTTTTTCAAATTATAACTACCCAACTACAAGGTTGAAACCACAAACTCTACTGACATCTTGACAACCTTTTTCATTGATGCCAAAGGGGGAGTAGTGGGATGAGAAAATTCAAATCACAGGAATCATATGCTCAGGGGGAACACACACATTTTTGGTAACATTTTTTGGACTACACATTTTTGGATACTTTTTGAAATTTCTCATGAGTGTTGCCATCAATGCCAAAGGGGGAGATTGTTGGCATATGCACACTCCAATGAGACATTGTATGTGATTGAAGGTTTTGTCATTGATGGCAACCTTGCAATCCTATGGCACTGGCAAAGACATTATACTAGCATCAGCAGATCACACTCTACACCGGCACTCAAGACACCAACACCTACACAAAAGAAAGGAAGTATACCAGCATAGAGGTCGACAGGATTTTTGTTATATAATATTTTGTTTATTATTGTAAGCCGACTTGGCAAATTGTAAAATGACTCTTATATATAAAAGAGATCATAGTAGAAATTTTGCAATGAATAAGTAGAAGCATTAAGGAAAATATTAGGTAGACCTAATGTGCGAAATATAGGTCAAGGGGTATATGTAAACAACAGAGCAGGAACCGGTACCGAATCAAGCATTGAAGATGCTATTGTAAAGCAGTACAAGATATTGGATTTGTATAATCCTTATTGTAAGTTAGTGAGACTTCCCATTGAGCAGTGAGCTCTAGGCAGTTGGCCTTCCTGCATGTGCAGGCCCCTATTGTAAGTAATATTCTCTTATTGGCCAGTGAGTGAATATTGTGGGTCACAAGTCCCATCGAGGTTTTTCCCACACCGGGTTTCCTCATTAACATCTTGTGTTATGGTGTGCTTTTCATGTGGATGTGCTTGATTTTGTTTATTGCATTATTTCTTGCATACTGATACACTTTTATATTATGTTCAGCATGTTTTAAGTTAGGAAATTTTATTCATCGGTTAGATACTGATTCACCCACCCCTCTCAGTATCTATGGGACCCCTAACAATAAAATCCTAGTGTGAATGACATACCCCTTAGTCCATCACATAGTGTCTTAAGGGGTCATATGTTGTCCTAAGGGGTCATGCATGTATTAACACATGTGTGACCCCTTAGTAGGTCACATATGACCCCTTATAACATCCTATTGTACATATGACATTTCCCTTAGGATCACGTACTATCCTAAGGGGTCATATGTGGTCCTAAGGGGTCACGCATGTGTTATAACACATGTGACCCCTTAGAATCTCATATGACTCCTTATAAAATCCTAGTGTGAACGACATACCCCTTAGTCCATCACATAGTGTCTTAAGGGGTCTTATATTGTCCTAAGGGGTCACACATGCATTAACACATGCATGACCCCTTAGTAGGTCACATATGACCACTAATAACATCCTAGTGTACATATCACATTCCCCTTAGGATCACATAGTGTCCTAAGGGGTCATATGTGGTCCTAAGGACTTAGAACTACATATGACCCCTTATAAAATCCTAGTGTGAACAACATACCCCTTAGTCCATCACATAGGGTCTTAAGGGGTCGTATGTTTTCCTAAGGGGTCACACATGCATTAACACATGCGTAATCCCTTATTAGGTCACATTGGACCCCTTATAACATCCTAGTGTACATATGACATTCCCGTTAGGATCACATAGTTTCCTAAGGGGTCATAGGTGGTCCTAAGAGGTCACACATGTGTTATAACACATGCGTGACCCCTTAGAACTGCATATGACCCCTTAGAAAATCCTAGTGTGAATGACATACCCCTTGGTCCATCACATAGTGTCTTAAGGGGTCGTATGTTGTCCTAAGGGGTCACACATGCATTAAAACATGCATGACCCCTTAGTAGGTCACATATGATCCCTCATAACATCCTAGTGTACATATGACATTCCCCTTAGGATCACATAGTGTCCTAATGGGTCATATGTGGTCCTAAGGTGTCACACATGTGTTATAACACATGCGTGACCCCTTAGAAATGTAGATGACCCCTTTTAAAATCCTAGTGTGAATGACACACCCCTTATTCCATCACATAGTGTCTTAAGGGGCCGTATGTGGTCCTAAGGGGTCACACATGCATTAACACATGTGTGTCCCCTTAGTAGGTCACATATGACCCCTTATAACATCCTAGTGTACATATGACATTCCCATTAGGATCACATAGTGTCCTAAGGGGTCATATGTGGTCTTGAGGGGTTACACGTGTTATAGCACATGCATGACACCTTAGAACTACATATGGCCCCTTATAAAATCCTAGTGTGAACGACATACCCCTTAGTCCATCACATAGTGTCGTAAGGGGTTGTATGTTAACGAAATACCCCTTAGTCCATCACATAGTGTCTTAAGGGGTCATATGACATTCCCCTTAAGATCACATATTGCAGATTTAATAATTTTATAATCATATGGGCCCAAATTACAAAAGTACAATGACCTCTTTTTTTTTTTAGATATGGAGTTCAATAACAAAAAAATTGTCAAAAAATTTAGAGATATGTTGCGTTCCATGTTATATATCATGTTCTTGAATTTTTTATGTATTTCAAAGATTTAAATATACATGTGTTAGATCTCTCTATCTCTTTGAAATATATGTTATCTCTAGATCTAAAATGTATGTTATCTCTCTCTTTGAAATATTTGAGTTTTTTATGTATTCTTGAAGATTTAAATTTTTGAAAATGAAAATGCTCTCTCTCTGCTTATGTATTTATTTTAACTTTATGACATGTACCTAGATAGATGGCATCCTAGTAAAGACCTTCACAGGCTCCTGATTAGGATCCACCTGCGCAGGCTCCTGATTAGGAGCCACACATTGATGATGTTGATCCTCCATAGTAGGATCCCCCCTTGCCTGCCAATTCTACTATTTTCCAGTACAGTTTTCATGAGTTCCATATGTTGAGGGCTATATTAGATGACCCCCATACCGATGGTGTGTACAAGAGTACATGCACATCCATTTTTTATAGTTTGTGGACATTGAGGGACCGCTTAGTTTCTCACACTTCAATCTCACCTGAGGTTATAGAGGATATATATAGATAGTTGAGGAGTGAGGTGAGGGGTCCTCATTCTTTTGCTGATGTGGTGGGGGTGGTCTTGAAGGAGACCATCAAAGAGAGATGCTTTCCACAATATTAGGAGAAGAGTAAGGTGAGGGGATATTAAGTCACCAGATGTATCGACCCATAGGTTGCATCATTGATTTACCCACGCTTCTTAGTTGCCCATGGTCATTATCCTAATAATGACCAGATACCATTATACTTTGCACAGTAGGTATTTGCCAAGGTTCATTGTCAGACGAAACCAAACTACCTTGATATTCCAGGATATTATAGACAAGGAAGGGGCAGGATTGCTGATAGATATGCATATCGTAGGCGTCATAGAGCTCTGCCTAGACACAGGGACCTTCTTGGCCAGAGATTTCTTGCAGTAGTCCCATCCATGGCCCCAATAGCGGATCACATTGTGATTGATTCTTAGAGAGAAGCAATTGATAGGATTGGACAGATTGCATCAACAACAACCACCATATCTTTTGACAGGCTGGGCAGATATATGATAAGTCGACCACGTTTGCGATCATCCACAAGTCATGCATCTTCTAGTCAGGGGGGGGCTTTAGATTTAGATGATCGGTATATTAGTACTGGCATCCCCTCCCCAGATAAGTAGGAGATATAGTCAGAGGTAGTAGATATGTACAAATGTCACAATATTTAGCCGAGGACCTACTACATGCTTATAGTTTTATTTCATCTCAACTTGGGATACCATTGGCTGATGTTAGAGAGGAGATTCTCAGAGATGGTCAGGCTACAATGGCATCAATGCATAGCCTGAGGTAGTCACAACATTCTCATCACTCTAGGCATGCTCCAGGCACTGACCCACCTACAGATCACTCTATTGCTGTAGAGGAGGAGCTATGAGCTAATCAGGTCCATATCACATATGAGGGCCGCTTGGATTCATTCGAGGAGGAGATATGAGCTGATCAAGTCCATATCACAGATGAGGGTTTGGACTCATTTGAGGAGCAAGTGAGAGATTTGAGCCATAATGGGTTTATAGACATGCTACTATAGTCAGACACTTCATCCACGATACCCACTCATCTAGTTAGCCCCTTGCACTCCTCAATGATACGTACAACTAGAGAAAGATATGCAAGTATGAGTGATGTTGTTGATATGATCATGGGATAGGATCAGACTATACAATCTACTCTAGGTGATACATAGGTATGTACATGTGCATGTGCATTTAAATTTTTAGAAGATATGTGTATACATGAAAATTTGTAGGATAAATCTATATATATAGATCATGTTTAATAAATAATCCAGTTCTAAGTTTTAATTTTTAGATCATTTAAATTGATCGTGGACTAATCCTTAAATTGACAGTTAGCTCATGTCACTCCTTGCTTGAGCTCTGAGCATGTGCGTAGGAAAGATTTTTTAGTTGTTGTTAGTGGACAGGTTAGTTATGGTTTTTGGTACATATATGTACATGTATGTATACATGAATGTTACAATTTATATTTAATTTTTTATTTAAATCTACTTGAATTTGATGTACATGCACGTCTAGAGAGATAGATATATTATATTTAATATTTAAATAAATTCTACCTTTGCTAGAGTCTCCCTCAAAAGGTCGCTCAGTTCATAGCTGACATGATCCCTATTGATTTGCTCCAGACTTTATAGCTCATTTACATTTATCTTTTTATAGACTTTCATATTATATATATATTCATGCACATACATGAAGTTTAGACTAGACTATACTTTATACCTGGTTTGTGTTTGATCAAATTATATATATTTCATGCATGTATATGGAGTTTAGACTAAATTATATACTTTATACCTTGTTTGTGTTTGATCAAATTATATATATATTTCATGCATAAATGCAGTTTAGACTAGATTATACTTTATACCTCTTTTGTGTTTTATATAGATTATATATATTTCATGCATTATGTATGAAGTTTATAATAGATTATATTCTTTAAATACTTTGGTTACATGTTTGATTAGATTGTATATTTCATGCATGTATGAAGTTTAGACTAGATTATACTTTATATCTCTATTGTGTTTGATCGGATTATATATATTTGTTGCATCATGTGATATGAAGTTTAGACTAGAGATTATATCTTTCATGCACATGTACATGTTAGATTATATATTCCATGTGCACATGTACATACATGTTGGATTAAATATATGTACTTTATGTTCAATGGACTAGACTGGATTATATATATATATCATGTGCACATGAAATAAATACTTATGTGTACACTTTAAATATATATATATATATATATATATATATATATATGATCAAGACTGCATGTATGTTCTCTAAAACTTTCAAATTTATATATATATGATCAACAATGCATGTGTTAGAGCTAAAACTTTAAATTTTAAACTACATGTAACACGTATGTACATACAGTAGATATGCATTAAAATTTAAAAGAAAATGTTCAAACAAAAGAGTATATGGATAGTCCAATGAACAATATAAAAATCACACTTGAAATAATTAATATCAAATGAACAAACTAATCCTAATAGGTCATGTATTGAATAGTTCACATGGTATGTGCTTCTAGGTATGTATACTATAGTTAATTAGTTCACAACATGTACATGTCCTAATTACACATGTCTTAATTCCATATATCAATTTTACACATGTACATATTACATTCTAATTTAAATATGCATTTTTTAATTAAATTATTTTAACTAGTGGTCCTTACAAATTACATGCTTTTAGATTTAGATACAATACCTTATAAATACAAATTAAACATGCATTTACACATGTACATACTTGGATTAACTTTGAATACATCCTAATTTGATATAATTAAAAATTTCATGTATTTAAAACTCAAAAAATATTTATCCAAGTTTCAAAACAAGTTAAGAGATCTAGAATTTATCTTGAGTATTAATTCAATTCATGTGCATTGAACCACATGTGTACTTTGCATAACTAAATATATATAGTTCATACCACATCAAGTGGTTTAGAATGCTCTTCAATAATACTTAATATTTTGTCATGACCTTCACTATCTAGTCTCCACTTTTGAGACCACCCTCGACGTGGAACTGTTTGAAGAATTCAGCCAATAGCAATGACCAAGTGACTATACTGATATACCTTGTTGTCAATTTGTTATTCAGTGAAATGAATCCCATGTTGAACAATTTTAACTTGTTTGAAATATGTCCCTTGCACTACAACTGAGCCTGCATGTACATGTATATAAGAAACCCGAGAAATTAAAAATTTCCACGTAAGTGATTTGTACATACATATTCATATTAGTTCAAACCTGTGGGAAATGACATTCCATCACTCATTTCAGATTTTGATAACTTGTTTCTCTCTTCTATGCAATGCAATAAATAATAACTAACACCTTCTATATTTTCATCTTTTGCTATGACTGCAAAAATATGTCCTGCAATTGGACACAAGTTAAATAAATTCTAACTTACATATCATTTTTAAGGAAATATTTACATGTGTACATCATATGTACCTTTTTTAATCAATCCTGAAATATGATCATAATCACTAGAAATCAAAGGAATTTCTTCAAAGTTTTCATCCCCATTTGAATCCTCATATGTGTCAAAAAAATCTAGTGGCACCAATTTCCATTCACTAACATATCCAAGCTCTTGGTCCTTGCAATCAACATAGTTTTCAAAAATGCATTCAGAACAAAAACATGAATAGTCCCTAGTGTATGATGTCCATGGGCGATTATCTGTACTCATGACACAATGTAAATATCTTATCCTCTCCAGGCTCTTGCATCCATGCATTGATCTTGTATCCAAATCTACAAAATGTAAATGTGTACAGAAATGTACATGTAGATCAAGTTGTTAAATTGAAACATTTGAACTAGGAACATGTATTTTTTAAAAGATTAAAAAAAATTAAATAAAACACTAAAAGAGACCACGTATCGGTTATCTCCCAAAACACTCTATATGGAATGGGTCTGTATGTTCTTGATGATGATTCCCCAAGATAAATAGGTTGCTCAAAGTGTTTCTCACACTATTGAACAACATCATTTGCATTTCTATACAATCTCCTATGTACTTTATTTGATGCTTTCATAGAGAACGTTTGATATAAGCTCTTGCACCATCATGTTCACCCTTTCCATGACCACTCTCAAAAAAACTCCAAACATGTGGTATTTTGTCATTTTGATGATATCTAAATAGTGCATAAAATAGCCTCGAAGATTTGAATTGTGTCGCAGATACATCAGACCAAACAAAATGTTTAACTATTGCTATGCCTCTATCTTTCAAATATTCAAAAAACTTCTTAGAGCAATGTTGTACAAAAAGTGTGTCATGCTCCTTATCATCACTGATATAGAAGTGGTACTCTTTCTTAATGACACAATTTTCAAATGTACTATCAATACCATCCAAATTCATCTGTGCATGTCAATAACACACACACACCAAAACAATGATTTGCTTTGAAAAGTAATACTCTGATTGAATCTCTTTTTGATGTGCAAAAGAGTAATTCTCTGCGAAGTCAACTACAGATAGAATAGATCCAAGTGGGAAAGTGTCTCTTAATATTTTAAATTATTTTTCTTGCCACTTGGAAAAAAAACCATGGCATATGTATGGTTTTATCAACTTACAAAAATTTTCCATAAATGTTGCAATAGGTATTTTCTCTTCTACATAATCTAGCCTTGTAGATTCCTTTCCAAATTTTGTTTCAAATTTTTGGTACTTGTAACTCTTGCAATTTACCATCTTCCTCATGTTAGTATCTTCATCTCTCAAAGGCAATTTAGCCAAGTCCCCACATGTTCCACAAATTCCTCTTATGCAATTTATTTGACCGGCTGCATTATCATCTGATTTATCATATAAGATGGATGCTATGAATTGACTTGTTCATTTAGGAGGATCATTTTCATAACCATCACTATCTTCTCTAATCTTTTGAAACACCTAATAGTACAAGTCAAATTCAATGTGATAACAATAACAACAAGTTTCGAAAAATTTGTTTAACTTCACATAATTTGGCCTTAACCGTTCAAACATGGTTTGTCCAATATTTATATGAGGGTTTGTTTTAGTAAACAACACATACAATTCATGTTTTGTTGTGTCTATCCAATGTTTTACATGGAGATCATAATGATCAGGACCAATCCTTTGCTTGATAACATCTCTACTATTTGATGAAGGACAAGTATTATCATTCCAAAAACTTGTCACAAAGTTCCTAACAACATCTTCAATTCTATCAGAATGAGGAGCTCTACACATAATTGCCCAATTCCCTTCTAAGGTAGTATCATCCAAAATCTTTCTCCTTCTAACATATTTAGATATTGTCCTTCTAATAAAACCAAACTCAGATGATAGTGAAGAGATTTGTCTTTTTTGAGGCAATCTTTCATTTACTAAAGATGTCAACATCACTCTTCTTGAAATGGTCTTATCTAGTTTTCAAAATTTTTTACCAATGTTCACCAAACCTTTCTTAACATTATCAACAATAGATTTTTGTAGCTAAGATGTTTTCCTCTTTTGACTTGTTGTATCTATACCCAACAATTTCAATGGATCTATTAAGTCTTTATGAGTAAGTAAAATTGATAACAATTGAGCTTTTTCTAGTGTAGTGTCAAGATTGTTGAAATGAGACATTATTTATTTTGCACTTTTATTCATTGACCTCCTTTTAGTATGTCTAGGTTCTCCACTGAGATGTTTCAACTCATCCACATCCATTTCAAGTAAATGATCTAATTTTTTATAAGAAATATTTCTCTTCATCTGTTTAGCTAGATCCACAATATGCTCAACCATATCCGTGGTAGGAGGTAAGGAGCCTGACCCCTCTCCTTCAAAGGCCTCCATTGGTTAAACTTGGACAATCTCCTCCCTATGGTCATCAACTATATTGTGTTCTTCAATAGGTTCGTTTGCCTCAACTTCCGCTTCAGAACTCCCTTCTTGTCGAGCCCGTTCTGCACATAATTTAAGAGTTGGTGTAAGGTTCAGATTAATAGATTATTCAATTAGGTTTAAGAATAGGGGTGAATCTAGCTTAAAGATTTGTGTTAAAATTAGGGTTCAATTTGGTTTATTGAATTTAATTACTTTCTGGACCTTAGTGTTATAACTCTAATTAAATTACCTATTTAGGTTTAAAGTTCAATTTGTTCTCAGGTTAGGATTAGGGCTCAAATTTAAATTTAATTTGTGCAAGTAGGTTTAGAGTTAGAGTTAGATTTTGTTCAATAATTAATATTTCAAGAAGATGATAATTATTTTAATATAATTTTTTTTTTATGTTTAATTCTAGATTTACACATGAAGAATTATAATTAGTTTATTATTATCGTTTAATTTATGTTATTCCTTACGTATAATGTTAAGGTTAAATTTTGTTTTGCATTAATACAACAAATAAACATAAACATATAAAGTGGAAATAAATATTGATGAGTTATTTTGAAAACCTCTATCTCTCACTAATAACACATAAACTGAAATTTTGATAAATTAGAAATTCCAATTTTGAAAATTAAAAGTACAAATATTTTGATGCATGCATACAATAAAGGTGACCTCATATTAATTTTTTATGGACCATAATGTAGGTGGACTATAATTTGTCACATGTGTGTATATTTAAGACATATTATTGCATAATAGACCTCCTAATCTGAAATGTTTTTGCATACGTGAAGTCATATAAATAGAACCTAAATTATTCAACATGTAATAGGTTATAAATTTATGTCACATTTAAGACCTATAGTCAATTTAATAGTCCTAATAGGCCTTATTATTAAAATCAATATGACCACGTATGAAAAAACATTTCACATTAATATACTTAACTCCCCTTAAGACAAATATATAATGTGATATTAAAGGACCTATCATATGAAATTAAGTACATGTCTTAAATATTCAATATATATAAGTTAGAACCTAAATTATGACATAATAGGTCTTATTAATTTTATGACTTAATAGGTCTTATCTATTATAAATGGACTTAATTATATAGGAGAAAAATACAATTACACAACAAGCAAGTTAATAGAATTTGAAATTTGCAAATACATATATTATCTCAAATTAATTATGCTTTCCAATTAAAACAAGATTATTTTTAATCCTATTATTTCCAATAAATTTAATTAAGATTTTTTTAATTAATTTTCATTAAAATTATTAGATAAAAAATATTGAACTAATTAATACTAACAAATAAACACTATTTTTGGTACGTAATACATATAAAATTAAATAGAAATAAAATAAAAAACACATACTTGCATCATGATATCTTTGTCTTCTTTGTTCTCAATATCTTTCTTCCATTTCGGGAGAATAATTCCTTGAAGTCTTATTTTGTCTTCTCTTCTTGTTCCCCATGCTTTTAAAAAAACCTTCAAATATCTTCAAATTATTGCCCTCAAAATAATTTTCAAATGTATTCTCTCATCCAAAAATGCGAATTATTTTAATCATTTGTGTGATAAAAAATGAAAAAAAATTATGGACATTTATACGACTGCACAAATGAAAAAAAATGAAAAATTTGCGTCGGCCAGGGTTCGAACGAAACCCGACAGTTAAAAATGGTTGGGTTCATTCAAACCTGACCGTTACGGAAAAGTACAGGCCAAAATTAAGCTTGTTGGTTCAAGCGAATGGGGGTTCACTCGAACCCCTTATGCTTCGAGCGAACCAAATTCGATCGAACTATTGTTCATTTGAACCGTCCTATTAGAGGTTTCTCCCAAAAAATTTCAGAGTTCTAAAGAATTTATGACTACGGAGCTCTGGTTCAAAGCATGAATGAAATAATCTTGATATCCCAAAATTATTAGATGGTATTACTCGGAGAAAGCTTTCCAACGAGTATAATTTTGTTATATTTTGAATATATTATGTTCTTGTTTTTTTAATTTTATGGAAAATTGGTTTTTCACCGAACATGAACTTCTTTGTTCAATGCATTGGGAAAAATAAGAAACTAATTCAAAAAAATTATGAAAAATATCTAAACCCCTGGTATTGATGTCTTCTTTCTAACAAAAAAAATAAAATTGAATTTAGATATATATAGAACAAGTTACATGTTCAAACTTAAACCTATGTCTGAATTATGACCGGTCGGATTTCAAAACTTTATAAAATGAAAAATATTAAACATATCACTATCAAACCAAATGCAAGCCCTAGATATTGATGTTACAAACCAAAATTCGAAAGAATTGAGTTTTTATCATTTATATATAAAATGTTATACATTTTGGGAGGCACATCACTCTTAAAAAATGTAGTTTGTTGTAAAAAACTAGTTTTCGAGGGAGATGGAAATTTTTTTAAAAATCCTTCAAAAAAATTTGAAAAAAATGTATATAGAATCTAGAAACAAAATGATACAAATCGCTAATTTACATCATCTTCAAATTTTTAAAAGCTTAAAAGTTATAGTTCTCGGAAGTTGAAGACTATTTTAAAAATGTTCATCTCAGTGTCAAAAGTGGCAAAAAAGTGGGAACCATTATTGTGAGTTCACCCGTTGAGATACCCTAGGGAATACTTAGATGTATTGTGATTATTTTTTCTTGTGTTATGTGTTCTCATGATTCTGTCATATGGTTAAATGTTATTTGGTAAATGGATGTTTATTGCATGTGAGTAGTTAATTGTAATGGCTAGATTAGGGGATGTATCAGAAAAAATATTATCTATTTTGCCAAGTTAGTTAGAATATTTATCTAGGGTATTTTGGCAAGCATTACATCTAGTATTTCCAAACACTAGGATCTTTGATTAAGGTTATTTCTCTTATTCTTGCATAGTGTGCTCCAATGTTCTCTTGACTTGAGTTCTTCTCTATGATTTAAGATGTTTTTGCATTATGTTCTCTCTCTCCATCCCTCTCTAGAAATCATAATTATATTTGACATGTGTATTTGTCTCTTGTACTTGAGTTTTGAATTCTAGTAATGTATCAATGATTATGCTATAAAAATAGTGATATCTTCTTAAATAATGTTATGCCTACAAGATTAACTTTCTATGTTCGAATAATATATATTAATTTCTTTAAGCATAGAAGATGAAGTGTTTGTATTATTTCACTGGAAAGCTTGTGTGAAATGCTCTATTAGTGACAAGGTGCATGGATATATAAATAAATATATGGACTTAAATGTCCATAAGCACTCTCTGACATATCCAAGGTATTATACTCTCTGACATATCCAAGGCATTATATCCAAGGCATTATACCCTTGGAGGCATTAAATGAAATATCATTGATGACAATTTGAATTTTGAATTTTAGTAATTTAATTTTTTATCTATTTTGATATTTATAGCGGCCCTTGTCACGCTTTGTTTCACCAGAAATCTTTCATGATTTGATATTTGATTTGATGATCTTTTCATTTTGGACTTTATTTTTTGTTGTCTATTGTTGTCTCTAGTGGTCATTCTGAATGTTGACTAGTGTGGGCCTTAATTTTATGTCATGTGTAGTTTCTATCATGTTCTCTTCGAACCTTTGATAGTGTGTATAGGGGAAGAAATAATGGAGAAGTGTACTAGGCATACCAGGCAAATAGATAATGATGAAATTAATTAAGTAGATAAATATGCTAATGGGATGAAAAGTGATGGTAACCTTCTGGATTTTGTGAAATGTTAGTTATAAGTACATTTTAATTTGAGAAAAATATGATATATAAAATAATTGAATTAAAAAAAATTGCTAATTCTTTGCCTTCAATGAGTTCGTATGTATACATATCATGTGTAATTTATGAATAAGGGTGCCTTGGATAATCTAAATGAATGAATGCATTGGTAGCGAGATTCATGGCATGGCTTCTTCAATAGGATTTAGGATGTGCCTATGTGTAAAAGGTTGTGTAAATTGAATATCTGTCTTTTAATTGCATGTAATTAGATGGTAATTGAATTTTTTCATGTTTGAATGGTGTGAATTATTATGATGACTACTTATAAATGCTAGCTCAGTGTTAGGAAAATATGATTTTGTCTTGCAAAATGTTATTAAATGAAGTTTAATTGAAAATAATTTAATGATTTAGCAAGCTTTTTGTAATTAGTAGGAGTATTGTGACTTGTTTTATCTATTGTGTAATGCTTTCATCTTTGACAAATGAAGCATCGTATGAAAGTTTTGTTGTCAATACCTTATTTTTAATTTAAAAATGATTGAATTGAGATGCTTTATTGATGAATGGACCCTTAAATGAGTAAGAATAGGTGTATTATTGGTAATTGTGATAAAGGAAAATTTTAATTTGTCTATGTTCAAAGGATTTTTGGATTAATATGTGCATGTTTTAATTTAACCCTTGTGACTTTGAGGAGTAAGTCGAGCCCAAGGGGGGAAGGATGTAGGGCCTCTCCCTAAGCCATCTTGTTATTTTGAATAACAATATATCTCTTTGATATAGCTTAGTTTACTTAATGATGACTTGATGATATTATATTACTTACTAACCCTCTCTTATGATGAGGATGACTATGATAATGCTTGATGTTTGAGAGTGTCTTCTACTGCATTTGTGATAGGGGACGATGTCATACCACTCATTCATGAGAATGATTTGACATTGTGATTTCCTTTCGATTGTCTACTTATGTTGTAAAATATTATTATATATGTTGTTGTATATGTACTGTGTGTTATAGGTTTGCAGGTACCAAACATCGACTCCACCTGGCTTCAGAGATCTGAGCATGTCTTATCCCAATGGCAAGTTGATCAGAGATGACATGAAAAATATTGGCACAAGCACACTAAAATGAGAAATTGTAGGTGATTGAAGGTATTATCATTGATGGGAACCTTACAATCATGTGATACAGGCAAGCACCAACACTGGCAGACTCTACACCAGCATACAATTCACGGGCACCGAAAAGATTGATCATCAACACCATGATCGACAAGAATTTTGTTTAAATGTATTTGGTATTTAATTGTAAAATATTTTGTAAGCTGACTTGGTGGATTGTAATATGAATCATATAAGTATGAGATCATTGTAGATCATTTAGGATATAGAATATGGAAGGATTAATGCACACCTAATATGCGAATTGTAAGGCAGATATTGGATAAGGGTTTATGTATGTTGTATAACTTAAACCGGTACTGAATTTGGCATTGTAGATGTTGATCTGAAGTAGTACAAGACATTGGCTTTGTATAATCCATTTTTGTAAGTCAGTGTGACTTCTTTTATAACTGAGCAGTGAGATCTAGGCACTTGGCCTTCCTGCATGTGCAGGCCCCTATTGTAAATAGTAATATTTCCTTATTGGCCAGTAAGAGAATATTGTGGGTCACAAATCCCACTGAGGTTTTTCCCACACCAGTTTTTCTAATTAAAATATTGTGTTATGGTGTGTCTTTTATGTTGTGGTTATTGTTCTTATAAAGTGCATTATTTTTGGTTTTTGGTACACAGTTTTGAAATGCTTTTCATGTTATAAGTTAAGAAAATTCTAATACCTATCAGATACTAATTCACCCCCCCCCATCTCAGTATCTTTGGGAATCCTAACAATTGGTATTAGAGCTTGGTCCTCTATTTTAAAAAGCCTAACAACTTGAAGAAGATCTTGACACCGATATAGATGGAAAACTTGAGAAAGCAATTGGAAACAACTCTTTCAGACTATGATGCAGAAAAAGTGAAGAATATCAAACTTGAAGATGATCTAAAGGTTCCACATGATATCATTCGAGGAATTCAATAAAATTTCATTATAGCAAGGAATAAGAGAAGAGAACTTTGTGAAAAGATGTAGAATGATGAAGATGAAAAGGAAACTCTTAATGATCTGGTGAACAAGTTGAGACAAGAAAATAGTAAAATGAAGAATGAGATGCAAGATATGACTACGAGATTTTGTAAAGAAATTGAAAATAGAAAGAAGATTGAAGAGGACTTGGTTAGAAGACTAAATGATGCTGGAAATGAAAGCACAAGACTTATTCATGAAAATGATATGTTGAAGATAGACTTAATGCATACAGAAAATGACAGAACTGAACTCATGAACACAAGGAGAAATTCAAGAAAACTTTAGAGGAACTTGATGACATGCTAAAGAATCAGAAACCTAATGGTGATACAAATGGCCTTGGCTTTGAAGTTGGTGAAAGCTCCAGTACTGCAAACAAACATGATCATAGAAAACTAGTAAGACAACCTAATGCTTACAAATTGAATGGGAAATGCTTTAACTGTAACAAGTATGGTCATAGAGAAAATCAGTGTAGATCTAGAAACTATCAGAACACTAATAGGCCGGTCAATGTTCTAAATGCAAAAAATTTGGTCATAATTCAAAAAATTGTAGAATGAATGTAAGATGTTATATTTGTGGAAGATTTGGACATCTATCTAATCAATACAGAACACATACTGGCATAGGATATGGGAAATCTATTCAGAAAAACAATGTGACTTGTTATGCTTGTAACAAGATTGGACATATTGCAAAATTTGGTAGAAGTAAGGTATCATCGGGAAATAACAAAGGACCTAGCTTGAAAGGTAAAGAAAAGGTTGAAGAGGTAAATCAAGAATTCTAAAAACATTGGATTAGAAAGTCAGATCAAAATGTTGATGGGAATACTCCTCCACTAGCATAACAGAGTATCACTCCACTAGTAGGAGACTCTTCATCTAACTGAAGGAAAATCCTTTGGGGGTTTGGCAACAAATTCAAAAACATGCTAATATACCCTCGGTTGATGGTGAGAAGTTGAAATACTTCTTTACCAGCAGATGAGTTAAGTTGTGACTTAACCAGCTAGCATTAAATGTGGTAGGAAATAACATTATAAAGTAAGTGTTTTGGCTCCTTTTTCATTCACCAAACATTCAAATCTCCTGAGAGCACGAAAATTCTGAGCAATGGAATCCATAGTGAGAAGGAAGCAAATCATTCAAGCACACATACCTAAAGGTAGATTAAGGTATTTATAACCATGACATCCTCCTTTATTCCTGAATTCATTGCAAACCCTATTAATGTAGAAGAAGTTAAATGCCCTAGACCCGTGTTTAAGATCATTCCAAACATTGCAAAGAAAGATGATACCCTAGGGGCATTCTCTCAAATTCCTAAAGGTGTAGTTTATGCTGAAGACCCTAGAATGTACATACATTGTCACATAGAAGAACTAGGAGATGAAGAAATCAAGAATATGTATAAGGTTGTTTTATGTGATGAATCTGGAAATATCAAACCATAACATAAGATAGTGGAAACTCTAGGTTTTACTGAGATCCTTAGTATCCTAGATTTTCCCAAGGATATTATAAGGATTGTGCTAAGTAGAGTGCATGGTGAATTATTTTGGTTGGATTCAATTCACAAGATCATGAAAGAGGTAGTTAGGGCAGTGACAGGCTTACCCTCCATCGGTAGCAGGCCTGACAAAACTAAGAAGGTCTCTAATGACACTGTAAAGACCCTAACAGGTGCAACATTTTACAAGAGATCCATTAGAGTCAATGATGTTAAATATGTAAATGTCAAATTCATTAGCATGGTACTTGGCTACAAAGCTACTCATACAAATAGACTAAACTCAGTCTCTAGCTTGTGTATTAAAAGTGCCTATGATTTATTGAGCAATGCTAAGATTGACATATGTGAATGGCTGAAAGATGAACTAATAGAAAACCTAAAGAAAATCAAAGGTGACAAAAAGGGAACTTTCATATTTGGAAATTTGCTTGTATGCTTAATGTTGTATATTACCAAAGAAGTACTCGGTACTGGAAAGAAAGACTTTGGATTTGATATACTGGTAGGAAAGCAACTACTGAACCTACTAAACAACATGAGAGAAAACAGAGATAAGAACATCAATGAATATCTCCAAGCATTTAAGGCAAAAATAAAATCTAGAACAAGACTGTCCCAAGCAATTGTTGACAAATACAAAGATGACATATGCTTTGTCATAAAGAAAGATGAAATCTAGATGGAAGCAGTTGTCCCAGGAACTATTTGGGTAATAGAATGGGATATGAAGCTAATGAGAACATAATTGAGACATATGCAAAAGCTCTACTTGAGGCACCAAGAAAACCGGATGATAAATTCTTTGGCAATGCTGAGACAATTGAAAGTGGTATTCAGTCACAGAAGAGAGTCCAGAAAACTGAGGAAATAGTAAGGAGATGTTCAAGGCAACCTAAAGTAATTAGGAAGATGTATTGAAGCAAACTGGTATCAAGGAAAGTGAGTTGGATGGACTTCAACTAGAAGCTCATCTTTCACTGGTTGTAACTTCTTCTAAAAGTGATATACTAGTCAAATTCAAAAAGGTAATAAGGAAAAGAAAATCCTCACTGCCACCCTCACGTACACCCAGAAAGACAAGACAAAAGCAACAAGCAGTTAGTCCTCTAGTTAAGAGTCACAGGTTCAAACTGAGACAGTGCCACTGGCAATAGATGAAAAGCCTAAACCTTTGCTAGTAGAAATGCAAACACAAACTGACCTACCAAAGGTCGAAACAAGCAAAGTTATTACTACAACTGGTAGCATGGAAATTATGAAAATAGTTGGGTAGACATTTGGTACTTCAATGACAGAGTTCAGACCAATGAACGTGATAGAGGTATTATTAGATTCTATTAAGAAAATCACTGAGTGTTATGAACAAGCCTACAAGGCTATTGATGACACAATTCCTATTCTTAAATTGATAGCACCCAAGTGCATTGTGGGAAGTAAAGATTCCTTAGGTCAGTTAGACACATTGTCTAAATATATCACCGGTAACATTTTGACAATTGATCAGATAAATGAGGACATATTCAAAGAGAGGATGAATAAGGAAAAAGAAAATTCTTTGAGGAAATAGTGAAGAAGAATAAGGAACAAATAGAAACCTTATTACCGGCACTAGGAGAAACAATTTTGGAATTCAAGAAACTATACAGAGATACTTGCAAGACTGACATTTTTATAGAAGACATAGATTCAGAGATCAGCAAAGCACAAGAAGAAATTAACAATATTGCTGACAATTTAATAGGAACATCAGATCCAATTTTTGAAATTGAAAAGAACATTGCAGACCTTGAAGAGAAAATTGAGAAGTTAGAAAAAGACAAAGAAAAGATAAAGGTTAAGGTAAAGGATCTAAAATGCAAAGTAGGTCCTAAACTAGAATACCTCATTTATTTCAGAAAAGAAATTTTTGAGCTTTGGTTCCCAGACTTAAGACACCTGAAGAGAAATGCACATACTCACCGATACAATTCTGAGAACAGAAGCAACACTACAGGATAGCAAAAGATTCATCGATAGTTAGAATTTTGCATTGGCAGATATCTGTCAGATTGTAACCCACAGGTTACAAGGATCTAGGAAGGAACCACACTCCATTGACAATGAATGACAACCTTTTTCATTGATGTCAAAGGGGGAGTAGTGGAGGTGAGAAAAATGACCAGAAGAAAGACATCATCAGCTTAGGGGGAGCACACAGTTTTGGTAATAGTTTTGGTCAGACAATTCTGGCAAATCATTTTTGGATAACATTTTTGGATATACAGTTTTGATTTTTCTCATGAGTGTTGCCATCAATGCCAAAGGGGGAGACTGTTGGCAAAAGCACACTCCAATGAGAAATTATAGGTGATTGAAGGTATTGTTATTGATGGCAACCTTACAATCATGTGATATCAGCAGGCACTAACACTGATAGATTCTACACTGGCACACATATCATCGACACCGAAAAGATTGATCATCGGTACCATGGCTAACAAGAATTTTATTTAAATGTATTTTGTATTTAATTGTAAAATCTTTTGTAAGCCGACTTGGTGGATTGTAATATGACTCATATAAGTATGAGATCATTGTAGATCATTTAGGATATAGAATATGGAAGGATTAATGCAAACCTAATATGCGAATTGTAAGGCAAATATTGGATAAGGGTTTATGTATGTTGCAAAGCTTAAACCGGTATTGAATCTAGCATTGTAGATGCTGATCTGAAACAACACAAGACATTGGATTTTTATAATCGATTTTTGTAAGTCAGTGTGACTTCTTTTGTAACTGAGCAGTGAGCTCTAGGCACTTGGCCTTCTTGCATGTGTAGGCCCCTATTGAAAATAGTAATATTCCCTTATTGGCCAGTAAGCAAATATTGTGGGTCACAAATCCCACTAAGGTTTTTCCCACACTGGGTTTCCTCATTAAAATATTGTGTTATGGTGTGTCTTTTATGTTGTGGTTATTTTTCTTATTTACTACATTATTTTTGGTTTACCAGTACATAGTTTTGAAATGGTCTTCATGTTATAAGTTAAGAAAATTCTTATACCGAACAGATACTGATTCACCCCCCCCTCTTAGTATCTTTGGGAATCCTAACAAAAACCCACTCTATACTCTAGGTTTAAGTTGATTTCCTTGTCATTTTAGAGTCTTGTTGTTAGTTGTTATTTAGCATCTAGTGATTCCTTGGGTTATTCTCGTGGTGCAGAGTTGTGTTTATTGATTGGTTTAATTATTAATTAACTAATTAATTGATTTATATAGTTTAATAATGCTAAATTAATTAATGGATTAATATAGTTTAAAAAAATATATTAAATAAATAGTTGATATAAATATTTAAATATTATTGTGTGATTATTATTTGGGAATAATTATTATTATTTTGTCTTTTGGTATTTAATTAATTACTAGTAATTTGATTAATTGAGATAATTTATACTCTTGGTTATTTAATTTTATCATTTGTCCTACTTGCCTTGGTTTACTATTTGTCAATAGCTTGGTAAGTTAGATAAATGTTATTTTATATTATCTATGCACAAATTTCTAGGTTGGTAGGTATATTATACGGTTTTCTCGAATTTTCTGACTGGGCGAGAGTTTCCTATAGTTTATAGTATAATTTTTATTTTTATTTTTTTCTTAGAATGCTATCAGGTTACCATCTGACAAAATTTTGGAGACTGGATTTTTGATTGCTTGGATCTTGGATTGAGGATTTTTGGATTGCTTGGTATCTGGTTGTTTTTCTCTTTGTCAAATTTTCTATTGATTTGGAGTGTGATTTTTCAAGTTGGAGTTTTTGTTCTCTTCTCTGGGAATTTGTAGATCCCTGTTTTCAAGCTTGAGAAATTGCTTGCCGAGAATGTCTTTTTCTATTTTCTTTCTCTACAAATGCTATAATTCCTCTTCCCTATTTTTCAGTAGATATTTGGGATCTTGTTTGGATTTATACATCTCCTTATATTGTGTTGTTTGATTCTCTCTTTCTTTAGTATTGCTTTTGGGTAATTTTTGGCTTCTTGTAGCTTGTTGGGAGCCATTTGTATTGATAGTGATATGATGTTTGTGGGGATAGACCTTTGGAAAGGATATAAGATTGTATTTGAGCTTCTTTTAGCTTGTATGATGTCTCCTTTAGGTTGTTTTATTATTTTTTATTAAAGAAAAATAGGTTTTAAGGGACCTGAAAGCCACTTACATAACATAAAGAAAAGCATTAGAGAAGCAAGAAAGGACAAACCGAAGAAAGAAAGGCAGCAAAAGATCAGCACAAAAGACAACAACTAGAGAAAAGTATAGCAAAAGACCAGCAAGATATTGGCACACCTAAAACAAAACTAGAACATCTAGGTGAAATTTTTTATGGTCTCCTCAACATCCTTGACAAGCATCTTCATTGCATTTGTTGCCTCTTTAAGGTTTTTTCTTTCCTGCACCTGTTGATTACCTTTAGTCTTCAACTCAAAATTTTTTGCATTTTGCCTAGTTCCTACGTCTGGAAGAATGTTGGATAGAGATAGAACCTGGCTCATCATCAACAATCACAATATCTTTGTTCTGCTTATCCTTCTCAAGGAAAGCAACCAGTGCATTCATATTTTGGGAAGTCACCTTCATCATAGCCAAGCTATGCTCCATGATTTTCCTTAGAGCACTCCCAGTTTTTGAACCCTGTTGTTTATCAGTTCATAATCGGACTCACCCTTTTCTTTGAGAGTCCTCGCCCTTCTCTTTAAGAGTCCTCACCACATCCTCTAGGTGCTTCACATCTCCCTTTATGATCTCACCCTCCGACCAATCAAGAATATATTTTTCATCCTCTGCTTCACTATTATCCTCAAAATTTCCCTCTTTTCCTTTATCATTAATAGCCTTAACCACATTATCAATTTTGAGCTCTAGCTCTCTTTAATTTTCTTGAATGTTGCTACTATTATCAACCACCCACTTTTGGAACTTAAACATTTCTAGAGAGTTGTTTCTAACATCATTCAAAATAGTATCTCCATCCTCCATGTCTTGGGCAGAATCCTCAAGCCTAGGGTTTCTCTCTTCCATATTATTCTGAACCTCATCACTGTTGTCTATATCATAGGGACTCTCCTTCTCCTCTGACTCATCAAAATCCTCTTTACCCTACTCATTATCCTTTTCTCCTTTCTCACCCTCCACCTCCTTCTCCTACTCATGCTTCACCTCCTTCTCCACCTCCTTCTCTTGCTTCTGCTTAGGATCAGTCATCTCTTTAGTGTCTTCTCCAGCGTTCTTACTAACCCTCGATTTCTTTTTAGGGGGAGGCTTGGTAGAATCCTCATCAGACTTAGAACTATCATCATCCTCAGAGATATGGGCACTCTCCATAAGGGGATCATCCTTATTGGCCTTAACTTTATCCTTAAGATACTCATAAATTAACAAAATAAGACCTTGGTGGGCAATGGGGTAGGAATTGGATTTCTTAGCATGGTCAACCGGACTATCATTAAGGGAGGAGGCCAAATAGAAGGGAAGAGATATATTAGAACCATGGTGAAAGTGATTAACGATAACAAAGTGATAATTATAGACTTTGGAGAACATACCATCAACGGTAAGATACTCCATTAACACTTTCAAGATTTTCTACTAGAAGGACTTTACTTGGTTAGGGAGATAATAGGAAATATTATCCTTTTTTGCAAGGCGGGCCCTTTCTTCTTTGTTCTTGGCGAAATTTTTTATGGCTTTCACTAAGAACTTACAATCTCTATAAAACTTGATGTTGTTCTTCTGCAAACCAATCACCTCGGCCACCAAATCTTCATCCACTCTCTAGGTCTAACCAAACAGAGTAACTCTGTTATTTTTCCAACCCTTGGCAAAACCATGGGAAACAGGCTTCTTTCTCCCATGAAATTTCTCCATATAATCAATGAAGCCATTTTTATGTAGCCTTCTCCAAATTTTCCTTTCACCCTTCAAACTATCACAGCTGGTTGGCTCATTACAGTTAAGATTTCCACCCATAATGTAGAAGCAGTTCAAATTGAAACCCTCAGGGGAGCACAAACTAACTAGATGTTGAAGAATAAAGAAGCTAAACTCATTAATATGATTCCTGAGACAGGTCATCATCTGACAATCTATCTCACTCCAAACTCTGTCATTGAAGTTCGAACCAAAAAGGGTAATGATAAGATTAATATGCACCATTGATCCTGTCATAAAAAAATTTCTCTCAAACTTTGTTCTTACATGATGACTCTCTAATATAATTAGCATCTTCCGCTAAAATGACCCCCTGATTAGCTGATAAATTGGCTACCCTATTACCTTCCCTAAAGGTATGGGTAATAACCACACTATCACAAGAATCTAACATTTTTTTTGCCTTATCAATGATATTTTGGATATTCTAAGAAGGGGAACTAATACCTTTAATAACCTGAATTATATTAAGGGAATCCCCCTCCAACCAATTGTTTTTAAAAATTGAAACCCTGAGCAAGATGAAGACATTTTAACATTGCCAGAGCTTCTACAACATGGTTGTTTTGAATTCCAAAGGGAGAAGCAATCGTAGCAACACAAAAGCAATGAGAATTTCTGATAACACCTCCCCCACCAACATTACCCAGATTTCCTTTAGTTGCACCATCAAAGCTCACCTTCACCCAATCATGAGGAGGGAACCTCCAAACCACATTATCTCTTCTACTCTTCAAATTAGACTTCCAAACCTTCTTCAATAATTTCCATTCTATAAGAGTCCTTTTATCATTATCATTCCTATCAATATAACTACACTACTTGTTGCTTTTGTGAATGGTGTTGATGTTTTATTTAATAGCCCTACAAATATTTTCAAAGACCACCCAAGAAGAACACTTAGTCTGCCTAAAAATTCTATTGTTTCTCTCCTTCCAAATATGCCAACAGGTCATAGGAAGAAGAAAGGACCAAAGTGTCTTGATGATGGGAAGCTTGGTAGGGAAAATCCAATGCCAAAGGACTTCCTTAAAACTATTCTACATAACCCAATGAACTTTCCATTACGTCCACACTTTACCCCAGATTTTCCATGTACAAGAAAAGTTAATGAACAAATGATCCATAGACTCAACCTCTTTTTGACATAACTCACACCTATTAGGGATCATAAATCCTCTTTTGACCAGGTTATCTATAGTGAGAATCTTGTTATGAGTGGCAAGGTAGAAAAACATATTAACTTTAGGAATGAGGAATCTATTCCAAACTTTAGTCCAAATAGGGTTACAAGACTGAGTCGATATAGTTTTGTAAGCAGAATCAACAGTAAAAGTACCCCTAAGATTACTCTTACATAAGAAGACATAATCTGAGTCTTTGCTGATAGAAAAGGATGGCAAATCATGCTGGAGTGAAGAGAATCCAGCATAAACAACATCAATTCTAACCCATTTATTCTTGTCCCAATAATTACAGACCATAGAACCAAACCTCCTTTTACAATCTTTAATGATATGGCTGCAATCCTGGTTAAAAATAGGCTCATCTTTGGTCTAGACATCCTCCCAAACTCTAATTTTGTTACCTTTGCCAAGGACCCAACCAACTCCATCTTTAACAACTGTAATAGATTTTATCATACTGTAGCGTCCTAAAATTGTGACACTTGCAATTTTGACTGCATTTGGGTCTTCACGATGGCGATGCAACACGGAACCTGATTGGAGACCCCGAAACTTGTTCATGACATCAAAAACTGTATTTTTCAGCACCCTGGCCTGATCCTCCTTGCACCCCACTGTCCCTGGAGGTGGGACCATGGCACCCAGCGCCCTAGTCCTTTAGGACTAGGGCGCCCAATGCCCTGGTCCCCCAGGACCATGGTGCCCAGCGCCCTGGTCCCTGGCCCTATTTTGGGCCCGGTCTCTTTTGAGGCTTCGGGTCTTTAAGTTTGCAAATTGCAAAATAATATTTCTTGGTCGGCCTAAGGTCGGGAAAATCAGTCTTTCAACCCTAATTGACAAGTATAAAAACTGCATTTCCTCTCTCATTTTAAGAAGATGGAAAAAAGGCGGAAAGCGATATTCAAACATTCAAGCATTCAAGCATTCAAGCATTCAAGCATTCCTTCAAGCAATTGAGCATTCTAAGTCTCCATTCAAGGCTAAGTGTTGCATTCAAGACAAGGATTCAACCATTGAAGAAGAGATCACATACAACATACAACACACTACATATATTACACCTTCGCATGTAAGAATACAAACATTCTTACAACAAGGTATCAGTACTTGTTTACATTACAAACATTTACATTTACAGCATTCTCATTTCTTGGTTAATTCCAAAACTGGGGTTTGACCTAAAGGCAAACCCCTCATCCCTAACCCCCCAATCATCCTCTCTTTTCTGTGTGTAGGTTGTAGGTACACGGCTGTAATTGGAGATCTGGAATCCTTGTACAGAGACGAACAGATCCCCTTTTGTTTCGCGGATTTTTTGGAGGACCGTGTGCACGTCGGGCGCCATCATCCCATCAACTTTCGCTCAAATTTGTAGAACAACACCGTCTCGACATTTTACTACTAATTCCAGGTCTGCAGCTTCATCCCACATTCCTATCTCTGTTTATAAGTGAATCTTTCTTGCTTTACATGCATTCCTACTTCAATCTTTCTATCTACATTCTTTACAAAAGAGGGTATCCTTGATGTCTTAACCCTTGAAACTCATATAGAATCCAATATTGCATTGCATGGGATTGGATCTTGTGGGTTTCAACCCCTCTTTTGAATGTAAAGTCTCTCCTAAGTGAAAACCATCAACCCTAGTGACTCTCCCTTCTCTCTCCTTGGAGTTGGGGAGGGGAGAATGACTAGGGTTCGATTTTTTCCACTTTACACATACTATTCCAAATAAAATATCCAACAGGGATATCTTCAGAATAGAGAAGGTAATGAATGGGCTAATTATGGATGTATTTGTCAAACCACACCCTACTCCAATCTCTCTTAATACCATAGGCCCTCCAAACCTATTTGGTTAACAAAGCTTTATTGACAGGTTTAAGGGATTTGATACCTAACCCACTACTACTTTTAGGACCACAGACTTTATCCCAAGCAACCAAACCAATCCTTTTCTTATCTTCCACACCAGACCAAAGAAATCTTTTCTGAATTCTTTCTAACGCTTCTACAAATTTGACTAGTATACTAAACAAACTAAGAGCATAAGCAGGTATATTCTGAAGGGTAGATTGAAGAAGCTAGAGCTTACCAGCCTGCGACAACATAGAGCCTTTCCATCCAGCCAGTTTTTTGTTAAACTTATCAATCAAAGAATTCTAGAAAGAGTTTGGATGAGCCAAACCAAGAGGGAGGCCTAAATAAGTAGAGGGGAGCAGCTCAACCTTACAGCCAATTATGTTGGCAATCCTTTGTTGCCTCAACAAGGGAGTGTTGATGAAGTAAATATCATATTTCTTCCAATTAACCTGCTGGCCAGTATAAAGGGAATAAGAGTTGAGAGCATTTTTGAAGGCAGAAGCTTCACTCAAAAAAGAGTATCCCAATAATATAGTATCATCAACAAACTGTTGATGAGTACAGAAGAAATTAGTTGAAGAGGGTTGCAATCCTTTGACGATCCTTTTCTCCTTCAAATTTTGAATCAATATACTCAAACATTCCACCAAAATAGTGAAATGAATGGGTGATATAGGATCTCCTTGCGTGAGACCCCTTGAAGACTTAAAAAATCTAGAAGGAGATCCATTAACAAGAATATAAAAATTCAGTGTAGATATTAGCTCTCTAGTGATTTTGATAAACTTCTCAACAAATCCAAAGGCTTCCATGATCCTAAAAAGAACCTACCATCCAACCCTGTCATAAGATTTTGCCAAATCCAGCTTTATGAGGAACCCCTCTTTGTTTGCAACATTAAGAGAATGGATATTCTTATGCACAAGAATCATAGAGTCTAAAATCAGCCTACTTGGGACAAATCCTTTTTGTTGCTTAGAGATAACAAGAGGAAGAAAAACTAGCAACGTAGAAGTCAGGACTTTTGAGATTATCTTATAAAAATAATTGCATAGACTTATTGGCCTAAACTTACCCATAGAATCAGCTCCAGCCACCTTAGGAATTAGATCAATGAAGGTAGAGTTGATTTCTTTAAGAATTCTTCTAGAACTGAAGAATTCTTTGACAACATTGACCACATCAGCCCTAACAATGTGCCAATGTTCCTAAAAGAAAAACATGGGGAAGCCATCCTGTCCTGGTGCCTCATCCCCTTGGAAGGAGAAAACAACTCTTTTAATTTTATCAACTGAGGGGATGGCAGATAAAATCCTATTCTGATTAGGTCCAATAATCTTAGAAATATTTCCAATGAGATCTTTCTACTTAACAAGGTCAAGTTCCTTGCTACCAGTCAGAAGGTTAGAGAAGAACCTTACAGCTTCATCATCTATATCATCATCTTTGACAAGAGTTTTATCATTAACAATCAATCATTAAATTCTACTTGTCGCTTTATGCTTCATTGATGTCATATGAAAGAATTTAGTATTTCTGACACCAGCCTCTAACCAAATTGCCCTGGATCTCTACCTCTAATAAATTTCTTCTCTTGAAATAGGGATGTGTAATTTGGCTAGAAGCTCATCTTCTTTAACCTTGGAGACATTCTTATAACCATGTTTCTGAATATAATTTTGAATTTGTTCTAATTTCTCCTTGAGCTTCCTCTTAGATTAAAAACTATCCCCAAAAACCTTTTTATTCCAAACCTTGATGTTATCTTTGATGGTTCTGAACTTTTTTGCAACTTTGAACATGGTAAAACCATCCACAGTTATATTCCATCATTTGGAAATGGAAGCTTCCAAGGAAGGGTGTGAGATCCACATTTTTCAAACCAGAAGGGAAAGCAGCATTCGCCCTTAATAGAATCAAAAACAAAAGAAAAAGGATAATGGTTCGATCCAATTCTGGTAATAACAGATAGAGAGAATCTATACTTAATGACCTAGTCAGGAGTAATAAGAGATATATCAAGCCTTACCTGAATAAGTTCTCCCCCATCCCTTCAATTAGACCAAGTGTAGGAAGCTCCAAAAAGGTCAATGTCAATGAGGGCATTGGCATTGATAAAGTCCATAAGATCAATCCTTCTATCCAATTGAGCTTGGGTTCCACCAAATTTTTCAATTTCCTGCAAAGGAGCATTGAAATCTCCCATGAAAAGACAACTATCCTTGGTAAAAGTTCCTCTTTTCTACTGGATATTGTCCCGAAACTTGCTCTGAGTAGCTTTAGAGTTGGGGGCATAAATGTTGACAACCACCCAATCTTATCCTTCAACAATGCATTTGACTCTCATAGAAATAATATTACCATCTTCATCAATTGGGTATCCTTCAATAGTTTTCTTATTCCAAAATAAGGCAACCCCACCAGATGCTCCATTAGAACTACTGCCACACACACCCCGAAGTTTAAAGAATTTTATTTTTTCTACTTTTTCCTTACTCATTTTAGTTTCTTGAACCAAGATAATGTCCGGCTTATGATCTCTGATAAAATTCCTGAGCACATCCTTCTTATGGAGACCATTTATGCCTCTAATGTTCCAAGAGATTACCTTCATTTGGAAACCTAGGAGCAGGATTCCTGAATGGTTCGCTGCCTTCCAATATCCACCTTAGATCTGGTTCTAGTTTTAACCCCATTAGTACACCCTATTTTCTTGTTTTTCTTTTTTCACAGTTCTATTAACTCTTCATATTCTTCATTTTTATATGCAGAATTCTTACTATTCCAAGGTAAACCTTTTTGTTGAGATGAGGTGGGTGGATTAGTCCCAAAGTTGTAGAATAGAGAGTTAAGGTTAACCTAGGGTGATCTAGACTGGGTCTTTTCTTCAAAGATTACATCTGGAGCTTCAGAGTCCTTTGAAAACACTTTATTACATTCTTGTTTTGTTTCTTTTGGAATCTCATATTATGATTCATTGGTGTCTCCAATGTCACCATCTTCAAGAATTTCTTCTATAATTATATTTTCTTCTTCTTGAATCTATAAAGCTTCAAAGCCATTGCTTGTTTTAACTTCAAATACATTCTTTTCATCCTTTATGATTTCCTTCTGAGGACTCTCCTTGGAAGGACTAGCTTTCCTTTCATCCCTTGTTATATCTTTTGAGTTACTAGGGAATCTAGTTCCTCCTTCCGATCTACCCTCCTCATTTTTGTTCAGCTTCTCTTTCCAGATCTGTTTAACATGATTATTGTTCTTCTAAGCATTCTTTGGGTTACTAGGACAAGCCTTTGCCCAATGTCTAGCTTTCTTACATGAAAAGAACATAAAAGGGAGGGATTCAAACTCTATGACATGTTGCCATTTACCTAGCTTGGAATTTATTTCAATAGTGATAGGAAGGTTTGTGTTCTATGAGATATTAACACATATCCTCACATAGACTAGTCTCTTTCCTGCTGCTACCATAGAATCTATAGCCACAAGCTCCCCAAAGGATTTAGCAATGCCTGAAAATACATCCTCCAACCAAAATTCAAGCGGCAAACTAGGGAGCCACACCCAGACCGGAGTAGATTCAAAAAAGGAGTCATTGAAGTCCATTTTTGGAGACCATTTTCTTAAAGATAAAGAAGACTTCCCAAGCATCCAAGGTCCTCCGCTTATAGCCATTTCCAAGTCTTCACCACAGGAGAAGAAAAAGACAAAAAAAACCCTTAGCATGGCTAAAACATCTGATGAATACTAAGAGGGGGGGTGAATTAGTATACCAAAGAATACTAAACTTAAACACTTAAATAGTTTAGTAGTAAATCGGTATAATAGTTTTATTAACAAACTGGTTAACACAAATGCAAACCAAACAGCAAATAAGGCATTCACCCACAAAAGCACAATCACCATAACACAAGAGGTTTTGACGTGGAAACCCAAATGGGAAAAACCATGGTGAGATGAAACTCACAAGTAACTATTTGCAGAATAGTAACCAGACCAATTAAGGTCAGACCGGTTAAGGTCATACAATGTTCTTCACTAGAACAGATCCTGTTAGGAATCTCAATCTCTGTTAGGAGATAAGTCCAATTAAATACTACCTTGTGAGAGGATTTCAGATCCATAGATGTGAACCACCTTCTTATAGGATTTACAAAGGCTTTTCTAGGCCTACCCGGTTAAGGGTTTCAGACTTGTTGAAGATGTGAGTAATCAATAAGTGAATGATCTAGCAAATAGCACAGTTTGCTTGTTTAGATCCATGATAGCTTATTACTAATGCATTTTAGTATTACTTTAGTCTTTAGTAAATCCACACTCTATTACAACACACAAACTTGATCTTCTCTCCTAAGATCGCACATACCAAAACTCATCAACCACCAAAAAACCCTAATAGCTACTACTCCTAAAACCCTAGACATGATGTCCTTAAAAAAGGGATCTGATTTCATGTCGGTCCAATAGGATTACATTGCAAGTTCCTAGGTTGATTGTATCTAGACACATTTGATAACATGACACAAAATCACCATCAAAGTGTCGGTGGATGGTAACTCATCAAAAAAATATCAGTTGGTAACTCATCATAGAGTATTACCAGTTCATACAACTTTACCAATTACTAGTTGGTAACTCATCACAGAGTAATACCAATTCATACAACTTTACTGATTATTGGTTGTCAAAAATGAAGACTAGGAAAATGATAACTACCACTTCAATTCCTTCGTACCGCTTGAGATCCTCAAATTGCTTGAGGTCTTCATATTGCTTGGGATCGGTAGACACTTTCTACAAAAATCGATAGCCTAAAGGTTATAATACATAATATTGGTTCGGAACAAAATACTGGTTGAGCATAACTCATACATACACAAAGTGTTCCCAAAGAAAGTGTGTGTCCGTCAGTGACAATCACAACATAATCATAAAAAATTCCAACAACATCAACCTGTCCTTTCACCCTTCATTTTCTCTTCACAAAAGACCTAAGAACTTCAATATTAGGTCTGGGTCCAAAAAATTTCCCCACAAGAGAAAATTCCATAAGAGAAATACTGTAATCTATGACCATGTCCGGTACAACAATAGCTAATTTTCCTATCTTTCTATCATAAATATCTTCCACATAGGGAAAGGTAGATTTACCAGTAGGCTTGTTTGCAAAGAAACTATTCCAAGACTTGACCACCTTGTCTCTAGTCGTCTTTTCCAACTCAGTGTTCAAGATCTCATGACCCAACTTTGTAGAGTCTTTAGTATTTTTAAAGTCAAGAGGAGGGTCTTGATGTTGTGGGTCCCCATCCATTTGACCATCCTCACCATGCCCAATAGATCCCAAAGAGACAAGTTGTCCTTGAGCTGCCGAGGCTACAGAACTAAAGGAAAAACTAGCCGCGCTGCTCCCTCCATTCGCAGAATTCAAATTTCCCTCTATTTTTTTCATTTTCATTTATTTTATTGTTAGTACTTTTCCCCTATGATGTTTTTTAAATTTTTGTTACACCCTAAGGTCTAGGTGCATGCTAGGAGGAGTGGGCTTCCATGTGAGTGACTAGAATCACAAGGGGGTAGACAACCAAGTTACCTAGGGTCTATATCGTTTGATATCTCATTGAGAGTTTGACTTTGTAATCAAGCGTTAACTTAATATAATAACTCCTGGGGCTGGGTAGAATAGTTCATCTTAATAATATATGAAAAAGATGGTGACCCCTCTACCCTTCCCAATGGTGATCTAGGGTAGGATTGGGAAGGCCTCGGCAACCCAAGTAAGCTAATCTCAATTACCCTTTTAAGGTTGAGTTGCCTGCGCATGTGCACCTAGGATGGTCAAAACACATGCACAAGGTCTGATTTGTCACATGTGATGACACTATTTCCCTACGTGTAGGTCCTAGTGCCTTGAGCCTTGTTTTATGTGTCGCTTCTAGAGGCTTTGTGTTTGGAGTTTTCATGTTTGGAATTTTGAGAATGGATTCTATGTTTTACATTCTTGTATTTATTGTATTGTTCTTTCATTGGTTGTTAGTGTTAGACAACTCAAATAACCATAGGACAACTAAGAGGTGGGGCAAACCCATTGTCAATAGATTACAAAATTTTAAGCATTCAAATGCTTATTACTAGAAAAAATAAACCCAATACCAGAATGCATAAACCTAATGCCGGAATAATACATATAGAAATTAACAATAAACATAAATCACAGAACAATTACCATTCATCCAGAACACATGACACCAAGATTTGTACATGGAAAACCTAGTGAAGGGAAAAATCACGGTGGGAAGCCTACCCATAGTCAGATAATACTTCTGTAGTATGTGATTACAAAATGAGGGGCCTACACATGGAGGAAGGCCAACACCATAGAGTGCACTACTTATCACAAAAGGAGCCTCATTGACTACAAAAACATTGGACTACAATTCGGAATGAAGATTGAACTGTAATAATAGCATCTCTTATGCCTAAGTACAATTCTGGTTAAGCTCAATACTATAGGACTTAAACCTCTTCCACAAACCTAATTTGATCACCTATGATCGACTAAAACCTCTCCATATGATTAGAGCATTATTCGCACACAGATAATCATAATCCCATAATCCCATATACCCGTGATCTACAAAGAAATCTTATTCATATTTATACCAACCTAGGACCTAAACAATTAGGTCAACCACCTAAAATATAATACAATAAATTATAACATAAACCTGCAATCCAATGAAAAAAAATGTAAACCAATCATTAAATCTTGTCGGTATGCATTGAGATCATCCATAAACATGTTACATAAACCAATCCATAACCTAGATAACATTGGACCCAAAATAGGTCATCATAAACCAAATCCAATACCACTGATCAATAAGAACACAAACAAGATAACCAATAGCATCCCTAAATCCATCTATAAGCCACACCAGTAACACTTATAACGTGCATCAAAAGATCTGTTGTCTCCATTTTCACACCTTCTGTTTCTTCTCTTGAAAAGTGAAAATTATTGCCTCTATACTGAAATGGGAGAGAACAACAAAAGTTTGAAATAAAGACAACAATATGAGGTTCCATAAATATAAAACCTCCTACACTTTAAGCTTATAAAAGCTTGGACAAGTGAACCCTTATTAAAGACAATTTTCTCACAAAAATAGTAAAAGGTTTGCAGAAAACCAGTGTAAATTCCTGCAAACTTTCCTTACTGACTAGTACAACTAACCTAAATGGAAAAATTATTTGACTTTTTAAAAGAGGATCAAAAAATGCAACAAAAACCAATAGATAAACTAGTGCCTTATCTGGGCAACAGAGTCATCTACACATACTGCAACATGACAAGAGAAACTAGTACACAAATCACAAATTCTTTGATCTATTAACTCTGAATATGCCTGACATATACAAAGTCCTAATTTCCACTAGACTTCATCATCCAGTCCACACTAAGAGTACTGACACCAGCATAGTGACATAGAGACAATACAAGTCTAAGTTTAAATTCTTCAGACTGTATATTTCATTTCTCTATCAGAAGGTTACAAGTACTTCATATTTGACTCAGAAATTACTAAGACAAAGGCCTGTATTAATTTTTCTAGAGTTTAGCTACAAAATTTGTGTCCCTTTTCTAGGTAGCCTTGGTATCCTTTTATAGAAATCAGGATGCAACAAGCTTCAGACCACCTAGAAGAATAATCTTACCCTAACAGTCATTTAATGCAAAAGTTACATTTCTGTGCCATTGTAGTTAAGGGAGAAATCTAACATTCTTTCTGGGGTGCATGATTCATTAATTCATTGGGCATTCATTTGGAGGATGGCCGAAAGGGTAGGCTCCTATTACCCAAAATTGGTTGCAACAACTGACAACTTCATAATGCCTGTAGATCATCTTGTGCTAGACCATTGATGAGTTCTTATCATAGAGTGGTGCACCATTATGTTCTTCGCATATCTCCCTGTAGATCTCCTGGGTACCTCTCACCAACCCATTTTCATCTTGAAGCAATGTCATATGCAACTTGCATAGCTCTGCTGATATTTATTTTGAATATTTAAAATTCTTTGGTGCCAATAGGTCAGGAGGCCTTCTCTCTGAGTATTTTTCCTTTAGTCGCCAACTTGCAGCCTTTAAAGTTTGGATGAGTTTCCATTGCAGTATAGCAAGAGCCATCTGATCATGGGAAACTAACATGCCTTTTAACTTCCCTGAGTAATCCGCTTAGAAATAGGCCCCACCACCTGGTCTCGGGCTGTTAAAAACTTATCCGCTACCACACTTGGCTTGTAGAAAATCCAATCTTTCTGACTGAAGAATAAACCCTGAGATCCCAAGGTCACTATCCCAAAAATACTTTTCATGGGTTGCACTTGATTGCAAAATCAGATTCCTTGGATCAAGAGCCATCGAATGATATTTGACAAATCCATATCTAGGCAAAATTAATCCTCACAGATCTCGGCAATATGTCACCTCCTAGTTTTCTCGTGAGTCATCTGGACTCCACCTATCTTGCCACTTCATCAGTCGCCAAGTTGCAGCCATTAACATTTGAGCACCTTCATCTTGCGGTATGGTGACAACCATAGATCTTCTTTGAACTTTCTTATTCTTTACTTCCTCTAGAATGCTCTTCCTACGGGTCCCACCACTTAGTCACCAAGTCATGGATTTGAACATTATAGCGGTGGATTATAGGTGTGAAACCTTGGAATTAGAAGTTACACACCATCCCCCACATGCTCATGAAGTTGATTTTCCTTATTGGATTCAAGAACTGGTAGTTGCTTTATTAAATAGGCCTAATTGTCCCCTTTAGGTCTCTTGGTCTCTAAAGGGTTTAAACATTGAAATTGCAGATCTGAGCAAACCATTTTGGGAATAAGTGTAACTCCCAAAATATTATCTAAAATGGTAATTATTTTCAATGAGTGTGTGGAACATTTTGGAGTTAAGATCAATTTTATCGCCAAATTGCGCTACTAGCCTAGGGGGTAGGTTTCTAAAGGAGGTATAAGGAATTAGAGTCTAATCCCAAAACCAATGCTAGGGCCAGTCTCTAATGGCCATAAATGAACCAATTCCAAATCCCTTAGGAGAAAGTTGTCATGGGATGGTGTAGGGTAGGTATTGAGGCATTTACTCTTCTTGAGTAGGCCCAAGCCTAGTGAATCTGTGAGTAGATTCATCCAAGGTGTGGAGTCCTTCCTTGTAAAACCCTTGTGATGATTTGAGAGGTCAGAAGTCCAACCTTTTTGGGGCTTGTCCTTAGGTGTGTGGGTAGGGCTTTGCATCAACCACGATGGGAAGCATACCCAGAGTCGGATAATACTTTTGTAGTAAGTATGTGATTACAAAATGAGGGGCCTACAAATGGAAGAAGGCCAATAGCCTAAAGCCCACTACTCATCACAAAAGGAGCCTCATTAAATATAGAAAACATTGGACTACAATCTAGAATGAAGATTAAACTGCAATAATAGCATCTCTTATGCCTGAGTATAATTCTAGTTAATCTCAATACCAAAGGACTTAAACCTCTTCCACAAACCCAGTTCGATCACCTATGATCAACCAAAACCTCTGCACATGATTACAACATTATTCGCACACAAATAATCATAATCCCATAATCCCATATACCCATGATCTACAAAGATATCTTAATCATATTTATACCAACCTAGGACCTAAACAATTAGGTTGGCCACCTATAAGATAATATAATAAACTCATAACATAAACCCACAATCCAATGATTAACCAAGTCAGATTAGGCCAAAAATAATATAAACCAATCATTAAATCCTGTTGGCAATGCATCGATATCATCCATCAACACATTACATAAACCAGTACATAACCTAGCTAACACCAAACCCAAAATAGGTTGCCATAAACCAAATCCAACACCACTGATCAATGGGAACATGAACAAGATAACAAACAACATCCTAAAATTCATCTAGAAGCCACATCAACACCACTTATCTTGTGCATCAAAAGATCTTCAACAAAGCTCTATTGATAAAACCCTTACTGGTGACTGAAAGGCTTACTAGAACAAATGATAGTATCAGAGTCACCAAATCCTGAACCAACTAATCGTGATATACATCTGAATAGCATGAATGAAAGATCCAAACCAATTCCATAAACCAAATCATACCAAAAACCAATAAACAACAAAAACAACCTATGTTGCCATCATTGACAAAACATCAATGTGACACATAATCAATTCCTCCAGATTGCCAATACTTAAGTGTCATCCTAGATATAGAGATTGAGTGGGATCTTGTGTCATCTCCTAGCATGGAGGGTGGTTCCTTATGTTTCCACATGGTCAGGTTCTTTGATTCCTTCTTCCATTGGGATGTCCTTCATTTGACACTCTTGCATGGATGTGGATATCTATTCTTCTCAGCTTTGGATGGATTCTTGTAGCAGATTGATGTAAATGGTTATTATGACATATATGTATTGATTCATTATGAAAATGTAATATAATTGAGACCCATACTCCTCATTGTGTAAGGATATTGTACTCATGTAAATGATGGATAGCATTTTAGGAGAACTTAATGATGTAAAATGTGACATTAGTTTATTAATGGAAATATAATTATGAATATGTATATAGTCTCATGTAATAGTGGAATGTTATAGGTTATCTTGAGTTTATGATAATAGAAATATATAAGGTATTGGGATTAGGAACATTTGTTCTTGGTTTTTTAAAATGAACTTAAATTTGATGGTTAATGTATGATTAGTAGATGGATATAATTATGTTATAGAGTAGTGAAAGATCATGTATGCATGGAAAGAATAAATCATGTTATAGGTAGTATGAAAATCTGCTAGCATACATATGATGTGTTGTTATTGCTTATGGTTAACTAGGTAATGGCATTGAGATACCCCAGGGAATGCTTAGATATATTGTGATTATTTTTTCTTGAGGTATGTGTTTTCATGATTGTGTCAAATGGTTATATGTTATTTGGTTAATGAATGTTTATTCCATGTGAGTAGTTAATTGTAATGGTTATATTAGGGGATGTATCAGAAAAAAAATTATCTCTTTTGCCAAGTTAGTTAGTATATTTATCTAGAGAATTTTGGCGAGAATTACATCTATTATCAGAGTGAGTGTTGCAAACATTGGGATCTCTGGTTAAGGTTATTTCTCTTAGTCTTGTATGGTGTGCTCCAATTTTCTCTTCACTTGAGTTGTTCTCAATGATTTAAGATGTTTTTACATTGTGTTCTCTCTCTTCATCCCTCTCTATAAATCATAACTATATTTGACATGTGTATTTATCCATTGTACTTGACTTTTGAATGCTAGCAATGTATCAATGATTATTCTATAAAAATAGGGTATATCTTCTTAAATAATGTTATGCCTACAAGATTAACTTTCTATGTCTGAATAATATATATTATTTTCTTTAAGCATAGAAGCTAAAGAGTTTGTATAATGTGATTGGAAAGCTTGTGTGAAACACTCTATTTATCCCTAGAAAATGTTGTCTCTTTCATTTTTGTAAACTTTCATGAGAGAATGTATTGCATTAAGATTGACAAGGTGTATGGATATATAAATAAATATATGGACTTAAATGTCTATGAGTATTCTCTGACATATCTAGGGCATTAAACCATTGGAGGTTGTGTAGCAATTACTTCCTTTGATGTGATGGATAATGGTCACCTCGTGATGTAGAATTGGATGTGTTGGCTATATTGTGTTAATTTATTCGATAATTAAATAAAATATCATTGATGACAATTTGAATTTTTAATTTTAGTAATTTACATTTTTATCTATTTTGATTTTTATAGTGGCCCTTGTCACATTTTGTTTCACTGGCTATATTTCATGACTTGATATTTCATTTGATGATCTTTTCATTCTGGACTTTCTTTTTTGTTGTCAATTGTTGCCTCTAGTGGTCATTCTGAATGTTGACTAGTGTGGGCCCTCATTTTATGTCATGTGTAGTTTCTATCATGTTCTCTTCGAGCCTCTAATAGTGCGTAGAGGGGAGGAAATCGTAGAGAAGTGCACTAGGCCTACCAAGCAAATAGATAACAATAAGATTAATTAAGTAGATAAATATGCTAATGGGATGAAATGTAATGGTAACCTTCTCTATTTTGTGAAAAGTTAGTTACAAGTGCATTTAAATTTGAGAAAAATATGATATATAAAATAATTGAATGAAAACAAATTGATAATTCTTTTCCTTCAATGAGTTCTTATGTATATATATTGTGTGTAATTAATCAGTAAGGGTGCCTTGGATAATCTGAATGAATGAATGCATTGGTAGCGAGATTCATGGCATGGCTTCTTCAATAGGATTTAGGATGTGCCTATGTGTAAAAGGTTGTGCGAATTGAATATCTATATTTTAATTGCATGAAATTAGATGTTAATTGTATTTTTTCATGTTTGAATGGTGTAAATTATTATGATGACTAATTATAAACTCTAGCTCAGTATTAGGAAAATATGATTTTGTCTTGCAAAATGTGATTAAATTAAGTTTAATTGAAAATAATTTAATGATTTAGAATTCTTTTTGTAATTAGTATGAGTTCTATGACTTGTTTTATCTATGGTGTAATTCTTTTATCTTCAACAAATGAAGCATAGTATAAAACTTTTGTTGTCATTAACTTATTTTGAATTTAAAAATGCATGAACTCAGATGCTTTATTGATGAATGGACCCTTAAATGAGTAAGAACTGGTGTATTATTGGTAATTTTGATAAAAGAAAATTTTAATTTGTCTATGTTCAAAGAATTTTTGGATTAATATGTGCATGTTTTAATTTAACCCTTGTGACTTCTAGGAGTAAGTCGAGCCCAAGGGGGGGAGGATGTAGGTCCTCTCCCTAAGCCATCTTTCTCTTTTGAACAACAAGAGATCTCTTTGATATAGCTTAGTCTACGTAAAGATGATTTGATGATATTATATTATGTACTAACCCTATCTTATGATGAGAATGACTATGATAATGCTTGATGTTTACGAGTGTCTTCTACTGCATACTGCATTCGTGATAAAGGATGATGTCATACCACTCATTCATGATAATGATTTTATGTTGCAATTTCCATTTGATTGTCTACTTATTTTATAAAATATTATTGTATATATTATTGTATATGTACTGGTTGTTATAGGTTTGTCGGTACCCAACATCGACTCCACCTGGCTTCAGAGGTCTGATCATATCTTATCCCAATGGTAAGTTGATTGAAGATTACATGAAAACCCACTCTATACTCTAGGTTTAAGTTGATTTCCTTGTCAGTTTAGAGTCTTGTTGTGAGTTGTTGTTTAGCATCTAGTGATTCTTTGGGTTATTCTCGTGGTGCAGAGTTGTGTTTATTGATTAGTTTAATTATTATTAACTAAATAATTTATTGATTTATATAGTTTAATAATGTTAAATTAATTAATGGATAATATAGTTTATAAAAAATATATTAAATAAATAATTGATATAAATATTTAAATATAATTGTGTGATTATTATTTGGGAATAATCATTATTATTTTGTCTTTTGGTATTTAATTAATTACTATTAATTTGATTAATTTAGGTTATCTATACTCTTGGTTATTTAATTTTATCATTTGTCCTTCTTGCCTTGGTTCACTATTGGTCGATAGCTTGGTAAGTTAGGTAAATGTTATTTTATATTATCTACGCATAGATTTCTAGGTTGGTAGTGTTGGCTTGATGATGATTGTAATGTATTCATCACTTGTTGTCATTGATGAAACACTCTCACACACACATATGATTACATTGACTACCAGTGTAACGTTATTGGTTTACACTGTTAACTGGTATGTTTAAGGTCTATCTGTAACCGGTACTCTATGTCAACTGACATGTGCTTAAGAGATAACTTGCGGTTACATTAAGTTGACATCAAATTGAAGATGAAAATGAAGATGGAGATCAAACAGAATATTCCAGGACAATAGTTCAAATGTTTTGTTCCAACTGGTATTGATTTTTTTAACTAGTATCTGATTTTGTGATGAGTTATCAGCACCATTCTCTTGACGGTCATTTTTGTGATGAGTTATGTTTACTTGTCTAGATACACTACACCTAGGAAATTATGTTTTGATTTCCTATGACCGACATAAGATTTGTATGTCTATTTAAAGACATCAAAGTGAATCATTTTAAGAGAGAGAACTGATATAGAAGAGGATTTTATGTGAATATCAATATGCATAAAGAGTGAAAGATTTTGTTGAAGAGCGATAAGTGTTAAGATGAAGAGCACTGTTGAATGTACTTAGAATGATCTGATCAAGAAATTCTTCTACTACTCAGAACAAATGAAACCTTTCTTCTTGTTTTAGTCATTACAACAGAATCAAATCCACTACCCGGGTAAGCTCTAACAAGGTGATCCATTAGTTTGGATTCTCAAATCCTCCAAGGAGGTTAATCCTAACAGGGTAGTACTCTGAACAGGGTATAAGCTTCTAATCAAGCTTTGGATCTTTAACAAGATTCTCTCCTAGTAGAGCACTTTGTAAAGACCTTAACCAGTCAGTTATCTATTATTGCAGATAGTTAACTTGTGAGTTCCATCTCACTGTGGTTTTTACCTATTTGGGTTTTCCACATATAAACACTTGTGTTATGGTGGATCTTCCACTTTATGTGGATGATGTTATTTCATTTTGGATAAAATGTATTTTATTAAAATGCTTGGTTAATTTCATCTACTGGTTAGTGTTTGAAGCTGTGTTTGTTATGGTGTCACTTATTCACCCCCCCACCTCTTAGTTCTTTTCAAGTCCATCAATTGGTATCAGAGCCTAACTTCTTTGAAGCCTAACCACTTAGAAGGGAATATTGAAACTACCATGGGGGACATAAGCTATTTTGAGATGGTTAGAAAGCTAGAAGCTAGCTGAAATGAAATTGAATCCCTTAGGGGCAAACTGAAAGTTTCTCAAGTCAAAAGGAGAGAGCTATCTAAAAAACTACTAGAAATATCTAATAATAGTTCTTCACATGAAGCCAATATTAAAGCTTTAGCTGAAGAAGTTGAAAAGGTGAATGGTGAAAAAATAAATCTGAGAAGAGAGCTAGAAGGTCTCACTGTTCACTGTTACTACTTATCAAGTTGCCATTAGCATTTATATTCAAAGTCATACTATATATTCTAGTCGGTTAGCACTACCGAACCATGCAGTCGGTATAAACAGAGAAGTCGGTATGCACAGTCTAGTCGGTTATAGAAGAAAGAAGTTACAAAACATAGTATACACCGAACTATCTATCGAGTATCTTTTTGAGTCTACCAAGCAGTAAAGATGACACATCGAGTTGATATTCACCGAGTGAAATGTGTTACCAGATACATTGAACCTGGACATGCATATGAAAATGTGTTACAAGATTGAGGTACATCTAACCATTATTACATTGGAAATTGCACTAGAAGATTGTGTATGATTGCGAGGTCAATCCAACCAATGAAATATTTTGTTTAGTTATTCATTCAAGGAATCTTGTTTATAAGATCGAAGAAATGAATTGTATCACCATTTTAAGAGATCTATTTATACAACATGAATTAAGAGCAAGGTGTGTGCATATATGTATGAAGGAAGACTATTATAGAGACACAAAGGTCATCGAGAAGGTTTTCAGAGAACAGTCGAAGAACAGAGTAAACAGAAGGGTTTACCGAGTTACTATATGGGTTACCAAGGTATGCTATAAGCAAGCTAATCTTATTCTAAGTAGATACAATCTACTATAACATTTCAAATGTAAAGTTGCAGATATTTGTAATGATTTTATTGTAATATTGTGAAGTTGAAAGAGAAACCTTTAACAGGGTAAAAGACTCTAACCAAGTCTATAAATTGTAAAGCCTCTAACCAGGTGCAACATTCAGAATAAATGTTGTGAAATCCTTTAGCAAGGTAGATCTAATAGATCTTGTTACTCCTAACAGGGTAAGCTATCAGAAATAGCTAAATGTAGCTCTAACTGAGCATTCTTTATTATTGCAGTAGTGAAGTTGTGTGTGCCATCCCCACTACAGTTTTTCTCTCTAACCAAGAGTTTTTGCATAACTAAAATATATGTGTTATGGAGTGAATCATGTATGATTGTTATCTGTTTGTTTTAACTTTATTTTATGTTACTATACTATTATGTTTATGCATAACAGTAAGCTTATTATTAAAGAAAAGTTTTGGAGTACTGATTCACCCCTCCCCTCTTAGTACAATAGCTTTCCATATTGGGCCTAACAATTGGTATCAGAGCTTGAATCTTGGAAAAGGGTTTAACTACCTAAAGAGAAAGATCTTATCAATGGAAGGCTATAAACAATCTTATAGGATTGTGTATCTACAAGAAGTGCTAGATCATGCAAATCAAGTGATTACAGACATGTAAAGGCAAATGCAAAAATCTCTGAAAGTAAGAAGAAGAATATCTGATGACTTGTAGGATTCTCAAGAGTCAGTGGAACAAATTGTGACATCATCTGAGAATAGTATATCTGAAGAGATTGAAGAAATGATTGGAGTATTGAAAGAAAAGAACAAAGCATTAGCTGATCAACTAAAAGCAATGAAAAGAGAACATGAACATTTCAGTACAAAGATGACTGAAAATAGAGGATAAAGCAAGAGATCTACAAAGAGAGAAACAACAACTTGAAGTCTTAGTATCTGATAAGAGTGATGAAATCATAAGGTTAACTAAGATTCAACAAAATATGATAGATCAACTAGGTTATGCACACCATGAAGCAATTCTGAAGAATGATGAAAATCAAGCATTAAAACTTGAAGTATCAAGGTTGACTGATGAACTTGAAACAAAGAAGAAATCCAAAGAAACATTGAAGAAGAGTTATGATGTATCAAAGATGTTGGATGAGCAACTGAATACAAGAAGACACAACAAAGATGCAGGACTCAGTTACAAAGGAAAAGAATCAACTGAGAAAGGAATTCATACTACTGAGAGAGGAGAATCATCAAAGCAAGTAGGAAATAGGAATAAAATCAAAAAGAAGAAGCCTATTTACTACTACTATGGAAATCAAGGTCATACTGTCAGCATATGCCAGATCAGAAAAGTTAAGCAACCGAATATCACTAAGTCCAATGGATATTGTTAAAATTGCAATAAATATGGTCACACATCTAATCAATGTAGGAGAAAGTCTGTTAACAACTACCAGAAGGCAACATTCAAAGGGTTTTGTAAAAACTGCAATAGATATGGAAATAGTACCGAGAATTGCTGGTCTAAGAAAAAGAACTACATGCAGTGTCCACACCTAGCAAACACTAGTGGCTACCAAACTCACACAAATCCTTATCGACAATATGCAGTAGTACCATGGGATTACAATACAAGGATATGGTGTGAATGTTGTGGAAGATATGGACATATTAGTGCCAACTATTTTATAAGGTTTGGAATGAACAACTGAAGATCATGGAGAAATCCTCGTATGGCATGTTTTCATTGTCACAAAGCTAGACATTTAGCTGGAGATTGCAGAGATCAACCTAGAGGAGACACTGAAGAGATAAAAGAAAAATTCAAGATGATTTGGAAAAAGAAGGAAATCATGTCAGATGAAGAAAGCACCTTACCTACTGAGCTAGGTGCACCTATTCCAAATTAATCAGCAAAGGTATGAAGGGACTACATTCTCTAAAGGTTAAATCATAACAGTTCCTATTATATTATGTACAAAATTCAAAATCTGCATAGTTAAGATGCATTAGTAAGTTCGAGATCCTATCAAAAGCACTTTACAAGAAACCTATCAAGTTGGTGTATACAGGAAGCTTGTCAAGTCGGTAAATGAAGGAAGTTTGGTTACTCAATTAAAATGAAAAAAAGGGAGCAAATCAGTTAAAGGTAAACTGAGTGCATTTAATGTTTTGACCTAACCCGCACGGAGCCCGATAAGGTATTTTGTGTACTTAAAGGTATTTTCGTGGTCATTCTCATTCACCAAGTTTTCAAGAGAGCAGAGCAGGGAAAATCAAGGTGATCAAACTTCATTCAGAGCAAATTTCAAGGTATTTACATCAAATCTCATCACACTGTTAAGCTAGTTTTCGATCTTCTCAAATTGCTATTATCTATCAAGTGCGAAGCGTCAATCATTTGTAAACTGTCAAACCCTAAGGATAGTTTGCTAAGTTTTTACCTGAAATCTACAATGGCACCCAAGATCCAAGATCTTGTAGTTGTCAAGAATGTGGAGAAGCCCTCGCTGAAGTACTCTTTGACCCCTAAAGTCACCTCTGAACAGGATGACAAAACTGCATTTTCACTCATCCCTGATCGAGTCTTGTTAGTCGAAGATGTTAGATTGTTCACCAAATGTCGTGTTGAAGAACTCAGTAATGTTGAGATTAGTGACACATATGATGAACTTTGTATCGATAGCAAAATGGATAGCAAGTACGAGCATATCAAAATCAAGGGATTAATTGAAGCCCTAGCCTATCCCCATGTGTTCAAACCCTAGTGGGTTAAGTTTGTTTTAAGTAGAGTTCATGATGATTTTATGTGGCTAGATGAGCAACCATTCAAAATCACCAAGGAAATCATTCATGTGATCATCGGGTATCCTATATATGATCATGCACAAGCATAGAAAATGATATCACATAAGGAGTTAATCAGTCTAACTAGAGTAGAATCTGATTACCGAGGACTGAAATTGAACAATGTCACTAATGTAGAACTTAAGTTTGCAATTAGAGTAATTGTTTACTATTTCTTCCAATCAGCAAGGGAAAACAGTGTACCATGTGTAGTAGTTGACTTAGCCTACAAAACAGTGAAAAGGGAATGAAAGTAGATTTATGTGAAGTGCTACTGAAGAACTTGTTTGAGAACCTGAACACAATAAGGAAGCCGAAGAAGAACAACTTGGCAAACACATTGAAGTTTGGTTCACTTCTTGTATGCATGTTTTTCTACTCTGAGAAGTTATTTCCCTCGGTCGGTAAAGTAGTTTGGGAGCTACACTGACCTATCACCCATCAAATCAATGATTTTATCAGGAAATTGGGAGAAAATTTTAATGATATCATGGATGACTATTTCAGCAAATTTCAAGAGAAGATGCACAATAGGTATAAGATTCCACCACAACTGGTAGAGAAATATAAGGATGATATATGTTTTGAGGTAGACACCGATTACTGCTATGTGAATGTTGTAGAACCTAGGACTCAATCTTTGCCACCAATGGGCTATGAGATTGACTATGATATTACACAACAACAAATTGATGCCTATCTTTCATTGTCAAGGCATGCTACTGAACTAAGATATGGAACTTATGAAGAGGTGAAAGAAAAAGTAAAAATGAGCATTGTAGTACCCAAGGCTACAAGAAAGGCTAAAAAGATGATAAAGGTTTTATCTAAGAAATTCAGAGAAGAATCCTCCTCTACACCCGTCAAAGTGACTCTTGCCATTATCGAAGAGGAATCAGAAGCTCAAGAGGTAGCAATAACATTAAGCACCGAGTTGCCTAAGGGTAAATTTTTGAAAAGAAAGAAACAGGACATTACGAAGGCCCTACTGACTCCACCAACAAAGAGACCCAACACTAGAGCATCAGCTGCATCACCAAGTAAGAAACAAAAGAATGTTACTATTCCCAAGGTAACCAAGACCTACAAGAAATCTACTCAGAGACTCATTTTGGCAAAAGAGTCTAGTGATATAGAATCTGATGATGCAAACAAATTTCAGATTGTAAAAAGCAAGAAGGTAAATATTCATAGTGTTGAAAAATTTTGTGCCAATCTTAAAGAATATGGTGGATTTGCAGCATTTAGATATGTCAAGTATGAGACTAGGAATAATGATGAGAAGTGGTGAATTGAAGAAGCTGTCATTTGTACACTTCTAAAGTTTCGGCTAGCTCCATTAGAACTAGTAATGTCACTTCAGAGTGAATTATGCTTACATATTGATAACAGATGGATATATGCAATGGACTCAGAGAAACAAATAAGAGAAAGAAGTCTAGTCCATCTATTTCCTGATATGTCTATAGCAGAAATAAAGGAGAATTTGACAACCTATAATTCTAAATTTCTTATCAAACAGAGAGCCTTAAAATTAATGAATGGGCTATACATTGATGTAGAAAATGAGACAAAAGCCAAATGGTAGGAAATCTTCGAATGAAAGGATGTCGGTGAACAATCTCATGTTGAAATTGTTGATGTCACCATGCACGATCCTGATGTCACCGAGCAAGGTCCTGATGCTACCAAGCAAGACCCGGCTGACACTAATCAAATTGATGAAGATATCATGGATGCAGAAGCACCGAAGTAGTAAATGATAGAAGGCACTACCTATGCAAAACTTGTATCTAGTGAATCTATCTTAGAATAAGTTCAGCCTTATCCGCCGGTCAAGCCACCTGTCTCTACCGAAGCTCCTAAGGATATAGAACAAGGCACCCAAGGTCACAAGTCTGAAGCAATAGAAGATACAACTAAAGATCAGACATCTCAAGCACCATCAAGCACTGAAAATGTTACAGTTGAGACCCCTAGTACCGAGACACCCAAGGACACCACAATGGCTACAAGAACTAACCAAAGTGTTACATCTACTGAGCAACCTACCGAGGGTCAGCAAGCCTCACAAGAACTTGTATTAGTACAACTAATCAAAGGTAAAGAGAAGAAGGTGAGAAAGCATAGTTTCAAAGTTGATTTAACTAAACTGATAGTGTTGCCCAATGTGGATATCTCAAAATTAAAAGGGCAAGCACTTATTGATTTCGGTGAACTATGCAAAGCAAAGGCGGAACAGGAAAAACAATTGGCCATTCAAAAGAAGAATGAAGTACTACAAAAGGTGAAGACACTACTAACAGATATACTACTTTCAGCAACAGTGTCAACCGATGCAGCCATCCACATTCATCTGGATGAACTCCTTACTCAAATAGAAACATCTAGAGTTGATGCATCTGAGTACTTTAGCAAGCTAAAAGATAAAGAGCTTAGTGCAAAGATGATAGAAGAGGTACAAAAAGCTCTTGCTATAGGAAAAGTAAAGCTTGTCAAATTCATTGCTGAGTTGTCCCCTCAACTCAAGCATATTCTTTATTTATTTCAGAAACTTTGTACAGTTTCCTTATTCATTAAAGATATCAAGAATAAAACTGATGCAATTGAGAAAGAGATCATCGAGCCTAATTCAGTTTAGAATTTTTATACCAAGCTTCAATATCTCATGGCTCAATAGTTAGAACTCAGAAGTGAAGAGCATAAGGTCAGGATGGATATAATGACCCTCCAGACATTATTCCTTCCTCATCTCTCATTAGTTTAAGTGCAGATTAACCGAGCTACACACCTATATACTACACAAGAGGGAAGCACTCTTGATGGCTTAATATCACTATTGGCTGATATTCAAGCACAAAATTCTTTAATGTAAAGTGTAAAGGATGCACTCTCAGTCGCACTCACTAACGCCCAGAACAAGTATAAATCTATTTTTGATCAGTTACCGCCCCTACATGGAAATTAAGTTTTTGATGTTTGTCAAAAAAGGGGAGTAATACTACATAAGGGGAGTAATATACTATATTTCAAGAGTGATACAATTTTGATAACATAGTTTTGAGTATTGTATACAGGGGAGTATACCGAGCAGAGTATACAGAGTATGCAGAGAAAACAGAGCACACAAGCACAGAACCAAGCATACCAAATCAGAGTTATGTATAGTACAATGATAAGGGGAGTATATCTGCATATACTATTTCATTGACTATTGTATATATTGTCAAGTTTAGTCATTTTGCAAAATATATAAATTTTTGAGTTATGACTTTGAAAGTAGTTTTTGTCAAACATCGCAACTAATGTCAAAAGGGGAGATTGTTACTACTTATCAAGTTGCCATTAGTTTTTATATTCAAAGTAATACTGTATATTCTAGTTAGTTAGCACTACCGAACCATGCAATCGGTATAAACAGAGAAGTCGGTTTGCACAGTCTAGTCGGTCACAGAAGGAAGTAGTTATAGAACACAGTATACATCGAGCCATCTACCGAGTATCTTTTTGAGTCTACCAAGCAGTAAAGATGACACACCGAGTTGATATTCACCGAGTGAAACATGTTACTAGATACATTGAACTTGGACATGCATATGAAAATGTGTTACAAGATCGAGGCACATCTAATTGTTATTACATTGGAAATTGCACTGGAAGATTGTGTATGATTGCGAGGTCAATCCAACCAATGAAATATTTTGTTTAGTTATTCATTCGAGGAATCTTGTTTGTAAGATCAAAGCAATGAATTAGATCACCATTTTAAGAGATCTATTTATACAACATGAATTAAGACCAAGGTGTGTGCATATATGTATGAAGGAAGACTGGTACAGAAACACAGAGGTCATCAAGAAGGTTTTCAAAGAACAGTCAAAGAACAGAGTAAACAAAAGGGTTTACCGAGTTACTATATGGGTTACCGAGGTATGCTATAAGCAAGGTAATCTTATTCTGAGCACATAGAATCTGCTATAACATTTCAGATGTAAAGTTGTAGATATTTGTAATGATTTTATTGTAGTATTGTGAAGTTGAAAGAGAAACCTTTAACAAGATAAAAGACTCTAACCAAGTCTATAAATTGTAAAGCCTCTAACCAGGTGCAACATTCAGAATAAATATTGTGAAATCCTTTAGCAAGGTAGATCTAATAAATCTTGTTACTCCTAACAGGGTAAGCTATCAGAAATAGATAAATGTAGCTCTAACCAAGCATTCTTTATTATTGCAGTAGTGAAGTTGTGGGTGCCATCCCCATCACAATTTTTCTCTCTAACCAAGAGTTTCTGCGTAACCAAAATATATGTGTTATGGAGTGAATCATGTATGATTGTTATCTATTGGTTTTAACTTTATTTTATGTTACTGCACTATTATGTTTATGCATAACAAGAAGGTTATTATTAAAGAAAAATTTTGGAGTACTGATTCACCCCTCCCCTCTCAGTACATTAGCTTTCCATATTGGGCCTAATATTCGCATGAGTCAAGATCTGGAAGCCACAAGAGCTCCTGAAGATCTTATCAAGGTAAGAGATCAAGAGATCATAAAGATCAAATAGGAAAAAGACACTATACATGAGAACTTGATTGCTGAAACAGAAGAAAATGAGAACCTAAAGCTAGACCTTGAGTTGGCATCATCTCTAAAAGAGAACCTGTCTAAGCATAATGAAGATCTTGTCAAAAAGTTTACTGAATCCAATGAGAAATTGGAGAAGTTAGTCTAAATTTCTACCGTGTTGGAAGAAAAAATTCAATCACACAGAATGAAGGGTGATATCTCTAGACTTGGTTTTCATACAACTGAAAAAGGTGAATTCTCTGGTACAAAGAACAAAACTGCACCTAAAGTCAATATGACTACTAGTAAGAAGGTGTTTAAACCTATCTGCTTTATTTGTCACAAGCCTATTCATACTACAAATTTTTGTAGAAACAAAGCTAACAAAAATGCAAATTACAATACTAATGCTAGGTATGTGTCAAGAAAGTTTGAAGGTCATTGCTACACATGTGGAATGTATGGGCATAGACATATTGAGTGCAGATATGGATCAAACAATACTATACCACATATGCATCATAAACCAAATGGCGATCGAATAAAGAATTTTGATAACTAGGTAAACCGGAACTAGCAAAGATCCTATGGCAACCGATTTAGTCCATTCGAAATGGAAAAGGCAACAAATGTTGTTCGCACCTTTTGTAATAACTTTGGTCATGTGGCTATGAACTGGAGAAGAAGAATAGGAAGAGGAAATACAAGACTCTAGAGATCATCTAGTATGGTCTATTGCAACTACAACAAATTGGGGCACTTAGCAAAGTTTTGCAGATCAAGAAATAACAGACTGATCAACTCCTTTAAGGATCAGAAAGGCAAGCAGAAAGTTGATTTTGAGGAAGCCAGAGAAGATATGAATCAAATTTGGAGAAAGAAAGGTGATGACTCTCCTAGAGAAGAAACTGTTCCTTCACCCAATGAAGAGAATCCAGCATTGGTGACTTAAGCCTATCTAACACGGTTAAGGGGAGCTTAATGGTAAAACATCTCCAAACCCCTTGTAAAATGAGCGGGAAAGAATTTTTGAATTATAATTTTTTGGTGAATTTTTGTTAACATGTTATCAACTGGTATTTCACTTAAGTGGTAAATAAAAATTAGGGTTTGTAACCTAAAGTGCGAGCATTTATTACAGTTGGTAAAGAGGATAAAAATAAGTTTTACTTTATCATTTTTACCCTAACTCCTTCGAAAAAGAAATTTGAAGCAATTACAGAGAAGAACAAGATTGTCTTGTTGTCAATTGGAAAATTGTTTCATGTTTAGAGAAATCAAGTTGAATGAAAAGTTGTAGAGAGGAGAACGAGTGTACATTTGGAAATTTCAACTGGGAAACGGAGCGACGTGCAAGATACAAGGTATTTCTTTGTATACTGCTTCAAAACTTGTTTAACTAGAATGGCATCTTCTTCTAAGTCTATAGAAAGGTTGATGGTCAATGCTGAGCCTGAGGAAGCTCTAAAGGCAGATGAAATTATGTCTTATAATGCATTATTGCAAGTCCTGAGTGGTGTTGTGGTCAAAGGTGACTTGTCTACCATATAGATTGCAAGATATAAGATTTAGGAACTCTACACATCTATACTCAACTGAAATCACTTTGTTATAACAACAAAAAGATTGAAACCAAATATGCTAGGGTTTTTGAAAAAGGGTTTCATAATGCTGCATATTTTCTTGAAGATTTTGAGGAAGAACATATAAGAATCATCTTGAGTCATGTCCACAGAGAGAATATGTATTTGGAAAGGACCCATACAATAACCAAGGAGGCTATTAGGGTTGTAACGGGTTATTGCTCAACCGGCGATATTCCTGTGTTAAGAAGAATTTCAAAGGATACTGTCTTCAAGTTAACAAGTTCTATATCTAATAAGTGTACTTTCTCTATCAACAATATTAGAGACCCTGCGGTGAAACTTGCAACAATGGTGATAGGCTACCAAGAAATCTACTCCAGTAGACTTAATAGTGTTCCATCTGCAGCAATTCACACAGCACATAGAATGATTGTTGATAATGCAGACTATGATATTTGTGAAGCCATTAGAGACCAATTATTTCAAAAATTGAAATCCATTAAGAAGAACAACACACAAAAGTTCAAATATGGTCAGCTATTAGCTGAGTTACTTTTATATTTTTCAGAACTTCCTACCAAGTATTGGAGATATTGAATGGTCCAAGGAACAACCGGTCAATGCATAGATCAAGAACAACATTAAGGTTGTGAAGAATACTTTTTAAGCTACCGTGAACAAGTATTTTAATGAATTTTAGAAAAAGATGAGCATGAGAATGAGGTTACCTAAAGATGTGGTAAAACACTTTCCAAAAGACATAATCTTCACGGTTAGCACTAACTTTTGCTTGATGCAAGCAATTGAACCTAGAGAGGAAGAGATGGAAGATATGAGCTATGAGGTTAATCATGATTTACTGGCCAGATATGCTAATACGTTGTTAGCATCGCCTAAAGATAAAAAGAAGGCAAAATTGGACATTGTGGCAGTCCAAGTTGTACCAATTGAAACCGGTATTGCACCTATAGCTAAAGTGAAAGGAAAGAAAAAGAAGTTTGATGAAAAATCTCCTGTGAAAAAGACCACAAGGGTGACTCAATGTGTCCTAACCAAGAAGGAAAAAACACCTAAAGTATATGTATAGAAGGAGAATGCACCAAAGAAGAGAAATAGGAAATTGATTTTGCATCCAGAGTCTGAGGGTACAGATTCTGAAGAAGAACCAAAGAAGGAAAAAGCAACTGGCAGAACACCCAAGTAGGTAAAGGTAGTGTCGAAGGAAACTACACCTATAGATATTGCTACCTACAAACCTGACACAGTTTTTGAGAGGACAATGAAGACACTAGGAAGAAATAAATTTAATAATGTCAAAGAATATTTTGATTATTTCATTGAAGATGAGGAGAAGCGAGTAATTCAACAGGTAATAACTTATTTGGGTCATGACAATAGATTTCTGCATGACTTGGAAAAAGATATTTCAATCTCTTTGTATAATAATCTATTAGATAAATGGGAGGAAGCAATTCAATTGGAAAAGAAGATTATTGATGAAATATTTGTACAGTATATTCCCACTCTATCATCAGATGGAATTAGTGCTTTAATTGAGCAATACAAAGTCTATTTTGATTTTAAAGTGAGAATATTGAAGCTTCTTAATGCAAAAAGGTCAGTTGTTGAGTCTAAGACACATCAGCTAGCTTGTGTAATCAAAAAGAGGGAAGAAGTCATCCACTCTAGAAATAAGGATGATACTACAAATTGTGTTCCTCGACTGAAAATGGATGAAGAGAAAATTGTTCAAGCTGACATAGTTTATCCAATCAAGAAGAAGGATGATTCCATTATTCTTGTTGATGAAGATGTTTAGGACATAGTAGACCTATCTGGAGACATTATTGCACCAGATCTGGATCCTCCTACAATCACTAAAGTACAAGTTACATTAGTTGAAAAACTAGGTATTCAACTAATAGTGGACAATGAACCAGCAACAAAACAACTTGAGAAACCCCAATCTCCACCGATCATTGAAACTACTCAAAAGGAGTCTACTGATGAAGCTTTCACTCAGCTAGCCGAAGATACAATAGAGAAGAACATAGAAAGAGATATCAGTAAGAGTGTAACCCTTGAATCAGCGAAGCAGAAACTACTTGAAGATGATGATGGTGATTCTTTAATTCTATCAGGACCCATTGACATGAACACTTTGAGTGCATCCTAAATGATGAATATTTCTAATGTTATGCAATCTTGAGCACACACATAGAGACTAAAAGAGAAAAGGATTAAAGTAGAGACAATCCATAATGCAGTAGAAATTTTGTCTAGTTTACTACCAACAATAGTTGTTGCACATTGAAGCAGAGGTAAGTGTGGTGGACTGAGAGATTCAAACCAATCAAGCATATAAGGGAAATACAAGGTTTCAAAGCCCTTCCCCAAACAAGATCAAATGGCATAAAAGACACAAAATGGATTTCAGACACCCCGAGGCACTCACCAATGGTTAAGACACTTCATGCCACCTTACACAAAACAATTGAATAGGTCTTGGTGGACTTTGAGACCTAAAACCCAAAGGAGCACTCAAACACCAAGAATTGCCAAAGAGGCCTAATTGCCCCTCTTGTAGCCCTGTAGTGACCTTCTAGAGCAACTAACTAAAAAAATTTCCAAAGCACTAGACAAAATGTTTGGCTTTTCAGATATCCTTTTTTAATTTCTTCAACATATGTGAAACTTGATAGGGGTTGTTTTGGATCATGTCTCTGGTGCTACAACTTTTGGACTGCAAAATGGCATAAAAGTGGGTCATTTAACCAAGGAAAACCCCTCAAATCTTAACCCCTAAACTCCATCTCTTAGACAGTGGCAATATATGTTATAAACTACTTAAATATGAGAGGAATTAGACTCAAACCACCTGCAACATAGAAAGCCCCAAATTTGAGCATGTAGACCCTAGGAAACTAGGGCTTGGTCAATGTTTGACCTCTAGGCACCTTACCATCAAATTGATGGACCTTACACCATCCCTAGGACCTGCCTAGATGGTTTCCTTCATAAAAAGGTACCCTCCTTAAGGTAGATTGGTCAAACCAATACCCTACCAAGCATCTTTATCATGCTTAACCCTGCAAATCTGCAACTTTCAAGGATGGCAACCCTACAAAACCTCAAAAAAATGGTTTGAAAAGGTAATATACATCTTCCCCAAGCCCGTTTTAAATTTTGGGATGAAGACATACAATCAAATGAAATAAATTACATTTACAAGCCTGCTGCTTACCCTAAATCTGGGTTTTAACCAGTTATAGAAAAATGCTTATAACTTATTCAAATGGACACCAAATCAATCAATCTTGGTATCAAAATGAAGCTAAGACATCACAGATCAACCTAAAATCAAGTTTGAACACAAATCAATTCATAAATGAATGGAAAATTAAAGAGTTTCAGACTGCCACGTGATAAAATGCAGAAAAATAGGGTTATTTCACCTTTATTGAAGCATCAAAACTTGTATTTTGGTATCCAATCCCCTCTCTCCTTTTTTTAGGGATTTATTACAAGGTTTATATATTGTTTTTATCATCCCAAACTGAATCCAAATGGATAACTGTAAAGCAGAAAAATCGCACCCTAGTCATTCTCCCCTCCCCAACTCCGAGGAGGGAGAACGGAGAGTCACTAGGGTTGATGGTTTTCACTTAGGAGGGACTTTACATTCAAAAGAGGGGTTGAAACCCACAAGATCCAATCCCACGTAATGCAAGATTGGATTCTATATGAGTTTCAAGGGTTGTGATAGCAAGGATACCCTCTTTTGTAAAGAATGTAGATGGAAAGATTGAACTAGGAATGCATAGAAAGTAATAAAGATTCGCTTATAAACTGAGATAGGGATATGATATGAAGCTGCGGACCTGGAATTAGCAGTAAAATGTTGAGATGATGCTGTCCTGCAAATTTGAGCAAAATTTGATGGGACGATGGCGCCCGGCGTGCACACGGTCCTCCGAAAAATCCGCGAAACGAAGGGGGATCTGTTCGTCTCTGCACAAGGATTCCAGATCTTCAATTTCAGCCGCGTACCTGCAACCTACACACAGAAAAGTGAAGACAATTGGGGGGTTAGGGATTAGGGGTTTGCCCTTAGGTCAAACCCCTATTTTGGAATTAACCAAGAAATGAGAAATGCTGTAAATGTAATGTAAAACAAGTACTAGTACCTTGTTGTAAGGATGTTTGTATCCTTATATGCGAAGGTATAGATGTTGTTGTTTGTTGTATGTTGTATGTTGTAGCATGTAATGTGTTGTAAGTGATCTCCTCTTCAATGGTTGAATCCTTGTCTTGAATGCAACACTTAGCCTTGAATGGAGACTTAGAATGATCAATTGCTTGAAGGAATCCTTGAATGCTTGAATGCTTGAGTATAGTTTCCACGCTTTTTCCATCATATTGAATGAAAGAGGAAAATGTAGTTTATATACTTGTCAATTAGGGTAAAAAGATTGATTTTCCCGACCTTAGGCCGACCAGGAAATAATAATTTTCCAATTTGGGCGCCCTGGTCCTGAAGGACCAGGGCGCTGGGCGCTCTAGTCCCACCTCCCGGGACAGCAAGGTGCAAAGGAGGTTCAGGCCAGGGTGCAAGAAAATGTAGGTTTTGGTGTCATGAGCAAGTTTCGGGGTCTCCATTGAGGTTTAGTGTTGCATTGCCATCATGAAGACCCAAATGTGGTCAAAATTGCAAGTGTCGCAATTTTAGGATGCTACATTTAGCCCCCACTTTAGCGGGAGTATAAGCGTACGCTCATACTTCCGGTAAAGTACAAGGAAACAACATTGAAAAACTTTCACCACGTCAAGGAGGCAAGATACACCAAGCCCCCAGTGGACTAAGGATCTTACGACTTCGATTGACAAGGTAAAAGGGAAGATCACGAGGGAGAACCATGACTCTCAGTAGCAAGGTTCCCTCACTATGAGTCATGCAAGAAAGATATCAAAAATTTTCAAGGCAAAGCTAAATTTGTCAAGAAATTTTCAAGTATCTCGAAAAGATATGAACGGGATGTATGCCCCCCTACGTTAAAGCAATCACACATGCCTCACCGGGGGTGATTGCTTTAAGGTAGTGATACATATAAGAAAATGAAAAAGGGAAAGGAGCACGTTATCACAAGGATTTAGCCCCCAAGTGTGAGATAAGCCCAAGGATAATAGACACAAAACACAAAGCATGAGGTGACTTCACTTTCCTTAGGGTCAGTATGCTGTATGATTATTCATGTATATCATATGTATGTATGCATAATTGTTCTTCATTCCCCAATCAAGAAAGGTCACCTAGAAGAAGGGAACACATGTGTCTTTTGAGTCAACATGAGAGAGATCGAGAGATCTCAATGCTTTGCATCATCCTCAAGTAGACAACACTAAGGACAACAAATAGAAGAATGATAATAACACATAGAAGAAGTAACGAAAGAGAGGAGGAGAGAATCTGCCATGCTAATGAAACTAGTCTAGCACGTCATCTACCCCCCGATCTTGCTGATCAATGTTTTGGGAAGGCAGGGAACACGCTAGAGGAGGAACATCCAACATAGCAGATGGAGCTATCACAAGATCCAAACAATGGCTATGTTCATATCCCAAGCCATGGTGTTCTTGTCTAGGAGCTAGGATAAGTGCTTTAGAAAATTCGTTAGATAAATGGTTATCAATATCAACAAGTTCATATTCACTATCAGAATGAACAGGAGAAGTAGCATTTTCATCATGAATAACATTTTCATCTATATCATCATCAAGATTTATAAAAATAGGATCTTTAACTCACACAGGATCAAGACCATCATGCATCTTATGTTTAGGAGATTTTGTCTCAATTTCCGGCTGAGGAGAAAATGGAATAATGCTTGTTGAAGGTGTTTTTGGGGATTGCAAAGTTTGAGCTCTAAGACGACGCTTTCGCCGGCGTTCACGTGCAGAACAATTTCGTCTAGTCTTAGTAGGAAGTTGAGAAGATTGAGGAGGAGGAATGTTCTCATCCTTATCACTTGGCTGTTTAGGTTGTGGTCTCTTAGGCTGAACAATAGGAGAAGAGGAAGGTGGAGGAGGAACTGCTCCATATAAGGGAGGAATACTCGGTTTTGGAAGGAGACCAAGTCCATCATGACGAGGAGGGATAGGTCTACTTTTAGGAAGTTTATTAATCATAGGCATAGTCACATCCATAGGGATGGGTTGGGAATCTTCTTGAGGAAAGACATTAGTTTTATCTATCAAAGGGAGAACTTCCTTCTCAAGAATGATAGGAATGTCAAGTTTGGGTGTTCTAGGTTCACTTAGAGATAGGATCATATCTGTTTTCCACTTTTGATAAGATTTGAAAAGATGATCACTTCGCGGAGGAAGAGATTGGAATTGTTTAGGCCAAAAGTAATCAAGAGGAATGCTAGAAGTTCTTTCAGCTGGTTTAAAGAGACTATGATTGACAGTAACAACTTCACCATTATGGGGAAATTTCAAACACTTGTGAATAGGAGAAGCAATAGCTTTCATGGAAGATAGCCAAGGATAGCCTAGCTTCAAACGAAATTGTTCGGATGATGGAATAATAGGAAAGTCCACATCAAGGGATTTGTTATGGACCTCAATAGGTAATGTAATAGAACCAATTGCAGGAGAAGAAAATGCATCAAATAGTTTCACAACCACATTTGTTTTATCATAGATTACTTGATTCAATTGCAAAGTAAAAAGAAATTCTTCAGTAATGACATTAACCATGCAAGAAGGATCAATAAGCACTCCACGGCAAGGTGTATTTTTGACTTTTGCAACTATATATAAAGGACCATCAGGTGCCCTGATAGTTTCGCTAGAATCAAAGGTGATGGAAAGTTCTTTAGGTATTTTCTACTGCTCTACAAAGTTAATCACATTCGGAGTCATGGACACAAGATCATCAGGTGAGACAGAGGAATCAGTAGTATCAATCGCATTAGAGGTGTGAGAAGGTAATGGATCAGTGAAAATCTAAAGATTTTGGTTAGGAGGAGCTACAGATGTATTGCCTTTATCATTCACACCAAAAACAGAGATAGTATTATTATCAATCAAATCTTGAATTTTCCCCTTTAAAGCAAAACATTTTTCAGTATCATGCCCAGGTTGACGATGAAATTGACAAAAAGATTTGTTATCAAAATAGGGTGAATTAATCTTTGCAGGATCAATTTGCCTTATAGGAGGAAGAGTAAGCACATTTTGTTCCAATAACTTATTCATAATACTATGCAATGATTCATTCAAAGGAGTAAATTTTCTTTCTCTCTTGAAAAACTTAGAAATAGGAGACACACTTGATGCTGCATTCACATTGTTGTTGATGATGTTTTCATTGAATTTAATGGACTCTCTATTCGGTTTAAACTTCCCAAATGGTTGTTGACTACTATCACCCTTATCACTCAAAGTCATAGGATATGATTGTTCCATTTGACTCACAGTCAGTTGATAATTGTGAAGAGTTGCGCACAACTGTTGGAAAGAAGTAAACTTAGAAAACAGGAGTTTTTCTCTAATGTCTTTTTGTAAATTAGAAATAAAGATTCTTTGAATATCATTGTCAGGCACTGGAAAAGAAATTTGAGCATACAAATGCTTATATCTACCAATGAAATCAGTCACTTTTTCTTTAACACCTTGTTTACAATGCATTAAATCAATCAAAGTAACTTTAGGACTTATATTGTTTTGAAATTGTTGAATGAAAGCATTTGCAAGTTGTTCGAAAGAAGTAATAGACTAGGAAGGCAACGAGCAATACCATTGTAGGGCTTTGTCTCTTAATGTTCTAGTAAATAGTTTTGCAAGCAACCTTTGGTCATAAGCAAAATCAGTACATATTATTTGAAAGGTCTTAACATGTGTTAGAGGATCACCCTTACCATTATAAAGCTCCAAATGTGGAATTTCAACATGTTTAGGGGGAATAGCTCGAACAATGTCAAGAGAAAGTGGGCTCGCAACATCAAATGTGGGCACACTAAACTTAGATTGATTCATAGAGGCAATTTGTTGTTGTAAAGAAGAGACAGTTTGTGCAAGATTATTAATGGTCGCTTCAATCGAAGAGTTCATATTAGACGTGTTAGATTGTGATGGAGGTGTTATGTTATTGAAAGAAGGTAGAGAGTAAGGTGGGGGGACACTATGATAGTTAGTCATAGGAGATGATTGGACAGGAGGAACACTACAAGGAGGAATGGAAGGGTTAAATGAATTGCCCCCTTGCGTCATGTTCATTTGCGGAGATACAAGAGGAACACTCATTGAAGGAATGAATGAAGAAGTTGGATTGAATGAAGGAAGAGGGTTAATTGAAGAAGAGGGATTGCCCCCATGATTAGTGATCATAGGAGGAATGTCTTGTATTGAAGTAGTCATTATGTTTGATGTAAAAGTAGGTATACTAGCAATAGGAGTTGTCAAAGGAATAGAATGATTGTCTTGAGTAGGAGGTTGTGTATAACCTAAAGTTTCAGCACAACTTTTCATAGGCATCACATTTGAATCCACAATGTGTGCAATACCATGCAAAATATCAATTCCATTCTTATCACTTTGAAGCATACGTTTTAGACCCTCAATTAAAGGAAGAGCTTGACTATCAGGGTATTCTTGAGGCATCCATTGTCGAAAATCATCAAATTGGTTATCTAATTTTGAAAGTTGTTCTACAGAAACCTCATGGAGAGCTTCTTCATCATTAACAGGATTAGAGGAATTACCCATGTCCTCGTTAAAAAGACCATTCAAATTAGGTTCCATCTCCTCAGTAATTAAACCTTGGAAGGACTTAATTCTAAGGCTTCGTCTAACGGGAATAGTGTAAGTAGGACTTATTGTTGTAAAACTCATGCACTAAAGAGAGAGAGAAGATTTTGAATTTTAGAGGTAGCAAATTTCAGTAAAACAAGCCAATCTTATAGATTTAAGCTGTTAAATGCAATCATGACAGTCTCCTGAAATTTCGGAAAAAATGTCCGGGACCGTGGCGCTCGGAGTGCACACGGTCCTCGCAACTTTTTTCAAAATTTGCAGGGATGAAAGTTATGATGATTTTATAGCTAACTTGAAAAAATTGAGTGATTTTACGATCTGTAGATAGGCCAAATTAAAGTTGCAATCTCAAAATTGAACCCTACCCAGATTGTCGAAAAATGCAAAATTTGAATTTTGAAAAAGAGAGGGAAACTGAAATTTTGAATTTTATGATTTTAGAGGGAATGTTAAGAGCAATGCAAGTTTTGAAATTTGAAAATTGACTCAATTTCACACAAAATTCAATTCTGAAAGCGGAAATCAAAGTTGTTGTAATTAAGCACTTAATTTCAAAAGTCAAAAATTGCAAGAATTTGAATAAAGCACTGAAATTTCGAATGAATGCCAACACACTTTTCAGATTTAGGATAGTAAGAAACACAATTTTGACATGAATTTCAGTTTCGACAATTTTTGAATGATTAGAAGCCTCAATCCAAGCAATTACTAGACCAACTTTGACTGTAATTTTGAAGGTGTTAAAATTAATAAAATCAGCCAAAATTCTAGATTTTAGCAAGAAAATACAGTAAGGTCTCGCTCCCAAAATTTCGGAAAAAATGTCAGGGACGATGGCGCTCGGAGTGTACACGGTCCTCACAAATTTTTTCCAAATTTTCAGGGATGAAAGATATTGTGATTTTATTGCGGAATCCAAAGTTACAGCCGATTTGGAGATGTTTTGATTAGTGAAATTATCAGTCAAAGGTTGAATCAAGAGGGTTTCAAAAATTAGGGTTTTGACACTTAACCACTTAATTTTCAAAATCAAAGCACAAATATGAATTGATAATTTGTAATAGAAGGGCAGATCTGAAACAAGCATCAACAATTAAACATTTCACAAGTTTAATTACTTAAAAAGAAAATTTAAGGTTTTTATGCAATTAACCTCTAAAATTTTGCAAAGGATCAAACATGGAAATGTAATCAAGGAATCCAATTTTCAGATCTAACTATGAATAATCAGAAAGGATGTTCACGTCGGGTTCACCAAAATGTAAAGCGGAAAAATCGAACCCTAGTCATTCTCCCCTCCCCAACTCCGAGGAGGGAGAAGGGAGAGTCACTAGGGTTGATGGTTTTCACTTAGGAGGGACTTTACATTCAAAAGAGGGGTTGACACCCACAAGATCCAATCCCACATAATGCAAGATTGGATTCTATATGAGTTTCAAGGGTTGTGATAGCAAGGATACCCTCTTTTGTAAAGAATGTAGATGGAAAGATTGAACTAGGAATGCATAGAAAGTAATAAAGATTCGCTTATAAACTGAGATAGGGATATGATATGAAGCTGCAGACCTGGAATTAGCAGTAAAATGTCAAGACGATGTTGTCCTGCAAATTTGAGAAAAAGTTGACGGGACGATGGCGCCCGGCGTGCACACGGTCCTCCGAAAAATCCGCGAAACGAAGGGGGATCTGTTCGTCTCTGCACAAGGATTCTAGATCTTCAATTTCAGCCGCGTACCTACAACCTACACACAGAAACGTGAAGATGATTGGGGGGTTAGGGATTAGGGGTTTGCCCTTAGGTCAAACCCCGGTTTTGGAATTAACCAAGAAATGAGAAATGTTGTAAATGTAATGTAAAACAAGTACTAGTACCTTGTTGTAAGGATGTTTGTATCCTTATATGCGAAGGTATAGATGTTGTTGTTTGTTGTATGTTGTATATTGTAGCATGTAATGTGTTGTAAGTGATCTCCTCTTCAATGGTTGAATCCTTGTCTTGAATGCAACACTTAGCCTTGAATGGAGACTTAGAATGATCAATTGCTTGAAGGAATGCTTGAATGCTTGAATGCTTGAGTATAGTTTCCACACTTTTTCCATTATATCGAATGAAAGAGGAAAATGTAGTTTATATACTTGTCAATTAGGGTAAAAAGACTGATTTTCCCGACCTTAGGCCGACCAGGAAATGTTAATTTTCCAATTTGCAAACAAAAAGGCCTGAAGTCCCATAGGAGACTGGGCCCAAAATAGGGCCAGGGACTAGGGCGCTGGGCACCATGGTCCTGGGGGACCAGGGCACTGGGCGCCCTGGTCCTGAAGGACCAGGGCACTGGGCACTCTGGTCCCACCTCCCAGGACAGCAGGGTGCAAAGGAGGTTCAGGCCAGGGTGCAAGAAAATGCAGTTTTTGGTGTCATGAGCAAGTTTCGGGGTCTCCATTCAGGTTTAGTGTTGCGTCACCATTGTGAAGACCCAAATGCGGTCGAAATTGCAAGTGTTGCAATTTTAGGATGCTACAATAACTACCCTCTAACCACCAAAAATGCAATTTTGCAACTTTTGACAACAAAAAAAATGCACAAAAAGTTGTCATGTTGTCACACAAAGTTGTCAACTTGCTCAAATGGCTTATCCAATGCATGGAATCATTCCCTATGGTCATTATATGACCCTCAAAACCTATTTTACTAATAAAATTCATCTCCTACCCAAAAACCAAGTTCTAGGCCAAAATTGTCAATTTTGCATATATTGGCAATTTTCAACTTTTGTGTTTCCTATTACATTTTTCCAATTTGGTTGGTTTTGATGGCCATTATTACATCATGTGAGGACCTTATAGGTCTCCTTGCTTCATTGGATGACTTTGTACCATTCTTCACCTTGGTACCCTGAATGCCTTGAATGGATGTTCCTGCATCATACACCCCAACACAAAAAGAACTCTTGTCCCAAGAGTCAGATCTCCAAGATGGATTTGTCTTCCTCTTCCTGGGTGGTGTACTAGATGAAATTCCTCTCTGAACTTGAATTAATGTTCCCTTTGTCCCTGCAACAAACATGTTAGACAACAAAGGCAAAAAAACATCATTTTGTCTTTTTAGGACTGCACTTTTGGGACAGTCATGAATTTGCTGCACTATGGGCTTTGAAAGCTGGTTCAAATGGTCAAAGGTGACTGAATTATTGCCCTCCAAGGATAGTCCTTCCATTTCTTCCATTGGTGGCACCCAAGGACACCAAACTTGCCCAATCATGACCCCATTGCTCTTCTCATCAACCCGGTTATGTGTACTTTTGACATGCTTGCCAAAACACTCTGATTTCTGCACCAACAAGGACTGCTCCACCTTAGGCATGGCATTGAAGACCTCATCCTTCTATTGGACCTGCAAATCAATACTCTCCTTCCTACCAAAATAGATGACTCTTTTCTCCTTGAATCCATCACTTGGTAGCGCTGCAAGTATGAATCACCTTCCATCCTTGTGAATAGCATAGGTGTTATTGTACCCATCATGTAAAGTCCTCCTTAGGGCTTGCCATGGTCTCCCCAAAAGGATATGATAAGATGTCATAGGCACAATGTCACATAGCACCTTATCATGGTAGTTTCCAACTGAAAACTCTACAAATTATTGTTCATACACAACTACATTTTGTTCATTAGTAATCCAAGAAATCTTATAAGGACTAGGATGTGGAATCTTTTGCAAATGAAGTTTATTAACCATCTCATATGACACTAGATTGTCAAAGGAACCAGAATCTATTATCACCTTACAAATTTTGCCATAACATTTGCAATTAGTCCTAAATATTGATACCTTAGGTGTATGCTGACTTGAAGATCTTCCCACCATAAGACATTCTCCGACTTCTAGATGTGCATAATGATGGTGTCCTTCCCTTTCATCTTCATCTTGCTGCTTCTCATCTTGAGCCAAAGCAACTCTTTTCTCATTCTTCCTTGCTTCTCTTAGAGGACACCTGTAGAATGGGTGCCCATCTTCTCCACACTTTTATTACTTTCTAGAGAAGCTCTTCTTCCCATTCTTCTGGTCTCCTCTAGGATCAGTCACTTTGTCCTTTCCTTTTTCAGTTTGTTCATGGCTTGAACTACCACTCTTGCCCTTGTTCTGGACTCCTCTTGAAGCACTTGTCTTCTCTTGCCTCCTCTTCAACTTTTCTTCAATGTTCATGGCCAAACGAAAGTATTCTTCAAGAGTCTTGGGCATAGCCATGCTCATCTCATCTTGAATATTGTACCTTAATCCTCCAAGGTACCTTGCCACTTTCTCTTCCACATCTTCATCATGAGAAACTCTGATGTCAAGTTTGTGGAACTCCTCAGTATACCTAGAGACATCCATCTCCTTTTGCCTTAGTCCATGCATTCTCTTGAACAACTAAACTTTGTAATCTTTAGGAAGGAACTTGTCCTTCATCCTCTCCATCATCCTTGTCCATGATGAGATCTTAGGCCAACCTTTCTTCACCCTATCAACCTGCAAGTTATCCCACCATAACAATGCATGCCCCTTCAACTTGGACTTGGCAATCTTAACTATGTGTTTGTCAGCAATATCATCACATTCAAAGTAGTTTTCTACAGCACTGAGCCAATCCAACAAGACTTCATCATTCATGTTTCCATCATAAAAAGGAAGTTCAACTTTTACCTTAGAGTCTCTAAGCCTTACTACCTTTAGGATCCTCTCCAATCTTGCATCTTCTGGATCAACTGGCTCTGTCCTTGCTGCTGTAATTTCTTCATTGTCACTTTCTTCCTCATGAATCATGCTCTGTCTGACTATCTTGTCATTCATCTTTGCCATACCTTCTTTGACCTTCTTGTTTTCTGCCATGATTTCTCTCACCATATTATCAAGTTTTGCATTGGTGACCCTCTAAGGTAGTGTATCATCCTCTCCTTCTGACATCTTTGCTGCTCCAAAGGAATGAACACTTCAATGGTTGATTTTTGGTTTTGTGCAACCAATCCACTCAAGGATCTTCTCAACTCCTTCCTCCTAGGCTTTTCCTAGGCTCTGATACCACTTGAAGTAGAGGTAAGTGTGGTGGACTGAGAGATTCAAACCAATCAGGCATATAAGGTAAATAAAAGGTTTCAAAGCCCTTCCCCAAACAAGATCAAATGGCATAAAAGACACAAAATGCATTTCAAACACCTCGAGGCACTCACCAATGGTTAAGACACTTCATGACACCTTACACATAGCAATTGAATAGGTCTTGGTATACTTTGAGGCCTAAAACCCAAAGGAGCACTCAAACACCAAGAATTGCCAAAGAGGCCTAATTGCCCCTCTTGTAGCCCTGTAGCGACCTTCTAGAGCAACTAACTCAAAACTTTTCCAAAGAATTGGACAAAGTGTTTTTCTTTTCAGATACCCTTTTTTAATTTCTTCAACATATGTGAAACTTGATATGGGTTGTTTTGGACCATGTCTCTACTGCTACAACTTTTAGACTCCAAAATGGCATAAAAGTGGGTCATTTAACAAAGGAACACCCCTCAAATCTTAACCCCTGAAATCCATCTCTTTGATAGTGGTAATATATGTTATAAAATTCTTAAATATGAGAGGAATTAGACTCAAACCACCTACAACATAGAAAGCCCCAAATTTGAGCATGTAGACCCTAGGAAACTAGGGCTTGGTCAATGTTTGACCTCTAGGCACCTTACCATCAAATTGATGGACCATACACCATCCCTAGGACCTGCCTAGATGGTTTCCTTCATAAAAAGGTACCCTCCTTAAGGTATATTGGTCAAACCAATACCCTACCAAGCATCTTCATCATGCTTAACCCTGCAAATCTGCAACTTTCAAGGATGTCAACCATGCAAAACCTCAAACCAATGGTTTGAAAAGGTAATATACATCTTCCAAAATCCCCTTGCCAAGTTTGGGGTCAATAAATGCAATGAAATGAAAGAAATTACATTTACAAGCTTGTTGCTTACCCTAAATTTGGGTTTTAACCGGTTATAGAAAAATGCTTATTACTTATTCAAATGGACACCAAATCAATCAATATTGGTATAAAAATGAAGCTAAGACATCATAGGTCAACCTCCAATCAATTTTGAACAGAAATCAATTCATAAATGCATGGAAAATTAAAGAGTTTCAGACTGCCACGTGATAAAATGCAGAAAAACAGGGTTATTTCAGCTTTATTGAAGCATCAAAACTTGTATTTCAGTCTCCAATCCCCTCTCTCCTTTTATTAGGGATTTATTACAAGTTTTATATAGTTTTTTGATCATCCCAAACTGAATCCAAATGGATAACTACCCTCTAAGCACCAAAAATGCAATTTTGCAACTTTTGACAACAAAAAATTGCACAAAAAGTTGTCATGTTGTCACAGAAAGTTGTCAACTTACTCAAATGGCTTATCCAATGCATGGAATCATTCCCTATGGTCATTATATGATGCTCCAAACCTATTTTACTCATAAAATTCATCTCCTACCCAAAAACCAAGTTCTAGGCCAAAATTGTTAATTTTGCACATATTGGCAATTTTCAACTTTTGGGTTTCCTATTACATTTTTCCAATTTGGTTGGCTCTAATGGCCATTATTACATCATGTGAGGACCTTATAGGTATCCTTGCTTCATTGTATGACTTTGTACCATTCTTCACCTTGGTACCCTGAATGCCTTGAATGGATGCTCCTGCATCACACATCTTCCTACACCCATCAGCAAACTTGGTTAGTTAGTTGTAGATGCATCTGATCAAATCAAATCACTTCAAGATGCTGCTCAAATGTCAGCTAAGAAGAGCCACAACAAGAATATATGAAGATAAACTAGCTAAAAACATTGAAAGTGAAAAAATGGCTTTATCTCATAATGGAAGTTTGTTGAAGAAAGCTATTGAATCTGGAGGGAAGAATCTTGCCTCTACCTCAAATGTTACTTTCTTTTACTCTAACATTTGTAAGAGTCAAGATGAAACTGAGTAGGAATTGGAAAGGTTATGCAAGGAATATGTCCCACTCCAGGACTCCTTTCACCCCTTTAACCGGTCTATAGATGATTTGCATGATAGACTGAACATGAATGATAATGAGAAGGCTAAGAGATTCTGATCTCTAAGAGAGCTCAAGAGTCAGCTCACCTCATAGGTTGATATTCTTCAAAGAGCCTGGTGCAGGAGCACCTAGCTGAGTAAAAACTCTCCTTTTTGAGTATTTCATGCTTTCATGTTTGTAATGTCTTGTGTTAGGTTTATAATTTTTTTTGGTTGTTGTGTGTCTTGTCTAGTGTTTTTGATCTCATTTTGTGATCAAGAGGTCAAGTTTTGCCTTTCAGGACTTAAGTTGATAATTTTGGCATAAATGTGTAAAATTGCCAAAAAGGTCTCAAAATGCTTTCCAAAGCATTGAAACATGTTTACTAAGTGTTTTTAAGCATGTCTTAGGTGTTTAGGTGAGTTGAAGAGGTTGGCTGTGTAGGTCCTGAAGACAACTAAGAGGGGGGGGGGGGTGAATCAGTTGTCTAATAAAATCAAACCACAAACTTATTAACCAACTTAATGCTTAATACCGGTAAACTAGTTAAGTATGCTAGTAAACAGTGTTAACAATAAATTGCTATACTGGTAAGAATTAATGCATGAAACTAAGCACAAAGTCATCCACAACACATGACACCAATATTTGTACGTGGAAACCCTATAAGGGGAAAAACCATGGTGGGAAACCTTACCCATAATCAGATGATACTACTGTAGATAGTAAGTGTACAAAAGGGGTCTGCACATGCAGAAAGGCCAACAGCCTAGAGCTCACTGCTCAATCACAAATGGGAGTCACACTGACTACAATTGGATGGTTAAATCCAATAAGAATGTACTGCACAAAATAGCATCTTCATATGCTGGATTTAGTACCAGTGTAATGCTGATATGCTTCTACAAAAACCTAACTTCACCTTGAAATGATGTCTTCATGTATACCTCTTCTTTATCTCGCATATACCTTCTTAAATCTTTTTTGCATTCCAAACTTGATCTTACAAATAAGATCTTACATTTATACCATACCCTAAGACCAATTTTAGTAGGTCAGCTTTACAAGATATTACAATAAAAACCTTTTACAAATAATACAATATCCGATGCAATAAACGATCGAACATGTCGGCTTAATGCATTTACAACAATAATAAATCATCTCCATAGCATGCCATGCTGATTTGGAAAACTTGTCGGTGTAACCCTAGATAACCTGGACCTATTTGTCAGTAAGAGAAAATATGCAAATAAGAATATACCAATGATTATTACTTCAAAATAAAGTGTCCACATGATGTCTTCGACATTACCAAGTGTCTTCCATGTAATTCAAGGTACCAATGAACATTATATCCTGCCGGTTAATCATATACCGGTAACTGTTGCACAGTTTATTATTTGTCGGTGAATGTTGCTAGATCTCCAAAGTAGGTGTATTTAGTAGGTGTTGACATCAATGAAAAAACCATACTAAAATACCAACAATCTCCCCCTTTGGCATTGATGGCAACACAAGATGGAAAAACCATCAAAGTGCCAAAACAGAAATGCCAAGTGTAAAACCAACAATCTCCTTAAAGTCATCAAAGTGCCAAAATAGAAATGCCAAGTGTAAAACCAACAATCTCCTTAAAGTGACAATCTCTCCCCCTGGAAGCAACATGAGTTATTTAATGTTATCCTATACCAATTTTCACTATAGATATCTCTCCTCAATTGATAATGTGTTTTTCGATATATCTCTCCCCCTTTGACATCAAATGCCAAAGCTACAAAATTTGAAGTCCATACAAAAATACCAACTACTCCCCCTGAGAAGTAGCTTCCTCGTCAAATACTAGAATAAAAAATTTGTCCATTTAATTCTGCCGGTTGATGACAATCACCAACTGTCTAAGTCTCTACCAATGGCGGGATGACTTCGAGCTAATCTTTGAGATACTCAAAAGTTTCCTTAGGCAAAGGTTTTGTGAAAATATCTGCAAGCTGTTCTTTAGTATTCACATAAACCAGTTTTATCTCCTTTTCTTCAACTTTTTCCCTTAAAAAATTCAGTTTGATAGAAACATGTTTTGTTTTAGAATGTAATACTAGATTCTTAGATATATCAATTGCTGCAGTGTTATCACAATATATAGTAATAGGTTCCTTGCATTTTACCTTTATGTCTTTCAACATTTGCTTAAGCCAAAGTACCTGTGTACAGTTTGTTGCTGCTGCAACATATTTTGATTCTACTGTTGATAAAGATGTACAACTTTGTTTCTTACTTAACCAAGAAACTAATCTCTTTCCAAGAAAGAATGCTCCTCTAGTGGTGCTTTTTCTATCATCCACATCTCTTGCCCAATTTGCATCTGTGTATGCACATAGATCAAAATTTTCAGTTTTAGGATACCATAATCCAAGATTTGTTGTGCCTTGTAAGTACTGAAAAAATCCTTTTTACTATTGATTCATGATTTTCCCTAGGATTACTCTGAAATCTAGAAACTATACATACTGCATTCATAATATCAGGTCTGGTTTGTGTCAAATATAGTAAACCTCCTACCATAGATTTGTATCTAGTTGGATTAATAGGTGTAGATTCATCCCTTTGAGATAATTTGTCATTTGTAGTCATAGGTGTGCTTACCGGTTTAGAATTATCCATCCCAAATTTCTTAAGTAGTTCTTTCAAGTACTTAGATTGACTAAAAAATATGCCTTTATCAATATGTAAAATCTGCAATCCTAAAAAGAATTGTATTTCTCTACTCATAAACATTTCAAATTCTTGCTGCATTTCAAGAGAAAATTCTTTGCATAATTCATCTTCTCCTCCGAAGATTTGATCTTAAACATTTAATTTTCTTACTGGTTTCATTTTCAACCATTGCTTTGAATAGCTTGAACTTCCCAAGTGCTTTTGATTTTTCTCTGAGAAAAGTAACCAACACATTCTAGAATAATCATCAATAATTAGCATGAAATATCTATCACCTTGTAAGCTTTTAGTTCTACTTGGACCACATAAATTAGTGTGAATTAAATCAAGGGCATGATTGGATTTTTCTGGAATACTTTTGAAACTAGCTCTAACTTGTTTTCCAAATTGACATTCCTTGCAAATTGTATTCTGAGGTTTCACAATTTTAGGTGGATCTCTAACTGCCTAAGAAGTACTGATTTTTACCATGTAATCAAAATTTACATGACATAGTCTTTTATGCCATAGCCAACTTTCATCTATATGTGCAATTAAGCATGCCTTTTCACTGTTATTCAAATGAAAGATATTACCTCTAGTCTGATTACCAGTTGCAATTTCCAAACTAGTTCTATTCATGATTTTGCATTTTCCATTTTTTAATTGTAACTGAAAACCTTTCTCAACTAATTGACCAAGACTTAAAAGATTATGTTTTAATCCTTCAACATAGTAGACATTTTTAGTGTTATGTTTACCATCAAGAGATATTGAACCCTTACCTTTGATTGAATAGGCTTTGTCATCTCCAAATTTTACTAAACCTCCATTGTATTCTTGAAAGTTCAAGAATTTATCTTTGTCTCCAGTCATGTGATGTGAGCATCCTGAGTCAAGAATCCATTCATCCTTTGATTCAACTTTAGTTGCTAGGGCTTGTTCTACCGGTTGAGCAATCGGTACCGGTTGATCTTCTGTTTTAGCAACAAAGACCCATCCATTGTCTACTGGATCCTCATTAGAATCATCAATCACACCTTCATCATCAATGTAACAAGATTTATCTTTGTTTTACTTAGATCTGTATCTCTGATATTCAGGATTAGGTTTGTATGTTCTTCTAGCTTCTTCTCTTAGTCTAGCATGTCTATCAGGGCATCTTGAAGCCATATGACCAATCTTATTGCAGTTAAAACATTTAAAGGGTGCTTTACCTTCATACTTACTTCCAATTGGGCCTTTTGGCATTTTTATTGCAAATAGTGCTTCAAGTTCTTCAAGCTCTTCATTCTCCTTCCTAGTTTCTTCAAGTTCTCTTACATAAAAGGCTCTCTAGTCTGATTTGTCAAAGGATGGAGTAGATGATGTTGATGCTTTGAAGGCCAAATCAGTTTTTATAGTAGTAACAGGATCAAATTCCTCAATTTCAAAAGCTGAAAGTTTTCCAAACAATGTATCCCTAGTTACTGATGTATTAGGCATTGTTCTCAACTCATTTATAGTAGTAACCTTCATTTTATATGCCGGTGGAAAACCTCTTAAGATTTTTGAAAAAATCTCATCTTCACTCAAGGTTCCTCCACAACATTTGATACCCAAAACAATTTCATTTACTCTTTCCATAAAAGCAGAAATCCTTTCATCTTCTTCCATTTTTAGATGTTCATACCTGACTCGGAAGCTTTCAAGTTTTGTAATTTTGACTATGGAATCCCCTTCATTTAGTGTTTCCAAATGATCCCAAATAGCTTTTGCAGTGGACCTATCTGATAATCCCATGATTTGTTGATCTGATAATGCGCTCAAGAGTGCTTCTCCTGCTTTGCAATCATTTTCTTCATCTTTAGCTAAAGTAGTGGGAGCAGTTTGACCAGCTACAACAGTAGTATAACCATTCTTAGTAACTTCCTAGATCTGTCTCTATTCTAATTTTCCATATCCCATAGTTGGTTCCATCAAGTTTAGGACTATCCTTTCTGAAATAATTAGTAGACATTGGATCTCCTGAAGTTGTTAAACTTCTGCAAAAAGAGGACTAGGCTCTGATACCAATTGTAGGTCCCGAAGACAACTAAGAGGGGGGGGTGAATCAGTTGTCTAATAAATTCAAACCAAAAACGTATTAACCAACTTAATGCTTAATACCAGTAAATCAATTAAGTATTTCGATAAACAGTGTTAACAGTAAATTGCTATACCGGTAAGAATTAATGCATGAAACATAAGCACAAAGTCATCCACAACACATGACACCAATATATGTACGTGGAAACCCTATAAGGGGAAAAACCACGGTGGGAAACCTTACCCAAAATCAAATGATACTACTGTAGATAGTAAGTGTATAAAAGGGGTCTGCACATGCAGAAAGGCCAACAGCCTAGAGCTCACTGCTCAATCACAAATGGGAGTCACATTGACTACAATTGGAAGGTTAAATCCAATAAGAATGTACTGCACAAAATAGCATCTTCATATGCTAGATTCAGTATCGGTGTAATGCTGATATGCTTCTACAAAAACCTAACTTCACCTTGAAATAATGTCTTCATGTATACCTCTTCTTTATCTCGCATATACCTTCTTAAATCTTTTTCGCATTCCACACTTGATCTTACAAATAAGATCTTACATTTATACCATAACCTAAGACCAATTTTAGTAGGTCAGCTCTACAAGATATTACAATAAAAACATTTTACAAATAATACAATATCCGATGTAATAACCGATTGAACATGTCAGCTTAATGCATTTACAACAATAATAAATCATCTCCATAGCGTGCCATGCTGATCTGGAAAACCTACCGGTGTAACCCTAGATAACTTGGACCTATTTGCCGGTAAGAGAATATATGCAAATAAGAATATACCAATGATTATTACTTCAAAATAAAGTGTCCACATGATGTCTTCGACATTACCAATTGTCTTCCATGTCATTCAAGGTACTAGTGAACATTATATCCTATCGGTTAATCATATACCGATAACTGTTGCATAGTTTACTATTTGCCGGTGAATGTTGCTGGATCTCCAAAGTAGGTGTATTTAGTAGGTGTTGACATCAATGACAAAACCATACCAAAATACCAACAGGTTGTCCAAGATGTCATTTTGTGCAACAAAAGTTGCTCACCTTGTTGAAAAGTTGTCATTTCTTAAGTAAAAAATGTGAAAAACAATGCTACAACAAAATGTCCATACAGGACATCTTAACTAACTCAAAATACTTTTAAATAGACCACCCTCTTCCTTGTATAGGATTGGCAAATGTGGAAACAAAGTCTTTCTCAATAAAGAAGTGCAAAATTTTGGCTTTTAATGTGTTTTTCTCTCTTTTAGAACAATAGTTCTTACTATAGCCCATCTGGTCCGTAGTGTACCTTTTGGCAAGTGTACATATTAGTTTCCCAATGCTACTCAATTGATCATTGCACTGGTTTTCCTTTTTGTAAGTTGGTGAAATAAAAATTCTTTCATTCTGTGTGCTCACTGCCCTGTCAAGGGTTTGTACTCCATAATGGATCAACTTGACTAAAAAACTTCATTAGCCTCCCATGGAGGAACTTGGTCAATTTGATGAGAGATTGTATAGTATAAATATCTTCTTGTTTGGCCAAGGATATGCACAAGGAGTTTGTGTGAAATCCTACTAGGCAAGTTGAGTGGGTAACTTGGTTAGTGGTTCAAATTATGAGAAAAATGTTGTTCTCAAAGTCTATTTGAGCTAACAACAATGGGAAAAGGTTTGCATGTTCCCTATGAGTGAATTTGAGAAATTTGGAGCACCAAACTTTATTCATTTTGCATTTTAAGGTGTCACTGTTTATGAAGGCCATTGAACTCCCTGTTTTGGGAAATATTATGGTTTTTGGCATCAAGTTTGATTTTGGAACCTTCTATGTATGAAGACCTCACTATACTTATTAAATGCAGAGTTATTGTGTTGTTTAAAGGATTGTTGACATTATGGTGTAGGCAGTTTTGAAGTTCTAACCCAATGTAATGCAGCCCAGACAGTGAAAACTCAAAAAAATAGTGATTTTGATAGTGTTTTTGTTCTTTTTTAGTTTGTTTGCCAAGTGTTTGGCATAATGCTTGATTGTTAGTGGTAGGGCAGTCATTGGTATATTGTGGCAGAGGTTTATCAGCAATGTGGAGGTTTGAACTTATCTTAGGAGTGAGATACTTTGGTGTAAGAACTAAAACCCTCACCAAACCCTACAAAAGTGCCATAAATAGTGGACAATCCTCATTTTGCATGAACAATAGCCTAAACCATGAAAATCTATTAGAATATACCTTGAAAACACCATCTAGGTCAAGTTTTTTGAAGGAATTGCCCATCGTTGGGTTGGGTGAACAAAAGGGTGCCAATTAGCCCTCCACGAGCTACAAGCCTTTTGACTGCTAAACTCATACTTTTCAAGAACCCAATTGGTTTGGGTTTGGTAGAAGTTGAAGAACCTATGCATAGCTATCTAGGGACATTGAAGGATACCCCTCCACCTTCTTGATAGTATGACAAAGACATTTGGGGTTTGTAGTCTAGCAAAGGGATTGAGTAAGAAGACCAAAAATGCTTAAGTACCCCAAAATTACACAAGGTCAAAGACTATACTTTTGCCTAGGTTCCTAAACCATTTGGAGGAGCATGTAATGACAAAGAATAATCAAAATAATTCCCAAAGGATAGAGGAATGTGTAGGAAAGTATATAATGGTTGGATATAGTCAATAGTGGATGAGCAAGGGAATGAGCTCACTCAAAAGGGGAGTTTGTTTGCAAAGTGATGCATGAGTTGCTTGGCATTAAAACCTCAAGAATGATTTTGTAAACATATACAACAGCCTCAAACAAGTATTTGGGAAACAAATTGAACCATTAGACTTAAACATCCTTGTTGAGTAGTTTCTAGCAACCTCCCTATCATAGTGGTATCAGAGCCAATGAAAGATTGAGGAGAAAATGATCATTTGAAGAAACATGGTGACTAATGCTGAGTTAGCCAAGAAGGTTGATGACCAAGAAGAGGAAAATAGGGCACTCAGAGAGAGGTTGGACTAGTTAGCAATGAAACTAGATGAAGTAGAAGTAAAAACTGAAGAAGGCCATGATAAAGTTGGAGATCAGGGTAAAATGGTGGCAATAGAGGATGAGGTCCCCATGCCTGACCCTGTTATTGAGAAAGAACCATTCTTGAAGGCTTTGAGAGCCATGAGTGGTAAAACCTTAGAGGGAGTGGCTCTTTTCAGTGGAAAGATGAATTTAGATGCTCGTATAGAGTGGATTGAAGGTCTAGAAAACCATTTTGAATGTGATGGAATAACTGAAGCACAAAAGGTTAGGGTAGCAAAGTCAAGGTTGAGAGGGGCAACCTTAACTAGGTGGAAGTTCATCCAAGAGGAAAGGGTGAAAGAAGGTAAGCAACCAATAGCCACCTGGAAAGTAATGGTAGCCAAAATTAGAGAAATCTACCTACCTGAAGACTATGAAGTCCAACTTCACAGGAAAAGACAAAATTTGAGACAAAAAGACTTACATGTCAATAGCTACACTAAGGAGTTTCAAAACCTATGCATGAGATCTAGAGTAGTAGAAGATGAGAGCATAAAAGTGGTAAGCTATTTCAATGGATTAAGATGGAACATCCAGGAAGAGATGAGTTTGTTATGCCCACAAATAGGACACAAGTGTTATCAGCTAGCACTTAAAGTGTAAGAGAAAAGTAGGAAAAAGAAAGAACAAAACAACAGAGGAAGAGGTAGGGGTAGAGATGGTAGAGGCCATAGAGGAATTTTTGGTGGAAGAGGAGATCAAAGATCCCAAGGAGAATCCAATCTTATTGAGCAAAGTGGGGATTCATATAGCAAGAGCAGCTATAGAGGAAGGGGATTTAGCAACCCAAGTAGAGGTAGATCTAGTGGACTAGGAAGGGGGTCCTACTTCTCCACCATGAAATGCTACAACTGTCAGAATTTGGGGCACCCTGCCTATAGATGCCCAGAGAAGCCTAGTTCATCCTATGGTGGTGAGAAGAGGGTAAACTATATCCAAGAAGATGGAAGTAATACAAAAACTTCAACATTGAACCTAGCTTCAGAAGATGGTGAGAGTTTAATGATCAAGAGAGTGTTACTGAAGAAGCCACATAGTAAAGAGGTCTCATAGAGAAGAGCATTGTTCAGGATTAAGTGTAAAATCATGGGAAAGGTGTGTAAGGTGATCATAGATTCAGGATCCACAGATAACATCATATCAGAGGAAGCATTAAGTAAATTGAAACTACCTAGGATACAACACAAGGAGCCATACAAGGTCACATGGTTAAATAAGGGGTAACATGTGTTAGCAAATGAGCAAGCCTGGGTAGATTTCCACATAGGTGGATACATAGATAGGATTCTATGTGACATCTTTCCTATGGATGCTTGCCACCTACTGTTGGGTAGACCATGGAAGTTTGACAGGAAAGCACAACATGATGGGGAAAGAAACTCCTACTCATTTTAGAAAGATGCAGTAACCTATCAGATTCAATCCCTCAATGAAGAACGAGAGAGAAGCAACAAAGTGCCTAACATCTTGTTAGTGAATGAGAAAGAATTCATAACAACACTAGAAGAAAGTGAAGGAGTGGGATTTCCACTCATAGTGAAACCCAAGGAAGAAAAGATAGAAAAGAAAGTTGAGATACCATATGAGGTGTAGCAGATCCTTGATAACTTCAAAGGAATAATTAGTTATGGTACACCTACAACCTTACCACCTCCTAGAGCCATAAGCTATCAGATTGATTTCATACCTAGAGCTCTTTACCCAATAAGGCAGCCTATAAGATGACCCTGGAACAAAATGAAGAGGTATCAAGACAAATACAAGAACTCTTAGACCAAGGGCCGATTAGGAAAAGAATTAGTCCTTGTGTAGTACCTACAGTGTTGGCACCTAAGAAGGGTGGAACATGGAGACTTTGCACAGATTATAGAGCCATAAACAAGATACCCATTAGATACAGATTTCCCATACCTAGGATAGAGGATTTGATGGATTGCTTGTGTGGTGCACAATATTTCAGTAAGATTGATTTGAAGAGTGGTTACCATCAAATAAGAATCAAAGAGGGTGATGAATGGAAGACAACTTTCAAAATGAATTAGGACCTCTATGAGTGGCTTGTCATGCCTTTTGGACTCTCTAATGCTCCCAGCACATTCATGAGACTCATGAATGAAGTTTTACATGATTTAATTGGCAATTTTGTTGTTGTGTATTTAGATGATATTCTTATTTTTAATAAAACTAAGGAAGAGCATCTAAATCATTTAGCTATTGTTTTGAGCAAGTTATCTGATGAACAACTAACCATTAATCTAGAAAAATATGATTTTATGAAGCAAGAATTGGTCTATCTTGGTTTTGTTGTATCACGAGGCAATTTGAAAATGGATCAATCTAAAGTTGTAGCAATAACTAGTTGGACAACTCCTAAGACAACCAGTGATGTCAGAAGCTTCCATGGTTTAGCATAATTTTACAAGAAATTCATCAGGGGATTTAGTGAGATTTGTGCCCCTATGTTAGACACAATCAAAGGGGGTCTAAAGATAAATTTTTAGTGGATAGATGCAGCCAATAAAGGGTTTGAATTACTAAAAATTAAAGTAGCTTCTCAACTAGTGGTCATTTTACCTAGTTTTGATAAGCTTTTTACTATTGAATGTGATGCTAGCAATATTGTTGTAGGAGTCGTTTTAAGTCAGGACAATAGACTAGTTGCATTCTCTAGTGAGAAGTTAAATGATTCCAAGAAAAAGTACTCTTCCTATGATTTAGAACTTTATGTATTAGTATAGGCACTTAGGAAATGGAGACATTATCTTCTTCCTAAAGAATTTGTTGTATACACAGATAATTAGGCATTAATTTTCTTGAACTGACAGGATAAATTGAATCATAGGCATGCTAAATGGGTAGAGTACTTGCAGGCTTACACTTTTACTCTTAAGCATAAGAAGGGTTAGTTGAATAAAGTAGCAGATGCTTTGAGTAGAAGGTTGTTAACTGTACATGAGATTCAAGTACAGAGCATTGGTATTGATAGTTTTAAAGATATGTATCCTACTGATGATGATTTTGCTGAAGCTTATAAAGTTTGTCAAGATTTTGAGAATCATTTCCATGGTGCATATGTTGATTTCACTTTGCAGGATGGTTTGTTATTCAGGGGTGGATAGTTATGTGTTCCAAAAGGTTTTATGATAAAGAACCTCATTTAGGAGAAGCACAATGGGTGCTTAAGTGGACATTTTGGTCTCAACAAGACCTTAGAGTTGGTTCAAAGGTTCTGTTATTGGCCTAAGATGCAAAGGGACATCAGGAGGTATGTTGAGTAGTGTTTGGTATGTCGAAAAGAAAAAGGTAAATCCTCCAATGCTGGTTTATATCAGCCTCTTCCCATTCCACATAGGCCTTAGGATTGCATTAGTATGGATTTTGTGGTAGGATTACCTAGAACTCAAGTAGGATTTGATAGCATCTTTGTAGTAGTTGACAGATTTAGCAAAATGGCTCATTTTATTCCTTGTAAGATAACATATGATGCAAGTCATATTACTTACTTATTTTTCATAGAAGTTGTTAGAATACATGGATTGCCTACTAGCATTGTTTTAGATAGAGATGTGAAGTTTCTTGGTCATTTCTAGAAAACATTATGGAAGAGACTAGGTACTAATCTTTCTTTTGGTTCAGCTTATCATCCACAAACTGATGGCCAAACTGAGGTTGTGAACAAGTCTCTTGGAAACTTGCTTAGGTGTTTGACAAAGGAATATGGATAGAGTTGGCATCAGCTCATTCATCAAGCAGAGTATGCCTACAATGATAGTGTCAATTGGTCTATAGGTAAAAGCCCTTTTGAAGTTGTTTATGGTATGCATCCAAGGGGTGTAATGAAGTTGAGAGATATAAATAACTTGTGGCCTAAGAGTGGAATAGCAGATGACATGGCTCAATCCATGAAGGAGGTTCATGAGCAAGTGAGAAAGGCTCTTCAGGATACCTCCCAAAAAGTCAAGGCAAGAGTGGATGCTACAAAGAGAGATGTTCAATTTTCTGTAGGAGATTATGTGATGGTTCATTTAAACAAGGCAAGGCTATAAAAAGGAGTTCCAAGCAAACTTCAGATGAGGAGAATAGGCCCTTGCAAAATCTTGGCTAAGTATGGGTCTAATACTTACAAAGTTGATTTGCCTACTGATGTTTCTTTGTCTCCCATTTTTAATGTTGCAGATTTGATTGCTTTCAAGGGGCAGCCACCTGAGGAGTTTCAAAGAGTTTTACATGTTGCACAATCCCTTTCTGATCTTTCTCTCCCTTCTCTTTCTATTCCTCAAGTAGAACAAGTTCTAGACTCCATGGTTCTCAAGAAGACAAGGAATCACACCTATATGGAGCACCTAATCAAATGGAAGGATAAGCCAATCTCAAAGGCCAAATGGACACCTAAAGCTGACTTTAAGAAATCTAGAGTACCTTCTTCTTTGCTGCCTCAATGAGTCACATGATTTCTTTGTCTTTGGGGGAGTATGTTGCAGGAGCACCTAGTTGAGTAAAAACTCTCCATTTTGATTATTTCATGCTTTTATGTTTGTAATGTCATGTGTTAGGTTTATAATGTTTTTTTAGGTTGTTTTGTGTCTTGTCTAGTGGTTTTGATCTCATTTTGTGCTCAAGAGGTCAAGTTTTGCCTTTCAGGACTTGTGTTGACAATTTTGGCAAAAATGTGTAAAATTGCCAAAAATGTCTCAAAATGATTTCCAAAGCATTGAAACATTTTTTTAAAGTTTTTCTAAGCATGTCTTAGGTGTTTAGGTGAGTTGAAGAGGTTTGGTTGTCCAAGATGTCATTTTGTGCAACAAAAGTTGCTCACCTTGTTGAAAAGTTGTCATTTTTGAAGTCAAAAATGTGAAAAACAATGCTACAGCAATATGTCCATATAGGACATCTTAACTAACTCAAAATACCTTTAAATAGACCACCCTCTTCCTTGTATACGGTTGGAAAATTTGGAAACAAAGTCTTTCTCAATAAAGAAGTGCAAAATTTTGGCTTTTAATGTGTTTTTCTCTCTTTTAGAGGAGCAATCCGTACTATAGCCCATCTGGTCCATACTGTACCTTTTGGGAAGTGTACATATTGGTTTCCCAATTTTATTCAATTGATGTACTAGTTTTCCTTTTTGTAAGTTGGTGAAATAAAAATTATTTCATTTTGTGTGCTCACTGACCCTGTCAAGGGTTTGTACTCCATAATGAATCAACTTGATTGAACAACTTCATTGGGCTCCCATGGAGGAACTTGCTCAGGTTGATGAGAGATTTTGCAATGTAAATATCTTCTTGTTTGGCCAGGGATATGCACAAGGAGTTTGTGTGAGATCCTACTAGGCAGTTTAAGTGGGTAACTTGGCTAGTAGTTGAAATTATGAGCAAAATGTTATTCTCAAAGTCTATTTGAGCTAACCACATTGGGAAAAGGTCTGCACCTTTCCTATGAGTGAATTGGAGCAAGTTGGAGCATGAAAATTTATTCATTTTGCATCTTAAAGTGTCACTATTTATGAAGGGTAGTGAACTCCCTGTTTTGGGAAATATTATGGTTTTTCGCATCAAGTTTGATTTTGGAACCTTCTATGTATTAAGACCTCACTATACTTATTAAATATAGAGTTATTGCATTTTTTGAATGATTTTTGACATTATGGTGTAGGCATTTTTGAAGTTCTAACCCAATGTAATGCAACCCAGACAGTGAGAACTCAAAAAAACAATGATTTTGACAGTGTTTTGTTCTTTTTGAATTTGTTTGCCAAGTGTTTGGCATAATGCTTGATTGTTAGTGGTGGGGAAGTCATTGGTATGTTGTGGTAGAGGTTTATCAGTAGTGTGGAGGTTTGAACTTAGCCTAGGAGTGAGATACTTTGGTGTAAGAACTAAAACCCTCACCAAACCCTACAAAAGTGCCATTAGTAGTGGACAGTCCTCATTTTGCATTAACAGTGGCATAAACCATGAAAATATATTAGCATATACCTCTAAAACACCATCCAAGTCAATTTTTTTAGAGTAATTTCCCATTATTGGGTTGGGTGAACAAAAAGGTGCCAATTAGCCCTCCACGGGCCATAAGCCTTTTGACTGCAAAACTCACACTTTTCAAGAACCCGATTGGTTTGGGTTTGGTAGAACTTGAAGAACCATTGGATAGCTATCTAGGGACATTGAAGGAAACCCATCCACCTTATTGATAGTATGATAGAGACATTTGGGGTTTTTAGTCTAGCAAAGGGATTGAGTAAGAAGACCAAAAATGCTTAAGCACCCCAAAATTAGACAAGGTCAAAGACAATATTTTTGCCTAGGTTTCTAAACCATTTATAGGAGCTTGTAATGACAAAGAACAATTAGAATAATGCCCAAAGGATAGAGGAATGTGTAGGGAAGTATGTAATGGTTGGATATAGTCAATAGTGGATGAGCAAGGGAATGAGCTCACTCAAAAGGGGATTTTGTTTGGAAAGTGATGCATGAGTTGCTTGGCATTAAAACCTCAAGAATGATTTTGCAAACATATACAATAGCCTCAAACAACTCTTTGGGAAACAAATTTAACCATTAAACTTAAACATACTTATTGAGCACTTTCTAGCAACCTCCCTATCACAGCCTGTTAGGTCCTATTTGGAAAGCTAATGTACTGAGAGGGGAGGGGTGAATCACTACTTCAAAAATTTTCTTGAAAAATAGTTTTACTGATAAACACAAACTATGTATTGCTGATCTGAAAGATATAAAATACTGAAACATAATCATAAAGATAACATGCATCAAAATATCACTCCATAACACAATGATTTTTGGCCGCGCCAAAACTCTTGGTAAGAGAGAAAAACTATGGTGGGGATGGCACCCACAACCTCCTTACTATAGTAATCAAGATTGCTTAGTTAGAGCTACATGTTTATACATATATGATAGCTTACCCTGTTAGGAGTATAAATATCTTTATATCTACCTTGCTAAAGGATTTTATAAACAAATCTACAAAATGTTGTACCTGGTTAAAGGCTTTAGAATTTATAGACTTTATTAGAGTCTTTTACCCTGTTAAAGGTTTCTATTACAACTTAATATTTCAATCAAAATCTTTACAAAATATCTGCAACTTCACATCTAAAATGTTATAGAAAACTCTATGTGCTTAATATGAAATTACCTTGCTCATAACATTCCTTGGTAATTGATAAATCAACTCAGTAACCACTTCTATATTCTCTGTTCGTTAAACTGTTCTCTGAAACCTTCTCGGTAACCTATGATTATCTCTATCAATCCGATTCCTTCATGCTTGACTTAATCATTCCTTCATCTCTCTTCTCTTGATTGACCTTACATGTCACCTTATGTTCATGTACTCAAATCATTCTATTTATATAGATCTCAAAGATGATGATCTGCTCATGCCTTGATCATACAAACATGTTTTATTGAATGAATAAACATAGAAATTATTTCATTGGATATTCTTCCTCACAATCATATAAATTATTTAAATACAATTTCCAATGTAGTAACGATTTTATCTTCTTGAATTATGTAACATGTTTCACATGAGTGTCCAGGTTCATTGAATCTAGTAACACGTTTTCACTTGGTTTAGATTAACTTGGTATACCTTCTTTGCTGCTCGGTAAACATATAAACCTTACTCGGTAGACATTCTACATATGTCTTGGTTCATAGCTTAGTGTGTATTAACTCAGTGACTTGTCTTTCTTCTGTAACTGACACTAGTGACCTTGGTGTTTACCAACTGGACTTTTCAGTAGTATTAACCAACTAGAGTATATAGAATGACTTTGGGCATAAAACTAATGACAACTTAGTAAATAGCAAAAATCTCCCCTTTTGACATTAGTTTGGTATGTTTGACAAAACTCCTTTCAAAGTCATAATACAAAATCTATATACTTGTAAAATGAACTGAAATGTCAGTATATACAATGTTCAAATATATACTCAAATACATACTCCCCTTATCAATATTTTGTACATAACTTGATGTTCCATGCTCTGTATTTCCATGCTCTTGATGTTACAAGCTCCTGATGTTACATGCTCCCCCTGACAATTTCAACTATACACTCAGATACTCTATATACTCAGATATTCATGCTTGGTCATGTGTTCAGTACACTCCGCCTTTTTGACAAACATCAAAACTAGTTACCATTGGGTGGGGGCAACTGATCAAAACTAGATTTATACTTTGTACGCGCTTCTATAAGATTTTTCTTAAGGGCATCCTTGACACTTTCCAGTATTGTAATCTAAGCTATAATATTAGCTGATAGTGTGATCAAACCATCTAAAGTGCTTCCCTCGACTTGAGTTGACAATTGGGTAGCTTGGTTGATCTTCTCTTGAACTGATGACAAAGGAGGAATAAATAATGTTTGAAGAGTCATGATATCCATCCTTATTTTATGCTCTTCATTCCAAAGTTCTAACTGTTGAGCCATAAGTACTTGTAGTCTTTTATAAAAATTTTGTAGAGAATTTGGCTTGGTAGTCAATTTATTTGAGAGATCGGTGATCTCCTTTTCAATGACTTCAGTCTTATTCTTGATATCTTTGATTAAGAATGAAAATGTACATAACTTCTAGAATAAATAAATAATATGCTTGAGTTGAGGGGATAACTCAGTAATGAATTTAGTAAGCTTTATCTTACCTATAGAAATTGCTTTCTGCACTTCTTCAATCATCTTGGTAGTTAGCTCTTTTTCCTTCAATTTGCTAAGGTATTTTGATGCTTCTACTCCTAATTTCTCTAGTTGAGTGAGTAGTTCATCTAGTTGCACATGGATGATAGCATCTTTATTGATGGTAGCTTTAGGTATCATATATGTCAATAATGTTTTGACCTTCTGAAGTACTCAGTTCTTCTGTTGAATAGCTATCTATCTTTCCTACTCTAGTTTGGCTTTACAAAGCTCACCGAATTCTATTAGTGCTTGCCCTTTCAATTTTGTTAGGTCAACATTCGGTAGCACAATAGGCTTTGATAGATCTACCTTAAAACTGTGTCATTTTTCTTTCTTCTCCTTTGATGATTCCTTTGTCAATTGAATGGGTACAATGGCTTTGTAGACTTGTCCTTCCTTGGTATGTTGCTCGGTAGATGAAACACTTTTGTCAATTCCTGTAGCCTCTATTTTATCCTTTGGTGTTTCCTTGTTTGGAATTTCAGTGGCAATTGTCTCGGTGCTTGAAGCTACTTGTGAAGTTTGCTCACTGGTAGCCTGAGAGGTAGGTTCATCTTGTTTATCCTTTGGAGCCTCTGTGCCTTCATCTGTGGCCTGAGGTTTCTTGGCTGAGACTTGTTGGGTGATCGGATGATAAGGCTTAACCTATTCCAAAACGGATTCACTGGTCACTAGTTTGGCATAGGTGCTTCCTTCTATCATCTCTCCTTGCCGTGCTTCAATGTCTATGACATCCTCATCTATTTGAATAGTGGAAGTAGGATCTTTCTCAGTGATGTCAACTATTTCATCTTCACCTTTTGGCTCTTCAATCTGAATCCTAAATATCTTCTTCCATTTCTCTTTGGTTTCATTTTCAACTTCAAGATATAGTCCATTCATCATTTTTAAGGCCCTTTGTTTTACTTGAAAATTTGCCTGGTATTTTTCAAGTGATCTCTTATTTTATCTACCGACATATCTAGAAAGAGATGTACCAAAACTCTTTCTCTTATTTGCTTCTCTGATTCCATAGTATACTTCCATCTATTATCAATATGTGAGTATAATGCTTTTGGAAGAAAACCAATCACTTCCAATGGAACTACTCAAAATTTGAGAAGTGTACTAATTACAGTCTCTTCTATTTTCCTCTTCTCTTCATCTATTCTAGAATCATATTTTACATATCTAAATGACCCAAATCCACCATATTCCTTCAATTTTGCACAAAAATTGTTGACACTATGTACGTCTTCCTTTGTGCTTTTTACAATCTAAAATTTATTTACATCTTCTGACTCTGTGTCACTTTCCAAAATTAGTTTTTTGTTCTTCTTTCTATAAGTTTTTGTAACCTTAGGTATTTCTACATTCTTTTGCTTCTTACCGAGTGACACAATAGATGATCTAGTATTCGATCGCTTCACTGGTGGGGTCGGTGATACCTTGGTTGCATCCTGTTTCTTTCTTTTCAAAATTTTGCCCTTTGGCAACTCAGTGCTCAGTGTAATTTCTGCTTCTTGAGCTTTAGATTCTTCCTCGATTTAAAGTTGATCACTCTTATTAGGAGTGGAGGTGGAACCTTCTCCAAACTTTTTAGTTAAATCCTTGATCATTCTGGTGGCTTTCCTAGCAGCCTTTAGTACAACTATGCTCATTTTTACTTTTTCTTTCACCTCTTCATAGGTGCCATATCTTTTCTTGGTAGCATTCCTTAGAAGTGCTAAAAAGGCATCTATCTGCTATTGAGCAATGTCAAAATCTATCTCATAAGCCATAGGCGGTAGTGATTGAGTCCTGGGTTCTACTGCATTGACATAACAACAGTATGTATCCAATTCAAAACATATAGTATCCTTTTATTTTTCCACTAGCTGAGGTGGAATCCTATACCTGCTATGCATCTTTTCCTGGAATTTGTTGAAGTAGTCATCCATTATCATATTGAAATTATCACCTAGCTGATTGATGAAACATTTATTTGATGGGTGATAGGTCGGTGTAATTCCCAAACAATGTTACTGACTGAAGGAAAGAATTTCTGAAAATAGAAGAACATACACACTAGGAGTGACCCAAACTTTAGTGTGTTGGTAGTATTATTCTTCTTCGGTTTCCTTATTGTATTTAGATTTTCAGAAAGATTCTTCAACAACACTTCACATAAATCAATTTGCATACCCTTTTTAACAATTTTATAGGCCAAATCTACAGCTGCACATGGTACACTATTTTCTCTTGCCAACTGGAAGAAACAATAACCAATAAATCTAATAGAAAAATTAAGTTCTGCATCTATCACATTGTTCAACTTAAGACCTCTACTATCAGACTCAACACCTATTAATGTTATCAATTCCTTCTGTGAAATCATCTTCTATGCTCGGGCATGGTCAAATATAGGGTATCTAGTTATTATGTGAATAATCTCCTTGGTGATCTTGAAAGGTTATTCCTCTAGCTACATAAAATCATCATGTACTCAGCTCAAGACAAATTTGACCCATTGGGGTTTGAAGACTTGAGGATAGGTTAGGGCTTCAATTAATCCCTTGATTTTGATATGCTCAAACTTGCTATCCAGATTTCCATTGGTGCACAATTTATCATATATATCTTTAATCTCAGTATGACCTAGCTCATCAACTCTACACTTGGTATAAAACCTAACATCTTCTATCAACAGAACCCTGTCCAAAATAAGAGAAAATGTAGTTTTCTCAAGGGGTTCAGAAGCCACTTTGGGACGTAAGGTGTATTTCAGTGTAGGCTTCTCAATGGTTTCTACTACGATAGGTTTCTAAACTTTGGGGGCCATTACAAACCAAAATTCTTCTTACAAAATAGCTTAGGGTTTCATATAACCAGAAAGTGCTTTCAACTTAGTAAATACTTTGCAAATATTCACAACTTGACTTGATCGGTTAACTGCTAAAAATGCAGTTTTAGATTTGCTAAATACCATGAATTTTCTCTTGAAATGTTTGATCGCCTTTAGATTCACTCTACTTTACTCTTTGAAAACTAGTAAGTGAAAAATGATTGTGCTCAATACTTTTAATACCTCCTTTTGACCTTATCGAGATTCGTACAGTTAGGTATAATAGGCATTAAATGCACTTGGTTTCCCTTTACCAACTAACTCTCTTATTATCTTTTTATCGACTAGACAGGCTTACTATTTTTACTGACTTCCCTGGTAAATCAAAAGACTACATAATTTTTCGAACTTGCTATTGCATCTTAGCTATGCAGATTTTGAATTTAAGTGCATGAATACATAGGAACTGTTAAGATCTAACCTTTGAGAATGTAGTCCCTCCATACCTTCATTGAATAATCCAAAGTATATTCACCTAACTCGGTAGGTAAGGTGCTTCCTTCATTGGTTGACACATTTTCCTTCTTTTTCCAAAATTTCTGCAATTTTCTTCTTATCTCCTCAGTATGTCCTCTCGGTTGGTCTTTGCAGTCTTTAGCTATGTGTCCAACTTTGTGACAATGAAAACATGTCATTCTTGGACTTCTCCATGATCTCCGATTGTTCATTCCAAACCTTATCATACAATTTGCACTTATATGTCCATATCTTCCATAGCATTCACACCAAATTCTTGAATTATAATCCCATGGTACTAAAGTATATTGTCAATTGAGATTTGTGTCAGTTCAATAACTTCTAGTGTTTTCTCAGTGTGGAGTCCACATTTAGTTTTTCTGCTTAAACCAATATTTCTCGGTATTGTGTCCATATCTATTGCAATTTTTGCAAAACCCTTTGTTTTTTTCCTTCTCATAATTGTTGGTAGACTTTGTTCTACATTTCTTAGATGTGTGACCATACTTATAGCAATTGTAACAATAACCATAAAACCTAGTAACATCCAGTTGCTTACCTTTTCTGATCGGGCAAACGTTGGCAGTATGTCCTTGTTTTCCATAGTAGTTGCAAATAGGCTTCTTGTCCTTGATGTTCTCTTTGTTTCCAGCTTGCTTGGATGATTCTCCTTTCTTGGTAGTGTTGATCCCTTTCTCGATAGAGTTGTTTCCTTTGTAACGGAGTCCTATATTGTTTTTGGATTTTCTCATATTCAGTTGCCCATCCAACATTTTTGATGCTTCATGGCTTTTCCTCATTGTTTCTTTTGACTTCTTTTCTACTTCCAGTTCATTGGTTAATCTTGATATTTCGAGTTACAATGCTTGGTTCTCATTTTCCTTTTGAGTAGCTTCATGATGTGCATAGTCCAATTGATCAAACAGATTATGTTGAACTACTATCATCCTTGATATTTTATCATTCTTTGCAGACACCATTACTTCTAGCTGATGTTTTTCTCCTTCTATAATTTGCTTGTTATCTTCAGTTGTTCTCAATGCATCAATATTTTTAGTCATATGTGTGCTAAAATACTCATGTTCCCTTCTCATTTCTTTTAGCTGTTCACTAAGTGCTTTGTTCTTTTCTTTCAATTTTGCAATCATTTCTTCAAAGTCTTCTGATATGCTGTTCTTACATAATGTCTCAATTTGTTCCACCAACTCTTTTGAGTCCTGTAAATCATCAGACAAACTTCTTCTGACTTTCAGTGATCTCTACAATTGCCTCTACATATCTGCAATCATTTGATTAGCATGATCTAATTCTTCTTGAAGATTCACAATCCTGCGAGATTGTTTATAGCCTTCCATTGATAGGATCTTTCTCTTTAGGCTATTAGACCCTTTACCAAGAATATAACTCTAATACCAATTTTTAACTCATACTAGGAAAGCTAATGTACTGAGAGGGAAGGCATGAATCAGTACTTAAAACTTTTCTTGAAAAATAGTTTTATTGATAAACACAAACTATGTATTGCTGATCTCAAAGATATAAAATAATAAAACATAATCATAAAGATAACATGCATCAAAATATCACTCCATAACACAATGATTTTTGGTCACACAAAAACTCTTGGTTAGAGAGAAAAACTATGGTGGGGATGGCACCCACAACTTCACTACTGCAGTAATGAAGATTGCTCAGTTAGAGCTACATGTTTATCCATTTCTGATAGCTTACCCTTTTAGGAGTATAAAGATCTTTAGATCTACCTTGCTAAAGGATTTTATAAACACTTTTACAAAATGTTGTACCTGGTTAAAGGCTTTAGAATTTATAGACTTTATTAGAGTCTTTTACCCTATTAAAGGTTTCTATTACAACTTAATATTTCAATCAAAATCTTTACAAAATATCTGCAACTTCATATCTAAAATGTTATAGAAGACTCTATGTGGTTAATATGAAATTACCTTGCTCATAGCACTCCTTGGTAATTGATAAATCAACTTGGTAACGAATTCTGTATTCTCTATTCCTTAAACTATTCTCTGAAACCTTCTTGGTAACCTATGATTATCTCTGTCAATCTTATTCCTTCATGCTTGATTTAATCATTCCTTCATCTCTTTTCTCTTGATTGACCTTACATGTCACCTTATGTTCATGTACTCAAATCATTCTATTTATATAGATCTCTGAGATGATGATTTGCTCATGCTTCTATCATACAAACATGTTTTATTGAATGATTAAACATAGAAATTATTTCATTGCATATTCTTCCTCATAATCATATAAAATCTTTAAATGCAATTTTCAATGTAGTAATGGTTTCATCTTCTCGAATTATGTAACATGTTTCACATGAGTGTCTAGGTTCATTGAATCTTGTAACACATTTTCACTCGGTTCAGATTAACTCGGTATACCTTCTTTGTTGCTCAGTAAACATATAAACCTTACTCGGTAGACGTTATGCATATGTCTCGATTCACAGCTCAGTGAGTATCAACTCGGTGACTTGTCTTTCTTTTGTAACCGACACCTGTGACCTTGGTGTTTACCGACTAGACTTTTCAGTAGTATTAACCGACTAGACTATATAGAATGACTTTGGGCATAAAACTAATGACAACTTAGTAAATAGGAATAGAGCCTACTCCAATGCAAAAGCTATTCTTGCTACTCCTAAAACTTGCACGCTAGACTCAATGGAAGAATTATATTCTTAGTTGATGTCTACCTCTGAGTATACTACTAACATATTGGAATCATGCGAAAATGCTTTATCCAAGAGGAAGCAGAATTTCAATGATATTTTTATGAGACTGGCCAATGCATGAACTTTTTTTTAAAATTATAATATATTTTGAACACTTTGATATAGATTTTGTTAGGACCCAGAGGCAACTGAGAGGGGGGGGTGAATTAGTTGTCTATTAATTTCAACTCAAATATAACATAACCAAACTTAATGTCGATAAATAGTTTAATAGTTAACAACTATACTGGTAAAGTTTAATGCATGAAACAGAAAGACAAATAACATCCACAACACATAACACAAATATTTGTACGTGGAAACCCTGTAAGGTGAAAAACCATGGTGGGAAACCATACCCACAATCAGATGTTACTACTGCAAATAGTATGTGTGTACAAATGGGGTTTGCACATGCAAAAAGGTCAATTGCCTAGAGTTCACTGCTCAACCACAAAATGGGAGTCACATTGACTACAATTGGATGGTTAAATCCAATGATATTGTACTTCTCAAAATAGTATCTTCATATGCTGGATTAAGTATCGGTTAAGGTTTGATTGTCTTCTTCATACCTTCCTTGAATCTTCAAATGACGTCTGCATGTATAGCTCTACTTATATTCACATATAGCTTGTTATAATTTCTACCACGCCTTCTTCATAATCTCCCAAATGAGATCTTACATATATACCAAAACCTAAGACCAATTGTGTAGGCTGGCTCACTAACAATATTACAATTAAATCAATTCCAAATGAATCAATATGCGATGCATCATGTTAGTTCAATTCATTTACAATAATAACCATACAATAAAACATCTCCATAATGTGTCATGCTGATTTGGAATAGATAACACTTGCCGGTCCATAACTAGACCTATTTGCCGATAACAACAAATATGCAAACTCGATTAGACCAATAACCAAATCACCAAAACCAAGTATCCAAACAATGTCTTTGACATAACCAAGTAATCTCTAGATGATAACAGATCATCCTTAGTGTCAGTGAACAATATAACCTACTGCTAAACCAAATACTGATGACTGTGCATAAGTCACTGAACATGCTGGTCAACATAATGAAAGATCTTTAGTGCTGATAAGTGTTGACAAGTATTGACATCAATGACAAAACCAATGCAACACATCCATAATACCAATAATCTCCCCCTTTGGCATTGATGGCAACACAAGATGGAAAAACCATCTAAGTGCCAAAGCAGAAATGCCAAAAACCAAAAAACAACAATCTCCCAAAGAGATCATTAACTAGAAATAAAAATACATAATATTTCTCCCCCTAGGAATAATCTCTCCCCAGAAGATTGTGTGTTTTCATAGATATCTCTCCCCCTTTGGTATCAAATGCCAAAGCAATATAAAACCAAACATTACCAATTGTTATAACCAAATTTATCCAATCTACTTCCCCTGAGAAGTAGCTCCCCTTCATCAAAGCTAGAAAAAGATTTCTCTATTAATTCTGTCAGTCTGATGCCATGCTCCAACTGTCTAAGTTTCTACTGGTGAGGGTATAACTCCAAGCTGCTCTCTGAGATATTCAAAAGTTTCCTTAGGCAAAGGCTTAGTAAAGATATCTGAAATTTGTTCTTTAGTATTCACATAAACCAATTTCACTTGTTTTGCTTCAACATTCTCTTTCAGAAAATTGAATTTGATAGAAACATGTTTAGTTTTAGAGTGAACTACTAGATTCTTTGATATATCAATTGCTGCCATATTATCACAGTAAATGATTATAGGTTCTTTGCATTTTACCTTTATGTCCTTCAACATTTTCTTAATCCATAATACCTGTGTACAATTAGTTGTTGCTGCAACATATAATGATTCTATTGTTGATAGTGATGTACTGCTTTGTTTCTTTCTCAACCAAGAAACTAGTCTACTACCAAGAAATAATGCTCTGCCGATGGTGCTCTTTCTGTCATCTACATCTCCTACCCAATTTGCATCTATGTATGCACATAAATAAAAAATTTCATCTTTAGGATACCATAAACCAATATTTGTTGCTCCTTGTAGGTACTGGAAAATCCTTTTCACCGTTGATTCATGATTTTCCTTAGGATTACTCTGAAATCTTGAAATAATACATATTGCATTCGCAATATCAAGTTTTGTTTGTGTCATATATAGTAAACCTACAATCATATATTTATATCTTGTCGAATTAACAGGTGTTGATTCATCCTTCAATGATAGTTTATCAATTGTAGTCATAGGAGTACTTACTGGTTTAGAGTTTTCCATACCAAATTTCTTTAGAAGTTCTTTCAAGTACTTTGATTTATTTATGAATATACCTTTATCAATTTGTGAAATCTGCAATCCTAAAAAGTATTTTATCTCCCCAATCATAGACATTTCAAATTCTTCCTGCATCTTATTATAAAAGTTTTTACACAATCATTCTTCTCCTCCAAAAATGATATCATCAACAAAAATTTCAATAACCAAGATGTCATCATTAATCAATTTGTAATATAAGTTGTTGTCAACATTACCTCTAGTGTAACCAAGCTTCAAAAGATATTTGTGCAATCTAGCATACCAAGCTCTAGGAGCTTGCTTCAATCCATATAAAGTTTTCCTTAACCAACAAACCATATCTTTTTCATCTGTCAAAGAAAACCAATCAGGTTGTTCAATGTAAATTTCCTCTTCAAGATCACCATTCATAAATGCACATTTAACATCCATTTGATATCCTTTATAGTTCTTGTGTGCTACAAAAGCTAAGAATAATCTGATTGCCTCAATTCTAGCTACCGGTGCAAAGGTTTCATTGTAGTCAATTCCTTATTTCTGTGAATATCCCTTACACACTAATCTTGCTTTATTTCTGATTACCTTACCATCTTCATTAAGTTTATTTTTGAATACCCATTTATTTCTAATTACATTTTTTTTTTTAGGACGAGGAACCAATGTCCATGTGTCATTTTTTTCAATTTGTTCCAATTCATCTTCCATAGCCTTAATCCAATGTTTATCTTCACATGCCTCATTAACAGTTGCTGGTTCAATTTGAGAAATTTGACATAACTCTTCATTTTCGAATCTTCCTCTAGTCATAACACCTTGATACTTTTTCCCAATTATCTGACTTTTAGAGTGATTCAGTTACTGTGGAATTCTCAGATGATATCAGTATGACTGGATCAATATTCTATATTGGTGTATTAGGTGTAGGTTCATTTGTTATTATCTTAACTACTGGTTCAGAGTCCATAGACCTTGAATTACCTCTAAATTGTTCATCGATCTTCACATTTGCACTCTCAATGATTTTCTGCAATCTCTTGTTAAAACATCTATATGCCTTGCTCTTAGATGAATAAACAAGAAATATTCCTTCATCACTTCTAGGATCAAATTTGCCAATATAATCATCTCTCCTAATATAACATTTCCTTCCAAATATTTTGAAATATTTAAGAGTAGGAGTACTACCAAACCATAGTTCATGAGGGGTCTTACTGGTTTCACCTTTGATGTGAACTCTGTTGAATGTGTAAACAGTTGTATTGATTGTTTTTCTCCAATACACATGAGGTAGGTTCTCTGATATCATGCTTCTAGATACATCCAAAATAGTTTTATTCTTCCTTTCCACAACTCCATTTTGTTGGGGTGTTCGAGGTGCTGATAATTGTCTTTTGATTCCATTCACCTCACAGAATGATTTAAATTCCTTAGATGTAAATTCACCTCCTTGATCTGATCTAAAAAATTTGATTTTCCTGCCAATCTCATTCTCTACCATTACCTTGAATAGTTTGAATTTCCCAAAAGCTTATAATTTCTCCCTAATAAAAGTAACCCAACACATTCTAGAATAGTCATCAATGATTAGCATAAAATATCTATCTCCTTATAAACTTCTAGTTCTTGTTGGACCACATAAATTAGTATGAATTAAGTCAAGAACACTGTTAGATTTCTCTAGAATACTCTTAAAAGTTGTTTTAACTTGCTTTCCAAATTGACATTCCTTACATACTAGATTGTCAGGTTTTACAATCTTAGGTAAATCCCTTACTGCCCTAGTTGTACTGATTTTCACAATGCAATCAAAATTTACATGACAAAGTCTTTTATGCCATAACCAACTTTCATCAATATGTGCAATCAAGCATGTCTTCTCATTCTTATTCAAATGAAAGATATTACCTCTAGTCTGATTACCGGTTGCAATTTTTAAACCAGTTCTATTCATGATTTTGCATTCACCATTCTTTAATTGTAACTGAAATCATTTTTCAACTAATTGACCAACACTCAAAAGATTATGCTTCAAACCTTCAACATAATAAATGTTGTGAGTATTGTGCTTACAAACAAAAGATATAGTGCCTTTTCCTCTGATCAAACAAGCTTTATCATCCCCAAATCTTACTAGACCTCCAGTGTATTCCTGAAAGGTTAAGAATTTACTTTTATCACCAGTCATATGATGTGAACATCCAGAATCAATGATCCATTCATCCTTTTCTTCAATTTTATCTACTAGGGCCTTCTCTACCAGTTGAACAATAGGTGTTGGTTGATGTTCTATTATTGCAACAAAAGCCCATCCATTGTCTGCTGGTTCCTCATCAGAATCATTAGTAACTCCTTCATCAACATAGTAACATGATTTGTCTCTATTCTTCTTAAATCTGTATCTCTGATATTCAGGGTTAGGCTTATATGTTCTTTTAGCTTCTTCTTTCAATCTCGCATGTCTGTCAGGACACCTAGATGCCATATGACCAATTTTTTTGCAGTTAAAACATTTAAATGGTTCTTTACCTTCATACTGACATCCAACTAGACCTTTAGGCATTTTCTTTGCAAATAGTGCTTCAAGCTCTTCAAGTTCTCTAGCATAGAGTGTTTTCCAATTAGATTTTTTAGATGATGATGATGATGTTGCAGATGATGAAGCTTTGAAAGCCAAATCTATCTTAATTATAGCAATAGGACCAAATTCCTCAAGTTCAAAAGCTGAAAGTTTTCCAATCAAAGTATCTCTAGATACAAATATATTAGGCATTGTTCTTAATTCATTAATAGTAATTACTTTCATTTTGTATGTCGGTCACAATGCTCTTAAAACTTTAGAAACAATTTCATCTTCACTTAAGGTTCCTCCACAACATTGTATACCCAAAACAATTTCATTAACTCTTTCCATAAAAGCGGAAATCCTTTCATCTTCTTCCATTTTCAGATTTTCATACTTGACCTAGAAGCATTCTAGTTTTGCAATTTCTACAGTGGTATCACCTTCATTCAATGTCTCCAATTTATCCCAAATAGCTTTAGCAGTAGATCGATATGACAATCCCATGATTTGTTGATCTGACAATGCGCTCAAAAGTGTTTTTCTTACTTTCCAATCATTCTCTTGATCTTTAGCCAAGGTTGGTGGATTAGGTTGACTCTTTGTAGGACCAACATAGCCATTGTTTGTAACATCCCATATGTATTTTCCAATGCAATTCATATGTGTCTCCATTCTGATCTTCTATATACCATAGTTAGTTCCATCAATCTTTGGACTATCCTTGAAATAGTTAGTTGCCATAGAATCTCCTCAAGCTGTTAAACTTTTGCAAAAAGAGGACTTAGCTCTGATACCAATTGTTAAGACTTGGAGGCAACTAAGAGGGGTGAGGGTGAATTAGTTGTCTATTAATTTCAACTCAAATATAACATAACAAAACTTAATGCATGATACCGGTAAACCAAACTTAATGCCAGTAAATAGTTTAACAGTTAACAATAGTATTGGTAAAGTTTAATGCATGAAATAGAAAGACAAATAACATCCACAACACATAACACATATATTTGTATGCGGAAACCCTGTAAGGGGAGAAACCATGGTGGGAAACCTTACCCACAATCAAATGATATACTACAGAGAGTATGTGTGTACAAATGGGGTCTGAACATGCAAAAAGGCCAATGGCCTAAAGCTCATTGCTCAATCATAAAATGGGAGTCACACTAACTACAATTGGATGGTTAAATCCAATGATATTGTACTACTCAAAATAGCATCTTCATATGCTGGATTTAGTACTAGTTAAGCTTTGATTGTCTTCTTCATACCTTCCTTGAATCTTCGAATGATGTCTATGTGTATAGCTCAGCTTATATTCACACATACCTTTTTACAATCCTCTACCACACCTTCTTCATAATCTCACAAATGAGATCTTACATATATACCAAAACCTAAGACCAAATGTGTAGGTCTACTCACTAAGAATATTACAATTAAATCAATTACAAATGAATCAATATGTGATGCATCATGTCGGCTCAACGCATTTATAATAATAACCAATCAATAAAACATCTCCATAATGTGTCATGCTGATAGAATAGATAACGCTTGTCGGTCCATAACCTAGACCTATTTGCCAGTAACAAAAATAATGCAAACTTGATTAGACCAATAACCAAATCACCAAAACCAAGTGTCCAAACAATGTCTTCAACATAACCAAGTAATCTCTAGATGATAACAAATCATCCTAAGTTCCAGTGAATAATATAACCTGTCGGTGAACCAGACATCAGTGACTATGCATAAGTCACTGAACATGCTGGTGAACATAATAAAAGATCTTTAGAGCTGATAAGTGTTAACAAGTGTTGACAAGCGTTGACATCAATGACAAAACCAATGCAATAGATCCATAATACCAATAGATTTTCTATATATATATGTATATATTTTACTTTATCATTTTGGCATTGTTGTCAAAGGGGGAGTAATAATATGTATGTGTGTTTTTTGAAAATTTCATATTTATGCATGGATTAAGGGTGAGTATTGCATCCAAAGTGGGATATGAGTACATATGTAAATATGTTGTGTTTGCACACCTAGCAGTATTGTATTACTCTAAAATTTTCTAAGTGTTGCCATCAATGACAAAAGGGGAGATTGTTGGCTTGATGATGATTGTAATGTATTCATCACTTGTTGTCATTGATGAAATACTCTCACACACACATATGATTACATTGACTACCAATGTAACTTCATTGGTTTCCACTATTAACTAGTATGTTTAAGGTCTATCTCTCATCGGTACTCTATGTCAACTAGTATGTGCTTAAGAGATAACCTATGGTTACATTAAGTCGACATCAAAATGAAGATGAAAATGAAGATGGAGATCAAATGGAACATTCCAGGACAATGATTCACATGTTTTGTTCCAACTGGTATTGACTGTTCTAATTGGTATCTGATTTTGTGATGAGTTACCAGCACCATTCTCTTGACGGTCATTTTTGTGATGAGTTATATTGACTTGTCTAGATACATTGTACCTAGGAAATTGTGTTTTGATTTCCTATGGCCGACATAATATTTGTATGTCTATCTAAAGACATCTTAGTGAATCATTTTAAGAGAGACAACTGATATAAAAGAGGATTTTATGCGAATACTGATATGCATAAAGAGTGAAATATTTTTTTTAAGAGCGATAAGTGTTAAGATGAAGAGTAGTGTTGAATGTACTTAGAATGATCTAATCAAGAAAGTCTTGTGCTACTCAGAACATATCAAACCTTTCTTATTGTTTTAATCATTACAAAATTATCAAATCCTTTAACTGGGTAAGCTCTAACAAGCTTCATTGAACAAATCCTCTAAAAAGGTGATCCATTATTTTAGGTTCTCAAATCCTCCAGCAAAGTTACTCCTAATAGGGTAGTACTCTTAATAGGGTATAAGCTTCTAATCAAGCTTGGGTTCTCTAACAAGGTTCTCTCCTAGCAGAGCACTTTGTAAAGACCTTAACCGGTTAGTTATTTATTACTGCATATAGTTAACTTGTGAGTTCCATCTCACTGTGGTTTTTACCTATTTGGGTTTTCCACATATAAACACTTGTGTTATGGTGGGTGTTCTACTTTATGTGGATACTGTTATTTCATTTTGGATAGCATGCATTTTATTTAAATGCTTGGTTAAGTTCATCTATTGGTTAGTGTTTGAAGTTGTGCTTGTTTTGGTGTCACTGATTCACCCCCCCTCTCAGTGCTTTCCAAGTCCATCAGGTAGGTATATTATATGGTTTTCTCAAATTTCTGACTTCCTGAGAGTTTCCTATAGTTTATAGTATAATTTTTATTTAATTACTTTTCTGAGAATGTTGTTAGACTACCATCTGACAACATTTTGGAAATTGGATTTTTAATTTCTTGGATCTTGGATTGAAGATATTTGGACTGCTTAGTTTCTAGTTATTTTTCTCTTCATCAAATTTTCTATTGATTTGGAGTGTGATTTCTAGGTTGGAGTTTTTGTTCTCTTCTCTAGGAATTTGCAGATCCTTGTTTTCAATCTTGAGAAATTGCTTGTTGAGAATGTCTTTTTCTGTTTTCTTTCTCTACAAATGCTATGATTCACCTTCTCTATTTTTCAGTAGTTATTTGGGATCTTGTTTGGATTTATACATCTTCTTATATTGTGTTGTTGGAGCCTCTCTTGCTTTAGTATTATTTTAAGGTAATTTTTGTCTTCTTGTAGCTTGTTGGGAGCCATTTGTATTTGTAGTGATATGGTTTTTGTGGGGATCGACCTTTGGAAAGGATCTAAGATTGTATTTGAGCTTCTTTTAGCTTGTATGATGTCTCCTTTAGGTTGTTTTATTGTTAATACTTCTCCCCTTTGATGTTTTGTGTTCTAAGTGTCATTCTGAGCACTGTGGGAGAAGGTTCTTTATGTAGTTTTCTTTCTTTGATTTTTAAACCTTGTAATTTTGTATTCCTTTTTGATTTTTTGATTTTTGAGACCTAGTGGGTTGGTTTTGAGTGCTATGTTTGACCCCTTAGCTGATCTAGGCAAGTACCTTGGCCTTAGGTATGCATTTTGCTTCATTTTTGGCTTCTTTACCAAAAATGCCACCATATGGACCAAAAGAACCACCATATGTACTAGGGGCACTACATTATTACCCAATAATTCCATTATGCATCCCAAGGGCACTGGGGGATGTGCTAAGGGAGTTGAAGTCTCGAAATTGAGAAATTGAGTAAAACACCCAGAACTCTGCCAAATGCTCCCAAAATGATACCATATGGTCCCAAAACACCATGGTGCATTCCAAAAATGCTATAGTGCATACAAAAAGCAATGCACCACATTCCAAGGACATTGAGCTATATTTCGAGAGATCTAGACTACTTAGGAGGTCCAAGAAAGTCAGTTTGAGCTATGTAAGTGACTGTTTGGGTTTTGTTCATTCTCCAAAGGCATGGGTGGCTTGTGTTGAGATTATTTAAGTTTTATTTGATGTATTTTAATCTTTTATGATGGCATTTGTGCTCTGGTAAGAGGGTTTGTGCTTTACCATTTAGGTGTTTCTTATGCATTGAATTTCTTCTGCAAGAGGGAGAAATTGCTTTCTATTGAGAAATGTTCTTATCACTCTAGTGGGATGTGTTATGCCTCACTATTGAGGATTTGGGAATGATTTGGATTCATAATTTATTTATGTTCATGATTGGCTCTTTGATTATAATGCATTAGTGAAGGCTATTGTTGTGTATGAGGCCTTATGTATCCTATTTCATGTAGTATGTTCTTTATGATTCAATGAGAAGTTTAATATCTCTTTTGAGTCTTCATTATTATGTTTATATTGTTCTTTTGATGTATGTTACACCCTAAGGTCTAGGTGCATGCTAGGGGGAGTGGGCTTCCAAGTGAGTGACCGGGATTGCAAGCGGGTAGACAACCAGGTTACTTGGGGTCCAAATCATTGGATATCTCATTGGGAGTTTGACTTTGTAATCAAGTGATAACTTAATATAATAAATCTTAGGGTTAGGTAGATTAGTTCATCTTAATAATATAAGAAATAAATGGTGGCCCCTCTGCCTTCCCCAGTGGTAGAGATCTAGGATAGGATTGGGAAGGCCTTAGCAACCCAAGTAAGCTAATCTCCCTTACCTGATTAAGGTCAAGATGGATCCGCATGTGCATCTAGGATTGTAGGGGCATGTGCCTAGGTTCCCATCTATCGCATCTGATGACACTCTTTCCGTACATGTAGGTCCTAGTTCCTTGAGCCTTGTTTGATTTGTCACCTTTGAAGGGTTTGTTTTTGGAGGTTTGATAAATGATTCTATGTTTTGCATTCTTTTATTTGTTGTATTGTTCTTTCTTTGGTTGTTAGGTGTCAACCTAGATGTAGAGTGTGAGTGGAATTTTGTGTCATCTCCTAGCATAGGGGGTTGTTCCTTATGGTTCCATATGGTCGGGTGCTTTGATGCCTTCTTCCATTGGGATGTCCTTTGTTGGATTCTATTGCATGGATGTGGATATCTTGTCTTCTCAGCTTTAGATGGATTCTTGTAGAAGATTGATGTAAATGGTTCTTATGACATATATTTATTGATTTATGAAGCAAATGTAATATAATTGAGAGTCATCCTCTTCATTGTGTAAGGATATTGTATTCATGTAAATGGTGGATAGAATTTTAGGAGAGCTTAATTATGTAATATATGATATTGGTTTATTAATAGAAATAGAATTATGAATATGAATATAGTCTCATTTAGTAGTGGTAATGTGATAGGTTATCTTGAGTTTATGTTGAGATAAATGTAGAAGTGATTGGGATTAGGAACATTTGGTTTGGGTGTTTTAAAATAAACTTGAAAGTGATGGTTAATGTATGGTTAGTAGATGGATACAATCATGATATAGAGTAGTGAATGATCATGTATGCATGGAAAGACAAAATCATGTTAGATGTAGTATGCAAATGTGTTATCATACATATGATGTTATGTTATTGCTTATGGTTAATTATGTAATGGAATTGAGATACCCTAGGAAATTCTTATATGTATAATGATTATTTCCTCTTGTGCTATATGTAAGATGGTTAAATGTTATTTGGTTAATTGATTTTTATTGTATGTGAGTAGTTAATTTTAGTGGTTGCATTATGGGATGTATCAGAAAAAAAATTTCTCTTTTTGCAAGTTAATAAGTATATTTCTCTAGGGTGTTAGGAACTGGGAGGACAACTGAGAGGGGCGGGGGGGGGGGGGGTGAATCAGTTGTCAATGAATTTAAACCCAATTATAACTTAATTCAACTTAATACTTAATAATGGTAAACCAAACTTAATGTCGATTAACATATTAGCAGTTAATATCAATACCGATGAAACTTAATGCATGAAACATAAATAGAAACAAATCCACAACACACAACACATATATTTTTTACATGGAAACACTATAAGAGGAGAAACCACGGTGGGAAACCTTACCCACAATCAGATGATACTACTGCAGATAGTATGTGTATACAAATGGGGTTTGCACATGCAGAAAGGCCAACCACCTAGAGCACACTGCTCAATAATGGGAGTCACACTGACTATAGTAGGATGGTTAAATTCTAGAATAATGTACTACTTTAAAGTGCATCTGCAATTCTAGATTCAGTACCAGTTTAAGTTTGATAAACACCTTTAAACCTTCCTTTAACCTTCAATTGATGTCTGCTTGATTTTCTCTGTGATCTGCTTATATGATCTTAAATATTTACACATACCATGTTACAATATCATACCATGACCATGCCTTCATCTCACAAATGAGATCTTACATTTATACAAAACCTAAGAGAAAATACTAAGTTTGACTCACTAAGAATATTACATTTAAATCAATTGCAAAATAAGTTTTGATGAGATGTAAGCCTCAATACAATAACCAATAATAAATCATCTTCATAACATGTTGTTCTGATCTAGAATAGATAATGTATACTGATCCATAACCTAGACCTATCTGCCGGTAACAGCAAATATGTCAACCCGATTATACCAATAACCAAAACACCAAAACCAAGTATCCAAACCATGTCTTTAACATAATCAAGTGATCTTGAGATGATAATAGGTCATCATCAGTATCGGTGAACCATATAACATGTCGGTGAGCATATATTGGTTACTGTACATAAGTCACTAACCTTGCCGGTGAACACAATGTGCTAGTTCAATAGTAAACCAATATAACCATAGTGCCAAATCAACAATGTAGAACTCCAGAAGGATAAGTGTTTACATCAATGACAAAACCAATGCAAGATATCCATAATACCAACAATCTCCTCCTTTGACATTGATGGCAACACTAGATGGAAAAACATCTAACTGCCAAAATAGAATACCAAAAACCAAAAACCAACAATCTCCATAATATATCAATACCAGAAATTAAAACCAAAATACAAAGGGTATATATCTCTCCCCCAATGAATAATGTTTTTCCATAGATATCTCTCCCCTTTTTACAACAAATGCCAAATCAGTTAAGAATTAATACCAAAACATACAACCAACTACTCTCCTTGAGAAGTAGCTCTACTCCATCAAAGCCGGAAAAAAGATTTCTATTTAGTTCCTATCAGTTTGATGCCAATCTCCAATCATCTAAGTCTCTACCAGTGAGGGTATTATACCAAGCTTCTCTCTGAGATATTCAAAGGTTTCCCTAGGTAGAGGCTTTGTAAAGATATTTGTATTTTGCTCTTTAGCATTCACATAAACCAATCTTACTTATTTTGCTTCAACATTCTCTTTCAGAAAATTATACTTCATAGAAACATGCTTAGTCTTAGAGTGAAATACCAAATTCTTTGATATATCAATTGCTGCTAAATTATCACAATAAATGATTATCGGTTCTTTGCATTTTACCTTTATATCCTTCAACTTTTTCTTAATGTATAATACCTGAGTACAATTAGTTGCTACTGCAACATATTTTGATTCTGCTATTGATAATGATGTACAACTGTGCTTCTTCCTTATCGATGAAATCAATATGCTACAAAGAAAGAATGCACCACCACTAGTAATCTTTCTATCATCTATATCTCTTGCCCAATTTGCATCGGTGCATGCACATAAATCAAAATTTTCATCTTTAGGATACCATAAACCAAGATTTGTTGTGCCTTGTAGATACCAAAAAATCATTTTTAATGTTGATTCATGATTTTCTTTAGGATTACTCTGAAATCTTGAACCAATACATACTGCATTCATTATATCAGGTCTGGTTTGTGTCAAATACAGTAAACCTCAAATCATAGATTTGTATCTTGTCAGATTAACAAGAGCCGAATCATCCTTCAATGACAATTTATTAGTTGTAGTCATAGGAGTACTTACCGATTTAGAGTTTTCCATACCAAATTTCTTCAGTAGTTCCTTCAAGTATTTTGTTTGACATATGAATATACCTTTATCATTTTGTGAAATCTTCAATCCTAAAAAGAATTTTATGTCCCCAATAATAAACATTTCAAGTTCTTCCTGCATCTTGTTAGCAAAGTCCTTAAATAATCCATCTTCTCCTCCAAAAATGATATCATCAACAAAAACTTCAATAACCAAGATGTCATCAATAGTCACTTTGTAATATAAGTTGTTGTCAGCATTACCTTTAAAGTAACCATGTTTCAAAAGATATTTGTCGAATCTAGCATACCAAGCTCTAGAAGCTTGCTTCAATCCATACAGAGCTTTCCTTAATCTGAAAACCATATCTTTATCATTTGTCAATGAAAATCCATCAAGTTGTTCAATGTAAACTTCCTCTTCAAGATCGCCATTAAAAAATGTACATTTTACATTCATCTGATATACTTTATAGTTCTTATGAGCTGCAAATGCAAGAAATAATCTAACTACCTCAATTCTAGCTACCTCTACAAAGGTTTCATTATAATAAATTCCTTCTTTCTATGAATATCCTTTACAAACTAATCTTTCTTTGTTGCTAATTACCTTACCATCTTCATTAAGTCTATTTCTAAATACCCATTTAATTCCAATTACATTTTTGTCATTAGGCTGGGGAACTAATGTCCATGTATTGTTCTTTTCAATTTGTTCTAATTTATCTTCCATTGTTTTATCCAATGTTCATCTTGACATGCTTCAATAACAAATGCTGTTTCAATTTGAGAAATTAAGCATACCTCTTCATTTTCTAGTCTTCCTCTTGTCATAACACCTTGATACTTATTCCCAATTATCTAATTTTCTGAGTGATTCAGTCTTACATACCTGGGTTTATTCACATGTTGTTGTTCTTCAGTCACTGTGGAATTCTCTGTTGATGCTAGTGTTAATGGATCTACACTTTGTACCAGTTCAATCTGTATTGGTTCATTTATGATCATCTTAACTGTTGGCTCAAAATCTATAGACCTTGAATTTCCTCTAAAGTGTTCATCTATCTTCACATTAGCACTTTCAACGATCTTCTGCAATCTTTTATTAAAACATCTATATGCCTTTCTCGTAGATGAATAAATAAGAAATATTCCTTCGTCACTTATAGGATCAAATTCACCAGCATACTCATCTCTCCTAATATAGCAATTTCTTCCAAATATTCTGAAGTACTTAAGAGTAGGAGTATTGCCAAACCATAGTTCATAATTGATGTGAACTCTATTGAAAGTGTAAACCACTGTATTTATTGATTCTCTCGAGTACACATGAGGTAGATTTGCTTCCAATATCACTAGTACATTTGGGCCTAATTTTTGATAGACAATTGTTAGTAGTCTAACAACACCACGTTGGACTTCTGACAAATTTAACTATTGAAAATTCATCGTCAATCTTTCTGATGATGCCATTGGCATTAGAATTCCGACAACATTATGAACTCTTCGAATGGCAGCTATATTTGCTCCCTCAGCCAAAAATTTACACAGATTACCATCAGAATTCCAATGGATGCTATGTTTTTTCCTTGACGACTATCCGACAAGGAAGTGATGTTAGATATACAACATCCTTGTTAGATGTTTCTTTAGTTGTCGTCGGAATTCTAACAGTATCAGACAATGTGGGTCAGATGGCTTTTTCATTAGTGATGAAAGCATTGAACTAGTTATACTTTTAAAAATTGCATAAAACAATTTTTATTTATTTGATTTAGTGTTATTTGAAAAAAAAGATTATGAATGATGTTTCCTTTCTCCAAAAATTGTCTAGGATCTTTCCATCAGATAATATGTAACATCCAATGACTAAATCTTTTCTTTACAAATGCATATTTTATTTAATTATCATCTTAGTGTGAATTATAATTTATATCTGTGCGGAAGCAGAAGATACAAGCTGAAGACTCGTGCACAAGTAAATTTCATAAAAGAAAGCAAGAAAGCATTATCTTGAATGAAATGGAAAAAAGCTCATCAACTTCCTAGAAGAGAGAAATTGGAGAAAAGAAGAGGAAAGTGTTAAAGGGTGATAAATACATAGAGAGTATGCAATACATACAAACAATGTCTGGAGTGTGTGATGTGACATCTCTAATTTATGTCTAAAGGGAGTAACTAGTTTTGGAGTTCTTGGGAAACCTATTGGGCCACACTTGGAGGAAATCAATGTGTTCATGTAGGGACCACCTTTTTTCTATTATGAGAATGATTATTTTGCACCGAAGGATATTTGAAAGGCAATATCCAAAAATTTCTATAGTGTGGAACCAGAGTTGGCAGACTCAAAGTACTTTTTAGCTTCCAGAAGACCAAGAGGTTATGTACACAATCTGCATTACCTCTCGCCCCCATGACTATTCAGGAAGCACTTCCTTAGACAAAGGACTATTGGCCTCCATGGGATCAAAGAAAAAAATTGAAGCAGAGACTCTAGATGATGTGGTGGTGTCCTTCATGAAGAACTCTGCACTATAATTGAAAATTCATGAGGGAAACCGCAAGATAGTGAATAGAAAAACATTCTTGAAAAGTAGGAAGAATGGATCTTGGTTTGGGTGGGGCCACGTCAGGTGGCTCCTCTAGAGGTTGATGAGATAGAAATCAGATTAGGATTTGAAAAAGATCACACTCATGGTGCTTCGTGCGACAAATCGATTGCACTATTTGGGTAATGCATTTCAAATAGATACAGTTGCATACCATTTATTTGTATGAAACTTTATCTATTTGGAATACATTAGCCAAACAAAAAAATCAATCAATCGCACATGAAGTTCCACGAGTGTGATCTTTTTCAAATACTAAATTATTTCTATCTCATCAACCTCTAGAGGAGCCACCTGACTTGGCCCCACCCAAACCAAGATCCATTCTTCCCACTTTTCAAGAATGTATTTCTATTGACTATCTTGCACTTTACCTCGTGAATTTTCAATTAAAGTGCAAAGTTCTTCATGAAGGACACCACCACATCGTCTAAAATCTACCAAGTCAAATTTTTTCTTTGATCCCATGGAGGCCAATAGTCCTTTGTCAAAGAAACTGCTTCCTGAATAGTCATGGGGGGGAGAGGTAATGCTTGAAATCACCCTTCTATTGCGAGATTGTGTATATAACCTCTTGGTGTTCTGGAAGCTAAAAAGTACTTCGAGTCTGCCAACTCTGGTTCCACACTATAGAAATTATCGGATATTGCCTTCCAAATATCCTTTGATGCAAAAGGGTCATTCTGATAATAGAAAAAAGGAGGCCCTTGCATGAACACATTGATTTCCTCCAAGCGTGGCCCAATAGGTTTCCTAGGAACTCCAAAACCAGTTATTCCCTTCGGACATAAATTAGAGGCATCACACACTCCAGACATTGTTTGTTTGTATTGCATACTCTCTATGTATTTTTCACCCTTTAACATTTTCCCCTTCTTTTCTCCAATTGCTCTCTTCTAGGCAGCTTATGAGCTTGTTTCCATGTCATTCAAGATAATGCATGTGTAGCGTCCTAAAATTGCGACACTTGCAATTTCGACTGCATTTCGGTCTTCACGATGGCGACGCAACACGCAACCTGAATGGAGACCCCGAAACCTGATTATGACACTGAAAACTGCATTTTCTTGCACCCTGGCCTGAACCTCCTTTGCACCGTGCTGTCCCGGGAGGTGGGACCAGAGCGCCCAGCGCCCTGGTCCTTCAGGACCAGGGCGCCCAGTGCCCTGGTCCTCTAGGACCATGGCGCCCAGCGCCCTGGTCCCTGGGTCCTATTTTGGGCCCGGTCTCTTTTGGACTTCGAGTCTTTATGTTTGCAAATTGGAAAATTATCTTTCCTGGTCGGCCTAAGGTCGGGAAAATCAGTCTATCAGCCCTAAATGACAAGTATATAAACTACATTTTCCTCTCTCATTTGGGGAGATAGATACATGAGGGAAAAAGCGTGGAAACTATACTCAAGCATTCAAGCATTCAAGCATTCCTTCAAGCAATTGATCATTTCAAGTCTCCATTCAAGGCTAAGTGTTGCATTCAAGACAAGGATTCAACTATTGAAGAGGAGATCACTTACAACATACTACTACAACATACAACATACAACATCTATACCTTTGCACATAAGGATACAAACATCCTTACAACAAGGTATTAGTACTTGTTTTACATTACAGACATTTACATTTACAGCATTGCTCATTTCTTGGTTAATTCCAAAACCAGGGTTTGACCTAAAGGCAAACCCCTGATCCCTAACCCCCCAATCGTCTTCACTTTTCTATGTGTAGGTTGCAGGTACGTGGCTGAAATTGAAGATCTGGAATCCTTGTGCAGAGACGAACAGATCCCCTTTGTTTCACGGATTTTTCGGAGGATCGTGGCGCTCGGGCGCCATCGTCCTGGCAACTTTCGCTCAAATTTGCAGGACAGTGCCGTATCGACATTTTACTGCTAATTCCAGGTCCGCAGCTTCATACTGTATTCCTATCTTAGTTTATAAGTGAATCTTTCTCACTTTCTATGCATTCCTAGCTTAATTCTTCTATGCACATTCTTTACAAAAGAGGGTAGCCTTGCTGTCTTAACCCTTGAAATGCATTTAGCATCCAATCTTGCATTGTGTGGGATTGGATCTTGTGGGTTTCAACCCCTCTTTTGAATGTAAAGTCTCTCCCTTAAGTGAAAACCATCAACCCTAGTGAATCTCCCTTCTCTCTCCTTGGAGTTGGAAGAGGGGAGAGCAACTAGGGTTCGATCGCGATTTTTCCGCTTTACATTTTGGTGAACCCGACGTGAACATCCTTTCTGATTATTCATAATTAGATCTGAAAATTGGATTCCTTGATTACATTTCCATGTTTGATCTTTTACAAAATTTTAGAGGTTAATTGCATAAAAACCCTAAATTTCTTTTTAGTAATTAAGCTTGTGAAATGTCTAAATGTTAATGCTTGTTTCAGATCTACCCTTCTATTACAAATTACCAAATCATATTTGTGCTTTAATTTTAAAAATTAAGTGGTTAAGTGTTAAAACCCTAATTTTTAAAACCCTCTTGATTCAACCTTTGTCCGACAATTTCACTGATCAAAACATTTCCAAATCAGCTGTAACTTTGGATTCCGCAATAAAATCACAATATCTTTCATCCCTGAAAATTTGGAAAAAAGTTGCGAGGACCGTGTGCACTCCGAGCGCCATCGTCCCTGACATTTTTTCCGAAATTTCGGGAGCTAGATCTTACTGTATTTTTCTGCTAAAATCCAGAATTTTGGCTGATTTTATCAATTTTAACACCTTCAAAATTATAGTCAAAGTTGGTCTAGCGATTGCTTTGATTGAGGCTTCTAATCATTCAAAAATCATTGAAATTGAAATTTTGTGTCAAAATTGTGTTCTTACTGTCCTAAATCTGAAAAGTGTGTTTGCATTCATTAAAAATTTTAGTGCTTTATTTAAATTCTTGCAATTTGTGACTTTTGAAATTAAGTGCTTAATTACAACAACTTTAATTTCCGCTTTCAAAATTGAATTTTGCGTGAAATTGAGTCAATTTTTAAAATTCAAAATTTGCATTACTCTTGACATTCCCTTTAAAATCATAAAATTCAAAATTTCAGTTTCCCTCTCTTTTTCAAAATTCAAATTTTTGCATTTTTTGACAATCTTGGTAGGGTTCAATTTTGAGATTGCAACTTTAATTTGGCCTATCTACAGATCGTAAAACCACTCAATTTTTTCAGATTAGCTCTAAAATCATCATAACTTTCATCCCTGCAAATTTTGAAAAAAATTGCCGGGACCATCTGCACTCCGAAGCGCCACGGTCCCTGACATTTTTTCTAAAATTTCGGGAGATTGTCCCGATTGTATTTAATAGCTTAAATCTGGAAGATTGGCTGATTTTACTGAAAATTGCTACCTCTAAAATTCAAAATTTTCTCTCCCTCTCTAGTGCATGAGTTTTACAACAATAAGCCCTACTTACACTATTCCCGTTAGACGAAGCCGTAGAATTAAGTCTTTCTGAGGTTTAATTACCGAGGAGATGGAACCTAATTTGAATAGCCTTTTTAACGAGAACATGGGTAATTCCTCTAATCCTCCTAATGATGAAGAAGCTCTCCATGAGGTTTCTGAAGAACAACTTTCGAAATTGGATAACCAATTTGATGATTTTCAACAATGGATGTCTCAAGAATACCCCGATAGTCAAGCTCTTCCTTTAATTGAGGGTCTAAAACGTATGCTTCAAAGTGATAAGAATGGAATTGATATTTTGCGTGGTATTGCACACATTGTGGATTCGAATGTGATGCCTGTGAAGAGTTGTGCTGAAAATTTGGGTTATACACAACCTCCTACTCAAGTCAATCATTCTATTCCTTTGATGACTTCTATTGCTAGCATACCTACCTTTACATCAAACATAATGGCTACTTCAACACAAGACATTCCTCCTATGATCACCAGTCATGGGGGCAATCCTTCTTCTTCAATTAACCCTCTTCCTTCATTTAATCCGACTTCTTCATTCACTCCTTCAATGAGTGTCCCTATTATATCTCCACAAATGAACATGACGCAAGGGGGCAATTCATTCAATCATTCCATTCCTCCTTGTAGTGTTCCTCCTGTCCAATCATCTCCTATGACTAATTATCATAGAGTCCCACCACCTTACTCTTTACCTTCTTTCAATAACATAACACCTCCATCTCAATCTAACACATCTAATATGAACTCTTCGACTGAAGCGACCATTAACAATCTTGCACAAACTATCTCTTCTTTACAGCAACAAATTGCCTCTATGAATCAATCTAAGTTTAGTGTGCCCACATTTGATGTTGCGAGCCCACTTTCTCTTGACATTGTTCGATCTATTCCCCCTAAACATGTTGAAATTCCGCATTTGGAGCTTTATAATGGTAAAGGTGATCCTCTAACACATGTTAAGACTTTTCAAACAATATGTACCAATTTTGCTTATGACCAAAGGTTGCTTGCAAAACTGTTCACTATAACATTAAGAGACAAAGCCCTACAATGGTATTGCTCGTTGCCTTCCTATTCTATTACTTCTTTCGAACAACTTGCAAATGCTTTCATTCAACAATTTGAAAACAATATAAGTCCTAAAGTTACTTTGATTGATTTAATGCATTGTAAACAAGGTGTTAAAGAAAAAGTGACTGATTTCATTGGTAGATATAAGCATTTGTATGCTCAAATTTCTTTTCCAGTGCCTAACAATGATATTCAAAGAATCTTTATTTCTAATTTACAAAAAGATATTCGAGACAAACTTCTATTTTCTGAGTTTACTTCTTTCCAACAGTTGTGTGCAACTCTTCACAATTATCAACTGACTGTGAGTCAAATGGAACAATCACATCCTATGGCTCCGAGTGATAAGGGTGATAGCAGTCAACAACCATTTGGAAAGTTTAAACCGAATAGAGATTCCATCAAATTCAATGAAAACATCATCAACAACAATGTGAATGCAGCATCAGGTGTGCCTCCTATTTCTAAATTTTTCAAGAAAGAAAGAAAGTATACTCCTTTGAATGAATCATTGCATAGTATTATGAATAAGTTATTGGAACAAAATGTGCTTACTCTTCCTCCTATAAGGCAAATTGATCCTGCAAAGATTACTTCACCTTATTTTGATAACAAAGCTTTTTGTCAATTTCATCGTCAGCCTGGGCATGATACTGAAAAATGTTTTTCTTTAAAGGGTAAAATTCAAGATTTGATTGATAATAATACTATTTCTGTTTCTGGAGTGAATGATAAAGGCAATACATCTGTAGCTCCTCCTAATCAAAATCTTCAGATTTTCACTGATCCATTACCTTCTCATACCTCTAATGCGATTGAGACTAATGATTCCTCTCTTTCATCTGATGGTCTTGTGTCTATGACTCCGAATGTGATTAACTTTGTCGAGCAGCAAGAAAACCCTAAAGAACCTTCCATCACATTTGATTCTAGTGAAACCATTAGGGCACCTGATGGTCCTTTATACATAGTTGCAAAAGTCAAGAATACACCTTGCCATGGAGTGCTTATTGATCCTTCGTGCATGGTTAATGTTATTACTGAAGAATTTCTTTTTACTTTGCAATTGAATCAAGTGATATATAGCAAAACAGATGTGATTGTGAAACTATCTGATGCATTTTCTTCTCCTGCAATTGGTTCTATTACATTGCCTATTGAGGTCCATAACAAATCCCTTGATGTGAACTTTGCTATTATTCCTTCTTCCGAACAATTTCGTGTAAAGCTTGGCTATCCTTGGCTATCTTCCATGAAAGCTATTGCTTCTCCTATTCACAAATATTTGAAATTTCCCCATAATGGTGAAGTTGTTACTGTCAATCATAGTCTCTTTAAACCAGCTGAAAGAACTTCTAGCGTTCTTATTGATTACTTTTGGCCTAAACAATTCCAATCTCTTCCTCCGCGAAGTGATCATCTTTTCAAATCTTATCAAAAGTGGAAAACAGATATGATCCTATCTCTAAGTGAACCTAGAACACCTAAACTTGACATTCCTATCATTCTTGAGAAGGAAGTTCTTCCGTTGAAAGATAAAACTAATGTCTTTCCTCAAGAAGATTCCCAACCCATCCCTATGGATGTGACTATGCCTATATATAATAAACTTCCTAAAAGTAGACCTATCCCTCCTTGTCATGATGGACTTGGTCTCCTTCCTAAACCAAATATTCCTCCCTTATATGGAGCAGTTCCTCCTCCTTCCTCTTATGGAGAGAAGAGACCTTCCTCTTCTCCTATTATTCAACCTAAGAGACCACAACCTAAACACCCAAGTGATAAGGATGAGAACATTCCTCCTCCTCAATCTTCTCAACTTCCTACTAAGACTAGACGAAATCATTCTGCACGTGAACGCCGACGAAAGCGTCATCTTAGAGCTCAAGCAGCTACTTCTCAAACTTTGCAATCTCCAAAAACACCTTCAACAAGCATTATTCCATTTTCTCCAAAATCTCCAAAACATAAGATGCATGATGGTCTTGATCCTGTGCGAATTAAAGACCCTATTTTTATAAATCTTGATGATGCTATAGATGAAAATGTTATTCATGATGAAAATGTTGCTTCTCTTGCTTCTGATAGTGAATATGAACTTATTGATATTGATAACCATTTATCTAATGAATTTTCTAAAGCACTTATCCTAGCTCCTAGACAAGAACACCGCGGCTTGGGATATGAACATAGCCCTTGTTTGGATCTTGTGATAGCTCCATCTGCTGTGTTGGATGTTCCTCCTCTAGCGTGTTCCCTGCCTTCCCAAAACATTGATCAGCAAGATCGGGGGGTAGATGACGTGCTAGACTAGTTCATTAGCATAGCAGATTCTCTCCTCCTCTCTTTCATTACTTCTTCTATGTGTTATTCTCACTCTTCTATTTGTTGTCCGTAGTGTTGTCTACTTGAGGACGATGCAAAGCATTGAGATCTCTTGATCTCTCTCATGTTGACTCAAAAGACACATGTGTTCCCTTCTTCTAGGTGACCTTCCTTGATTAGGGAATGAAGAACAATTATGCATACATACATATGATATACATGAATTATCATACAGCATACTGACCCCGAGGAAAGCGAAGTCACCTTGTGCTTTGTGTTTTGTGTCTATTATCCTTGGGCTTATCTCACACTTGGGGGCTAAATCCTTGCGATAACATGCTCCTTTCTCATTTCTTATATGTATCACTACCTTAAAGCAATCACCCCCGGTGAGGCGTGTGCGATCGCTTTAACATAGGGGGGCATACATCCCGTTCATATCTTTTCAAGATACTTGAAAATTTCTTGACAAATTTAGCTTTGCCTTGAAAATTTTTGATATCTTTCTTGCATGACTCATAGTGAGGGAACCTTGCTACTGACAGTCATGGTTCTCCCTCGTGATCTTCCCTTTTACTTTGTCAATCGAAGCCGTAAGATCCTTAGTCCACTGGGGGCTTGGTGTATCTTGCCTCCTTGACGTGGTGAAAGTCTTTCAATGTTGTTTCCTTGTACTTTACCAGAAGTATGAGCATACATACTCCCGCTAAAGTGGGGGCTAAATGTAGCGTCCTAAAATTGTGACACTTGCAATTTCGACTGCATTTCGGTCTTCACGATGGTGACGCAACACACAACCTGAATGGAGACCCCGAAACCTGATTATGACACTGAAAACTGCATTTTCTTGCACCCTGGCTTGAACCTCCTTTGCACCCTGCTGTCCCGAGAGGTGGGACCAGAGCGCCCAGCACCCTGGTCCTTCAGGACCAGGGCGCCCAGCGCCCTGGTCCTTCAGGACCAGGGCACCCAGCGCCCTGGTCCTTGGGTCCTATTTTGGGCCCGGTCTCTTTTGGACTTCGGGTCTTTATGTTTGCAAATTGGAAAATTATCTTTCCTGGTCGGCCTAAGGTCGAGAAAATCAGTCTATCAGCACTAAATGACAAGTATATAAACTACATTTTCCTCTCTCATTTGGGGAGATAGATACATGAGGGAAAAAGCGTGGAAACTATACTCGAGCATTCAAGCATTCAAGCATTCCTTCAAGCAATTGATCATTTCAAGTCTCCATTGAAGGCTAAGTGTTGCATTCAAGACAAGGATTCAACCATTGAAGAGGAGATCACTTACAACATACTACTACAACATACAACATACAACATCTATACCTTCGCACATAAGGATACAAACATCCTTACAACAAGGTATTAGTACTTGTTTTACATTACAGACATTTACATTTACAGCATTGCTCGTTTCTTGGTTAATTCCAAAATCGGGGTTTGACCTAAAGGCAAACCGCTAATCCCTAACCCCCCAATCATCTTCACTTTTCTATGTGTAGGTTGCAGGTACGTGGCTGAAATTGAAGATCTGGAATCCTTGTGCAGAGATGAACAGATCCCCCTTCGTTTCGCGGATTTTTCGGAGGACCGTGGGGCTCGGGCGCCATCGTCCCGACAACTTTCGCTCAAATTTGCAGGACAGTGCCATATCGACATTTTACTGCTAATTCCAGGTCCGCAGCTTCATACTGTATTCCTATCTTATTTTATAAGTGAATCTTTCTCACTTTCTATGCATTCCTAGCTTAATTCTTCTATGCACATTCTTTACAAAAGAGGGTAGCCTTGCTGTCTTAACCCTTGAAATGCATTTAGCATCCAATCTTGCATTGTGTGGGATTGGATCTTGTGGGTTTCAACCCCTCTTTTGAATGTAAAGTCTCTCCCTTAAGTGAAAACCATCAACCCTAGTGAATCTCCCTTCTCTCTCCTTGGAGTTGGAAGAGGGGAGAGCAACTAGGGTTCGATCGCGATTTTTCCGATTTACAGCATGCTTGCTTTCTTTTGTGAAATTTACTTGCACATGAGTCTTCAGCTTGTATCTTCTTCTTCTTCTCCATAGAGATAAATTTTAATTCACGCTTAGATGATAATTAAATAAAATAAGCATTTATAAAGAAAATATTTAGTCATTGGATGTTACATATTATCTGATGGAAAGATCCTAGATCCAATTCTTGGAGAAAGGAAACATCATTGATAAACTTTTTTTCAAATAACACTAAATCGAATAAATTAAAAATGTTTCATGTACTTTTTAAAAGTAGAACTCATGCAATGCTTTCATGCACCGATGACAAAGCCATCTGACCCACATCATTATCCATACTAGAACAAATCACTATAATAGGCTATTATAAAGAATCTATACAAAAATATGAAAGAACATTAAATTACCATTAAAAACCCATAAACCATTAAATAGTGAAAATAGATATAAATTTGTAAATGTCTCCCTCTAAACACCACAACCATAACCAAAGCAAAAAATATTCTTACTCGCAAAAACTAAGTAGCTAGTGAGTTTCACGTCTACAACATCTCTTAGATGATTGAACCGTTTCTTAATTTTGTTCTTCTGATTAGTCAATGGAATTTAGTTGCATGTACAAGTTTTGTATTTGAAGCCTTTTGTTTCCTTTTGCATCATTCTTCATGTCTATAGTATTGAATAGTTGTACAATTTGTGATTCTATAATATCTATGTGACCCTTAATATCCTTAGTATATTAAGGCCACTGCCTTTAAAACATGTATGCCACCACTACATCCTTTACACTTTTCTAAAAAGAAAATTATGCTTTCTTGTAGTTGGGTATGTGTTGTTGCACATCTAATCACCAAAACTTCTAGTCTTTTCTCTTCCACCTTCTTCTCTACATCCTTCAAAACTTTGGCTTCTAATTTCAAAGAATGTTCCTTAAATCCATTAAGAATCAATTGTTTTTTCTCTGCACTTGACAAAGACTCATCCAAAAATACTTCTAGAAGTCCTTCATGAAGGACTTTCACTGCATCATTAATAAGTTATGATCCTTATATTTGAGAGTTAATAAAATTCTTGTGAGTAGAATGGTGAAGTTTATCACCCAAATAAATCATATGCAAGGGAGACAATCACTTAAGGTCCATCTGATCTTGAGACATTGATGTCCACTTTATCATGTCACATCCTAAATTGACAAGACTAGGTCACTTTAGGTGCCCTGGAACTCGTGATTAGGACCCAAAATATGACCCCTCATTTTTTGCCTCATGTGTGAGAAAAAATTCAAACACCTTATGTATGATTAGGTATAAAAGGAAGTCTACCCTATCATTTGAAGGGGTCTACCTACAATTCAAGTGATCTCTTAGTTATAAAATCAATTCAATTCCAAGTGAACAAGCAATCAAAAATTCATCAAGCATTGAAGGAGAATTCAAGTTAAAGCACACCATTCTGCATTTTTAGATTAGATCTATCCTTTTCCTCAAAAGGAAAACATTATACTTCAAGGTTAATTGACAGCCTGAGGTTTGACCTAGGAAAGCCCCCATAAACAAACCTATTTTTCATCATTTTGTGTGTAGGAAATTGATTCAGGAGTTACATGTGAAGAATTTGGTAGACTAAATGATGACAATCAAGCTCAAATTTTGATAGCATGAAAAGCATAAGAGTAGGCCATTTCACACCTCCTAGTCCCAAGAATTTTTGACAACCTTTTGATAGTAGATTCTATGTACCATCCTAATCCAAAAAGAATTCATTTTGTCTACATCTGACAAGTGTAGGATCAGGTCGATCCACACCTACTAGTCCCAACAATTCTACTTGAACACTCTATCATAGGAGAAGAGATATGACTTCTAGGTCTACTAAGGAGATGCTTACTATTAGTCATATGATAAGAGAAAAGAGAAGAAATGTGAATACTACTAGCTAAAAAGTTGTGTAATGTTGGTTGATTCATGTTCCATCATGGATTTTATTGGCTAGCAAGTTGTGTTATAGTAGGTGATCCATGATAGAGAAGATTAACAAACAAAACCATTTGTTCACAAGGCAATCTAAAAAACTCTACTACAAAATGGTTGTTGTAGTAACACAAAACACAACCAACAATAATAACCAACACTTGCAAAGGTGTAAACAACAACAATGGTCACACTTACATTAATCCATGATATTCCAAGTAACAAATCTAAAAAAAATAACCATGCCCTAGGGGGCCCTATGTACCACAACACTTCTAGTTTGAGGATATAACATAAATAAATTAACACGAGAAAAAAGGAGAGCTCATATGCCTCCCCTTAAGATGTCAACATACCTCTAGGTTGATATCTTAAGGTAGATAGTGATCAAGGCCGATAAGAACCTTCAACACCAAAAAGATACCCTTAATAAACATACATGTATTCCAAGCTAGGAAGAAAGATCCTTGTGCATGCCTCATTGCTTTAAGAAAGGAAGAGATAGTTGTAAAAGAGATATTATGGAAAAATTAAACATAATTTAAATGAAGGCAACCAAAAGAATGTAGAGAGATAAAAAAACTCTATAGAGCAACTATTTTACATACCTCAAATACAAAATTGTAGGGTGGAACAATAAAAAGTGGCAAATCAAGGAAATAATGAAAGATCCACACCAAATTCTTATACAATGCAGTCCAGTTGAATGATTTTCATTCAACATTAGATAGTGAAGGGCTCATTATGATGATTTAATTGAAGGTTCATAAGTTAAAGGTAGTCACTAACATATAAAGAGTGAATAATTTGAAGAGCCTAATGAATTGCCAGCGTAGCATGAGGATATATGATGTTAACAATAGCAAAATGATATTATGATGGTGGTGAAACTACAAAAAGTTTTGATAATATTTTTATTGAGCATGAAAGAAACCACCTTGAGCTCATGAATGATAGGCATTGTGTGGTAGAGTATCAACCCTTGTTGAAGAAGGGTGTCACATTTTTGAGGCTCGATCAGTGCAAGGAGACATTTTATGTATATGAAGTGGTTTCAATTAGCCATTTTGTGTATAAGTAGAGAGAAGAGGTCAATGTCTTTGTTTATTTGCCTACCGATTGGTAGACATGACCGATCAAGATATTACTTAATCACACCTTTTGAATTATTGTGTATTTACCAATCGGTGTATATCACTTAACAAACCACCTAATACTTAATCAGTGTGTCTATCATATGCAAGACAACTGATACTAATCGATATGTATTAGTTAAGCCTGATAACAATGAATGTTCATAGTTAATATATTAACCGATATTAATCAGAGTGCATTGGTTACGCCCGATAACAATCAGTGTTCATAGTTAATATGTTAGCCGATATTAATCAGAGTGCATTGGTTTTAATGTCAACAGATACCAATCGATATTCTATGCTATGAGATTTACAACCGATGATTATCGGTAGTTAAGCATTGATCGAACTTTGCAAGTATGGTTGAATATATTCAAATTTAAGAATGATCATCAAATGAAGGAATAATAGGTTGAAGTCTTCATCATAGTTTATCAATAGGATAGATGATTGAATGAGAGACTTCATTTATCTCTCATTCAATCATTTATCTTATCGAGGCTATCATGCATTAACAGGATAGAGGGACATTATATCAAATTAAGGAAGGCATGAGAGTGATATATGTATTAGTGTAATTATTATACTTTTTGAATATTAATCCCTAGTATAATATTAGAAATAGTATCTTATACTAATTAGGGATTCATAATTAGGATATTATTTTCCCATTTTTAGTTGTTGATCTCATTATTTAAGACAAAAATGATTTTCATCATTTATTTTCTTTATGTGGAATATATATCTAATGTGATTATTTATATTGTTAATAAGAAAATAAATTTATTGTAGTAATCATGTGGTTTTTTAATTTTATCTCTTGTCTAAGAGAAAGTATTGAAGATCATAACTCTAACATGGTTTTATTTTGGATGAGAAAGAAAATTCCTCTATTATTTATCCTATGATAGATGTTCATACCTTGTTCAAAAACTTCCAATTTCTGTGAGGCAGTCTATCAAATAGTCGACATGCCATTTCAAAGCTCCCATTTTCACACAGGCTGGGGGATGTTGACAGAGCTTTTCTTGAGATCACCATTTCAAGGTTCTTTTTTTGCTTTTCTTGGGATCACCATTCATTTCTAGCAGGACTCTAGCATTGATTTTGAATAGATATGGTATCTATTCACCAAATTCTCCAATTGTAGATCTAGATGCAGAGTCAATTTCATAGCCCCAAGATGTTGATCGAGCATACCCATATCCAATGGCGGAGGGGCAAGCGGATCTTCCAGAAGAGGATCGAGTTGGATATTAAAATGTTGTTGATCCAGTTATCCACCCAGTACAACCATCAGCATCCGAATGGTTAATCAGATTGTTGTAGATGGGTAGTGAACCACCTTCTCTTATGAATAAAATCCACTATTTTGATTTGCTTCAACCTACCTCTACTCATCCTGTGCCTCTTCCCCAGTCCCTCCCTCCCCTACGAGTCTGCTTCAAGGCCCGGATGACCTAGAAAAAATCAGTCGACCGTGGCATTACGCAGACACAACCTCTCCTCTATTGTTAGGTGTTGGGAATCCTTAAAATTAAGTCAAGTTTAGAGGCACATTCCAAAATTTTTCTCTGCATGTTAGAAAAGTACCTAAATGAGTCAGTTTGAATGGCCTAGTTTGAGAGGGGGTAAATGGAGCCAGTTGATTTTAAGAGGGTAAGGCTCAGGAGACATGTCCTACACCTTTCATTTGGCCTATTCAATGATGTGAAACTTTCAAAATTCAATTTGGATAAGTTTATGAGGTACCCATTTTGAGGGGTGAGCTGAAAGTGCATTTTGGGCACAAATGCAGATCTTATGGAGTAGCGTATTTTGAGCGATTATATCTTTTTCCTTGTTGATCATCATGAAGAAATTCAAACTGTATTGGATTCTATGCATAAATTTGAGTTAGCCTATAGAATTTCAAGTCTTAACGAATCCATTTGCTCAGTTTATCAAGCCAAATCCGTTTGCAGTTTGTGTGGTTTGACTAGTCCCTATTTCGACAGCTAGTCGGAGCCCTGTTTCACACAAGTGTAAAAGATGACTCAGTAAGTTTCATGCCATAATGTTTGCTCTGAGTTATTACTAGTATAAATGATGAGCTACATTTCAAATTTCAAGCCTCTGCCAATCCGTTTAGTCAATTTTCAAAAGGGTTCATTTAGCCATCATTTTCAGTCTTCTGCACTATGTTATATCAGTTAATGTAGCCATTTTCATGAGTACACCGTTTGCATCTTGTCAGTCTTGTGATTGAATTGAGATTTCCAAGTTTTAATATGTACTTCAAGGTACCTATGTTTCAAATTTGAGGGCCTACAGATGTTGTTTGATATTTTTGAGAAAGGCATCATGTGTTGCCAGAACATTGACTTCGCCAGGTCCGCAATGTCAACAAAGCCAGTTTGTCCTTTTTGTCGATTAATATCTCTTCGCTTGGGACTCATCTTGAGAAATTGTTTGGTATATTTTATGCTTGTATATTAGTGTACATGTCTGTCAGATGGCGAGCTCCAGAAAGGTGTTTTGACAGGTTTGAAAATTACATCTTCGTGATTAAATGCAAAAATGTGGCATAATCGCCTAAAGGTTGCAAAATGCGGTTCAATGATCCAAAAATGATGTCGATCATTTCCAGAGATATTTTTGGGGTCCATGAAGCATTCCAGAGGTTAGTTGTATGAAAACAAAATTTTTTTTAGTCAGAGCCACTTTGGGGCCAAACTTGGCTCATGCTCGTGCATTGTTTTTGGTGGAAAATTGTTTTATTAAGAGATGATTTTGTTTCATTATGTGGGAATATAATTGAGAGGATTTTATGAAGATTTATGGTTTTGAAAATTGGGTAAAAGGATGTCAATATTTCCAGAGTAGCCAAGAGAGGAGAAACATCTTTGGCATCACAAACATTGGATGAAGTCCTTGTAGCCTCATGGCCATTAATGTCATTGACAAAGTCGTGTGAAGGTAATTGAAACATGGACTAAATGCAATTTGATCAAGCATCTTTCCCCTTTTGTGTGGATGGCCATAAACGTAGCGATGATTGTGAAGGGAGGATGCTGACAAAGGGGAAAATAGTGGTAAGTACCAAACATCCCAATTCCCTCACGTGGCAGATTGGGCACATTGAATTTTGTAAAATGCAAATGGTGTATAACCAAATTCCACAACCAAAGACTCCCCTGCGTTGAAGTTAGAGAGGGCATCATCAAATGAAACATAATGAAACTTGCAAATGTAACAATGCTATCCTCTCCTCCCTTGGCCGTGATTCTCTATGGTGATGGCCAGGCATTGGAAGTTTGTAGGATGCAAAAATTTTCTCAAGCAACAAAAGAGGCAACGTGGGCATGTTTGGAGCTGCATAAACTTTGAGGTAAATGCCAGCATAGCATCCCCCCATGTGAAGCTCCAACAGATGGTTGAAAACCCCAGCATTCTCCCTCACATGGCATGGCTAAGAAAGGGGAATGGAATGCAAACAGACAGCAGCTCCAGCCAAACTATTCCCTTCCTCTGCATCATATAATGAAAAAGTCTTTTTCAAACTCTAGTAAATGGTTTTAATCCTCTATGTGGCAAGTGAAAAGGGCTTTCAAATTTCAAGCAAAGGATTTCTCCATGCTATGCGTGGGATGTAGTAGAGGAAGGCATAAGTTTTTGAAGCATACTCTATCATTTTGATTGCATTCCCTGCTACGTGGTATGTTGACAAGGGTAACAGATGCTTGTGGCAATTCAATGCTAGTCAACATCCTAACGCGCTTCTCCATTTCTTTAGTGGTGGTGATGTTTAGAGTAGGCAATACAAATTTCTTAGCAAATACAATAATGCAAAATGTAATAGCATCCTCCCTTGCATTAGTCTTTAGCATTCTCCTAGGAAAATTTAGAAATCACCATTAAAACTCAAGAAAAGAGCTTCAAAATGCAGCTATAGGCAAAACCACAATATCCCACATTGACTGGGAAATGGTCCTTTTTGGTGTTTATATGCAAAATCACACACATCTATAATGTCAAAGCCTCTAGGATTTTGATGGACGGTGCCTATGGGCACCCAAGGTGGGCCCACGTGCGGGTACGAATCTTGAGGTGATGAAGGAGGTGATTGAGCGGTGACTAGGTGGACCCCATGCAACCACACTTCCCAAGGCAAACAAGCAAATTTTGCTGCAAAGGGTCAGCTTAACCAGTGAGTAGGTTGCAAAGGATCCAACGAAGCACATGATTTCAGAGGCCGAAGATGTACACGAGTTACATCATGTGAAATGGTGAAAAAGGGTAAAGATCATGCATGTTTCAAGAGATCAGATGATCCGCATTGTTTCGCGAAGGAAAGTTGCTCACGAGTTAAGGTCTGCAAAATAGCGAAATGCGAAATGGCAAAAATGCGAGGTTAAAGAACATGTAGGTTTGATGAAGATTGAGGGCTCACGCGATTTCATGGAGTGGAGATGCTCACCGGATAAAGGCCACGAAATGGCAAAAGCCAGGTGGCGCACAAGTGATAGGTCCAGTCAGCGGTCCAACAGGCAGGTCCTGGTGAGGTGGCGTTGACGTGGCATAGAGGTGGCACCTAGTGGACCCTATCGACCAATCAGGTCTCACCATGTGGCAAAGTGTCAAGACCAAACGGGAGAAAAAATTAAAATTAAAATCATATTTATTATATAGTGCAGACTATATTAAAATTCAAAAAATTTAAATGATGTGCACATAAATGATTAATTCGCTCAGGGTCTCATTTTTTCTCAAAATATGAAGTGTTATATATCACTGGAAAGCTCTCAGAATGAGGAATCCAATTTGGTAGTTAATTTTGACAAATGTGGGATATTTTGAGAGCAGTTTCAATGGGAGTGAAATCCAGTTAGAGAGGAGATACTTGGCAATTTCAGTTACAGATTTGATTTTCTTCCCTCTCATTCTTATTCCCAATTTTTCTCATTTTGTAAAGGTTCCAGAATTCTGTGAGAAGTGCTCCAGTTTTCATGGCTTCCATTTTCTAAATTTCTTGACCCAAACTTGTAAAGTTTTATGGATCTAGTCAGGGTATAGAGGCTACATTGTAGCATGATGAATTGTTGTCAAGTTGTAGGTCTTACTTGTGTCAGGCATGAGTAAATTTCCCATGATATTGTCTCTATGTATGCATTTAATTGTTATGAATTGAATCCTCAAGGAGGCTTATAATTTGTCATCTCAAGGAGATTGTATGATTGTTTGCAGGCATTCTTCAATCAAGAGTTTAAATTCTATAATCAGTCATAAACAATGGAAAGTGTCCTAGATCTGATAATTTTATGAATGGATTGAGTAATGCATTAGTACAAGGTATTAGTGTAGGGATATTTTGTAAGGAGAACAAATTTGCAGCTGTGATTGACATTTTGTAGTTCTATGTGTGACTCTGTTGCCCAATGAACAAGGCACTAGTCTTTGACAGATTTGAGGATGGTAATCAGATATACATTTTAAAAGACAAAATCTATTTCCCTTTATGTTTAGGGGTGTGGTCTTTCTCATTCCAAGCTCTATTTTCATTTATGATTTATACAGATCTAGCCAATTTGTGGTGTGTTTCTAGATTTGGTGAGCTTGTGAAATGATCTATCTGCTTAGTGTTGATGTAGTTATGTGTTTGTAATTGTTGTATTCAAAGCATCAAAAGGGTGTCACCCCCTAGGTCTAGTAGAACCTGAAGTGTAGGAGGATCATTAGGATCCTATGCTATGTTGTCCAAGCCCTAAAGTGTTTCATTGATTGAGATTGGCTATCTCATAGATAGATTTGCAGGTGTTATTGGGTTATCACTTTTGGTGAACAACAAAAATAGCGACTCTACTGGGGAATTAATGGATTTGAATGTTTGATTGATCAGGTCTGAAGTTGAATGTATCCTTCATTCTATCAATTTCATATCCAGTCAGTTTGTCCATTGTGTATGCACAGAGTGTGGAAGTGAATTTATGAGTTAGAAAGTGTTCCTTGTTCTGAATCTGCAAGTATCCATGAGTTTCATGTTATATTTTATGAAAGGTAACATTAAATTGTATTTGTTCAAAGTTGTAAGAAGCTCTTGCAGCTATATATGAACTTTTCCCCAATTCCTTATTGGGTGGTGACTTTGTGGTTCATACCAGTATTGAACAACCTAGAAGAGTGTTTATTGCAGTGAGATTAAAAGAGAAATAGAGAATTAAATTTGTGATTGAATGGTTCTACTATTCAAAATATCCTCTGTGCAAGAGGTGGCAACTCTGATGTAAAAGATAGTGCTAAAGTGTGAAGTAAATCTCCAGATCTACAAGTCTTATAGCTGTAAATCTCCAGGTATTTTCAGAGGTTTCAAATGCAAAGATGTTTGTTCTAAAATTCTGAATATGTAATGTAGTTTTCCCATTAAGTGAATAGCACTAATAAAGAGGGAAAATAGAGGAATCACAAATTAGTTTGCATATCTATTCTGCTGAATTATCTAGAGTATATGTTCTTCTGTTGTAGTATGCAAATTTGGAAAAGCTCTTGTCAAGCAATGTTATGAACAGTTTCAGTTTGAGGATACTTGCTTGAATTTTTATCCAAAGTTATATAATCATTTGTGGGAGTAAGAAAAAATGAATAGTGAAGTTTTTCAACCTTGTGTATTTCCACATAGAGCCATGCCTGGTCAAGTGTCACAACCATATAATAGGAGAAGTTTCATCATGAACCATTATGCTACTCTAAATTTTAGAGATATTCTAGGTTACCCAAATCCCATACCAATAGAAATTATAAAGTATTTGCCAATTTTTAGTGGGAAGAAATCAGAATCAGCATGTCAACATGTTAAAATATTTTAAGATTTGGTAGGAGAATTCGAAATTTGTCAGGAAGATGTATGCATGAAATTGTTTATTCAGTCATTGAAAGAGGATGCAAGAGATTGGTTCTCTTTTTTGCCAGTGAATTCTATTACCACATGGGAAGAATTGGTTTCAGATTTCATGGATCAATTCGATGAGAAGGTGAGTGATTCTGACTTGCTGAAAGAATTCACTTATATACAAATCAGGGAAGACGAATTGGTACCAACATTTAATATTAGATTTTTGCAAGCTTTGTCCAAAATTTCCAGAAAGTATAAACTTGATGATAAAGTATGTCAGGATGTTTACATGAGTGCATTTGATGAGAAGATAGGTTTCTTATTGAGAAACAAAGAACCCAAAACCTTGTATGAAGCTTTTAACATAGCTAGGGACATGGAAAATAATTTGAAATTTGGGATAGATAAGAGGTTTGTGTCTATTGTGGTTTCTTATCAAAGTACCTTCAATGGTGAAATACCATGTGAAGCTAAGCAAATCATTCCTTGTCTAGGTGCATCAAGCTTTGCAGTTCCAAATGGCTTTGTTGATGCATGTGTTTCAGATTTGAATGAGAGTCAAGAACCTTTGCTGTTAATGCCGATTGTCTCTCACACTAATGGTGGAATGATCAGTGGGAAGTGTTGTGAAAGTGTTGATACGGAGATTGATATATACAAGGGATATGTACCATTTGATTTGTATGCCGGTTATGCTGATTATGTGACTACCAATTACCAAGTGAATCATGCATCTCTCCAGGAAAATATTAATAAAAATAATGATGTTGATGACCATCAATCTTTACATGATGCTGATGTATTTGATGTTGAAATTCCAAATACAAAGGGATTACTAAGTGTTGTTGTTTGTGCAAGTGAAAATGTGCAATATGATGATAATCAAAATTGTTTAGTGCAAACAATAGTTGATCCTCACTTAAACGTTGATAATCTTAATTGTGTTGAGGATGAAGTAAATCTATTTTCAGATTTCACTTCAGATTTCACTTTTTAAAGTTATGCACAAAGTCAATTCAGAAAATTTCAAGGGTATGCATGATTGTAATGAAGATATAGCACACACAGATGGACAAATTTTTATAGAATCTCAAATGGAACAAAAAAGTGCAATGCAAGTCTAGAAGATTTTAGAACTTAAGAAAGCTCTTGAGTTTGTGGATAAGAAGGTTCAAATATTGGAGAGCCTTTGAGCTATTGATGAAGACCTTTTACAATATAGTGAAGAGGATTCTTCAGAAAAGGAATGTGAACTGAATGTTTGTATACTTAATGAACAACATGCTGATCTAACAGATGGTTTTATGATAGAGAATTTTAGTGAACATGCTGAAACCTCATCTGATGAAGTAAATGGCAGCGATGTTCATTTTCTTTCTTTGGCTGATGAGGAGTATTCTATTGGTGAAGAAGATTAGTTGTGCGAAGATAAGTATGATTATCTTGATTTTTAGAATGATGGGCATAGGATAAAATCTTATGAATGTTAAACATGGAACACTGAGGATTATTCCAACCAAGTTTCATTTTCTTCTTTGTCTGATGAAGATGATTATGATGATAATGCGGATGGTATCTTTAGCAATTTTACTAATGTTCTATTCAATGCTGATATAAATATGGACCAATCACTTTAGTGTCATAATGTTCATAAGGGGATTCTTCATTTTGTTTCTAACCCTTTGTATGAAGAAATAATTGATCAGCCAGATCTTGTAAATGATGAACCGGTCCATAATACTGATGAAATTCTGAACAACAATAGCATGGATTGTAAAAAATTATTTCATGATGAAGGTAAGAGGCATGGGTTGTGTGGTGATTACTTAAGACCACAAATGAAAGTGTTTCAAGTAGATGTAAGCCTGGAAGAGAAAGAGTTAGCTAAGGATTTGCTTCAGCCAGAGGTATGCATTCTTTTCCATGAATGGGATGTTGAGAATGCAGAGGTTTTTAAGTTGATAAGCAAGGATAGTATCAGGTGTGATCAACATAGTGAAGTGTCACATCCATATTGTAACATGTATGTTCCTTGTTTGCATCAGTTGATTAGTAATGCCCCTCATTCTATAGATTTAAATGGTAATAAGGCATGTGCTGATAGGAATTGCAATGTTGAAAATGAGTGTTTTATTTTTCAAGTTCAACATGATGATGTCCTTGCAAATGATAGAGTTGAATGGGATAGTGAAGTGTATGGTAGCTTGTGGGAAAGCCCTTATTGTGCTTTGTCTCATGATTTTGTTTTTGTTGAAGTAATGTGTGATTATAAAGTTCAAAATCAGACAAATGGCATGCACACCAACTGTTTCAGCAGTATGATGGTAAGGTTTGATTATAATGATTATGCTCAGCTGTTACTAGAAGGTGCCTTTGTTTCGATCATGATATCAAGAGATGGTAATCATATATACATTTTAAAAGACAAAATCTATTTCCCTTTATGTTTAGGGGTGTGTTCTTTCTCATTCCAAGCTCTGTTTTCATTTATGATTTATACAAATCTAGCCAATCTGTGGTGTGTTTCTAGATTTGGTGAGCTTGTGAAATGATCTATCTACTTAGTGTTGATCCAGTTATGTGTTTGTAATTGTTGTATTCAAAGCATCAAAAGGGTGTCCCCCCTAGGTCTAGTAGAACCTAAAGTGTAGGAGGATCATTAGGATCCTATGTTATGTTGTCCAAGCCTTGAAGTTTTTCATTGTTTGAGATTGGCTATCTCATAGATAGATTTGCAGGTGTTCTTGGGTTATCACTTTTAGTGAACAACAATAGGGTTTGACATAGGTGGAACTATGAAGAGCCAATCTAGGTCATAGTTCACGCTTACTATGGGCAGGAGTACACTATTGGGGCGGCAATGTGAGAATGGGAAGAGGCCGTGAAAATGCTTTGAAATGTCTTGGTCCTTTTTTTTCTTTGTAAGTAATGCCCGTTGTCATCGGAATTTCGATGAATGTGGGCAATTTTTGTAAAAAACACAAATGTCATTGCCAATTCCTTCTCTGTCGAAAACATATATTGAATTATCGTCAGAATTCCAACGAATGCGGACAATTTTTCAAAAAAAATCAATTTTTTTCACAATATACCTTCTCCGTCGGAAACCTCCATTGAAATTTTAGGGAAAATATATTAGTGTATCATGCTTCTAGCTGCTTCTAGAATAGTTTTGTTCTTCCTTTCCACAATTCCATTCTGCTGAGGTGTCTAGGGTGATGATAGTTGTCTTTTGATTCCATTCACTTCACAAAATGTATTAAATTCCTTAGATGTAAATTCTCCTCCTTGATCAGATCTTAAACATTTTATTTTCTTACCAGTTTCATTCTCTACCATTTCCTTGTATCACTTGAATTTTCCAAAAGCCTCTAATTTCTCCCTAAGAAAAGTAACCCAACCCATTCTAGAATAATCATCAATAATTAGCATAAAATATCTCTCCCTATAGACTTCTTGTTCTTATATGACCACACATGTCAGTATGAATTAAATCAAGAACATTTTTGGATTTCTCATAAATACTCTTAAAAGTTGTTCTAACTTTCTTTCCCATTTGACATTCCTTACATACCATATTATGAGGTTTCACAATCTTAGGTAAATCCCTTACTACCTTAGTTGAACTGATCTTTACAATGTAATCAAAATTTACATGACAAGGTCTCTTATGCCATAACCAACTTTCATCAATATGTGCAATCAAACATGTCTTATCACTGTTATTCAAATGAAAGATATTACCTTTAGTATGATTACCGGTTGCAATCTCCAATCCAGTTCTATTTTTGGTTTTGGATTTTTCATTCTTGAATTGTAACTGAAATCCCTTTTCAATTAATTGACCAACACTCAAAAGATTATGCTTCATACCTTCAACATAATAAACATTGTTAGTATTGTGCTTACCATCCAAAGATATAGTACCTTTTCCTTTGATTAAACAAGCTTTATCATCACTAAATCTTACTAGACCTCCATTATATTCCTGAAAAAGATAAGAATTTACTTTTATCACTAGTCATATGATGTGAACATACACTATCAAAGATCCATTCATCTTTTTCCTCAATTTTAGTTGCCAGGGCCTTCTCTACTGATGGGATAGTAGGTGCCGGTTGATCTTCTGTTATTGCAACAAATGCCCATCCATTGTCCATCGGTTCTTCATCAGAATCATATGTAACTCCATCAACATAGTAACATGATTTATCTTTGTTCTTCTGAAATATATATTTCTGACCTTCAGGGTTAGGATTATATGTTCTTTTACCTTCCTCTCTGAATCTTGCATGTCTATCATGACATCTAGATACTATAAGACCAACTTTATTGCAATTAAAACATACTTCAAACTGGACCTTTAGGCATCTTCCTTGCAAATAGTGCTTCAAGTTCTTCCAGTTCTTCATTTTCCCTCCTGATATCTTCAAGTTCTTTTGTATAAAGTGCTTTCCAATCAGATTTGTCAAATAATGATGATGATGTTGTAGATGATAATGCTCTGAAGGCTAGATCTATCTTAGCTATAGCAACAGGACACAATTCCTCAAGCTCAAATGCTGAAAGTTTTCCAACCAAGGTATCTCTAGATACTGATGTATTAGGCATTCTCATTAACTCATTAATAGCAGTAAGTTTCATTTTGTAAGCCAGTGTCAAAGCTCTTAAAACTTTAGAAACAATTTCATCTTCGCTTAAGGATTCTCCACAACATTGTATTCCTAAAACACATTCATTAACTCTTTCCATAAAAGTAGAAATTCTTTCATCTTCTTCCATTTTCAATTTTTCATACCTAACCGGGTAACATTTCAGTTTTGCAATTTTGACAGTGGTATCTAAAGAAGGGAAAAGAATAGTGAAGTGGACTAGATAAGAAATATGCAAATCAAATACATAATTGTATGGAATTGAAAGACATGAAATGCTCAAAACAAGAATGAAATGCATATACCTCACAAACCTTATACCTTCTCCTTCGGATGAAGCTTGATGAAGTGAGCTACACTTGATGTGCTCCTCTTGCTTGTTTGATGTGGATGGCTCTCTAATATTATGCACAATATAAAATGGATTTTGGAGGATGATATGGGTGAGATGATTAAGTGTGGGTGAGGTATGATTTTGACATGGTAAGGATGATAAGATGATTTTCCTGGGCTCAAAAGAGCAACATAAGATTACTAAGCTTGGAGATGATGAATGAAGGGATGGAGTCCTCAATTTATAGGAAGAGGAGAGGAAGAATGAATGGTTAGGATGGATCCAAGATGAAGGGCTAGCATTGCTTGTGAGCTCACACAAGGTCCAAGAGAGGGTGTGGAGACCGAGAGATATGACTTAAAGGCATTTCTTGTCTCCACACTCCATAAGGTGCATTGGGAAGACTTCCCAAGGTACCTTGAGAAGAGGAAGGTGCATTGGGAAGACTTCCCAATGTGCCTTGAGAGAAGCAAGGGATGTGACATTCCTTGAAGAATGGAGAGGAGGAATTAAAAATTATCCAAAAAGGGATAATCATGGGGATTAGAGGAATAAGAAGGAATTAAAAATTCCTTAGGAGAGGAGATGCCTAGAGGATTGTGAGATTTTGAAAATCTCACATTCACCTAGGAAAAGAGCATTAAAAGCTAGTAGTTGGATGGAAGGGACAATGGGTTGACTTTGTGGCTAATCATGATGATTAGCCACTAGAAACTCATTAGGAGGGGATTAGAGGAAGAATTAGGCTGGATGGGATTTGTAGGAGGATTTGACCAGGAGAGTGAATGAGTGGAGGAATTAAAAATTAGAAGAATAATGTTAACTGGGTTTAGGGAGTTTCTAGAAGACTTTATTAGGTTAATGATAAATTAGGAAGATGATTTGGAGGACTCATGTGGGTTAACTAATTAATTGAAATTAATTAGATAAGAGGAAGATTTATGAGGATTCAACCTTTAGAAGAATACAGAAAGGGATTGATTTATTAAATAAATCAGTCACATATTATAGTGCATGTATTAATTTTAATATATTAATATTGAGGAGAATTCGAACTGACATAATTAATTATTTATGTGAGGAAATTAAAAATAATTAAAAAAATAATTTTTAAGTGTCTACATTTTGCCCCTCTTTTACGTAATGGTAAATTTGGCGATGTGTAGAAGATAGAAGATGGAAAGGATGACCCAGTGTAAAGCATGGGAGGTGTATGCCCCCTCGAGATTTTTTTCGAAAAAAAGACGAAAAAATTCTTGAAAATAGAGGAAGGAGAATAAGAGCGGCCGGGATAAATGAGGAAGAAATATGGAGTAGTTGGGAAGAACTTGGAAAGAAGAAAAGGAGGTGGGAGACCGTGGAGGAAAATGGGCCCTCATGGGGGCCCATATAAGCCACAATAGGCCTAATGAGGGGTCATTGTCACACACAAGCCTTGAAGCTACTTAGAGCAAAGGAGAAGAGAAGGAGAGATGGACTGTATTCCTATTCGTGATCATCGCACTAAGAGGATTCGACGATTCGACCAACCGACGAGCTATGGACCACCATTGAGTAGGTCTATGCCTCTTTTGAAATTTTTGATTTTAGGCAAGTTTTAAGGCTAGAATTACGGATGAAAATTAGGCGAGGCACTCGCACTGATCGCTATTTTAGCACGTGCCCTCCTAGAATAGCATAGGCACTCACCAAGAGCTGGCTAGGATAGGGGATTTTGGGAGGGAATGGGGGGATTGGTGTGGGAGTTCACAGTACAGTGTGGGTGGTCATGCTTCAACGCGGGCACTCGCGCTTCGGCATGGGCACCTGCAAAATGGCGTGTGCGCCATGGTTTTGGCATGAGTGCTGGGTAAATCAGTGCTTGTGCCTAGGAAGGGGTAGATGCACTTTTTGCTTAGAATTTTTGGCATGGAAAAAAGGGTATGGTTGGTTTCAAAGGTCAACTGGGGGTTTTGAGATGTCAAAGTAATGATTTGGTGTAATGGATGCAGGTGGAGAGGGGATCACTAGCATTGAGGGACCACTAGTCTGTACCATGAGTTAGGCCACGATGAGCTAGAGGTTCTAGATGCATTAGTGGAGAGGTGGGATAGTTGGTATAACACCTTTCATTTACCAACTAGAGAGGCAAAACTGACCCTATTAGATGTTTGGAGGATCTTGAAGATTCCCATTTATGGCGCGATCCCTGAGTATCAATTGGATGTGGCCAATTTTTATCTGAGGGAGGTGTGTGAGTATGAGATGTTGTTGATGCTAGATATGAGTAGGATGCACTTGGGATGAGTGATCGGTATTCGGTAGATTCCTCGATTGGTTTTGGTGATTTGTGGCTTTTTGAGTGGGCGGATCCTACCAGATTTGGGTGGACATGAATTTCCTCTAGGGTGGAGCTGATGTGATTATTTCATGGTGCATGATGGCATACAGTATGCATGGGGCTCCATGATGCTAGCCTAGCTTTATCATGATATGCACCTGGTGGCCTATAAAGAGTATTCCAGTTTATCAGTAGGGGTGATACGATTACACATCTGGGCATGAGAGCATATTGCAATGACTCGGCCAGTGAGAGTTCAGGATAGGTGGTCATGATAGCCGCTTGTGGACAGGTGCAGGGGACTGCTGCATTACACATAGACAACATCGATGTGGTTTTGGAGGTAGATCCTAGATGAGCTGGCGTAGTTCACTTGGAGGCCATTTTTGGGGTGTGAGTGATGGAGGGATGACTGGTTGTTGCACTGGGCAGGAGTTGAGATGTGGATTTTTTGCCAGATCAATCTATATCATGGATTATTATGCTCCATTCAAGGTGGCCCGACAACTTGTGTAGGTGCAGGATATAGTGGGCGATATTCCAATGTATCCCCTGATTACACAAGAGGTGAGATATTGGGGGCCTATAGGGAGTCCCTTGGATGGGCGGACGAGCTTCCAAAAAAAATTTCACATAGTCTGGGATGAGCAGATGGGAGGAGGGGAGGACCCAGGTATGACAGGTGGATACAGTAGCCAGTGGGAGGGACAATTACCACTGCGGCTTACCATTCTTGGGGTTTTGGATGGTGAGGAGTTGGTCTCATGGGTTGATCAGGTGGTGGGTGGGGAGGATGATGGCCTAGGAGAGAGAATTATAGTTCGGGCAGGGGATGGTATGGGTGGAGGGCAGAGGAGACTCTAAGTTCTATGGCGGAGGGCTCCAGAGGAGGAGGAGGGGTATGGATGGGATACCCTAGGGGAGGCTGCGAAGGTCATAGTTGGTGAATGAGAGGAGGCTGCAGTTGGGGAGGGATGGGAGGTTGTTCCTATGGATATCCTTGAGATACAGGCAGGGAGGGGGGAAGACTGACATAGGCTACTCTTGACCGATTACAGCAAGAGCGAGATAGCTATCGAGCGAGGCTTCATTCCATGGAGGATGAACTGTAGGTAGAGATGGATCAGAGGGAGAGCATGGAGGTAGAGGTGGGGTAGTTGACACAAGAGATATTTGATTTGATAAAGAGTCTCCATATTACCAGGATAGAGGTGGATGCCTTGAGGGTGGAGGGGGAGGAGGCAGAGAGGATGTTGGATGAGGCCTAGATAGGTACAACTATTGTAGGGCTCCATGATTCTTTTCATCAGTAGGATGCAGAGTTAGAGGGATTATGGGCTAGAGTGCAAAGGACAGAGGTAGAGGCGACACAGTTGTGGTGGGAGAGGGATGCAGCCCGAGAGGTATTGGTGCCGATAGGATTAGCGTAGATATTTTTTGATAGTCTATAGTAGTGGGAGAGAGCTGAGAGGTTAGTCCGAGAGGCACAGTATTACAGGGGTTTATATCATGAAGTGGTGCCTACAGGACAATGAGCAACCTAATATATTGAGAGTGTGCAGTCCCATAGGATCCATAGTCAGTAGCCGACTCAGAGCCAACAGATAAGAGGATCAGTGGGTTTTTCGGCCACCAGCAAGCAGTGCAGGAGGATTAGGAGGAGGAGGTATAGTAGAGGGAGGTGGTACATCAGAGGGAGGTGGTGAGACAGGAGGGGGGAGCAGGCTCCTTGTATTGCTTGTGTATTATATTTTTAACCTTCAGGGTGATCATTGTATCATGAGAGACACATTTTCCTCTTTATATATATACATGATTTGATTGGTGACGGATGATGTGTAGCATTTATTGTGATGGATTTTTGTTCTTTGTATGATGTCATATGTGGATGCAATCATGGATTACGCTGACTTATTTTGTAATGTAGAGTGGATGCTTATATGTGTGTGTTTATGATGTGCTGCTAAGATGATTTTTGGATACAGGATGAGTGATTTTTATGTTTTCATGCATAGATGTATATGTGAAATGGTTTTGTGGATGTGAAATGATTTATGATGTAATCTATATGTTATACAGATGAATATTTATGTGATGCAACCTAAATGCAACCTTATATGCTAATTGTTTTGTGGAAAAATGATTATCTAAACAATGCAATCTATATGACGTGAATAAATAACACAAAGAGGGAATGTGCCAATAATAATATAATGATCTTAGATAGAAGAATATGGAATAGATGGGTAATGGGGGAAAATGAGAACTCCATGGGATTATTTGAGTTTAGGATTTTTATGGAATGATGATGAGATTTTGTGCACAACAAATGTGGAGAGGAAACCTAGTTTGATATTGCCCTAGGTGACTTGCGCCAGTGATTATAAAAATCAGGATGCTATGAGAAAACCTAGGGCGTGAACTGACTCTCAGATAAATGGGAATTCTTGACACACAGCTATGCAAGTGTTAAGAAACACTAATACATAGTTGTGGGTATGTGCAAGGAGACCCTTCAAACACACTGATAACCCTTGTACACGAAAAGGTAGGTGTTGAAAAACACTAATACCAGATCATCAGTTTATACAAGAGATATCCAAAACATGCACTGCTATGAAAATATGCCCCAGTATGTGCCTATTGTAACATACTTGGATATGGAAAAAAACCAGGTAGTCGTAGGGCAAAAGATGCAAGTCTAAATGAAAAGATATAACAAAATTTAACAAGTCAATTCTTTTATGACCAAATGATACCTCTTTCTAAGAGTAGGAATTAGGATGGTGGATTAGGTTGCCAAGCGAGGGAAGGAATCATCCCTAGGGCAAAGTGGATTTGAGGATTTAGGCAAGCGATTTAATGGTATTTTTTGGTTTTTTTTTTCTTTTTTTTGGAAGGTGACCTGTGGACTTGGGATTTCTTTTCAAGAGTTCTTGAATCTTATAGAGAGGCATGAAATCTCAGTTTAATGGGATATTGTTTGTTCACAACTCAGGTGAAGACTCATCATCATATGCGTGTTTTACTGGGAGTTGGAAAAGAAGGAATGTTTCGAATGGGCGGAGTGAATGGCGAGTGATTTGCAGTGTTGATCTAATAGACAGTGGATCTAGTTATTTACCTTGGTACCTACATGTAGGTTTTCACTAAGGTACTTGTCCATAGTGCCACAAAGTGGTTTTCACTAGTGGACAAATTATTTTTCTTTCTTTTTTTGATTTATTTTTTTTTAATTTTTTTATTTTTTCTGACCATTTAAGACTTTCTGAGGACTACGCATAAAATCTTTTGAGGTGCATGATATTAATTGGATCATCCAAAGGATCACCTTTAGGAGTAACCAACTGATAAGCTCCTAATCCATATTTTGAAGTGATTACATATGGTCCAAGCCAATTAGGCTCAAACTTGCCTTTCTTGTCTCTTTCTTCTAGATTCTTACGATTCTCCATAAGGACAAGATCACCAATCTGGAATTCTCGGGTTTTGACTTTTTTATGATAACTCATGCATAGATGGTTTTTATATACCCGAAGATGATTCAAGGCCTTGAGGCACCTTTCATCTAACAATTCTATCTCTTGTAGGTGGGCAATTTGGTATTTTGCAGCAATACCCTTAGAGAGGGGATCTCGATCTCAAGGGGAAGGATGGCTTCAGAACCAAAGACCAAGGAATAAGGGGTGGCACCTGTGGGGGTGCAGATGGAGGTGTAGTAGGCCCACAAAGAAAGGTGGAGTTGGAGGTGCCAATCATGTCCAGCTTCATTGCTTGTCTTTTTGAGGATTTTTATTAGGGTTTTGTTAGAAGCCTCAACTTGGCCATTTCCTTAGGGGTTATATGGAGTGGAAAAATGATGTTGGATGTTGAATTTTTGGTAGAGTTCTTTGAAATCCTAGTTTTTGAATTGTTTGACGTTATCTTTGATGATAACATTTGGGATGCTATATCGGTAGATCAGGTAGTTCAGGATGAATTTTGATATTTGCTTGCCAGTGGTAAAAGTAAGAGGGATAGCCTCTACCCACTTGGTAAAATAATCAGTGGCAGTGATGATGAACTTATGTCCATTGGAAGATGGAGGGTGAATTTTCCCAATGAGATCAAGCCCCCACTGTGAGAAGGGCAATGACGTGATAGATGGCTATAATTCTTGTGATGGTGCATGAATCTTATCATCATGTTGCTGGCAAGTGATGCATTTCTTGACATAGTTATATGCATCTACTTCCATCTTAGGCCAATAGTAGCCTATTCTCAAAAGTTTTTTAGCCAATGTGAGCCCACTTGAGTGTACCCCATAAATGCCCTCGTGTACTTCACATAATACCCATTCTACCTCTTGTTTATCTAAACATCTTAGGAGGGAACCATTAAAATGCCTTCTGAATATGGTGTCTCCATGAGCACATCGGCGGATAAAGGTTTGTTGTTGGGTTTTAGTGAGATGTGGGGGAATGGTATTGTCTTTGAGGAAAGTGAAGGTTTCTTGGTACCAAGGGGACTTGGGACCAATGAGAACACACACCATTTTAGACTTTGGTAGGTCATATATCGGTATAAACAGTTTGTCAACCAAGAACTGACACTTCTCACTGTGTGCTGACATTTGAAGGAGGGAGCCAATGGTGGCCATTAATCTGCAGCCCTATTGTTTGTTCGTGGATTTGATCGAACTTGATTGTCATTAAATGTTGCTTAAGATCTTCAACCATAGTATGGTAGGGAAGGAGTTTATCATCTTTTGTCTGGTACTCATCGTTGACTTGTTTTATGACAAGCTGAGAATCACCATAGACTTGTAACTCATTTATTTTCCAGTGAAGAGCCAAACACAAACTTGTGATAAGTGCCTCATATTCTACTATGTTATTGGTACATGTGAAGGCTATCTTGTATGATTTTGGGATGCCATCTCCTTAAGGTGTGACCAATAATATTCTAGCTCCTGATCCATTTTGGGTACAGGAGCCATCAAAATACAATCGCCATGTGGGGGATGTGGTAGCAGTCATGATGAACTCATCTAGTAATTCTATGAGAAGAGGATGGTAACCTAGAAGTGGAGCTTCAACCAACTGATATGCAATTGACTTGTCCTTTTATTTCCTTTCTATCCATGTATTCACTATCGAACTTGCTCAAGAGCATTACCCATTTAGCGGTTCTACCTATGAGAGAAGCTTTTGACAAGAGATATTTCAGTGGATCAATTTTAGCAATTAGTTTTGTCTTGTTGTGTAGCATATAGTGTCAGAGTTTTTGTGTGCTAAACACCAATGCCAGGCATGCTCTTTCAATGGGGGTATAATTGAGTTCATACCCTAACAATGTTCTACTAATTTAATAAATGACATGTTCTTTCCCTTGGTCTTTAGTTTGTGCCATTAATGCCCCCAATGCCACTATAGTAGCACATATATACAAAATAAGGATTTTTCCCGAAGTAGGCAGCATCAACACTAGAGTTGATGCTAGATATTCTTTTAATTTCTCAAAGGCCTTTTGGCATGAACAATCCCATTTGAATTTTGTGTCCTTGCACAAGAGATGTACAAATGGATGGCACTTATCTGCTAGTTGTGAAATAAAGTGTTTTAATAGATTGTAGTTTCCCCTAGAGACTGCGTAGTTGTTAGAGAGTTTTTGGTGGAGGCATTTCCATGATAGCTTTTACTTTTGTCGGATCGAGCTCAATGCCTTTGCGGGAAACAATGAATCTGAATAATTTTCCCAATGTGACTCCGAACACATATTTTTTGGGATTCAAGCGTAGTTTGTATTTTTCTAATCTTTCGAAGATCTACTTTAGAATAGGAATGTGTTCCTGTCTTGTCTTGGATTTGCCTAGGAGATCATCCACATAGTCCTCCATAATACTATGCAAGAGGTCATGAAAAATTGTTGTCATGGTGCATTGATATGTAGCTCTAGCATTTTTAAGGCCAAAAGGCATGACCTGGTAATAGAAAGTACCCCATGGTGTTGTGAATGCAGTTTTATGCTGATCATCATCTACTATTTTGATTTGATTATATCTAGAAAACCCATCTGTGAGTGATAGCATTTCATGTCCTACTGTAAGATCCACAATCATGTCTATATTGGGGAGTAGGAAATCATCTTTAGGGCAAGCTCTATTTAGATCTCAGATATCTGTGCAGATATGCATGCGCCCAATGGGTTTGCCAATAGGCACAATGTTGGAAACCCATTTAGCGTAGTCTATAGGTTTGATGTATTCTGCATCCAACATCTTTTGAAGTTCTGCCTTGACGAGGAGAGCAATATGCAGGTGCGTTTTGCACAGTTTTTGTTTTATAGGTTTTGCATTTGGGCGGACGGCAAGATTGTGGACCACCAAGGTAGGATCCAACCCTAGCATATTGGTATAGGACCATACAAAATTGATTTTTACCTCTGTAAGTACGTTGATAAAATCTTGTTTCTCTTTTTCTTTGAGGGACTTAGTAATGAGCACATTTTGTGGGATGGCTATGGTGCCCATGTTGATGCTATCTATTTCTTCTATCAGTAAATTCAATCTGTCATGCGTAAGGTAACCAATGGTAGGGAGGTCAAGTCCCTCATCATCAAGTGCCTTTTCCAGGTTTTCACTTTCGGATATGCCCTTTGTTTTTATTTTTTACTCCTCCAAAGGTACCTCGGAGAGGTTTTCACATAAAGAATCATGTTTTTTACTTTGAGAATCTTTTTTGCGGCTAAGGGCATTGACCTGACTACCAAAGTATCCCTTTTCATGTAGTTGAATGCCCTTTGTTCTCCTATAATCTTCCATATTTTGCATCGTCGGGAGAGTAATGAGAGCATTCTCATCGGCGTAGATGTCTAATGTGGGTTTGTCTCATTGGCCCCAGTCTATGAGTTTAGGATGGACAAGATATAGCTTGTGTGATGCAGGAGGGGGGGTGGGGGAGATGGTATTGATGTGACTATTGAAGAAGATATTATTTTCATATTCATAAGGCATTTCGTGGAACTCCTCTTCATCAACGCTTTCGATATCCAAAGAGGGACTAGAAGGGGCACCGATGATAGTAATATTAGGCACCAGGGTGTACGCCAAGCCCCCATTGTATTTGTAGGAGATAGGATTTATGGGTGCTTTTCTTCCTTTCTCCTTTGGTCCTAGTCCATGTCCTTTGTAGCCAATTTTTTCAACCATGACTAATGCTTTTGGATACATCTTTTTGGATATCTTCAGTGGATGTTCATCCTCTTCCCGGTACAGCCATGAAGAGACATCTGCTTCAAGGCTCTCCTCATCAAGTGGGCCCCATTGTTGGAAGGTGGTGTCTTAGCATTGTATGACTGGTTGTGGGTCTTTTTGAGCTCTTTCAGTTTGCCAAATGACTTAGGAAAGAGAGGGAGGTTGCCTATTAATAAGACGTCCTCCAATTTTTAGTCTCCACAACCATTATCGAGGATCTTGATTTGATTATCTAGTTGGGATGAAGTGGAGGAAATATTTGATTGGCTAGATGGGGGCGTTGGTGAGGGTCTGTTAGTGGGTAATGATACAGATGCTTCCCCTCTAATAGTTTGCAATATTGAAAAGGTTGGGGATCACCTTTGATGGTGATTTCTCTTCCATCATAGGGGAATTTGATGTATTTGTGATAAGTGGAGGGCACAACTTGCAAGGAGTTAATCCATGGCCGCCCAAGGAGAATATTATAGGGAAGATCAAGATCTAGCACTTGGCAAGGGGTTTCAATTGTAATGGGGCCCACTTGAAGAGGTAAGGTGATCGTGCCCTTCAAAACTCTTTTTGCATCAGCATATGCTTTTATGGTGATCCTTCCTGATGTGTCTACCAAGTCCTTAGAGAGTCCCAATTGTTTTATTAACTTGTATGTACAAAGATTAAGTCTGGATCCACCATCTATCAAAATACATTTGACCTTGTGTTTTTGGATAATGGCTTCAATGTACAAAGGCTTGTTGTGGTCTTCATCCATGGGAGCATCATTGGAGGTGAATACAAGGTGTTGTTGGGAAAAAAGTTTCCAATCAAGGCTTGGAATTGAGTAGTACTGATGTTATTAGGAACGCAAGACTCAAGGAGGGCTTGCTTCTAAATTTCCTTATCTACAGTGGAAGTCATGAGAAGTTCCATAATGGAAATCTCCACAGCAGTCTTCCCAAGCTGGTCGAGGAGGTCATATCTGCAGGTTGAGGACATGGGTGAGGGATCTGGTGGGGGAGGGACTCCTTGGACAGTGAATTCACCTTGACGTGTGGTTACATTGCAATCATTTTGGGGATGGGAGCTGGAAGGCATGGCACCCTAAATGATTATCTTAGCAAGGTTTGGTTTGTTTTGGGGAGGGGGAGGATTAATTCCCTGGATGGTTATGATGTTAACATGGTTGTCTACAGGCTCGCCGTGACCCACTAAAGAGTCAAAGCCGGTTATATGATTGGTGTAGTCATAGCCCACTTCATTAGATGATGAGCCTTTTCCTTTATCATGCTTTAGGAATGGTTCCTAGTACATTTTAAGTTTGTCATTATTATTACTAGGTTTTGTGTTTGCTACTTCAATCTCACCCCTATCAATGAGATCTTGTATGTATATTTTCAGCTTCATGCACTTGTGTGTGTCATGTCCCTTGATACAATGATACTCAAAATATTCATTCTCATTATACCATCTAGGTTTGGGCTGATTGGGATCAAATGGGCGATTGATCGGAAAGACCACTGCGCCTGCTTGGACAAGTTTTTGAAACACCATTTCAAAGGGCTCAGCAAGGGGGGTGAAAGCTCTTGGAGTCCTGTTATTTGATCGGGGTGGTCGTCCCTGGATTGAAACATTTTTGTGAGGCTTTTGTGATTGATTTTGGTTCTTTTTATTGTTGAATTGATGATTATTGGTGGTGGGTTTTTAGGGAGCAACCACTGTTTGGACCCGATTTGCATTAGTTACACCATCATTGACCATGTTTTTATTTTTAGAAAAGAATTTTGGCTTGTCATTATGATAAGAGGAAGAACTTTGTGTTAATTTCTAGTAATGTTTCAAGGTTCATTCTTCCAACAAGACACATTTAAGAGCGAGGCCCTTATCGGTCAATTTTTGGAAGGATTTGATACATTGGGATGTCAAGGGTCTTGAAAGTTCAGGCACCAAGTTCTTTTGGAATAATTCAATTTGATATTGCTCTGGCATGTCCCATTGGAATTTCTTGATAAGATGTCACCATCTTTGTAAGAAACTGGCAAAAGTCTCTTCGGGCCTTTGCTTTGTGTTACATAGGTCCATCATAGAAACATTGTTAGCCATGTTATAAGCATAGTGGGCCACAAATTTCTCTTCCAAGTTTGGAAAGGAGACATTGGAACCTCATGGTAGTGATGAGAACCATGTGAGGGTATCTCTTGTGAAACTATTGGGAAGAGTCTGCAAAGGTATAGGTCACTATAGGAGACTTCTTGGCATAATATGTGAAATTCCCAAACATGGTCATGAGGGTTTCCTTTGCCTTCATACTTGGTGAATTTGGGGATCTCAAATCCTAGGGGATAGGTTGTGTTAGTTTGCTCTTTTAAATTTTCCGCATCCAAAGAAAGTTTTCATTTTGTGGTATTTCTTGAACTTGAACCTTGAAACTTTCAAAAAAATGGTTCAAAGTTCAAAGTTCAAACATGCTGTATTAAGTCTTTTGTGAGTCACGTTCGTAAAGTGTGAGTCTTTGTTTGGCTGAATGTTTTGTTCTCTAGTACAATTTTGAACTTGAGCCTCCGAACTACTTTTCAGTGGTTTAGGGTTCAGGGTTCGAGGATAGATAATTTTGAAGATCAAGTAATGAAGTATCGGCATATAAAGGAATATTCCGGATTTGAATGATGAAACTCAAAGGAAATGAATGATAATGACATCTGTACTAGAGATAATCATGTTGAGCAAAGATATGAAAGGAGAAGGCATGCGGGAATTAATAAGTTGTCAGGATCAAATCCTTTCGGCACAATGGGCACAAATAATCTGACAAGCAAGAGTCATAAAGAGTCATGTAGTCGACATTTTAGGTTATGTTATATGTCTATTTCTTTGAAAGTAAATTATTGGCCTAATTTGTTTGTTCAAATCACTCAGTAGGGAAGTAGTAGCGGTGGTGGTAGTTTCTTTTCTCAGCTTTGTGTGAATTTTCGGTTCTGCATGAAAGGTGAGCTCAAAGTTCTTCTTTCTTCCCTATTAAATTGCATAAATTGAAAGGTGTTGTTCAGTATTTCAGTTAGTTCAGTCCATTCTTCTTGTTGTGCACTTTTCCTGTTATTGAGTAAAGATGAGACCAAAACCACCTCAGCTGGACTCAAAATCTAGTTTAGTCTATTCCTTGCCAGACATAGGAGACACCTTCTTGCCGTTAGTGAATTTAGAGGAATTTCATGAAAGAACACGTGATTCTACCAATACCCCATTAATGCAGAAGATTCTAGATAGTGTGTTAATTGAAGCTACAACATTTCCCCCTGTCATATCATGTCCAGAGTTAGTTTTAGATTGTATGAGCAAATATGACCCTGTCGAGAGGTGTATTAAAGATGTAAAGGGGAAAATTTTGCTGGTAATTAGTTGGCAAACCATTACAATAGTAATGAGAATTCTTGAGAAAGAACAATATGAAGACTAGACAGTTTGTAAGTCACAAGGGATTTTCTCAGAAAAATAGGCCTATTACCGAAGTGTTATTGCTAGGAATTGTTTGTTGAAATTCCAGAAATGAGGTTCTAGGTTGCCCAACCCATTAACACATGATCACATGACTCAAGAAGTAAGGGATATAATCATTCTCTTACATAGAATGTGGGGAAATCAGATTGCCCATTACTGGGAGGATTGGATGTATTTCTTTGTCCAGGTTATCTTTGGTGATAAAAGATATATAGACTGGGCTGAGTTAATTGTAGAGAGAATGCATGAGGGCTTAAGCTTCTTTGTAAACAAGAATTTCTATATGTCTTCCTATCTTATATATTGCTTATCTTGTATATGACAATGGACAGGTTTATTCCATGAATTTTGGCAGAATAATATGAAAATCTATGAGTACCATCCACATTTACAACAACACAGGGTAGTAGAAAATTATTATAAAGTTCAAAATATTTTCCTAGGTAGGATAGTATTTGAATTGAAGGGAGATATGCATAAAAGATTGACTGAGGAAGCTATGTTGTTTATAAGTACCTACGACAGTGTCTAAATTCAGTTTTCTAGATTCACTTATGTGAGGGTTGGTGGCTTTGAAGGAGAACCCTATAAATTGCCGAGGTATGTCTTTGATAGATAGGTGCTAATGGAAGTAAGTAGACAAATTTCCCATATAGAAAAGAAATACAGAGAAAAGCATCAAATAGGAGTATCTTTCCCTATTGAACTAACACATTACACTTGCAATAGTGTTTCAGATGCCTTGAACCTAGAACTAGAGTTCAAACAGTTCAATTTCAAAATGTATATTCCCCACACTAAATTTGATATTAAGGGCTTTGCAATGGCTCATCTTACAATTAGGCAACATTTTTCAGCATATGTTGAGTCTAGAAGATTTCTAGGTAAACTGTGAGGATGAGTATGAGGTCCAGAGAAGAGCCCACCTAAGATTCACTGTGCAATAAGTAAGAGAGTATGGCTTGGAAATAAACACTGCTCATATTGAGGATAATGGAAAAGATTTAATTGATTCACAGTTTGTTGAAGATAAGTAGCCAGGGGTAATCTCAGAGACAGATTGGGAGAAAAATGAGGGGGAAGATATTCAGACTAGAACCCTCATGGTTATATGAAGAACAGAGAAATGGCTTAAGCAACATCGATTGAGCCAAAGTCGACAGAAGGGTTCAACTTCATCTTCTAAGAGCTTGATTTCCAATACATTTATTCAATCTTGTGATGCAGGTCATTTTCACAAAAGGGATAAAGGTGAACAGAACAACAGGGCATTATAGAGAAAAGGGCAATTGACTCCTATTAGAGTTACCCGCTCTAGAACTAGGAGTAAAAGAAGATCCTCTCCTCTAGACACAGCAGTAGTTGATCTTGAAATGGATTCCCTTCAAGATAATCCAGGTTTAGAGAAACAAAATCTAGATGCTGAGGAAACCAGCCAGCAAGAATAGGAAACCTTTCAGGTAGACTCTATCATGGTAATAAGAGATGAAAAAGATGCAGGAACTGATTTTGGAAAAACTCCAGTTTCCATAGGCCCAGTCTGGTTGGATAATATGCTTGGTAGCAAGAAGAGAAACATAGTCCCCACCTCCATTCCGATAGAAGATATGGTGAGTAAGTGCCTGGGAAAGACTCCCAAAACCAAGAAATCAAAGACTGTGTCAAAAATTGATTTTGATGTTGACAGTGGAAATTGGGTGGCAGAGATTGCACATCCATTGATAGATGCGAAGATAGAAAATCCTACAATTCAAGATTTTAATGTTGAAATAGTGAACATAGGGATTGCAACTCGTGCCACAGATGTCCTTCATCTTAAGGCTTCAACTAAGAAGATTATCACAAGGACCTCGAAAGATGAAAGGGACAAACATCGAATGAAGGAGATGTTGCACAGAATGGCAGAGTACATTGAGGCAATAAATAGTCTAAATCCTCAACCCTTGTCACAATTTCCTACATCATTTGATCGAAAGTCCCTGGTCAATCAAAAAAACTTGGAACAAATACAAAAAAGTAGACTGATAACAGAGACCGTAATGGAGTGGTTGGAGCAGATGCGGAAATCTGGAGCTGAGTATTTTGGGAACCTGAGTAAAGTACATAATGGGGCAGTACAAGTAATGAGGGAATTGCAGACTAAAATAAGTAATTGGAAAAATGAAGAGGTGGAATGGGAAACAAAGACTACACAGATGCGGGAAGTACAGACTTACGGAGTTATGAAATTCTTGGTTTTGAAACCAGCGCCAGGACTGGATGATAGCATCTTGTATGGCTGCCAAAAGAACATTGAATAGAGGAATTCACTGATAAAATAGGCATATGAAGAATTCAAAAAATTGGCAGACCAACTTGTAGAGTTAACCACCTCCATGTGAATGAGCTCTTATGCATTGGAATTAAGTGCCTTAAAAGTGACGGGACACTAGAAACCGTCGAAGTAATAAAAAAATCTTTTGAGAAGAAAATTAACTATTTGAAGGAGGCTAAAGGCTTGGTCTCAGATGACCTAACTAATATCGCTATTTTAACGGTATATCTTGATGATTTAATGGTATTTTCAAAAGGGTGAAATGACCACTTAAGAGACTTAAAATGAGTACTACAAAGATGTCGAGAGCATGGAGTGTCTTTAAACCCTAAGAAATCAATGTTCGGTGTCACCGAGGGTAAATTACTAGGTCATATTATCTCAAAGGAAGGTGTCAAAGTAGATCCTGAAAGGGTAAGGGTGATTCAATAGTTGAGCTTGCCATCTAATAGGAATGGAGTCAAATCCTTCTTCGGGCAGGTAAAATTTTTAAGCAGGTTTATTCTAGATTTTCTAGAGACCACCCGATATATTATGAACTTAATGAGTGAAAAATTAGTGTCTAAGTGGAATGAAGAGGGAAAGAAATCCTTTGAAGCAATTAAGAAAGCTATAGCACATGCTCCTACCTTTGTTAATCCTGATTTTAAGAAAGATTTCATTATTTATTGTTATGCTTCAGAACATACCATGTCGAGAATATTGCTTCAAAAAAATGAAGAAGCTGAAGAAATCCCCTTAGCATTCATGAGTGTGCCATTGAAAAAGCATGAATTAAATTATTCGCTAATGGAAAAGTAGGCATTTGCTATTGTGAAGGCTGTAAAGCAGTTTAGGTATTATATTCTTCATTCCCATGCAGTAGTATATGTGTCTCACTCTGCTATTAAAAGCATTCTAACATAGCATGATATTGGAATGAATAATAGAGCCTCATGGGTTTCGAAGATTCAAGAATTTGACCTAGATATAAAGTTGACCAAATTGGTAAGAGGACAAGGTCTATGCAAGTTACTTGTAGAAAATGAACATGAAAATAACAAGGAATTGCCCTTAGTTCTGTTTGTTGGACTTCAAGATACTTGGTTTGCTGATGTTGCCTATTATCTGACTTATTGAGATTGTCTGGTGCATTTATCCATGAGAGAAAGGTGAAACCTAAGATTGAAGGCTACCAAGTATGTGATTTTTAATGATGTGCTATACAAAAAAGGGTTGGACAAAACTTTCTTACGCTGTGTAGATAAACCACTCCAAGAACCATTGTTGAAAACTTTTCATGATGAAGCTTGTGGCGGTCATTTTTCATCAACACTAACTGCTTATAAGATCCTAAGGAATTGTTATTATTGGCCAGGTATGTTCAAAGATGCTTATGCTTGGGTAGCCAAATGTGAAAAATGTAAGATGTTCACCGGAAAGCCTCAACTTGCAGCATTGCCTCTTAGACCTATGATTATTGATGAACCATTTAAATAGTGGGGTTTAGATTTCATAGGGCCATTGTCACCTACATCAAGTGCAGGACACACTCATATTCTGACTGCTACCGATTACTTCACAAAATGTGTCGAAGCTATTCCAATAAGAAAGACTACATTAGAGGTTGTCTGTAATTTTCTAAAGGAAAATATTTTGGTTCGTTTTGGCGTTCCCCACAAACTCATGGCTAATAATGCAACTAATTTCTCCTCCACTGAAATTTCCATGTTTTGCTATGATTATGGGATTTTGCTTGCTCATTCCTCAGATTATTACCCATAGAGTAATGGCCAAGCAGAGTCAAGTAATAAAAACCTAATAAACATTATGAAGAAATTAGGTAGTGAAAATTTCAGAGATTGGCATAAAAACTTATATGAAGCTCTCTGGATAGACTGTACCACTCCAAAGAGAGCAATTGGCATGCCACCTTTCAAGTTAGTCTATGGTGTAGGAGCTCAGGTATCATTTCCTCTAGAACTTGCAACTTCAAAGTTACAAACAGTGATAGAGGATGTAAATTTTTAGGATTCTTTAGAGAGGAGAATTATGCATTTAATGAAAATTGAAGAGGAAAGAGAGAAATTGGTTGATCGAATTGCAGACCATCAGATGAGAATCAAGAAAATATTTGACAGGAGAGTCAGACCATAGAAATTCATGTCAGGTGATCAGGTTTTACTTTGGGACAGCAGAAAAGCACCAAAAGGAGCCCACGAAAAATTTGAATCACTTTGGAAGGGGCCATTCTACATCCATGAGGTAAAAAGACCAAATCCATTTATACTTGCATACCCAGATGGTACCATTCTTCCCCTGACCTATAATGGGCAGGATTTGAAATTGTATAAATTGTAAGCAGGAGTCCCCTGTAGGTCTTGTATATAATATTTTATTGTGATTAGTCATAGGTTCAGTTTTTTTAGGTTTAGATCTTTTCCTTCTGAGTCTTATTTTGCCAAACCAAGGATTTTGTGTTTAGGTCTTAGTCCGTTACCATCCCAGTCCCCAGTCAAAGCCAATGTTAGTTTGCTCTTTTAAATTTTCCACATCCAAAGAAAGCTTTCATTTTGTGGTATTTCTTGAACTTGAACCTTGAACCTTTCAAAAAAGTGGTTCAAAGTTCAAAGTTCAAAGTTGGTTTATAAATTAATGGCTATGTTCAATAGGGCATCAATAGAAGTTGTGATAATTGTCATTGAACTTGAACCTTTGAACCTTCTTTTCAGTGGTTCAAGGTTCAAAGTTCAAACATGTTGTATTAAGTCTTTTGTGAGTCGCGTTCGTAAAGTGTGAGTCTTTGTTTGGCTGAATGTTTTGTTCTAGAGTGTAGTTTTGAGCTTGAGCCTCCAAACTACTTTTCAGTGGTTCAGGGTTCAAGGTTCGAGGATAGATAATTTTGAAGATCAAGTAATGAAGTATCAGCATATAAAGGAATATTCTAGATTTGAATGATGAACCTCAAAGGAAATGAATGATAATGGCATCTATACTAGAAATAATCATGTTGAGGAAAGATATGAAAGGAGAAGGCAAGCAGGAATTATAAAGTGTCAGGATCAAATCCTTTCGTTACAATGGGCACAGATAATCTGACAGGCAGGAGTCATAAAGAGTCATGTAGCTGACATTTCAGGTTATGTTATAAGTGTTAGGCCTAATATGGAAAGCTAATGTACTAAGAGGGGAGGGGTGAATTAGTACTTCAAATCCTTTTCCCAACAATATCTTTACTGTTATGCATAAACCAAAAACTACTGCAACATAACATTAAGCTAAAACAAATGAGTAACAATCATACATGATTCACTCCATAACACATATATTTTGGTTACGTAGAAACTCTTGGTTAGAGAGAAAAACTATGGTGGGGATGGCACCCACAACTTCACTACTACAATAATAAAGGGTGTTCGGTTAGAGCTACATATTTAGCTATTTCTGATAGCTTATCCTACTAGGAGTAACAAGATTTGTTAGATCTACCTTGCTAAAGGATTTTACAACACTATATATATGCTGCACCTAGTTAGAGGATTTACAATTTATAGACTTGATTAGAGTCTTTTACCCTGTTAAAGGTTTCTCTTACAACTTCAAAATATTACAATAAGACTTTACAAATATCTGCAACTTTACATTTCAAATGCTGTAGCAGATTCTATGTGCTCAAAATAAGATTACCTTGCCTATAGCATACCTTGGTACCTCATAGAGTAACTCGATAAACCCTTCTATTTACTCTATTCCTTGGCAGTTCACTGATAACCTTCTCAGTGACCTATGTGTCTCTATAATAGTCATAATACTCTGTGATTTCTCATGTATCACATAAGTCTTGCTTCATACACATATGCACACACATTTCTCACATTCACATATGTTTCTAACCCTAAATTCATGTTGTATAAATAGACTTCTTATGTCGATGATCTGATTCATTGCTTCGATCTTACAAACATGATTTCTTTAATAAATAACCATGCAAAATATTTCATTGGTTAGATGACCTCAAAATTATACAAAATCTGTATGTGCAATTTCCAATGTGATAGCGGTTCTGTGTGCCTTGATCTTGTAACACATTTTCATATGTGTGTCCAAGTTCAATGAATCTGGTAACACATTTCACTCAGTGTATATCAACTCAGTGTATTATCTTTATTGCTTGATAGACATGAAATAACACTCGATGGACAGCTCGGTGTATATTGGGCTTTGTGACTATTTTCCTTCTGTAACCAACTAGGTTGTTCATACCGACTAAATATTTTGGTAGTGGTAACTGACTAGAGTATATAGAATGACTTTGTATATAAAACTAATAGCAATTTGATAAGTAGTAACAATCTCCCCTTTTGACATTAGTTGAGATGTTTGACAAAACTACTTTCAAAGTCATTACTCAAAAATCTGTATACTTTAAAAAATTTGACTAAACATGCAGTATATACATTAGTCATTGAAATAGTATAATCAAATATACTCCCCTTATCAATATGTTGTACAAAACTTTTTAATCATTGTTCTTTCCTCTGTTCATTGCTCAATTCACTACTCCTGGATACTCTGCATATTCTACTCATTCTTTGCTCAGTATACTCCCCCTGTATACTACACTCCAGTTGTTTGATACTTTGAATACTATACACTCCTGATGATATACTTTGATATACTCCCCATTTTTGACAAACATCAAAATTTAGTTACCATTGCGAGGTGGCAACTGATCAAAAATGGATTTGTACTTTGTCTTGGCTTCGGTGAGAGCAACAGAGAGTGCATCCTTTACACTGTCCATTAAAGAATTATGTGCATTAATATCAGCCAATAATGATATTAAGCCATCTAAAGTGCTTCCCTCTTGTGTAGAAGAGAGATAAGTGGCGCGGTTTAGCTGTTCTTGATCGAATGAAAGATGAGGAAGGAATATTGTTTGAAGTGTCATTATGTCCATCCTAATCTTGTGTTCTTCATTCCTCAGTTCCAATTGTTGAGCCATGAGTTGTTGTATCTTAGTATAAAAATTCTGAATTGAATTGGGCTTGGAGGTCAACTTATTTGAGAGATCGGTGATCTCTTTCTCATTTGCTTCTGTTTTATTCATTATGTCCTTAAGAAATAAAGAAAATGTGCAGAGTTTCTGAAATAATGAAAGAATGTGCTTAAGTTGAGGGGACAACTCAGCAATAAATTTGACAAGTTTTACCTTGCCAACAAAAATGGATTTCTATACTTCCTCTATCATTTTAGCAGTTAGCTCCTTGTCTTTTAGTTTGCTCAAGTATTCAGATGCATCTACTTCAGATATCTCAATCTGATTGAGGAGTTCATCCAATTGAATATGGATGGCTGCATCGGTTGATACTGTAGCTGAAGGTAGCATATCTGATAGTAAGGTCTTTACCTTCTGAAGTACTTTATTCTTCTTTTGTATGGCCAGTTGCTTTTCCTATTCGGCCTTTGCTTTGCACAGTTCACTGAATTCAGTGAGTGCTTACCATTTCAATTTGGAGATGTCTACATTGGGCAACACTATCGGTTTTGATAAATCAATTTTGAAACTATGCTTTTTCAACTTCTTTTCTTTACCTTTCACTGGGTGAACCACTACAATAGCTTGAGAGGCTTGATAACCCTATGTAGGTTGCTTGGTAGAGACAACGCTTTTGTCAGTTTCTTTAGCCTTGGTAGTGTCCTTCGGTGCCTCGGTGCTTGGTGTCTCAACTATAACATTTAATATGCTAGAAGGTGCTTGAGAGGTTTGTTCTTGTGAAGTACCTTCTGCTGTAGACTTTTGACCTTCAGTGCCTTCACCTATAGCCTGAGGAGCTTCGGTTGCAGCAGGTTGATTGATCGATGGGCAAGGCTAAACTTGTTCCAAAATAGATTCACTGGAGACAAGTTTTGCATAAGCATTGCCTTCTGTCATTTCTTGTTCAGGTGCCTCTGCATCCATGATATCTTCATCTATTTGAATGGTGTCAGCAGGGTCTTGCTTGGTGACACCATGCTCTTGGTCAGTGACATCGACTATTTCCATTGTAGATTGTTCACCAGCATTCTTTCTTTGAAAGATGGTCTTCCCTTGCTCTTTTTTTTCCTTCTCCACTTCTATATACAGGCCATTCATCAATTTGAAGGCCTTTTGTTTTACTGTAAATTGAGTTTGGCTGTTTGTCAGATGTTCTTTTATTTCATCAACCGACATATGAGGAAAGAGATGCACCAAACTTCTTTCTTTGATTTGTTTATCTGAGTCTAGGGCATATTACCATCTAGTTTCAATATGTGCAGATAATGCCTTAGGAATAGAATTACATACTTCTAATGGGACCACTCAAAATTTGAGAAGTGTGCAAATGACAACTTCTTCAATTTGCCTCTTTTCATTAGCAGATCTGGATTCATATTTGACAAATCTGAATACACCAAATCCACCATATTCCTTTAGATTATTACAAAAAAATTCTACACTATGTATATCTACCTTCTTGCTTTTCACAATCTAAAATTTATTTGCATCTTCAGATTTGGTATCACTCGACTCTTTTGGCAAAATGAGTCTCCGAGTAGATTTCTTGTAAGTTCTAATTACCTTAGGAATCACAACAGTCTTTTGTTTCTTACTCGGTGATGCAGCAGATGCCCTTGTGTTAGGTCTCTTTGTTGGAGGGGTCGGTAGGGCCATTGAAGTGTCCTATTTCTTTATCTTCAACACTTTTCCCTTAGGCAATTCAGTGCTAAGTGTTATGGCTTCTTGTTGGGCTTCTGTCTCCTCTTCGGTGATGGCTAGAACTCCTTTGACAGGTGTGGAGGAAGACTCTTCTCCAAATTTCTTAGTTAATGCCTTAATCATCTTTTTAGCTTTTCTTGTTAGTTCAATCCATTCTTCTTGCTGTGCACTTTTCCTATTATTGAGTAAAGATGAGACCAAAACCACCTTAGCCGGACTCAAAATCTAGTTTAGTCTATTCCCTGCCAGACATAGGAGACACCTTCTTTCCATAAGTGAATTTAGAGGAATTTCATGAAAGAACACATGATTTTGCCAATACCCCATTAATGCAGAAGCTTCTAGATAGTGGGTTAATTGAAGCTATAGCATTTCCCCTTGTGGTATCATGTCCAGAGTTAGTTTTGGAATGTATGAGCAGATATGACCCTGTCATGAGGTGTATTAGGGATGTAAAGGGGAAAAGTTTGATAGTAATTAGTTGGTAGACCATTGCTACAGTAATGAGAATTCTTGAGAAAGAACAATATGAAGACTGGACGGTTTGCAAGTCACAAGGGCTTTTCTCAGAAAAAAAAAGGCCTATTACCAAAGTGTTATTGCTAGGAATTGGTTGTTGAAATTCCAAAAAGGAGGTTCTAGGTTGCCCAGCCCATTAATCCATAATCACATGATTCAAGAAGTAAGGGATATAATCATTCTCTTACATAGAATCCGAGGAAATCAAATTGCCTATTACTGGGAGGACTGGATGTATTTCTTTGTCTAGGTTATCTTTGGTGAGAAAAGATATATAGACTGGGCTGAGTTAATTGCAGAGAGAATGCATGAGGGCTTAAGCTGCCTTGGAAACAAGAATTTCTACATGTCTTCCTATCTTATATATTGCTTAGCTTGTATACAACAATGGACAGGTTTATTCCATGAAGTTTGGTAGAATAATATGAAAATCTATGATTACCATCCACATTTACAGCAACACACGGTAGCAGAAAATTATTATAAAGTTCAAAATATTTTCCTAGGCAGGATAGTATTTGAATTGAAGGGACATATGCATAAAAGATTGACCAAGGAAGCTATGCAGTTTATAAGTACCTACGGCGGTGTCTATATTCAGTTTTCTAGATTCACTTATCTGAGGGTTGCTGGCTTTGAAGGAGAACCCTATAAATTGCCAAGGTATGTCTTCGATAGATAGGTGCTAATGGAAGTAAGTAGACAGCTTGCCCATCTAGAAAAGAAATACAAAGAAAAGCATCAAACAAGAGTATCTTTCCCTATTGAACTAACACATTACACTTGCAATAGTGTTTTAGATGCTTTGAACCTAGAACTAGAGTTCAAACAGTTCAATTTCAAAATGTATATTCCCTGCACTAACTTTGATATTAAGGGCTTTGCAACGGCTCATCTTATAATTAGGGAACATTTTCAGCATATGTCAAGTCTAGAAGATTTTTGGGTAAACTGTGAGGACGAGTATGAGGTCTAGAGAAGAGCCCACCTAAGATTCACTATGCAACAAGTAAGAGAGTATGGCCTGGAAATAAACATTGCTCATATTGAGGATAATGGAAAAGATTTAATTGATTCACAGTTTGTTGAAGATAAGCAGCTAGAGGCAATCTTAGAGATAGATTGGGAGAAAAATCAGGAGGAAGATATTACGACTAGAACCCTCATGGATATACGAAGAACAGAGAAATGGCTTAAGCAACACCGATTGAGGCAAAGTCAGCAGAAGGGTTCAACTTCTTCTTCTAAGAGCCTGGCTTCTAATACATTTATTTAATCTTGTGATGCAGGTCATTTTCACAAAAGGGATAAAGGTGAATAGAAGAGCAAGGCATTACAAGGAAAAGGGCAATTGACTCCTATTAGAGTTACCCGCTCTAGAACTAGGAGTAAAAGAAGATCCTCTCATCCAGACATAGTAGTAGTTGATCTTGAAATGGATTACCTTTAAGATAATCCAGGTTAAGAGCAACAAAATCTAGATGATGAAGAAACCAGCCAGCAAGAATAGGAAACCTTTTAGGTAGACTCTATCATGGTAATAAGAGATGAAAAAGATGCAAGAACTGATTTTTGAAAGACTCCAGTTTCCAAAGGCCCAGTCTGGTTGGATAATATGCTTGGTAGCAAGAAGAGAAACATGGTTTCCGCCTTCATTCTTATCGAAGATATGGTGAGTAAGTGCCTGGGAAAGAATCCCAAAGCCAAGAAATCAAAGACTGTGTCAAAAAATGATTTTGATGTTGATAGCGGAAATTGGGTGGTAGAGATTGCACATCCATTGACAGATGCTAAGTTAGAAAATCCTACAGTTCAAGATTTTACTATTGAAAAGTGAACATAGGGATTGCAACTCATGCCACAGATGTCCTTCATCTTGAGGATTCAGCTAAGAAGATTATCACAAGGACTTGGAAAGATGAAAGGGACAAACATCGAATGAAGGAGATCTTGCGCAGAATGGCAAAGTACATTGAGTCAATAAATAGTCCGAATCCTCAACCCTTGTCACAATTGCCTACATCATTTGATCCAAAGTCCCTGGTTAATCAGAAAACCTTGGAACAAATATAGAAATGTAGACTACTAATAGATACCGTAATGGAGTGGTTGGAGCAGATGTGGAAATCTGGAGCTGAGTATTTTGGGAACCTGAGTAAAGTCCATAATGGGGAAATACAAGTAATGAGGGAATTGATGACTGAAATAAGTAATTGGAAAAATGAAGAGGTGGAATGGGCAACAAAGACTACACAGATGTAGGAAGTATAGACTTACAGAGTTATGAAATTCTTAGTTAAGAAACTAGTGCCAAGACTAGAATATAGCATCTTGTATGTCTGCCAAAAGAACATTGAATAGAGGATTTCACTAATAAAAGAGGCATATGAAGAATTCAAAAAATTGGCAGACTAACTTGCAGAGTTAACCACCTCCATGTGAAATGAGCTCCTATGCATTGGAATTAAGTGCCTAAAAAGTGACGGGACACTAGAAACCGTCGAAGTAATAACAAAATCTTTTGAGAAGAAGATTAACTATGTGAAGAAGGCTAAATGCTTCGTCTCAGATGACCTAACTACTATCGCTAAAATTGAGTCACTTCTCTTCCTGTGCATTGAAAATTGGTATAGCCACTCCGATAAGGTTATGTAGGTTCACAAGGAAAAGGAGGTGTGGAAACAGTGTATAGCACACGTGGGGCTTCCACATAAGCTTGTTATCCACCACTTCATTATGACATTTTCTTATTGGAAAAAAGAATCTATTTCTTAGAACTATTTCATGTTTTCTAGACAATAGGCTATGTTTTTTGATAATGGGAAAAGATAGTTTCATTTGGTAAATTTTGTTGATCTTCACGGGGTGGAAAGTTAGTTTTTCCATGTTTCTCGCTTTTATTGTAAGCCTTGTTGTGGCTATATAAGGGATGAAAAAGACTTTGTTAGGGTCCGAAAATTTTTTGGGGGAAAAGGAATGCAATAGATAAAAATTGATTTTTCATGATGTTTTGAGAAAGAAAAGAACAATTTTTATGAATAAAATTGTTGCAAGTTCTGTAGTATTAAATCTGTGAGTTTAATAGATTCAGGTGATAATCTCTGTGTGGATTTAGTTTGAATTAGGAGTTTGTTACTTTTCTTCTCATTATATGTGAATACACATAAAATGCGTTTTCCTCTGAAAAAAAAATGCTTGAAGTCTGTGAACTTCATGACAAAATTGGTGTTATTAATTAAGAATATATTCATTGTGTGCTGACAAGTGAATATAAATATGCCTTTAAGTACTTTCCGATAAAAAGTATGCAAACTAAATTACAATAAATTAGAGCTGATCAAAAATCATTCTTTGTTGGGGAGTTGTACCTATATGTAGAGGATAATTATTTCCTAGAATTATCCAACTGTTAGTTGATTTTATCTTGTAATTAATGGGCATACAGAGATTTAAGAATACAATGTATAAAAGACAAATCTGTTAACTAATAGATTTTTGGCAACTTTGTTGGGGAGTCAAATAAGAGATCAGTAATAAGATCATAAGATGTATAGGGCTATCTTGTGATTAGCTTTAGAAATCATTCTATTAAAACATTATAGATATATTTTGTAAACAAACTGGAGTAGAGAAGGTATACGAGGTCCCAGAGGCATGAAGGAGTTATTGATTCAGTTTTTCAAGAATTGCAGAATTTGAGTTTTTCTACTTCCTTTACATCACAAAGAAGAGTGAGGAGTAGACCTCCTAGTGCTTTTTCTCATATACATGCATCATCTACTTGTCATGCCCTGACATTGCATGGTGTTTCCCTTCCTATGGTTTTCAATCGTATGCCTTTGAACATTATCTTACCAATGGCTATGAATAATCCCTGGGGACCAACTGTAGGACCACTTGCTTTAGGGGCTAATTTAAACCCTTTACCAAAAAGCTCATGAGATCACTTGCCTAAGTTTAGTGGAGATGGAAAAGTCACAACTAGTGAGAATTTGAATGCTTTTCATGCGGCATGTGGTGTATTAGCAATTCAGCATGAGGATGTAGCAGTCAAACTTTTTGTTCAAACATTAACTGTTGCAGCTGCAGATTGGTTCTACCATTTACCGAATGGTGATATTACGAACTGGCAAGATATTGAGACAAAATTTGAAGCTAGGTTCAAGTTAGCTGAGGATGAGCATTTTCTTTTGGCTCAATTAGCGCAACTTAAAAAAGAGATTCCTGAAACTATGAGAGATTTTGTGGCTAGATTTTACAAGATACTTCATAAAATCCCTGTTAATCAAAGACCCTCTTGTGATAATTTGAAGTGTTTCTTTATCAACTCAATGCCCTCAGAGATAAGTTTCTTGATCTATAGGTAGAGAGTACAAAAACTAGAAGTTGCTAAGACCCTAGCAATTGAATTGGAGGATGATCTAATTATAGTAGGAAAATGGGAAAGAGAAGTTCAAACCTCCACTGCACAAGCCTCAACATCAACTACTTCATTAGATCCTATAATTCAAAGTTTAATGAATGATGTCATATCACTTAAGAGACAATTGCCTAAGTCTAATGTGACATATCCTCAACCTTACCAAGATGTTCCTAGAAGGTTTCCAAATCAATCAACTGGAACTGGAGTAAGAGTACCACAATTACCTCTTGTGCAACAAAGGTTGGCCATTGAAGCACCTCCATCAAAAGCTAATATGTGTGTCTTTCATCTTACTGATGATCATGAGGAAAACTCTTGTCCTGAAATGGTACGCTATACACAATTGAAGGGTTCAAAGGAGATGCTGAGGGAAGTAAGCGAAGAAGAATCTTTAGGGCAGTCTGGTGACTCTGAAATACACTTCCTAGAGTATGAATTAGATTCAGAAAGAGGAGGTGACATTTTGCTTACCTTAGAAGATCCTTCATGTGCAGTATTAACCAGAAACTAGCACAATATCAAGTCTCAAGGGGCTTCTTCATCCTTAGCTGGAAGTTTCAAAGGTAAAGAGATTTTCTCTCATTCTCACAACAATGATTTATAGGTACAAGAAATTCCATTGTTAAAGCCTGTAGATATGGTCAGTCCATTTGATATAATAGAATTTTGTAAATCTTCTAGAATTCAAATCTCACTAGTGGAATATCTGAAATTGAATCCTAAAGAACTTGATAGGCTTGTTAAATTTGTTAAAGGGAACAATGCTTCTGCACAAATTGGGACAACTCATCAGTCAGTTAACCTTGCCTCGATACCACAATATCAAGAGTTAACATGTCCAGCCAGCCCTGAAATTTCACCTAATATTATTGGTAATTAAATTGATGAAATGATTCCTATTTTTGAGCCTAAACCTGACCCTTTTTATGTATCTCTATTCATAAATGGACATAGATTGAATAACTGTATTATTGATTCTGGTGCCTAAGATAATATTATGCCATCTGCTGTAGCTAAGGCCTTAGGGTTATCTTTAACAAGAACCTTTGGAAGATGTTATTCCATAGATTCCAAACAAATTCCTCTTGTAGGATAAATTAAAGATGCACAAGTGACTCTTGCTGTACATCCTGATAAATGTGTTAGGTTCACTATTTTAGTACGTGATATCCTGACAAGTTATGGCATGCTACTTAGTTGGACCTTTTGCAAAGACCTAGGTGGTGAAATTAAGATGGATTGGTCCCAAGCCACCATTCCTATTTGGGAAAGACAAGTTATTTTGCAACTAGAACCAAAGTCTAAGTATACTGTTTTCCCAATAGATGATCTTAAAGCACAAATTTTGTATCAAGAATGTGACTTTGGTAACTATATGATTTTGTTTGACAATGAGGTTATAGCTTTGGCTCACCAATCACAAAGAGCCAATGAACTTTGGAATATGGAGTTTGATGCCAATTGTTCAGCATCTGGTTCAGGGGTAGGGGTTGTTTTAATTCGTCCTTCTGGAAGGCTTATCCCATTTTCCTTTAAGTTATAATTTATGAATACAAATAATATAGCCAAGTATGAGGCTTTATTGTTAGGACTGACTGAAGCAAAGAAATTGGGAATAAAGCTGCTACGAGTTAAAAGGGATGTAGAGTTGATTGTGAAGCAAGTCAGGGGGTTATTTAGCATTAAGAATGAGAGATTGAGGCATTACAGGAATAGGGTATGGGATGAGATTGAAGGGTTTGATGCATTCTTTATTGAAGCTATTCCTAGAGAGAAAAATGCTAAGGCTGATTCTCTAGCAGTATCGGGTTCTCTTCTGATTCCACATCCAGAATTTACAAATGATACTTATCGAGTGGAACTGATTTATTGACCAAGTGTGCCTGATAACACAATATTTTTGCAGGTGTTTGAAAATGATCAACAAATCAAGAATTTCTTGCAATGTGCAGAGATGTTTACAGCTACTTTCTTTGAAGGTTCAACCTTAGAATGTAGAGAGTTCTCTCAAGATTTAAAACAAGAGGCAAATGAAGGGGTACTCCAGTTAAAGGGAAATAGGATTCCTAAAGGTTTGGTTTCTTTGGAGTGTCTTTTTGATCATCATGATGCCTTAAGGCAAGGGAAGGATGAGCAGATTCCTTTAGCATAGGATATAGGAGGATATGAAAGAGTCAACATTGGAACAGAGGAAGATCCTAAGTATGTTAACTTAGGAAAATGTTGTACGTTTGTGGAAAAACAAGGATTCATAAGTCTCTTAATGGAGTTTCGAGATGTGTTTTCCTGGTGTTATGACGATCTAAAAAACTTTAGAGATGGACATTTTCAACATCATATTTCTTTAAAGCTTGGAGTGAGTCCTTTTAGACAGAAGCTAAGGGGTTTCAACCCTAAAGTTGCAAAGGCTATTTTTAGAGAGGTAGATAAGATGCTAAAAGCAAGGATTATTTATCCTATTCATCATTCTACTTAGATTGCAAACATAGTTCCTGTTTGTAAGAAAAATGGAGAAATAAGGATATGTGTAGATTTCAAAAATTTGAATCAGGCCAGTTTGAAGGATAATTATCCTTTACCCTCAATGGATCATATTTTGAAAACACTCTTAGGTTAAGAAATGATGTCTATGTTAGATGGCTTTTCTGGTTACAATCAGATAAGTGTTCAAAAATAGGATCAACATAAACCAACCTTTATTACTCCCTGGGGTACCTTTGCATATAACAGAATGCCTTTTGGTTTGATCAATGTTGGAGTAGCCTTTCAGAGAGCCATGGACTTGTCTTTTGGTCATCTGAAGGATAAAATAATAGTTGTATATCTTGATGATTTAACGGTATTTTCAAAAGGGTGAAATGACCACTTAATAGACTTAAAACAAGTACTACAAAGATGTCGAGAGCATGGAGTGTCTTTAAACCCTAAGAAATCAGTGTTCGGTGTCACTGAGGGTAAATTACTAGGTCATATTGTCTCAAAGGAAGGTGTCAAAGTAGATCCTGAAAGGGTAAGGGCGATTCAGCAACTAAGCTTGCCATCTAACAGGAATGGAGTCAAATCCTTCTTCGGGCAGGTAAACTTTTTAACGAGGTTTATTCAAGATTTTGTAGAGACCACTTGATATATTATGAACTTAATGGGTGAAAAATTAGTGTTTAAATGGAATGAAGAGGGAAAGAAATCCTTTGAAGCAATTAAGAAAGCTATAGCACATGCTCCTACCCTTGTTAATCTTGATTTTAAGAAAGATATCATTATTTATTGTTATGCTTCAGAACACACCATGTGAGGAATATTGCTTCAAAAAAATGAAGAAGCTGAAGAAATTCCCAGAGCATTGATGAGTGTGCCATTGAAAAAGCATGAATTAAAATATTCGCTAATGGAAAAGCAGGCATTTGCTATTGTGAAGGCTGTAAAGCAGTTTAGGTATTATATTCTTCATTCCCATGCAGTAGTATATGTGCCTCACTCTGCTGTTAAAAGCATTCTAACATAGTAGGATATTGGAATGAATAATAGAGCCTCATGGGTTTCTAAGATTCAGGAATTTGACTTAGATATAAAGCCAACCAAATTGGTAAGAGGACAAGGTCTATGCAAGTTACTTGTAGAAAATGAACATGAAAATAATAAGGAATTGCCCTTAGTTCTATTTGTTGGACTTCAAGATACTTGGTTTGCAGATGTTGCCTATTATCTAACTTATGGAGATTGTCCAGTGCATTTATCCATGAGAGAAAGGCAAAACATAAGATTGAAGGTTGCCAAGTATGTCATTTTTAATGATGTGCTATACAAAAAAGGGTTGGATGGAACTTTCTTATGCTGTGTAGATAAACCACTCCAAGAACAATTGTTGAAAACTTTTCATGATGAAGCTTGTGGCGGTCATTTTTCATCAACACTAACTACTTATAAGATTCTAAGGAATTGTTATTATTGGCCAGGTATGTTCAAAGATGCTTATGCTTGGGTAGCCAAATGTGAAAAATGTAAAATGTTCACCAGAAAGCCTTAACTTGCAGCATTGCCTCTCAAACCTGTGATTATTGATGAACCATTTAAACAGTGGGGTTTAGATTTCATAGGGCCATTGTCACCTACATCAAGTGTAGGACACACTCATATTCTGACTACTACCGATTACTTCACAAAATGGGTCAAAGCTATTCCGATAAGAAAGACTACATCAGAGGTTGTCTGTTATTTTCTAAAGGAAAATATTTTGGTTTGTTTTGACATTCCCAACAAACTCATGGCTGATAATGTACCTAATTTCTCCTCCACTGAAATTTCCATGTTTTGCTATGATTATGGGATTTCGCTTGCTCATTCCTCAGACTATTACCCACAGGGTAACGACCAAGTGGAGTCAAGTAATAAAACCCTGATAAACATTATGAAGAAATTAGTTAGTGAAAGTTTTAGAGATTGGCATAAAAACTTATATGAAGCTCTCTGGACAGACTGTACCACTCCAAAGAGAGCAATTGGCATGTCACATTTCGAGTTAGTCTATAGTGTAGGAGCTTAGGTATCACTTCCTCTGGAACTTGCGACTTCAAAGTTACAAACAGTAATAGAGGATGTACATTTTCAGGATTCTCTAGAGAGGAGAATTATGCATTTAATGAAAATTGAAGAGGAAAGACAAAAATTGGTTGATCAAATTACAGACCATCAGATGAGCTCAAGAAAATATTTGACAGGAGAGCCAGACCATAGAAATTCATGTCAGGTGATCAGGTTTTACTTTGGGATAGCAGAAAAGCACCAAAAGGAGCCCACGAAAAATTCGAATCACTTTGGAAGGGGTCGTTCGACATTCATGAGGTAAAAGGACCAAATTCATTTGTACTTGCATACCCAGATGGTACCATTCTTCCCCTGACCTATAATGTGCAGGATTTGAAATTGTATAAATTGTAAGTAGGAGTCCCCTACAGGTCTTGTATAAATTTTTTTGTTGTGATTAGTCGTAGGTTCAGTTTGTTGAAGTTTAGATCTTTCAGGATCAAATCCTTTCAGTACAATGGGCACGGATAATCTAATAGGCAGGAGTCATAAAGAGTCGTGTAGCCAACATTTCAGGTTATGTTATAAGTTTGTTTCTTTGAAAGTAAATTATTGGCCTCAGTTGTTTGTTCAAATCAGTTAGTAGGGAAGTAGCGGCAGTGGCGGTAGTTTCTTTTCTCAACTTTGTGTGAATTTTCAGTTCTGCATGAAAGGTGAGCTCAAAGTTCTTCTTTCTTCGTTGTTAAATTTCATAAATTGAAAGGTGTTGTTTAGTATTTTAGTTAGTTCAGTCCATTCTTCTTGATGTGCACTTTTCCTATTATTGAGTAAAGATGAGACCAAAACCACCTCAGCCAGACTCAAAATCTGGTTTAGTCTGTTCCCTACCGGACATAGGAGACACCTTCTTGCCGTCAGTGAATTTAGATGAATTTCATGAAAGAACAAGTGATTCTGCCAATACCCCATTAATGCAGAAGATTCTAGATAGTGGGAGAATTGAAGCTACAACATTTCCCCCTATGGTATCATGTCCAAAGTTAGTTTTAGAATGTATGAGTAGATATGACCCTGTCGAGAGGTGTATTAGGGATGTAAAGGGGAAAAGTTTGATAGTAATTAGTCGGCAGACCATTGCTACAGTAATGAGAATTCCTGAGAAAGAACAATATGAAGACTGGATGGTTTGCAAGTCATAAGGGCTTTTCTCATTAAAAAAGGCCTATTATCGAAGTGTTATTGCTAGGAATTGGTTGTTGAAATTCCAAAAAGGAGGTTCTAGGTTGCCCATCCCATTAACCCGTAATCACATGATTCAAGAAGTAAGAGATATAATCATTCTCTTACATAGAATGTGGGGAAATCCGATTGCCTATTACTGGGAGGATTGGATGTATTTCTTTGTCCAGGTTATCTTTGGTGAGAAAAGATATATAGACTGGGCCGAGTTAATTGCAGAGAGAATGCATGAGGGCTTAAGCTGCTTTGCAAACAAGAGATGAAAAAGATGCAGGAATTGATTTTGGAAAGACTCCAGTTTCCACAGGCCCAATCTAGTTGGATAATATGCTTGGTAGCAAGAAGAGAAACATAGTCCCCACCTCCATTCCGATAGAAGATATGGTGAGTAAGTGCCTCGAAAAGACTCCCGAAGCCAAGAAATCAAGGACTTTTTCAAAAATTGATTTTGATGTTGACAGCAGAAATTGGGTAGCAGAGATTGCACATCCATTGACAGATGCTAAGATAGAAAATCCTACATTTCAAGATTTTACTGTTGCAAAAGTGAACATAGGGACTGCAACTCGTGCCACAAACATCCTTCATCTTGAGGATTCAACTAAGAAGATTATCACAAGGACTAGGAAAGATGAAAGGGACAAACATCAAATGAAGGAGATGTTGTGTAATGGCAGAGTACATTGAGGCAATAAATAGTTTGAATCCTCAACCCTTGTCACAATTGCCTAAATCATTCGATCCAAAGTCCTTGGTCAATCAAAAAACCTTGGAATAAATACAAAAATATAGACTGATAACAGAGACCATAATGGAGTGGTTGGAGCAGATGCGAAAATCTAGAGCTGAGTATTTTGGGAACCTGAGTAAAGTCCATAATGGGGCAACACAAGTAATGAGGGAATTGATGACTAAAATAAGTAATTGGAAAAATGAAGAGGTTGAATGGGAAACAAAGACTACACAGATGCAGGAAGTACAAACTTACGGAGTTATGAAATTCCTGGTTGAGAAACCAGTGCCAGGATTGGATGATAGCATCTTGTATGTCTACCAAAAGAACATTGAATGGAGGAATTCACTAATAAAATAGGCATATGAAGAATTCAGAAAATTGGTAGACCAACTTGCAGAGTTAACCACCTCAATGCAAAATGAGCTCTTATGCATTGGAATTAAGTGCCTAAAAAGTGACGGGACACTAGAAACCATCAAAGTAATAACTGAATCTTTTGAGAAGAAGATTAACTATGTGAAGGAGGCTAAACACTTGGTCTTAGATGACCTAACTACTATCACTAAAATTGTGTCACTTCTAATCATGTGCATTGGACATCTAGACAGCCACTTCGATAAGGTTGCACAGGTTCACAAGGAAAAGGAGGTGTGGAAACAACGTATAACACATGTGGGGCTTCCACATAAGCTTGTTATCCAGCACTTCATTACAATATTTTTTGATTGGAAGAAAGAATCTGTTTCTTAGAACTGTTTCATGTTTTCTAGACAATAGGCTCTGTTTTCTGATAATGGGAAAAGACAATTTCGTTTGGTAAATTTTGTTGAATTTCACAGGGGTGGAAAGTTAGTTTTTCTGTGATTCCCACTTTTATTGTAAGCCTTGGTGTGGCTATGTAAGGGATGAAAAAGACTCTGTTAGGGTCCGGAAGATTTTTGGGGGAAAAGGAATGCAATAGATAAAAATCAGTTTTTCATGATGTTTTGAGAAAGAAAAGAACAGTTTTTATAAATTAAATTGTTGCAAGTTCTGTAGTATTAAACCTGTGAGTTTAATAGATTCGGGTGATAATCTCTATGTGGATTCAGTTTGAATCAGGAGTTTGTTACTTCTCTTCTCATTATATGTGAATGCACATAGAATGCGTTTTCCTTTGAAAAACAAATGCTTGAACTCTATGAACTTCATGACACAATTGGTGTTATTAATTGAGAATATATTCATTGTTTGCTGACAAGTGAATATAAATTTGCCTTTAAGTACTTTAAGGTAAAAAGTATGCAAACTAAATTACAATAAATTAGAGCTAATCAAAAATAATTCTTTGTTGGGGAGCTATACCCGTATGTAGAGGATATTTATTTCCTAGAATTATCCAACTGTTAGTTGCTTTTGTCTTTTAATTAATGGGCATACAAAGATTTAAGAATACAATGTATAAAAGATAAATCTGTTAACAAACAGGTTGCAACTAATATAGATGGGTTGTAAGGACAAGGATAAAATTCATGAAATGAGTAAGGTTTCCTTTTATTAGTCCCTTGTCTCATGTCCTTGATGAAATTCTTCATGTTTTAAATTTCCTTGATGAGATCTTGTTGTGGACTTTGATAATGATGAATTGTATTTGCCACAAGAATTGGATGAGCCAAAGAAGGTGCACCACCACCAATGTATTGATATGATGAGGAGGAGGGAATGTGAGATGTGATGACTAATGTCACTGGGATTTGATTGATAGTTAGTTGTCATCCGCAAACTATTGCAATAGGATTGAGTATGACCTAGATAAAATTTGTGACATTTTTGATAGGAAGGGAAGTTTGTGGAATAGAAATATGTGGTTGAATGGAAGGAGGTGGCATAGAAGCGTGTTGGAGAATAGATGAGATCAAATTTGATAGCGGTAGAGATGGCAAAGAGGAAGGAGTTGGGATGGGGACCATGGTAGGAGGCGCTACGGGTGGCATTGATTGAGCTTGAATGATTTGTGCGGCTGCAATTGATTGATTCTGGATAATAGGTGTAGCACTTTGAGAGGGAGCAAGGTCTCCTAGTGGTTGTTGGCTAAGGGTGGATTTATCAAATTTGGGTGGACATTGAGCTCTATTTTCAAGGAGGGTCTTTAGACGTGCAATAGGATTGTGTTGGATGAACTTTTCAACCATCTCTTGGTTATAAAAGTCTACTAGAAAAGTTTGCACTTTTGGAGAGAGTTCATCTTAGCTAACCATGTTAGGATTTTGGCTTTCATATTGATTGCTAGGTTTCCCACTTTGTGTAGGATCTTGCATGGGATCTTCATATATGACACTAATTTCCAACATGCCATATTGTTGTTCAACCATCTTTTTCTTTTGGGATCAAGTTGTGACCATACACGACGAGAGTTAGAAAAGCTTGGAGGAGGAATTCTCTTGATGAGAGGACTTAGCAAGATGTTTGTGGAATTTTGGGTTTTGTCTTTGGTGACAAAGGATTTTTGTTGATTGGTGGGGCCTTTGGATTAGACCATGTATTTAATTAGGATTTGACACCTTAGTCCTTCGATGAGGATTTTAGGTGTTGGATTAAACCACAAGCAAGGTAATGACCAAGTTGGGTAGAATTTAGACTTGGGAATGATATTTAGAAAGCCTCTCTTACTCTAAGGGTTGACTAATGACCCTAGGCAAAGTAGATACATGAGCTAAGAGTCTTGATCAACTCAAAGGGGATTAGGCAAATGATACTTGGAGAGGATTCTTCTTCAAACACGAGAGCCAATTGATCAATGATGAGGTCTAAATGGAATTCCACAAGGTATGCAATCTTGAAGTGAGGTTAAATTGGTTTAAAGGATGATGGGATTTGGATTTTTGATGAGTGATTTTATAGTGGTGGGTGATTGATTTGATGTGCTAAGTCCTTTGGAAGTTTGAGGAAGATTGATTGAGGAGGTGTGATAGTGATGACTTAGAATAATTTTGATGACTAGGTTGTTCTTGGCATGAACATGACTCAAAAGAGGATCGATTTGAATGGCAAGTTGTATGAAGGGACACGACCACCCAGATTTTGATGATAGTTGGTGTTTTGAAGAATGAATCTAAACCTTGATGGAGAACATGGACTCTTAGTTTCTAACTTGGGGTTATGAGACATGGGACAGACAGAGTTTTGATGCCATTTTGGATTTTATGTGGGCAATGACTTGGATAATTGATTGTGTTTGGACAAATGTTTTGCAAAGTGTTTGAGGATAATGATGTGTTTCTAGTCTACTCTTGGCAAGTGTGTATCAAACAAAGCAAACACAATGATCAAATGCATTTCAATTCAAAGACACTCATGCTCATATACAACACTCTTAAGGTTAGCAAGGACAATAGTCATCGGAACCCAATTGGTTTCCCAGCTATGCTCACCTAGAGCGGACACTTAGATGCTTCACCCCACTAGCTCCCATCCATGAAACTCACTTCTCGGGGCAGCCAAGCATCAATTCCCATGAAAAATCCTCATGGAAAACTTTGTGTCTCTACTAAGGGCCATAAAAATATGGGTGGCTTTGGAGGTCCTACCTCCTGCACCAATGACTAGAAGGTTTTTGGGCACTATGAATAAGGTGTTTAGTAAGTCTTCCCATTAGGAGATACCCTTCATAGTTGTGGAAGCACAATTGAGGCCTATAACCCAATGAAGCACCAAGAACTTAGTAGTCATGCAAGTGTGATTGAGATCTCTAGGATCCTACTAAGCACCCAATGTGAGAGTGAACTCTCATATAGCCCCAATCATTGACCCTTTCATAGTCAATGGCCTATCTATTATAGTGAGTTGGGAACCCTAGGTTTGGGTGTACTCAATTGGGTCATTCCCCTCTTACCTTGTCAAAGAGTAAGTTGGGAGGTCATGCCCGCTAGAGGTAAACACGTAATCAAATAAGGAAAGGTTGGATGGTCTGGATTTCTGATCGTCTAGCTAGACAAGAGCATACTCTCCTACCTTTACACTTTTCTTAAAAACATGTAAGATAATGATTCATTCAATTTTAATTAATATCTAGGAGCCTAATTTAAATAAATGCACAATATTTGGTTGAATCTGTTAGACAACCTGCAAAACAACGGGATTAGTAGTTTTTTTTTTGTTTGTTTTTTCTTGCCTTGGATGGTCGGATTAAACTGCAAAACTTTCTGAAGACTAGGTGTAAAATATTTTGAGGTGCATGATATTCATTGGATCCTCCAAAGGATTTCCTTTAGGAGTAGCTAACTAATAAGCTCTTGATCCATATTTTGTTATGATTACATATGGTCCAAGCCAATTAGGCTCAAACTTTCCTTTCTTATCTCTTTCTTGTAGATTCTTCTCATTCTCCATAAGGACAAGATCACCAATTTGGAATTCTTGGGTTCTAACTTTTTTATGATAACTAATGCGTAAACGGTTTTGATATACCCAAAGATGATTCAAGGCATTGAGTTGCCTTATCTAACAATTCTAGCTCTTGTAGGCGGGCAATTTGGTATTCCTCATCTGGTAAGATATTTTGCAGTGATACCCTTAGAGAGGGGATCTCGATCTCAGGGGGAAGGATGGCCTCAGAACCAAAGACCAAGGAATAAGGGGTGGCACCTGTGGGGGTGCAGATGGAGGTGTGGTAGGACCACAAAGCAGGGTTGAGTTGGAGGTGCTAATCACGACTAGCTTCATTTACTATCTTTTTGAGGATTTCTATTAGGGTTTTGTTAGAAGCCTCAGCTTGGCCATTTCCTTGGGGGTAATATGGAGTGGAAAAATGATGTTGGATGTTGAATTTTTGGTAGAGTTCATTGACATCCTAGTTTTTGAATTGTCTTCCGTTATCTGTGATGATAACTTTTGGGATGCCATATCGACAGATCAGGTAGTTCGAGATGAATTTCAATACTTGCTTTCCAATATTAAAAGTAAGAGTGATAGCTTCTACCCACTTGGTAAAATACTCAGTGGTGGTGATGATGAACTTATGTCTATTGGAAGATGGAGGGTGAATTTTCCCAATGAGATCGAGCCCCCACTGTGAGAAGGGCCATGGCATGATAAATGGCTGCAATTCTTGTGACCGTGCATGAATCTTGTCGCCATGTTGCTGGCAAGGGATGTATTTCTTCACATAGTTATATGCATCTACTTCCATCTTAGGCCAATAGTAGCCTATTCTCAAAATGTTTTTAGCCAATGTGAGCCCACTTGAGTGTCGCCCACAAATGCCCTTGTGTATTTCGCGTAATGCCCATTCTTCCTCTTGTTTATCTAAACACCTTAGGAGGGAACCACCAAAATGCCTTTTGAATAGGGTGTCTCCAAGGATGGTGTAACAAGCACATCAACGGATGAAGGTTTGTTGTTTGGTTTTAGTAAGATGTGGGGGAATGCTATTTTCTTTGAGAAAAGTGAAGGTTTCTTGGTACCAAGGGGACTTAGGATCAACAAGAACACATGTGATTTCAAACTCTGGTAGGTCATATGCCGGTATAAACATTTGTTCAACCAAGAACTCACACTTCTGACTTTGTGTTGGCATTTGAAGGAGGGAGCCAATGGTGGCCATTGCATCTACAGCCCTGTTGTTTGTTCATGGGATTTGATTGAACTTGATTTCCATGAAATGTTGCTTAATATCTTCAACCATAGTACGATAGGGAAGGAGTTTATCATATTTTGTCTTGTACTCATCATTGACTTGTTTTGTGATGAGCTGAGAATCACCATAGACTTGTAACTTCTTTATTTTCTAGTGAACAGCCAAACACAACCTTGTGATAAGTGCCTCATATTCTACTATGTTATTAGTACATGCGAAGGCTATCTTGTATGATTTTGGGATGCCATCTCCTTGAGGTGTGACCAATAATATTCCTACTCCGGATCTATTTTGGGTGCAAGATCCATCAAAATATAATTGCCACATGGGGGATGTGGTAGCAGTCAAGATGAACTCATCTGTAATTCTATGAAAAGAGGATGGTCACCTAGAAGCAGAGCTTCAGCCAACTAATCTGCAATGACTTGTCCTTTGATTGCCTTTCTATCCATGTATTCAATATCAAACTCGCTCAAGAGCATGACCCATTTAGCGGTTCTGCCTGTGAGAGCAACTTTTGACAAGAGATATTTGAGTGGATGAATTTTAGCAATTAGTTTTGTCTTGTTGTTTAGCATATAGTGTTAAAGTTTTTGTGTGCTAAACACCATTGCCAAGTATTCTCTTTCAATGGGGGTATAATTGAGTTCATACCCTACAAATGTTCAACTGATGTAGTAAATGGCATGCTCCTTCCCTTGGTCATCTGTTTGTGCCAATAATGCCCCCAATACCACTACAGTAGCACATATATACAAAATAAGGAGTTTTCCCAGAGTAGGCGGCATCAACACTGGAGGTGATGCTAGATATTCTTTTAATTTCTCAAAGGCCTTTTGGCATAAGCAATCCCATTTGAATTTCATGTCCTTGCGTAAGAGATGTGCAAATGGATGGCACTTATCTGCTAGTTGTGAAATAAAGTGTCTAACAGATTGTAGTTTCCCCTGGAGACTGCATAGCCGTCAGAGAGTTTTTGGTGGAGGCATTTCCATGATAGCTTTTACTTTTATCGGATCTACCTCAATGCCTCTGCGGGAAACAATGAATCTTAATAATTTTCCCGATGTGACTCCGAACACACATTTTTTGGGATTCAGGCGTAGTTTATATTTTTCTAATCTTTCAAAGATCTGCTTTAGAATAGGAATGTGTTCCTGTCTTGTCTTGGATTTGCCTAGTAGATCATCCACATAGTCCTCCATAATTCTATGCAAGAGGTCATGAAAGATTTTTTTCATGGAATGTTCATATGTAACTCTAGCATTTTTAAGGCCAAAAGGTATGACTCGATAACAGAAAGTACCCCATGGTGTTGTGAATGTAGTTTTATGCTGATCCTCATCTACTATTCTGATTTGATTATATCCAAAAAACCCATCCATGAGTGATAGCATTTCATGTCCTGTTGTAAGATCCACAATCATATCTATATTAGGGAGCGGGAAATCACCTTTAGGGAGAGCTCTATTTAGATCTTAGAAATCTGTGCAGATGCAGATGCGCATAGTGGGTTGGCCGATAGGTACAATTTTGGAAACCCATTCAGTGTAGTCTATAGGTTTGATGAATTTTGTATCCAACATCTTTTCAAGTTCTGCCTTGACGAGGAGAGCAATATGCGGGTGCATTTTGCGCAGTTTTTGTTTTACAGGTTTTGCATCTGGGTGGATGGCAAGATTGTGGGCCACCAAGGCAGGATCCAACCCTGGCATATCGGTGTATGACCATGCAAACTGGTTTTTTACCTCTATAAGGAAGTTGATAAAATATTGTTTCTCTTTTTCTGTGAGGGACTTAGCAATGAGCACATTTTGTGGGATGGCTTTGGTGCCCATGTTGATGTTATCTGTTTCCTCTATCAGTAAATTCAATCTATCCTGTGAAAGGTAACCAATGGTAGGGAGGTCAAGTCCCTCATCATCAAGTGCCTTATCTAGGTTTTCACTTTCGGATATGCCCTTTGTTTTCATTTTTCGCTCCTCCAAAGGCACCTCAAAGAGGTTTTCACCTAAAGAATCATGTTTTTCACTTTGATTATCTTTTTGTGGCTAAGGGCATTGACCTGACTACCAAAGTATCCATTTTCATGTAGTTGAAAGCCCTCTATTCTGTTATAATCTTCCAAATTTTGCATTTTCGGGAGAGTAATGAGAGCATTATCATTGACATAGATGTCTAATGTGGGTTTTCCTCATTGGCCACAATCTATGAGTTCAGCTTGGACAAGATGTAGCTCATGTGAGGTAGGAGGTGGGGTCGGGGAGATGGTATTGACGTGAATGTCGAAGAAGATATCATTTTCATATTTATAAGGCATTTCGTGGAACTCCTCTTCATCAGTGCTTTCGATATCCAAACAGGGACTAGAAGGGGCACTAGCGATAGTAATCTTAGGCACCGAGGTGTACCCCAAGCCTCTGTTGTATTTGTAGGAGATAGGATTTATGGGTGTTTTTCTTCCTTTCTCCTCTAGTCCTAGGGCATGTCCTTTGTAGCCCATTTTTTCAAACATGACTGATGCTTTTGGATACATCTTTTTGGATATCTTCATTGGATCTTCATCCTTTTCCTGGTACAACCATGAAGAGACATCTACTTCAAGGCTCTCCTCATCAAGTGGACCCCATTTATAGAAGGTGGTGTATTGGCATTGTATGACTGGTTTCGGGTCCTTTTTGAGCTCTTTCGGTTTGCCAAATGACTTAGGAGAGAGAGGGAGGTTGCCTATTAATAAGACGTCTTCCAATTTGTATTCTCCACAACCCTTGTCGAGGATCTTGATTTGATTATCTGGTTGGGATGAAGTGGAAGAAACATTTGATGTGCCAGATGAGGGCGTTGGCGAGGGTTTGTTTAGTGGGAAATGATACAGATGCTTCCTCTCTAATAGTTTGCAATATTGAAAAGATTGGGGATCACCTTTGATGGCGATTTCTCTTCCATTATAGGGGAATTTGATGCATTTTTTATAAGTGTAGGGCACAGCTTGCAAGGAGTGAATCCATAGCCATCTAAGGAGAATATTATAGGGAAGATCAAGATCTATCACTTGGAAAGGGGTTTCAATTGTATTGGGGCCCACTTGAAGAGGTAAGGTGATCATGCCCTTCGAAACTCTTTCTGCATCATCATATGCTTTTATGGTGATCCTTCCTGATGTGTCTCCCAAGTCCTCAGAGAGTCCCAATTATTTTATTAACTTGTATGTAATAGATTAAGTCTAAATCCACCGTCTATTAAAATATCTTTGACCTTGTGTTTTTGGATAAGGGATTCAATGTGCAAAGGCTTGTTGTGGTCTTCATCCGCAGGAGCGTTGTTGGAGGTGAATACAAGGTGCTATTGGGAAACAAGGTTTCCAATGAGGGCTTGGAATTGAGTAGCATTGATTTTATTAGGAACGCAAGACTCAAGGAGGGCTTGCTTTAAAATTTCCTTATGTACAGGGGAAGCATTGAGAAGTTCAACAATGGAAATCAGTATGGGGGTCTTCCCAAGTTGGTCGAGGAGGTCCAATCTGCAGGTGAAAGACATGAGTGAGGGATTTGGTGGGGGAGGGATTCCTTGGATAGTGACTTTACCTCATCATGTGGTTACATTGCAATCATTTTCGAGATGGGAGTTGGAAGGAATGGCACCCTGAATGATTATCCTAGCAGGGTTTGGTCTAGTTTGGGGAGGGGGAGGATTAATTCCTTGGACAGTTATGACGCTAACATTGTTGTCTATGGGCTCAACGCGGCCCACTAAGGAGTCAAAGCCAGTTATATCACTGGTGTAGTCATAACCCACTACATTAGATGATGAGCCTTTTCCTTTATCATGCTTTGGGAATGGTTCCTGGTACATTTTAATTTTGTCATTGTTATTACCAAGTTTTGCGTTTGCTACTTCAATCTCACCCCTATCAATGAGATCTTGTATGTATATTTTGAGCTTCATGCACTTGCATGTGTCATGTCCCTTGATACGATGATACTCACAATATTCATTCTCATTATACCATCTAGGTTTGGGTTGATTGGGATCAAATAGGCGAGTGATTAGAAAGACCACTACGCTTGCTTGGACAAGTTTTTGAAACACCATTTCAATGGGCTCAGCAAGGGGGGTGAAAGCTCTTGGAGTCCTATTATTTGATCAGGGTGGTCATCCCTAGATTGAAACATTGTTGTGAGGCTTTTGTGATTGATTTTGGTTGTTTTGATTGTTAAATTGATGATTATTGGTGGTGGGTTTTTGGGGAGCAGCCACTGTTTGGACTCGCTTTGCATTAGTTACACAATCATTGACCACATTTTTGTTTTTAGACCAGAATTTTGGCTTGTTGTTATGATAAGAGGAAGAACTTTGTGTCGATTTTTGTTAATGTTTCAAGGTTCCTTCTTCCAACAAGACACGTTCAAGAGCAAGGCCCTTATCAGTCAATTTTTGGAAGGATTTGATACATTGGGATGTCAAGGGTCTTGAAAGTTCAGGCACCAAGTTCTTTTGCAATAATTCAATTTGATGTTGCTTTGCAATGCCCCATTGGAATTTCTTGATAAGATGTCGCCATCTTTGTAAGAAGTTGGCAAAAGTCTCTCTGGGCCTTTGTTTTGTGTTAGATAGGTCCATCATAGAAACATTGTTAGCCATGTTATAAGCATAGTGGGCCACAAATTTATTTGCCAAGTCTCGAAAGGAGACAATGGAGCCTCATGGAAGTGATGAGAACCATGCAAGGGCATCTCCTGTGGGACTCTTGGGAAAGTGTCTGCGAAGGTATAGGTCACTATAGGAGACTTCTTGGCATAATATGTGAAATTCCCGAACATGGTCACGGGGGTCTCCTTTGCCTTTACACTTGGTGACTTTGGGGATCTCAAATCTCGGGGGATAGGGTGCAACTAATATATATAGGTCGTAAGGACAAGGAAAAAATTCCTCAAATGAGTAAGGTTTCCTTTTATTAGTCCCTTCTCTCATGTCCTTGATGATATACTTCATGTCTTGAATTTCCTTGATGAGGTCTTCTTGTGGACTTTGATAATGATGAATTGTATTTGCCCCAAGAATTGGATGAGCCAAAGAAGGTGCACCACCACTAATGCATTGATATGATGAGGAGGAGGGAATGTGAGATGTGATGACTAATGTCGCTAGGATTTGAGTGATAGTTTGCTGCGGTCCACAAACTGTTGTAACAGGATTGAGTACGGCTTGGATAAAATTTGCTACATTATTGATAGGAAGGGAAGTTTGTGGAATAGAAATATGTGGTTGAATGGAAGGAGGTGGCATAGAAGCATATTGGAGAATAGATGAGATCGGATTTGAGAGCAGTAGAGATGGTAAAGACAAAGGAGGTGGGATAGAGACCATGGTGGGAGGCACCATGGGTGGCATTGATTGAGATTGGATGATTGGTGGGGCTGCAATTGATTGAGTCTAGATAATAGGTGTAACACTTTGTGAGGGAGAAAGGTCTCCTTGTGGTTGTTGGCTGAGGGTAGATTTATCAAATTCGGGTGGAAGTTGAGCTCCATTTTCAAGGAGGTTCTTTAGAAGTGTAGTAGGATTGTGTTGGATGAAGTTTTCAACCATCTCTTGGTTATAAGGGTCTGCTAGAAAATTTTGCACTTCTAGAGAGAGTTCATCTTGGCTAACCATGTTAGGATTTTGGCTTTCATCTTGATTGCTAGGTTGCCCACTTTGTGTAGGATCTTGCATGGGATACTCATATAGGACACTAATGTCCGGCATGCCATATTGTTGTTCAACCATCTTTTTCTTTTAGGATCAAGTTGTGACCATACACGACGAGAGTTAGAAAAGTTTGGAGGAGGAAATCTCTTGATGAAAGGACATAGCAAGATTTTTGTGGAATTTTGGGTTTTGTCTTTGGTGACAAAGGATTTTTGTTGATTAGTGGGGCCCTTTTTTGTTGATTGGACTACAAGCAAGGTAATGACCAAGTTGGGTAGAATTTAGACCTAGGAATGATGATTAGAAAGCCTCTCTTACACTAAGGGTTGAATAATGACCCTAGGCAAAGTACAGACGTGAGCTAAGAGTCTTGATCAACTCAAAGGGGATTAGGCAAATGATACTTGGAGAGGATTCTTCTTAAAGCACGAGAGCCAATCGATCAATGATGAGGTCTAAATGGAATTCCACAAGGTATACAATCATGAAGTGAGGTTAAATTGGTTTAAAGGATGATGGAATTTGGATTTTTGATGATTGATTTGATAGTGGTGGGTGATTTATTTGATGTGCTAAGTCATTTGCAGGTTTGAGGAAGATTGATTGAGGAGGTGTGATAGTGATGACTTAGAAGAATTTTGATGACTAGGTTGTTCTTGGCATGAACATGACTTAAAAGAGGATCGATTCAAATGGCAAGTTATATGAAGGGACACAACCACCCAGATTTTGATGACAGTTGGTGTTTCAAAGAACGAATCTAAACATTGATGGAGAACATGGACTCTTAGTTTCTCACTTGGGCTAATGAGACATGGGATGGATGGAGTTTTGACGCCATTTTAGATTTTATGTGGGCAATGACTTCGATAATTGTTTGAGTTTGGACAAATTTTTTTGCAAAGTGTTTGAGGATAATGATGTGTTTTTAGTCTACTCTTGGCAAGTGTGTATCAAACAAAGCAAGCACAATGATCAAATGCATTTCAATTCAAAGAAACTCATGCTCATATACAACACTCTTAAGGCTACCAAGGATAATAGTCATCGGATCCCAATTGGTTTCCTAGCTATGCTTACCTAGAGCGGACACTTGGATGCTTGATCCCCCTAGCTCCCCTCCATGGCACTCACTTCTTAGGGCAGCCAAGGATCAATTCCCATGAAAAATCCTCATGGTGAACTTTGTGTCTTTACTAAGGGCCATAAAAATATGGGTGGCTTCAAAGGTCCGACCTCCTACACCAATGACTAGAAGGTTTTTGGCCACTATGAACAAGGTGTTTAGTAAGTCTTCTCGTTAGGAGCTACCCTTCGTAGTTGCGTAAGTGAAATTAAGGTCTATAGCCCAATGAAACACCAAGAACTTAGTAGTCACACAAGCATGATTGAGATCTCTAGGATCCTATTAAGCACCCAATGTGAGAGTGAACTCTCATATAGCCCCAACCATTGACCCTTTCGTAGTCAATGGCCTATTTATTATAGTGAGTTAGGGACCCCAGGTTTGGGTGTACTCACTTGGGTCATTCCTCTCTTACCTTCTCAAAGAGCATGTTGGTAGGGCAGGCCCGCTAGAGGTAAACACACAATTAAACAAGAAAAAATTGGAGGGTTTAGATTTCTGATCGTCTAGCTAGATGAGAGCATACTCTCCTACCTTTATGCTTTTCTTAAAAATATGTAAGACAATGGTTCATTCCATTTTAATTAATATCTAGGTGCCTAACTTAAATAAATGCACAATATTTGGTTGAAGCTACTAGGCAACCTGCAAAACAGTGGGATTAGTAGTTTTTTTTTTTTCTTGCCTTGGTCAATCGAATTAAACTGCAAAACTAAAGAGATGGAAATTAGTCCTAATTGTACTGCATAGACAGTGGACGTGCTGTAGTGCAGTCAGTCACATCGAAATGCCTATGTAGGCACCAAAATGCCTGTGTATGCACTAAACTAAATAAACTAGCAGACAAAAAATGACAGAACATGCAAAATAGAAGAGGACTTTATACCTGTCGATCATGTTGGTCAAAAATGCTCATGCTGAAATGCCTTCGCTCACGATAAGATGCCTATGCTCATGCTAAAACTCTTGTGCTCGCGCTGAACCTGAAAATAGAGATCTGTGTGAGTTAGCGGGTAAAATTTTCAAAATTTAAATTTAAAAAGCTGGGCGGGAATAACATAAAAATGCTCGCGCTGATTAAAAACACCCGCACTAAAATGTCAGCACTAGCACTAATATGCATGCGCTCATGTTAAACTAACAAACAGATAGTAAAATTTTTAATTTCAAATAACAGGTGGGAAAAATTTAAAATATGTCAAGTCGGTCGCGCTGAAGCGCTATCACTTGCGCTGATATGCCCATGCTCATGCTGAAGTAGGTTTTCTATTGTGTTGAACCTGAGTTGCTCTTGCTATTTTGTAGCCCCTCACACTATTCTGAAACCCGCATCTCACAACTCATAAAAACTCATTAAAAACATTACTTTCTAGGGACGTGGGTCCCACCTGGCGTGCCAAAATGAAGAATGGAAAAGACTAGTGAGGTGGATTAGATAAGAAATATGCAACTCAAATATGTTATTATATGGAATTGAAAGACATGAAATTCTCAAAACAAGAATGAAATGCACATGCCTCACAAAACTTATACCTTCTCACTAGGATGAAGCTTGATGAAGTGAAGGCGCCCTTGGATGATGCTACACTTGATGTGCTCCTCTTGTTTGTTTTGTTGTGGATGGCTCTCCAATATTGTGCACAATATGAAATGGATTTTGGAGGATGATATGGGTGAGATGATTAAGTGTGGGTGAGGTATGATTTTGACATTGTAAGGATGCTAAGATGATTTTCCTAGGCTCAAAAGGGCAACATAAGATTACTAAGCTTGGAGATGATGAATGAATGGATGGAGTCCTCAATTTATAGGAAGAGGAGAGGAAGAAGGGATGTTTAGGATGGATCCAAGATGAATGGCAAAGATTTCTTGTGAGCTCACACAAGGTCCAAGAGAGGGTGTGGAGACCAAGAGATATGCTTTAAAGGCATTTCTTGTCTCTACACTCCACAAGGTGCATTGGGAAGACTTCCTAAGGTACCTTGAGAAGAGAAAGGTGCATTGGGAAGACTTCCCAATGTGCCTTGAGAGGAGCAAGGTACATTGGGAAGACTTCCCAATGTTCCTTGAGAGGAGCAAGGGATGTGACATTCCTTGAAGAATGGAGAGGAGGAATTAAAAATTCTCCAAAAAGGGATAATCATGGGGATTAGAGGAATAAGAAGGAATTAAAAATTCCTTGGGAGAGGAGATGCCTAGAGGATTGTGAGATTTTGAAAATCTCACATTCGCCTAGGAAAAGAGCATTAAAAGCTAGTAGCTGGATGGAAGGGACAAGGGGTTGACTTTGTGGTTAATCATGATGATTAGCCACTAGCAACTAATTAGGAGGGGATTAGAGGAAGAATTAGGTGGGATGGGATTCGTAGGAGGATTTGACTAGGAGAGAGAATGAGTGGAGGAATTAAAAATTAGAAGAATAATGTTAAGTGGGTTTAGGGAGTTTCTAGAAGACATTATTAGGTTAATGATAAATTAAGAAGATGATTTGGACGAGTCATCTGGGTTAACTAATTAATTAAAATTAATTAGCTAAGAGGAAGATTTATGAGGATTCAACCTTTAGAAGAATAGAGAAAGGGATTGATTTATTAAATAAATCAGTCACATATTATAGTGCCAATATTAATTTAAATTAATTAATATTGAGGAGAATTCAAATTTACATAATTAATTAATTATGTGAGGAAATTAAAAATAATTAAAATAATTATTTTTAAGTGTCTACAGTATCTCCTTCATTCAATGTTTCCAATTTATCCCAAATAGCTTTAGCAGTAGATCGGTATGATAATCCCATAATTTGTTGATCTAATAATGCGTTCAGAAGTGCTTCTCTTGCTTTGCAATCATTCTCCAAGTCCTTACCCAATGTCAGTGGATTAGGTTTATTCAGAGTAGGACCAACATAGCCATTCTTTGTAACTTCCCATATGTCTCTTCCAATGCAATTCATATGTGTTTCCATTCTGATGTTCCATATACCATAGTTAGTTCCATCAAGTTTAGGACTGTCCTTCCTGAGAATGTTCACTGCCATAAGGTCTCCTCAAGCTATTAGACTTTTGCAAAAAGAGGACTTAGCTCTGATACCAGTTGTTAGAAACTGGAAAGACAACTGAGAGGGGGGGTGAATCAATTGTCAATGAATTTCAACCCAATTATAACAGAATTCGACTTAATACTTAGTAGCGGTAAACCAAACTTAATGTCGATTAATAGATTAGTAGTTAATATCAATATCGGTGAAACTTAATGCATGAAACAAAAAGAGAAACAACATCCATAACACATAACACATATATTGTTGACATGGAAACCCTATAAGGGGAAAAACCACAATGGGAAACCTTACCCACAATCAGATGATACTACTATAGATAGTATGTGGATACAAATGGGGTCTACACATGCAGAAAGGCCAACCACCTAGAGCACACTACTCAATAATGGGAGTCGCACTGATGACAGTAGGATGGTTAAATCCTAGAATAATGTATTGCTTTAAAGTGCATCTGCAATGCTAGATTCAGTACCGATTTAAGTTCTGATAAACACCTTTAAACCTTCCTTTAACCTTCAAATTATGTATGCTTGATTTGCTCCATGATCTGCTCATATGATATTTAATATTTACACATACAATGTTACAATACCATACCATGACCATGCCTTCATCTCACAAATGAGATCTTACATTTATACAAAATCTAAGACCAAATACTAAGGTCATCTCACTAAGAATATTACATTCAACTCAATTGCCAAATAAGTTTTGATGAGATGTTGGCCTCAATACAATAACCAATAATAAATCATGTCCATAGCGTGTCATGCTAATTTGGAATAGATATCATATATTGGTCCATAACCTAGACCTATCTAGCAGTAACAACAAATATGTCAACTCGATTAGACTAATAACCAAAAAACCAAAATCAAGTATCCAAACCATGTCTTTGACATAATCAAGTCATCTCTAGATGATAACAAGTCATCATCAATATAGGTGAACCATATAATCTATTAGTGAGCATATAATGGTGACTATGTACAAGTCACTGACCTTGCCGGTGAACACAATGTGCGGGTTCAATGGGTTCAATAGTAAAGCAATATAACCATAGTGCCAAATCAAAAATGTAGATCTCTAGAAGGATAAGTTTTGACATAAATGACAAAACCAATGCAACACATCCATAATACCAACATAGGGTATTTCTATGGGCATTACATTCATCTCCTTCCACTTCCTGAGAATCAAAAGCAAGAGGAGAATCTCTTTGGGCTACTGGAAGTCATGATTTAGGGATACAACTTCCTGATTCAAGTTCTTCTCATCATATGGCATCTTCAGAATCTATGTTATCTTCATTTGAGCCTTGCAACATGACACCAATTTTTATGGGCAATCATACATACATGAATGTGATTCATAAAGGATCTTTTTCAATTAGGGATGACACTTTCAATGATGTGTTGTGTGCACCTCACCTGAGAAACAATATTATTTCCATCTATAAAATCACTCATGGTCCAACACAGAAGACTATGGAGTTCACACCAAGTTTAGTTATCATTAGAGACTTGGAGACTAGAGCTATTATTTCTTCTAGGGTGGTGGATCATGCATCTAGGTTGTACTTCTTTTCATGTTTTTTTCCTATTGATGAGTTTGATTCTTTAGGTGATGATCGCACTTATTGTATGGATTCCAATATTGAGGGGGGCTTTCATTACCTGAACTTGGGTATTATCACACATGATCTAGCTCTTGAGCCTTCCATTTCATATTTGCATTTAATATCACATCTACTATTGCACTTGAGGATGCTTATGTTTCTATATTTTTGGCTTCTTATGATTTAGTGTAGCAATATATACCTTGCCTTCCAGATATAGTTCCTTGGGATTACTACTTGAAAACATTTGCAACTTTGTTTCTGGGGCTATAATAAGGAACTTATAAAATTCGCTCTGCACTAGAGTTCCCACCCAACCCTTGGGTGATGAGCTAAAGATATCTCCTTTTAGAATAATTAGCAACTATATTACCTTCCCATCCTCTTTAGAATAGTAGGGGCCATAGAATAGTAGGGCACCATTTATCACCCTCCAAAATAATGGTAGTGTGTATTCATAGGGTTCAGTAGTAGAGGTAGATTATCTAGTCACCCACCCACCCCCTTAAAATAGTAGGGTTATTCCCCCCATCGAGATAGGATTGGAACAAAAAGGGTCAAAAGGCTCGTTATTTCCTTCCAAATTGTCAACATAAATTCTATACATCTGATGATGAAGTCATCCGAGGTAGGATTACAGATTGGGTGACATTATTGATGATATTCATCTCCTCTTTAGTGGAGATGATCTTTCTCTAGTTGTTGCAAATGAGAACTCTCGCCCTCTTGTTCATTCTACATGATCATTCTTTTGAGTTTGATGTGATTGTAGATACTTGTGTACAAAATTTGGAGGAGACACTTGACTCTTTGGATCATGTTCTGCATTTATCTTCACTAGATCTTGGATTATTTTTTTTAGTAGTGTAGACTAGTACACCTAATTTGGAAGGGGCAACTTTCAACATCGACATGGGGACACTTGAGCATCTTTCAAAGACTCCATACATTTTAAGTTTTTTTCTTACATATTCCTTTCAATATTTGGGATACTTCATGCATACACCTTTGGTTTTGTTTCTTCCTAAGGGGAGGAACATTGTTCAATAATGGTAGGGTAGCTTCTTCATTCTATTACTAGCTTCTAACTGTTGGCATATGCACACTCCAATGAGACATTGTAGGTGATTGAAGGTTTTTTTATTGATGGCAACCTTACAATCCTATGGCATCAGCAAGGCATTACACTTGCACTCAAACCACCGATACTGACAGAGAAAGGAAGCATACTGGCACAGAGGCCGACAAGATTTTTGTTATATTATGTTTTGTTTATTATTGTAAAATCTTTGTAAGCCTACTTGGCATCATTGTATAATGACTCATATATATAAGAGATCATTATAGAAAATTTGTAAGTAAGATAGAAGAATATTTTTAGGTGAAATAAGGCAGACCTATTAAGAGAATTATAGGTTAAGGGTTTATGTAAGAAGTAGAGAAGAAACCGGTACTAGATCTAGCATTATAGATGCTACTTTGAAGCAGTACAAGACACTAGATTTGTATAATCTATTTTTGTAAGTTAGTGAGACTTTCTATTTTGTATTTGTGCAGTGAGCTCTAGGAAGTTGGCCTTCCTGCATCTCCAGGCCCCTCTTGTAGCAGTAATATTCTCTTATTGGCCAGTAAGTGAATATTGTGGGTCACAAATCCCACCGAGGTTTTTCCCACACTGGGTTTCCTCATTAAAACATTGTGTTATGGTGTGTTTTTCATGTGGTTTCTTTTATTCTATTTATTACATTATTTCTTGCATACCGATACATTGTTATAATATGTTCTACATGTTTTAAGTTAAGAAATTCAATTCACCAGTTAGATACTGATTCACCCCACCTCTCAGTATCTGTGGGAATCCTAACAATTGGTATCAGAGCTTGGTCCTCTATTTTCAGAAGCCTAACAGCTTGAGGAAGATCTTGACACCGATAGAGATGGAAAATCTAATGAAGCAACTAGAAGCAACTCTCTCAGACTATGATTCAGAAAAACTAAAAAATATCAAACAAGAAGATGATCTAAAGGTAGCTCAGGATATTATTCAAGCACTTCAAGAAAATCTTACTATTTCAAGAAACAAGAGAAGAGAACTTTGTGAAAAGATGCAAAATGAGAATGATGAAAAGGAATCACTTAATGATATGATAAACAAGCTGAAACAAGAGAACATGACAACAAAGAATGAGATGCAGGATATGACTATGAGATTTTGTAAAGAAATTGAGGATAGAAAGAAGAATGAAGAAGATTTGACTAGAAGACTAAGTGATGTAGCAAATGAGAACACAAGACTTAGTTATGAAAATGATTTATTGAAGACAGATCTGATGCATACTTAGAATGACTCAAATGAACTGATGAGGTATAAAGAAGTCTTAGAAAGAGAACTAGATACTGCAAATCAACATAAAGAGAAATTCAAGAAAAGCTCAGAAGAACTCGGTAAATTGCTAAAGAATCAAAAACCTAAAGGTGACATTTCTGGAATTGGCTTTGAAGTTGGTGAAAGCTCCGGTACTGCTAACACACAGGATCATAGCAAACCGGTAAGACAACCTACTACTTATAAATTTAATGGAAAATGCTTTAACTGTAACAAGTATGGTCATAGAGAAAATGAATATAGATCTACAAATTATCAGAATATCAACACACCCACCAGTGAATGTTTAAAATGCAACAAAGTTGGTCACAACTCTGAAAAATTGTAGAATGGATGTGAGATGTTATGTTTGTGGAAGATTTGGACACCTATCTAATCAATGTAGAACACATACTGGCATAGGTTATGGGAAAGCTATTCAGAAGAATAATGTGACTTGCTATGCATGTAACAAGATTGGGCATATTGCAAAATTCTGTAGAAGTAAAGAATCACTGGCAGACAACAAAAGTTCTAGTTTGAAAGGAAAAGGAAAAGTTGAAGAGGTTAAGCAAGAATTCTCAAAACAATGGATTAGAAAGTCAGACCTAAATATTGTTGGGAATACTCCTCCACCGGTAGAACTGATCAACACTTCACTGACAGGACAGAGTAGTGCTTCACTAGCAGGACAAAGTAATACTCCATCAGTAGGAAGCTCTTCATCAAATTGAAATTTTTTTTTTGGAGGGTTTGGCAATCAAATGAGACATATGCTATAATTCCCTCGGTTAATGGTGAGAAGTTGGAAATTACTTCTATACTGGCAGACAATGCTAAGTGACTACTTAATCGACATACATTAAATGTTGTAGATGGCAAATAAACATTATAAATTTTTGGTTTTGGCTCCATTTCATTTCATCGAGATTTCAAACATTCGAAGAGCGCAAAATTTGCAGAGCTAAGGCATTTCAAGCAAAGAGGCAAAGCACTTCAATAATCATTCCATCCAAAGGAAGAAAAAGGTAATTATCATCATAGCATCCTCCTCTGTACCTGAATTCATAGAAAACCCTATAGTAGTCAAGGTTATAAAATGCCCTAGGCCCATATTTCAACTAGTTCTCGAGGTAGCTAAGAAAGATGACAATGTAGGTGCTTTTTCCCAAATTCCAAAAGGAGTTGTTTTCGCAGAAGATCCTCGAATATACATTCATTGAAACATAGAGAAATTAGGTGATGAAGAAATTAAAAACATGTATAAGATTGTTAGATGTGATAATTTTGGAAATGTAAAACCTGAACATAAAGTTGTTGAAACCCTAGGATTCACTGAAATCCTCTGCATTCCTGAATTTCCCAAGGAAGTGATTAGGATAGTTTTAAGAAGGGTACATGGTTCATTCTTTTGGCTTGATTCAGTTCACAAAATTACAAAGGAAGCTGTGAAAGCAGTAACAGGGTTACCTTCCACTGGTAATAGACCAGACAAGACTAAGAAAGTCTCCAATGACCTAGTAATGAACTTAACTAGTGCAACATCAGACAAAAGGTCTCTGAGGGTTAATGATGTGACCGATATAAATGTGATATTTGTTAGCATGATCTTAGGATACAAAGCAACTCATGCAAACAGACTTAACTCAGTTTCCAGTTTATGCATTGAGAGTGCTTATGACATGGTTAAAGACAATGTAAAAATTGATGTATGCGAATAGTTAAAAGATGAATTGATTGATAACTTAGGCAAAATCAAGAAGGATAAGAAAGGAACTTTTAGATTTGGAAATCTACTTGTATGCTTGATGCTACACATAACCAAATAGGTTCTCAGTATAGGCAATAAGAACCTTGGATTTGATACACTGGTAGGAAAATAGTTAACAGACCTATTCAACAACATGGGTGAAAACAAAGAAAAGAATATTCATGACTATTTTCAAGCACTAAAGGTTAGGATGAACAAAAGAATTAGACTATCACACAAGATTATCAACAAATACAAGGATGAAATATGTTTTGTGATAAAAGAGGATGAGATTTGGATGGAAGCAGTCATCCTAAGAACAATTTGGGTAATAGAGATGGGTTATGAGACCGATGATCATACAATTGAGACTTATGCTAAAGCACTTTTGGAAGCACCAAATAAACCAAAGGAAGAAGTATTTGGTAGTGCTGAGACCATATAAAGTCAAATTCAATCTAAGAAGAGAGTGAAAAAGGTTGAAGCAGTTGTGAGAAGAGGTTCTAGCCATGCTAAGGCTATTAAAGAAGATGCACTGAAACAAACCGGTATCATTGAGGATGAGTTAGGAACTTTACAGCCTAAGACTCACCTATCACCAGTAGCTACTTCTTCAAAGAGTGACATGCCTGCAACTTTCAAAAGAGCTGTAAGGAAAAGGGATCTTTCACCCTCATCCACACCCTCGCCTAGAAGGACTAGACAAAAACAATAGGCAATGAGGTCTCCAGTTAGAAAGACAACACCAAAGAAGAAGAAGACTAAAAAAAACATGGCCCCTCTTGACAAATTGCTAAATTAAATCACAGAGGAAGGGAAACTCAAGAACATAGGAAAGGTCTATGATACACTGTCAGCAGATGAAAAAGAACAAGTTGAAAACAGTGTTACTTTACACATGGATATCTATAAGAAGTTCTTAATGGAAGTGATAGATGAATTACCAAATGAATTGTTCAAAAGACTGGAAGCAAGAAGACAAGCTATTGTAGAGCTTGATAAGAAAACCAAAATTGAAAAGTTACTTAATTGCAGAAGCCAACCGGTCAGTATTATCTACTGCACACCGAAATATTGCATTAATGGTTGGAAGAGTGAATTAAGTAACAGAGGAAACGAAAAATGCATGGGACATATTCCTTGTTGAGAAAGAAAAACAGGAAGAGTACAGGACCCCCAAACCAATAAAGGTATATTAGAAGGAGAAGGACAAAGGAAAAGGAAAAGTTGGTGGACCTCCGAGCATCAAAGTAAAAGACAACTTACTCCCACCGCCTCCAAATACATCATCAGTAAGAACTACTAAAGATCAACCGGTAGATGAGAGTATGGACATAGAGGATACAAATCCTAATCCTGAGGTACTATACACAGTTGATGTTGATACACAAAAGGTCAACATTATGAAAGACAAAGATACAACTAGCAAGACAGATATGGCTAGTGAGCCACCAGCAACTGATAGCATTGACAATACTAAAAGAAAAGTTGAAGTTGATAGCACAGAGCAACAAGTAGAGACTCAGACTATGACTGAAATAGAGCAACAAACAGAGAGACAAACAGAGCAATAGGCTCTGGAACTGGAATAGATTCACATGGAAACAGTGCCACCAACAACTGGAGAAGATCAAAAACAATTGCTTAAGGAAATGGAAACACAAACTGACCGACCAGAGGTTACTACAATCTTGGTTACTTCCTCCACCGACAAAATTCAGAATGTTGGTTCCTCCTTAGCAGGATACAAATCAACAAATGTAACTGAAGTACTTTTGGACTCCATCAAAAGGATAACAAATTGTAGTTCATAGGCTTATAAAGCGATAGATGACACAATCCTGATTTTGAAGATGATAGCTCCTAACTATAACATAGACAATAAGGATTCTTTAATCCAACTTGACACTTTGTGTAAATACATCACTGAGAACATAGTGACTGTTGAGCAAATAAAGGAAGAGGCATTGAAGGATAAGTTAGTAAATGAAAAGAAAAAATTCTTTGAAGATCAGATAAAGAAGTGTACTAGAGAATTTGACACACTTCTACCAGAACTATGTAACTTATTGAAGGAATTTAAAACTCTGTACAAAGATACTTACAAGACAAACTTTTTGACAGTAGACATAGATAAGAAAATGAGCAAGGTACAAGATGAAATCAATAAACTTGCTGACAATTTTGTTAACTCACCTGATACATTATTAGTTTTTGAACAAAGGATAACAAATTTTGAGGAAGAGTTACTTAAGTTAGAAAGAGAAAAGGAGAGAATAGTAAATAAGGCAAAGAATTTAAGACTAAGACTGAGTCCAAGATTGGACTATCTAGCATCATTATGGAAGGAAATATCTGAGGCACTAGCATAGGGACAAAGAACACCGACAGAGCATATGCAACACGTCACTGGTATAGTTCAAAGAACATAGACAACAATAAAGGACAACAAGAAGTTTATGGAAAGAATAAACTTGATTTTGGGAGATCTTTTTCAAATTGTAACCACCTAGTTACAAGGTTGAGACTACAACTCTACTGACATCTTGACAACCTTTGTCATTGATGCCAAAGGGGGAGTAGTAGTATGAGAAAATAACCGGCAGAAGACTTATCTACTCAAGGGGATCTCTTAAATTTTTTGTAACATATTTTTGGAAATATTTTTGGATTACAAGTTTTGGGTACACTTTTTAATTTTCTCATGATTGTTGCCATCAATACCAAAGGGGGGAGATTATTGGCATATACACACTCCAATGAGACATTGTAGGTGATTGAAGGTTTTTTCATTGATGGCAACCTTACAATCCTATGGTACCGGCAAGGCATTACACTAGCACTAGCAAGATCAGACTCTACACTGACACTCATACCACCGGCACTGGCAGAGAAAGGAAGCATACTGACACAGAGGCCGACATGATTTTTGTTATATTATATTTTGTTTATTATTGTAAAATCTTTGTAAGCCGACTTGGTATCATTATATAATGACTCATATATATAAGAAATCATTATAGAACATTTGTAAGTAAGATAGAAGAATATTTTTAGGCGAAATAAGGTAGACCTATTAAGCAAATTATAGGTTAAGGGTTTATGTAAGAAGTAGAGAAGAAACTGGTACTGGATCTGGCATTATAGATGCCATTTTGGAGCAGTAGAAGACACTGGATTTGTATAAACTATTTTTGTAAGTCAGTGAGACTTCCTATTTTGTATTTGAGCAGTGAGCCGTAGGCAGTTGGCCTTCCTACATGTGCAAGCCCCTCTTGTAGTAGTAATATTCTCTTATTGGCTAGTAAGTGTATATTGTGGGTCACAAATCCCATCGAGGATTTTCCCACACTGGCTTTCCTTGTTAAAACATTGTGTTATGGTGTGTTTTTCATGTGGTTGCTTTTACTTCTATTTATTACATTATTTCTTGCATACTAGTAGTACACTGTTATAATATGTTCTACCTGTTTTAAGTTAAGAAATTCAATTCACCAATTAGATACTGATTCACCCCCCCCTCTTAGTATATGTGGGAATCCTAACACTAACTTTCATGAAAATTGTACATTAAGGGGGGGCTACTTGGTCTCTTTTCTTCTCTCTTATAGGGGGTACATTTTCATCACATGGTGTTTTGTCCTTCTGATTCATCTTTGAGAGTTATTTTGTATTTTCATCTCTCTTTTGGGGGGGATTTTTTCCCCACTAAGTTTACTCCCTTTCTCCATTTTTGAGAAATTTTATTTCATTTGTACATGGGTACTTATCATGGCCTTGTAGCTGAGACCCATCTTGTATTGTTAGCATTAGTCTACATTACCCTCTATTGCACTTAAGGGGGGTGTCGGTGTAATTTATGTCTCATGTAATTAAAATTTACTTAAGTTAACTTCGGATAATGCACATGATCGCAATTTATAAATGAGATACTAAATTATATATCTAGGGAATATGGTTGTAGGACAAATTCTATCTTTGGTGGTATTATCTTGTTATCACATTTTCATATCCAAATATAGTGAAATGATAATTCCACCTTAAGTGGGTGATCCACCTTTAGTGTAATTATCTAGAATTTACTCCTACCTACCCTTAGCTACCCTTGCATCTCATTGGGCCACATGTCATGATTGTGTGCTCTCTTTTCCCTATTTGCTTGCCTATATGTGCAAGCACATGTATATTATACTTAGTTGGCCATTTTTCATCTTGATGAGAATAAAATTTGTGCTTGTCTATTTTTTTGTGTCTTGATTTTATGCTATTCAATGGCCTCTAGATCTTGCTTTAGGAATTTTATGAATTTAACCTCTAAATTTATGCAATTCAATAGCATATATGATCTATTAGTGCGAATATGAATGTTTAAATGCATACAAATCATATCTAAAATTTAAAATCAGAAATAATCATGAGGCACATATGGTTCACCAAAATGTGAGGTAGGGGAAATTAGGGTTTCATCAATTAAGATAATAAGATCACTAACCTCACCATATTAACCATTACAATGAAAAAGGGGGGTAAATTCAGTAGATCTAGCCAAAATTCAATTAGGAAAAAGGGCTAAGGTATCAATTAAATTTACCTATAAATTGTCTCCCCTTTTGAGTTAAAATTTGATTTGAATTGTAATATTTTAGGGAAAAGAATGGATCGTTGAAGTAAATGAATAATAGAGTGCTACAAATGTCAGACAAGCCACAAATAAGATCCAAGGAGAAGAAGTGAATCATAACCTGTTGTTGAAATTTCAATCTGAATTGTCGGGACCAGGGTGGTAATTTGTCCTCGTCTTGTAACTTTTAGAAGATCAATTGGGGTCCTTTTTAGATTGAAGAGATGCACTAGATCCACTGATAGAAGATTGGGAAAAATTATTGGGACAAAGGTGGTAGGTCAATTTGATCCTCTTCTTTTCGCTTCTATAGAAGATTAACCTTGTTTTCCTTGTGTACTCTATCAGAATCTTCAATCTTAGCTCCTCAAAAAATTTAATGCACATAGAAAGAGAGTAAAAGGGGTTCTAAATAGGGGTTTGCCCTAGCTAAAACCTTGATTTAGGAATTAAACTTCAAATTGAAATGATAATTGAAATGGAGCTAGAACTAAATTACAACAATATTCTTTCCTTTTGAGGGAAAGGCTAGATCTAAAATTGATTACTTCTAATTGAATTTGATAACTTGATTAAGGTTGCTTGAATCCTTACAGAAGGGTTAAGAATGTCATGTATCTAATTTCTTTATGGAATTTTGATCATGGATTCCATCTTGAATACTTGAACTTGGCTAAATATTAACTTCAATGCTTGATGAATGCTTGATTGCATGCTCACTTGAATTGAATTTAATAGAGAGAGATCCAACTTAGGCTTCAACCAACTTCATACACTTCAAATGAGAGGGGTATGCCTTCTTCTTTTACTTAACCATCTAAAAATTATTTTAATTGTCAGAGCAAGTAGACATGGGACCTAAAATCCTATCCACTTTATGTGACCATTTTTGGGACCAAATTTGGGTCCTTATTAAGAGGACCGGGATAGTTTGGCACCCTAGTCTTGAGCTAGGACCATGGATCCCTAGCACCCTGGTCCTAAGAATTAGGACACAAAAATTTGATTAGAGATAGAAGGAGAAGTGAAAATGTAGGTTTGTGGAAGGTGTGAGCAATATCAAAGTAGACATCGAGCACTAAAAAATGGACTCCAAAGGTGAGGTCTAGGAGAGGATGAAATTATATGCAGATACAATTTATGACACTGCAAGCATAATCTCATTAGCATCATAAATAAGGTTATAAGCAGTAGGAATAAGAATTATATGAATATTAGTTCAATAGTCCCATAAATTTTAGGATAATTTATGCTAATTCTTATCATTTTTATTGATAGTTTTTTGATGATTTGCTCAATTTTTTTATAGAAGCTTTGTCTTGAACTTTTAATTGACAATAATATCATGTAGAGAGGTGGTATTGCATGTGAAATTTCATGAAAATTATTCTCACATATTCGATCTTAAATGACGTACCATTATCAAAAGGGAAACTTGAAGGTAAAACAAATCAAGAAATGATATTGCCAAGTATAAATTGACAAATTGCTTCACTAGCCATAGATCAAAGGTTATAGCTGCAATCCATTTCATAAAGTAATTTATTGTCGTTATGATGAATGTGTATACTTGAGGAGGATATACTTTACGAATAAGATTCAAAATCCATAGAGAAAATTACAAATGAGCTATTTACTCTTGAGGCTCCTCGGTAGGAGCATGGATCAAACTTCTATGTTGTTAATATTGAGGATACCTTTTGAAAGTAGAAAAGGATCTTTTTCCATAGATTTCCAGTAATAACTCATAAAAACTAATTTTTGAACTAGAGATTTACCACCAAAATTCCCCTTGAGTTGGTGGTTAAATTGAAGCCTAGAAATGGTCGTAAAATATCTATGAGAATGGACAATAAAGAACTATATAAGGAGAGTTTAAAATTGGATAAAAAATATGCAGTATAATTTATGATAGTACACCATTAAAGTTCCTTATAAGCCTCTACTTCTATCCACTTCATCATTTTCCATACCTCTTATTCGTCCATGTATTTTAGTTTCCTAACTATCCACAATATTATCAAGATAGGAAGAGGGATAAAATTCATGCTCAACAACAAATGTATAGTGGACAAAAGGTTACATTGTCAAAGATCAGTGGAAAATGTACAAGGTGGTAGTTCTAAAGATGATAGTTGGGGGTAAAGTTGTTGGTAATTTGTTCATTGATTACTAATTGTTGTAGTTGATGTTAATCCTCAGCTTGTGTATTTTTATTGATGATGAGAATTTCAAACTTGTATAGACCTATTGTAAGCAACTTTTTATCAATAAAATAAAGTTTTTATCTTCTTAGATATATTCTATTATGAATGTTTATTTTAAATGGTTGATGTAACCTTTATATGGCATGTTTTTCTCCTTCATTTATTTCTCATTTCCAATGCCTTTATGTAGAAATATGTCTACTTTTATAGGATATGAGTTGTGTTAACTAGCTAGAGTTATAATTTAAGTTGTAGAAACTTTCCGAGCTCCTTTTAAATGTTTTCCTTACTATTTTCAAGCTAGTTATGAAAAACATTTACCAAATATATCTAACATTTCGAATTGTGTATGTTTTGGTTTGAGAGTTTGGCCATATTATGTGTCCAAAATAGTAGTGTAAGTCACAAAATCAATTTGGTGCATCACCATATTAGGTTTAGTTTGATATTAATAAACTAATCATTTTCCTAGTATTTTATAGTAGTAAGTCCAATTAAGGTGATTGTAATAGGGAATCAACCCTCTCTAGAGATTGACCCCTAACTATTGAACCCCACTCTTTGAGAGGTATTCCAATATTTCACTAGATTATTAAGTTGTGAGCTCATTGAGGGTGCAAAGTTGAGTGATAACAACAACATAAACTCAAAGATTTTCCAAGATAACAATGCATGATTTGCAAGAATTCATAAATGTAATTATACCAATGAATCACACAAATCAAATATGCATTTAAAATAGTAATTCAAGGTTCTACGACCAATGAGCACAAGATGTTGCAAAGTCTTCATTTTTTAAAAGAGGCCAATGAAAAATGAGGGAATGTGCATAAAATACAATATTTAGATCCTTCCTTGACAAGCAATTGTTAGAGCTCCTTGAAATCAAAAAATAGTAACCACTTTTAAAAAGATTATACTCATATTTAAAATTTATTGATCCCTCATCATGGTCATCATTTTGGATTTCATAACTCAGAGAACAAATTTTTGCCCAATAATTACCTTGGCGTGAAATTTACATGAATGGCCTGAAACTACTAGAAAGAAACACTAAATTTCCCCTTGATTTTGCATTTAAAAAAAAACAATCACAGATAAAATATCTTAACCAATAGCACAATATATTCACATTGTTATTATTTTCTTAGCTCTGGTTAAGAATAGTGCGAACATACGGATCTTTTTATTTCTTTCATTAGGTCGCATTTTCCATCATCTTACATTACTTTGACCAATGTCTTGGCCTAAAAGATTCAACTTTTACATAATCCCCCAACATTTTGCACAACATAGACATGTGGATTCTCAAATCCAATCATGCAGAAGGAAAGTTGTTGTAGAAATGGATGCTTTCAAACATGCACCATGATGGCAAGTGGATGCTTCATCCAGTGACACGAGGAAAGTTGTCAAAAATATTGAGATTGAAAATGCTACCAAGCAAAACACAATCCTTTTCCTTCATTCTTCAACAAGTAAATGTTTCCAAAAGATAATTTTTCAGTTGTTCTATTTGTGCTCTCCACAATTATATAATCAATGATGTGTAATTATTCTGTTATCATTTAGGTGATTTTGAATGAGCGAATAAATATTTCTAAATATGACTATATAGCACAATTATTTGTTAAGTTAGCTAACAATAGTTGTATCTTGAATTCAAATTTTAAATATTTGAAACCCAATTTGTCACTAAAGAAATGACTTTGGTCAATTGTATACTCACATAGTTAGATCAAAAATGATTAATAATAGATCTAGAAATTAATTTTAAAAATTATTTTTCTTACCATAAAATAATATAAAATATTCCATTAAATTTTAGGAGATTATAAAACTTAAAAAAAACGATGGCTACACAATTTTCACTATTATGGTATAAATTTTTCTTTCAACTTGATACTTTGAAAGAGGTGACAGTGAGCGAATTAAATGAAGTATACAGTGAGAGAGCACTCAAACAACATTATATATGTATTTAATATATCTCATCACTAATTTAATATAATTTATAATATCGAGTTGGACTAATTTATTCAGCACGCGACAGAAACTATTTTGCAGGTCGATTCGTATGGACGCGCAAATATTTTGGTAACCTCGTACACCACCATATCCTCGTGTTGAATGTGTCCTCGATCTTCCTTAATCAACCCGACTAAAATAAACTTTTAGGAGAGCTGAATACCCCTGCCCTAGATACTTGCTCTCTGCTTTGTCTCACTACAGTCAAAATCATCTCTATTCTACATCACATCTTTCAACCACATTATCAAATTAAAAACATGTCCCAGAAATACAAAGACACTTAATCAACCATTCCATTAATATTTAATGCTTATGCCAAATAAACATTTGTATTGCCGCATTATGTGATTATTGATAAAACTGGACTAAATAATTCTTTGATAAAAGATATTTTATAGCTTTAGGTTTCTATGTTCCTTTTTGCAAGCTATGTAATTGTTTGCAAATGCTTGCACAAAGGGTTGGGGATTAAAAACTCTTAAATGATTTATCATTAATATGAAAAACTTGATTTAAAATCTATCTAGGTAAACGAGTAAGCTTTGACATTATGATGGTTAAGGAAATAATATCAAATTTGTTTAATGATCTAATGTAAGATGGAATAGTCTTTGTATCATATGCAAGAACTAAACATATGTTTTCAAATGTTTGTAATTACAATGTTTAATGGTTTCTCCAAGACTAGCATGAAATTGTTGTTATGTTAATCTATATTAGGGATGCATTTAGAGTACAAATTCTATTCAATATTTGAAAATATGAATATTTTAATCATATTCTTAGACATATTGGTGAGAGAGTTTATCCATGTTTTTTAACTTTGGTTTCTCAAAATAGATTAATATTACAAGTGCAAGTCAATAAAGTTGCACATTAATTGGCTCTCTTATAGATTCTTCTTGATCACTTGTTTATTGAATCTTACATGTTTCTAAATGTCCTACTTATATTCCTTTCATTTAGTTCTAATGCCTTAATAGTGGCCATCAATGTCATATGAGTCATAGTGCACATGATTATTATTCTAATAATTTTATGCTTTTCATTATAGATCTCATAGTCATAATGCCTGTTTATGGCCTGTAATTTCTCCTCAAAATTTAGATTCTCCTTATCCATATGATAGAGGTGATAAGGGCAGTCTGAAAGTTTCATAAATGTGGGACTTCAATATAGGTTTTGAAATAACCTCTAGGATTTTAGAAGCCAACTCTTCGATTTGAAAGGGAATGGAAAAAGGAAGAAGGAAACGTATTGAAAGTTTAATAAAGGCAATACGTCGAATGTAAACTTTTTACAACAATTTAAATCATCCCTTATGCAAAATTATTAAAGAACATTGATTCCCAAAATGATCACTGTTAGACAGTTCAAATAACCAGAAGACAACTGAGAAGGGGGGTGAATCAGTTGTCACAGATTACCAGAACATTTAGCAATTAAAAATTTAATACTGGAATCCAAAACATTAATACTGGAATCCTTAAACCAAATACCGGAATAATAGTTAAACCAAATAAGCATAAACAATAATCAGAGAATAAATACCATCCACATGACACCAAGATTTATACATGGAAAACCTGATAAAGGGAAAAACCATGGTGGGAAGCCTACCCACAGTCAGATAATACTTCTGTAGTAAGTATGTGAATTACAATCGAGGAGCTTGAACTTGCAAGAAGGCCAACAACCTAGAGTGTACTACTCATCACAAAGGAGTCTCACTGACTACATAGAAATCCAGACTACAATCCGAAAGAATGAATGAACTGCAAAGATAACATCTCTTATGCGTGAGTACAGTTCTGGTTAAGCTCAATACTGGAGGACTAAATCCTCTTACATAAACCCAATTCGATCTCCAATAATCGACCAAATCCTCTACTTGAATGATATTAAATTATTTACAAACTACATATCCATATCCCATACCATGATGATCTACAATGAAATCTTACATCATATATATAAAAACCCTTGACCATAAACAATCAGGTTCGCCACCAGACAATAGACCAATTACACAATTTCAAAACATGTCGACCTTAGACCAAACAAATAATATCCAACTCATAAGACATTTAAGAAATACATCGAGAGGTCCAATCCACACGTTACATTAAGCCAATCAATAACCTAGATAACACTGGGACCAAATATAGGTCCACACGCTAAAGCAATGATCCCAATCCACCAAGTCTCACACATGATCACCATCAGCATCCTAAATCCATACCAGAATGTCATGCCCAAATTTTTTGGGCACAAACGGAACAACAAATTTTATTTATCTGACAACATAAATACATTAAAATTATCTACGTTTAAAAAGGAATAAATAAGTTTCGTCTTAACTAAGGGTTAACTCTAGTTTAAATAGAATAGCTTACTAAGCTGATTTAAATAACTAAAATGATATGGCGACAATAATTAGAGAAGACTAATTATTCCCTAAAAGGGGTCACCATAACTTAATTAGTTAATTAACTAAATTAATTATTAAGCCCAAATTAAGATGTCTCCAACAATTGTCCAAGAGACATTAATTATCTCAATAGTAATAAAATACTGAAGACTAAATAAAATCATTGTTAACTTTTATTAAAAATAAATAATTGAGCAACTGTGAAATTGCCTTTAATTAAATTAATAAAGTTAACCTAATTCAAATATAATATCAGACTAATTAATTCATTTTATATTAAATTCAAATTTAAATCACCTTGGATATCTAAATATGGACTATTAAATATTTGACAATCAATGACCTCATAGGATAAAATTTTACATTATGAATTTAATAATTTTTTCATTAATAAAATCCCCTAAAGGAATTTTAACCCAACATCGATATTTAATTAAATATGAAAAATAACTCCCTAGTTAATAAAATTACATCAATTATGCGATTAGAAATAGCTATATAAAAATTAATCTCCCAATTTTAATTAAACCTTGATAATAAAGACTTATATAAAAAAATCAATTTCACCATAGTCATTATTAGGAGATAATAATTCCCACATGTTGACTATAGTTAAATGGGGGGGAAATTCTTTTTCAAATTTTAAAAACGAATTCCCCTCATTTCATTTTAATATTATTTAGTTATAAAACCTAATTAGGGTTCATCTATTCCTAACCTAATCTATTCATTTTATTCTTTCTAAATGCTAACCCTAACCCGAATATGGGCTACGGTTGCATATCTTAACACATCTTAAATTTTAAAAGCTAACCCTAACCTTAAAATGGGTTAGGGTTGCTTATTTTATCATATCTTATTTTTTTCTTTGACTTTGCTTTTCGTGTGTGTGTGTTTTTACAGGGTTTCATGGTGGCAACGAAGGAAGGCCGAAGGCCATGGTGGAGGGCATAATGCAAGGGAGACCGCAAGGGTTTAGGGAGGGGTCCGAGCCACCAACGGAAGGGTTAGAGTTTACTTGTTTTTTTAATTTAAAATTCTTATATATATATATATATATAAGATTCTGGTAGACATGCATGATTTCAGTAAATAAAAACAAGGGACTCAAAATGGCAGATTTCAATAATATTTCATTTACAGTTTATATGCAACAAATAAAATACATACATACATACATACATACATACATACATATATATATATATATATATATTTTACATGAGCATATTTATTTTATTTATTCACAGCAACATACATGTCTATTTTATTTTTATTTTTTTACACAAGAGCTTAGTTTTTTTATATATAAAACTGTAGGTATTATCTCCTATAAATATACATATATATGTTCGTATGAGAATATATATATATATATATATATATATATATATATATATATATATATACAAGTTTAAGACTGCATTTACATTATTTAGAACGGGTTATTATCAATAAACAAAGTAATTTAATTCTTTTTATGTCCTTCATTAATGTATAGTTTTTTTCCCTATAATTTAACATATTCAATAACTAGGTTAATAATATTTCCTACTAAACATGTTTTTTTTCTAGATTTACAGAAAAATATATAACAGAAATAAATGTATTTACAGAATACTAAATATAGTAGAAATGATTTTATTTACAGTTGCAAAATAATTCTTTCTAAAATCCATTGATTAATAACAACAAGATAAAATGTAGTATTAACTCTAGATATCTATTTATTTTTCCTTTTTCAATAACACATAAAAACAGAAAATAATTTTCCAACAGAATAAAATGTCATTTTCCAATCTTTTTCGAACAACTATATCAATATAGAAATAATCCAAAAATGCATTCATCTCATTTAAAGGATGAATACTTCAAGTAAAATACATTATATTACATGGTAAAACTTAGTCAAATAATACAATTTTTTTTCTACAAAATAAATACAATAAGGAAACTCTTTTTCTTTTCTTTTCTACAACTAAAATACAATAGGAAATATTTTCTTTTCTACAACTAAATACAACAATAGGATCATTACAAATTTTTTTCTTCAATCTTTTCCCAAGCAAAACCTATAGTAAAAAGCTTGAGGTTGTGACCATGGAGGCTCACCTCCCAACCTAGGCTTACTAGAAGCCACCCCTGAGTTAGGAGAATCAAGGCTAGTTGGGAAACGCACATACAAACACATACATGCATAAACTCATAACAACAAAAACACTACCAACCCAAGGTTTAAACAATGTCACTTATGTGACTTTTCAAGTGGGGTGAAGGTGGACTAAGTACCCTTGAGGAAAATTCTGCAAATAGTGAACATAATGCCATAATAAGGTTGCAAATATAACACATCCACAAGTTCCCAACTTGTCCCTATAATTCCTTATGACTCCCAAGGCATACAAGCCAACAACTCTCCTTATGATCCCCATTGCATAAACATAATAGTATGCAACAAGGGTCACAAAATCTCTTGAGAATCAGTCTCTTCCAAAGAGAACCTCTCACTTAAAGGCTATCAAACAACCCTTCACCCCAAGGCCACTCTACCCTCCCAAGGGTGAGTTTGGCGTTGAAAACTCACAAAAACAATAACATAAAAACTTAACCAAAATCACATATGGAAGGACTCAACATCTTCCTACACATAAAAAAAAAACAACAAGGAAAAAATAACAAAATAAAACAATGCCGCAACAATATTTTCCATAACATCAACATACAAAAGATAGTAGTTCAACCAACCTTAAATCTGCCAAAAAGGGTGAAAGAAGTTTGTAGGAGAGCTTCCCAAATCCACAACTTTTCTCTTTCAAACTTAGCCCAATTCTTCCCAAAAACTTGCAAAGATTCCTCAAAAATTCTAAGTCTCCAAAATGGAGAGTGGGTGATCAAACTTCTCCCTCCCAAACTATTCCCTATGAAGACACTCCTCACTCTTTCTAACCCACTTCGGAAGGGAGAAGTAGGCTCATTGGATGATCTTCCAAATACCTTACACGCTCCCTAACCAAGGCACCTAAAAAAGGGAAATGGAATGGGGAAGAGCAATGCCACTCATGAGGAGGGTTATCTAACCTAGGAAGGCTCTTCTATAGATGAAACTTGGCCAACTTGGGAAACTCAATTTTTGGGGAGGTTAAACAAGCCCTAGGGAGTGGACACATGGCTAAATTTGGCCTTCATCCATATGTACATCATATGGCCCACTAAAAAAGCTCTTAAACTGACTCTACGAGGTGGTTTAACCCCTTGAAAGTTCACCCGAAGTTTACCTATGGGTCAACCCTGAGTTGACCTTACTTATGGCACCCTAACCAAGACATTCTTGGGACCATTTTAGGATAACTAAAAATATATGAATTGGTAAAATAAATTTCCTCAAAAAGAGACATGGAAATGCCAACTCATTCTACAACATGTGTCAAGTGACACTACAAAAATAATTACACATTACTAAATCACACATGGCAAATGTCCCCCTTTTTTTTGGAACTGATAAATTAAACAATTTTAAAATTATACACACATCCAAGCATAACATTTACAAATTAAAACACATTTACAAATGAGGGGTTGTCTCTCCAAATAGACAACCCCTGGCTTCACAATCACACATAACCCTAGGCTTGATTCTCCGAGTAATTTCCATGGTCACATGGAATAACTTTCCTGTACATCTCACTTGCACATTAGTAATTTCAAAAATCATATATAATACTATCAAACGAATACAATTCACACATCACATAAAATTATAATTATAAATATCAAGTATCCAATTATCTGATAACATCCACATACAATCATTTACTAAATGGCATCATCCTCATAAACAAGGAATTAAATTATATATAGAGCATGCATCCATAATTTCTAGTATAAAAATGAAGTACTGCAAATCAAAGTAAATGACATAATCATATCAATGTTATCCATAACATGAGATCATATAGAATTAGGGTCAATAATGCATCAAAATATAGTATCCAAAATAGGTCCAACATGAAAATAACTGAAATGCCATGATGGCTCGGGGCAGGGCCTCACAGAGAAGCTACACCAACACCACTTATGCATATCATCAAAGATCTTCAACAAAGCTCTATCGGTAAAACCCTTTGTCGGAACCACAAACCAAGCTTCCAAGCAAACAGGATAGTATCCGATCACCAGACCAAAACCAACTAACTAGATATGAACGTGAGTAGCTTGAATAAGCCAATTCCATAACTAAAACATATTAGAGCATAACGGATCATATTGGATCCAAACCAACCATAAACCATAGAACCTACCGAGAGTAAAGAGTTCTGGTAAAGCATCCAAAACAGCTAGTGTTGACATCAATGACAAAACATTAATGCAACACATAATCAATTTCTCCAAATGGCCAACAATTTCCCCCTTTGGCATTGATGACAACACTAGATGTGAAAAACATCTAAATACCAAGAAATACCAAACAAGTCTCCCCCAATGGAAGACAACCAACAATCTCCCACTCAAAGATATATGAATGAAATTCTGAAATAAAGAACAAACTCCCCCTTTGAATAATATCTTTGTAAAGCTCTGACTTACACATATATCTCTCCCCCTAATGTATACAACTCCTTAACTTTTTCACATCAATATCTCTCCACCTTTCACATCAATGCCATAAATCTGACAAAAATATCAAAGAAAAAACATAAACCACTGAATCACAAAGCTAACTACTCCCCCTAAGCAGTAGCATCCCCACATCAGTGCTAGAATGAATAATATCTTTAATAATACATACCGGACTGATGCCAAAAGCATCAATCAGTTCTTTGTCAGAGGGGCAGAAACCCCTAACTAGTCTCTTAGGTACTCACATGGTTCTTTAGGCAAAGAGTTACTGAAGATATATGCAATCTACTATTTAGTATTCACATAAACCAGTCTAACTTCATTTTCTTCCTCCTCCTTCAAAAATTTATATTTGATAGATACATGCTTTGTCTTAGAGTGAAATACTGGATTCTTTGATATGTCAATAGCAGCAGAGTTATCACAGTGAATAACTATTGTTCCAGTGCAATGCACTTTGATATCCTTCAACATTTGCTTCATCCATAGAACCTTTGTACAGTTAGTAGCAGCAGCAGCAACATACTTAGCTTCAACAATAGATAAAGAATTCCATGATTGTTTCTTGTTGATCCAAGAAACCAACTTCTTTCCAAGAAAGAAAGCTCCACCATAATTACTTTTCCAGTCATCAACATCACCAACCCAATCTGCATCTATATATGCACACAAAGTAAACTCATAATCCTTAGGGTACCACAAACCATAGTCTGATGTACCTTACAAGTATCTAAAAATTCTTTTCACCGCATTCTCATGATTTTCTCTAGGATCACTTTGAAATCTAGATGCAATACAAACAATATTTATTATGTCAGGCCTAGTCTAAGCCAAATAAAGAAGACCTCCAATCATAGATTTGTATCTCGTAGGATTTATCGGTGCAAAATAATTTTTCCTTGTCAATTTCTAACTTGTATCCATAGGAGTACTTACCGGTTTAGAATCTCCCATACCATATTTCTTCAACAATTCCCTAGCTTCGTTAGTTTGAAAGATGAAAATACCTTTATCAGTCTGAGTAATCTGAAAACCTATGAAAATTCTCTTTTCCCAAATCATAGACATTTTGAATTCCTTCTCCATATTCTTAGAAAGTTCCATGCATAACTTATCTTCACCTCCAAAAATGATGTCATCAACAAATACTTCAATAATCAATATATCATAATCAGTGACCCTATAATATAAATTACTATTAGCATTACCCTTAGTAAAACCAAGCTTCAAAAGATATTTATCCAACCTTGCATACCAAGCTCTAGATGTCTGTTTCAATCCATATAAAGATTTCTTTAACCAACAAACCATGTTTGTATCATCTGAAAGTGAGAAACCATCAGGTTGCTCAATATAAACTTCCTCATCAAGATCCCCATTCAAAAATGCACACTTAACATCTATCTGATAAACCTTGTAGTTCTTATGGACAACATAGGTAAGAAATAATCTTACAACTTCAATCCTAGATACAGGTGCAAAAGTCTTACCATAATCAATTCCTTCCTTCTAAGAATATCTTTTAAAAACTAATCTAGCCTCGTTCCTTAAAACTTGACCATCCTCATTCAATTTATTCCTAAAAACCCATTTAGTTCAAATAACATTCTTATTTTTAGGCAGGGGAACTAAAATCCATGTGTTATTCTTCTCAATTTGATCTAATTCTTCTTCCATAGCTTTCAACTAACATCTATCTTTCCATGCTTCAATTACTGATACTAGTTCAATTTGAGAAATTAAACATACCTCATTAGTTGTCAGTCTTCTTCTTGTCATCACTCCATTCTTCTTATCCCCAATGATTTGATCTTCTAAATGATTCAATCTTACATACCTAGGAGTCTTCTGACTCTCTATTCCTCTTCCTGGTTCTTCAGTTACTATTGATTTTTTTATACTTCCAGAGTAACTGGTTCATCACTCTGTTCCAATAAAGATGCTAGCAGTTAAGATATAATCATTTCCACTACCGATTCTTTCTCATAAACTTTGATTTGACTTCTATTCAGCTCATCCACCTTGACATTAGCACTCTCCACAATTATTTTAAATCTCTTGTTATAACATCTATATGCTTTTCTTTCATTAGAATACCCAATAAATATGCCTTCATCACATCTAGAATCAAATTTACCAATGATATCATCTCTCCTGATATAACATTTACTACCAAATATTCTAAAATATTTAACTATTGGTGTATTGCCAAACCATAATTCATAAGGTGTCTTATCAATTTCTCCTTTGATATTTACTCAGTTGAATGTATAAATAGTTGTACTCAGTGCTTCTCTCCAATAGATATGAGGTATACTAGCTTTTATCATAATTGTTCTAGTAGCATCCAAGATAGTTTTGTTCTTCCTTTCCACAACTCCATTCTACTGAGGTATCCAAGGAGCAGAAAATTGTCTCCTTATACCATGCTTATCACAAAAGTTATTAAACTCACTGGATGTTAATCTCCACCATGATCTGACCTCAAACATTTAATCTTCAATCCTGTCTCTATCTCAAGTTTAGCTTTAAATATTTCAAACTATTAAAAACCCTTAGATTTCTCCCTTAGAAGAGTAACCCACATCATTCTAGAATAATCATCAATGACTAGCATAAAATATCTATCACCTTGAAAACTTTTAACTCTAGTAGGGCCACACAAATCAATATGAATAAGATCAATAGCATCATTAGATTTATCTTGTATACTCCTAAAAAAGGTTCTGACCCGTTTACAACCTTAGGTATATCTCTAACTGCCTTAGTTGAACTGATCTTTACAATACAATCAAAATTCACATGACATAGTCTTTTATGCCATAACCAACTCTCATCAATTTGTGCAATCAAACATGGCTTTTCACTAGAATTCAAATGAAATATATTACCTTTTGTCTATGTATCGGTTTCAATATCCAAACTAGATTTATTAATGATTTTGCATTTTCCATCCTTGAACTGCAATTGAAATCTTATCCACCAATTTTCCTACACTCAAAAAATTATACCTCACATCTTCAACAAAATAAACATTATCAGTATTTTTCTTACCATCGAATGATATAGTTCCTTTTCCTTTGATCACACATACTTTGTCATCTCTAAATCTAACCAGACCACCATCAAATTCTTGCAAAGATAGAAACTTCCCTTTATCTCCACTCATATGATGTGAACAACCACTGTCAATTACCCATTCATCCTTGTCTTCAGTTTTAGTAGGAAGTGCCTTCTCTTCAAGTACATTCTCTTCTAGTGCTGGAACATCTTCCTTGATAGCCAGGAACACCCATTCTTTCTCATTTCCAAAACCGCTAGCAGAGTCTTCTACTGATTCATCAACAGAATCAGTAACACCTTCCTCATACACTATGTAGCATGATTTGTCTCTTTTTTTCTTGTACTTATACTTGTTTTGATATCCATGGTTAGGCTTAAATGATCTTCTAACTCTTTCTTCAAATCTTGAATTCCTTTCAGGACATCTAGATGCAAAATGACCAATCTTATTACATGCAAAACATATAAAAGGTGTTTTTCCTTCATACTTACTTCCTATCGGTCCTTTAGGTACTCTTCTAGCAAATAATGCTTCAAGTTTCTCAAACTCATCATATTCTCTCTTCATATCATCCAATTCCTTAGCATATAAAGCTTTCCAATCTTTCTTACCAGTTGATTGTGCATATGCATGAAAAGTAGGTCCTGACTTCACAGCTCGATAAGGTCCAATTTTTTCAAGCTCAAAAGAAGATAATTTTCCAACCAAGGTATCTTTGTTTAGATAAGAATTAGCCATTGTTCTCTATTATTTAGTTGTAGTAGCCTTCATCTTATAAGATGGTGGTAGGGCTATCTGAACTTTAGAAATAATTTCATCTTTACTCAGAGTTCCACCACAATATTAAATTCTCATAACAATCTCATTTACCCTTTCCATGAATGCAGTAATCTTTTCATCTTCTTCCATCTCTAGGTTTTCATATCCCACTCAGTAACCATCAAGTTGAGCAATCTTTATAGTAGGGTCACCTTCATTAAGAGTCTGTAACTTATCCCATATAGCCTTTCCATATGATTTGTCAGTTAATCCCATTATTTGGTGATCAAAAAGTACACACAAGAGGGCTTAACACCACTCTGTGTGATTTCCCAAATGTCCTTACCGAGACATCTCAGATGAGTCTCTATCTGAATATTCCATACTATGTAATTTTCTCCATCAAGCCTAGGAATATCTCTTTGAAAGACAGCTCTAGATGATCTAGATGAACTTGAACTGTTAGTCACCATAGGATCTTCCTCAAGCGGATAAGTGTTCTACAGAGAGGAACAAAGCTATGATACCAATTGTTAGACAGTTGAAATAACTAGAAGACAACTGAGAGGGGAGGGGGGTGAATCAGTTGTTACAGAATACCAAAATATTAAACAATTAAAACTTTAATACTAGAACCCTAAACATTAATACCAGAATACCAAAATAGAAATTAAACCAATTAAGAATAAACAATAATCAGAGAATAAATACCATCCACATGACAACAAGATTTATACGTGGAAAACCTAGTAAAGGGAAAAGCCATGGTACGAAGCCTACCCGCAGTTAGATAATACTTTTGCAGTAAGTATGTGAATTACAATTGAGGGGCTTGTACTTCTAGGAAGGCCAACATCCTAGAGTGCACTACTCATCACAAAAGGAGTCTCACTGCCTACATAGAAATCTAATCTACAATCCGGAAGAATGAATGAACTGCAAAGATAGCATCTCCTATGCCTGAGAATAGTTTCGGTTAAGCTCAATACTAGAGGACTAAATACTCTTACATAAACCCAATTCAATCTTCAGTGATTGACCAAATCCTCTACCTGGATGATATTACATTATTTGCACATTACATATCCATATCTCATATCATGATGATCTACAATGAGATCTTACATTATATATATACAAACCCTCAACAATAAACTAATTACATAATTACAAAACGTGTTGGCCTTAGACCAAATAAATAATATCTAGCTCATGCAACATCCTAGAAATACATTGAGAGGTCCAATTCACATGTTACATTAAGCGAGTCCATAACCTAGATAACAACGGGACCCATTATAGGTCCACACATTAAAGAAATGATTCCAATCCACCAAGTCTCTAACATGATCACCATCAGCATCATGAATCCATACCACAAGCTACACCAACACCAATTATGCATATCATCAATGATCTTAAACAAAGACCTGCCAGTGAAACCCTCGTGGAACCACAAACCAAGCTTCCAAACAAACAGGAGAGCATCCAATCATTAGACCACAACCATTCCCCTGAATATGAACATGACTAGCATGAATAAGCCAATTCCCTAACCAAAACAAATAAGAGCATACCAGATCATGCTCAATCCAAACCAACGAGAAACCACACAATCTATCAGGACCAAAAGGGTGCTGGTAAAAAATCCAAAATAGCTAGTGTTGACATCAATGACAAAACATTAATGCAACAGATAATCAATTTCTCCAAATAGCCAACAATCTCCCTCTTTGGCATTGATTGTAATACTAGATCTAAAAAACATCTAAGTACCAAGAAATGCCAAACAAGTCTCCCTCAATGGAAGATAGTCAACAATCTCCCACTCAAAGATATAGAAATGGAATTCTGAAATAAAGAACAAACTCCCCCTTTGAATAATATCTATGTAATGCTCTAAATTACACATATATCTCTCCCTCTAATGTATACAACTCCTTAAGTTTTTCACATCAATATCTCCCCCCCTTTGACATCAATGTCAGAAATCTAAAAAAAATATCAAATCAAAAACATAAACCACTGAATCACAAGGCTAACTACTCCCCCTAAGTAGTAGCATCCCCATATCAGTGTCGAAATGAATAATATCTTTGATAATACATAGCAGACTGATGCCAAAAAGCATCAATCGGTTCTCTGTCAGAGGGGCTGAAACCCCTAACGTGTCTCTCAGGTACTCAAATGGTTTTTAGGCAAAGGTTTAGTGAAAATATATGCAATCTACTCTTTAGTGTTTGCATAAACTAGTGTAACTCCATTTTCTTCCATGTTATCCTTCCAAAAGTTATACTTGATAGATATGTGCTTTCTCTTAGAGTGAAATACCAGATTCTTTGATATGTAAATAGTAGGAGAGTTATCACAGTGAATAACTACCGGTTCGGTGCAATGCACGTTGATATCCTTCAACATTTTCTTCATCCATAGAACCTATGTACAATTAGTAACAACAAAAACATACTTAGCTTCAGTAGTAGATAATGAAGTACATGATTGTTTCTTGCTGATCCAAGAAACCAACTTCTTTCCAAGAAAGAGAGCTCCATCGGAAGTACTTTTCTAGTCATCAACATCACTAGCCCAATCTGCATCTGTATATGAACATAAAGTAAAGTCATCATCCTTAGGGTACCACAAATCATATTCTAATGTACCTTGCAAGTATCTAAAATTTCTTTTCACCGCACTTTGATGATTTTCTCTAGGATCACTCTAAAATCTAGATGCAATACAAAGAACATTCATTATGTCAGTTCTAGTCTAGGTCAAATAAAGCAAACCTTCAATCATAGATTTGTATCTTATAGGATTTACTAGTGTAGAAACATCTTTCCTTGTCAATTTCTCACTTGTAACCATAGGAGTACTTACTGGTTTAGAATCTCCCATACCAACAGTCTTCAACAATTCCCTAGCATACTTAGTATGTATGCAAATTTTGACATAAGGATTCTATACAAAAATTATTTATGCATGCATGTTATTCTTCTTTATATGCTAATGGGTTTTTGAAGAGAACAATATTAATTAATTGAAATCTATAATGTATGAATGAGTATAATCAATCAAATGCAGAGAAGAAAATATTTTGAATAATGTGAAATTTGTTATTTCCTCTTTTGTTATTTGGATTTTTCGAGCTAAGAACCACAAACACCGCATAAAGAAAATACTGTTAAGTAGAGTATACCTAATACACGAAACATGTGTACTGATAATTGGAAGCACTTACGCTTGAACCTTAGCATGTTCTACTCTTATGTAAGGGAGATTCTAAGCATAAGGATTTTCTTTAATGCATATATTGTAATATGGTGAAAATTGTTGAGGGGAGATCAAGTAGAAAGCTTTATTCCCCTCAAAAGATGGATAAAAGTTTCACAAATGATTCCTTTCAATTTTTCACACACATTACATTTAAAAGAGGGGTTGAATTCACTAGAACCGATCCCGATGGTAAGGGGTTGAATACTAAGTGAATTGTAGTAGATTTGGAATGTATTAGGAAAGTAAGTTAACCCTCTTTTATAATAGACTAGTTGATTTAAAAAAATTGAGACTAAGTGTAGAAATGACAAAGAAGCAATTATATCTTTAGATAGAGATGCGGGATGAAGTTCTGCACTTGGGATTAGTAGTAGAATATCGATATGAAGCTTCCTTGTAAATTTGAGCAAAAGTTGCATAGATCGTGTTGAAGTTGGACACTATAGGGCCCCTCCCCGATCAAGATCTAGTTAACCTAGTTTGACCATGGTTGACCTTATTAATAGATGTTATAACTCAATAGGATGGGCTATGTTAGATGGATAAATTAGTAAGAAAAGTAATTGATCCATGTTATGGAATCATTTTACCTTGCGGTGCACATTTTGATGCGTTAGGGATTTAGATTCCATATGATCCATTGATTGGATAACCTTGATATGATGTATGTCATTTATCTTTGAATTTCTAGTACTTAATTATGATGTTAGAAAACATGGATGCATGCCTTAGGAATGATATAATTTCATGATGATTATGATGATGTCATTAAATAGATTATTTCAAGTGGATTTTATGGGATAATTGATAAATTTATTTTTATGATTTTAGGTCTATGCAAAGTGTCTGATTTGTATTCTTTCAATATATTAATATTGCATACGATTATTTGAGATTACTAATGTGTGAAATGAGATGTGCAGGAAAACTAATCCATCTGACCATGGAAACTATTTGGAGAATCAAGCTAAACCTATGTGCATTTGTGAAGCCAAGGGTTGTCTATTTGGAGAGACAACACCTCATGTGTAATGTGTTTTATTTATAAATGTGAATGCTTGAATGTGTGTTTAAATTTAATTTGTTAAATTTGTTAATTCCAAAAAGGGGCATTGCCATGTGTAATTAAGTATTGTCTATTTTTATGGTGTCACTTGACACTTGTGTTTTGAAGTGAGTTGGTAGTGACATGTCCCTTGAAGGGAATTTGTATAACCAATGCATTTTTCAAAATATCTTAGTATGGTCCCAAGAGAGTCTTGGATAGAGCTATTTGAAAGGTCAACTCAAGTTTCACCCGTAGGTAAACTTTAGGTGAGTTTCTAGAGGGTCAAACTAACTCCTAAGGTTAGGTTAGGGCTGTTTTTAAAGGTCCATATGTTATACCTATGGGTAGAGGTAAATTTTAACCATGTGTCCACTCACATGTGACTGTCAAGTCACCTCAAAAGTTGATTTTTCCAAGATGGACGAAATTCAACTCTTGACGATTTGTCCTAGGTTAGACAACCTTCCAATTGAGTGATAGTTGCTCTTCCCCATTTTCTTTTACCTTTTTTAGCTCCCTTGTTTAGAGAGCCTGTAAGAGGTTGGGAAGACTAACCTATGAAATATCACACCCTTTCCAAAAGGTTGGAAAGTGTGAGAAGAGTCTACTTAGGGAAGGGATTCAAACTTAGGAATTTGATCACCCACTCTCCATTTTTTTGAGACTTACAATTCTTGTTTGGAAGTTTTGGTTTTTGAGTTGCATTTTCTATGTTTTTGGGAAGAAAAGAATAGTGGACTAGGAATCTCTCCTTCAACTTTTTCTCATTCCATTTGTAGGATCAAGCTTGGTAGTATTCCTTTCTTGCATATTGCATTTTATTATCATTGTGAAGGAAAGATTGTATGTGCATTTGCTTGTTGTTATGTAGATTGGGAAGTTCAATTTTGGAGTTCTTCCTTGTGTTCTTTTTATGTGTTGAGTGGTTTATGTATTTTGGTTGTTTCAAGGCCATACTCACCCTTGGGAGGCTAGAGTAGCCTTGGGGGTGAAGGGTTGTTTGACAACCTATAAGTGTAGAGACTCTCTTCTTGGAAGAGAGAGATACAAAAGGGTTATGGGACCCTTGCAGCATTATTTGTATGCTTATACAAAAGGGGGTCATAAGGGGAGATATGGGCTTTTAAGCCATGGGGGACATAAGGTTTGTTTTGGGTCAAATATGTGACTTAGGATGGTTGTATTTTGGTAGCCTTTTGAAGGCATGTGTTAGTTTTCTTGCAAATATACTCTAGGTACTTGGTCCACCTTCACCCCACAAAAAAAATAGTCACTTGGTGACATTGTTTATCCTTGGCTTGGGAGTTAGGTGTTGTTGAGTTTATTCTTGTTTTGTGTTCGAGATGTTTGTAACCCATTTAGTCTTGGTTTTCCTAGCTCGGGGGTAGCTTCATGTAAGCCTAGGTTGGGAGGTGAGCCTTCATGGTCACAACCTATAATCTTTATTTGCAGGTTTGCTTTGAAAATAAAGGATGGAATAAAGTCAAGCTTGTGCAAGTTCCTATTTAATGCACTTGGGATTCAAAGAAAAATAAATGTATTTTTACAAGTCCTATTTTTGGTAGAAATGAATAGGCTTGAGTTCATAACTTTCTTATTGTTGTGTAAAGGAATCAAAAAATGTATAATTACCCTTGTTGTATTTTCATTATAAAGAAATCAAGAAGAAATTTAAAATCTTTCCTATATTGTTATTTATTAACATGAAATAGACTGGGAAATGCAAACTTATTTTTTGCTTTAATGTTTACTGAAAGAAATATATATATATATATATATATATATATAAATAAAAGGGTAGATAAACATTTAAATAAAATGGAGCTTTATTTATATACTCATTTTTATCGTGTAGACTAGATTAGTATGAAATCTAAACATGCAGTGTTGAATAAAAATTGTTAGAAGTAAATCTGCAGTAGAACATAAATATTTAGTAGAATGTAAAATCTATTTCCTAGTTAAAAGTTTAGGTTTATTTCCTACATAAGCATTCAATGAAATTTTTGATACTAGAAATGTTAAATCTAAGAGTTAACTAGTAAAATCCTAAAATCTGGAAATAAAATTACATTGTAGCATTCTATTTGAGGAATAGATATATATATAATCATTTAAATAGAAAACTGCTATAGCTATCCTATTTGAGAAATAGATATTTTATTTTCTGTTGTTCATATTTTATTTTATTTAAAACCGAAATATACAAAATATATATATATATATTAAAAATAATTTATGAAGGCTCGGGGATGGGGGAGTTGGGTGCTCAACCCCACCCCCCACCGCCACTATGGGTATCCACAGTAAGCGTGGCCACCACTGTGGGTAACCACAGTGCATGGTGTGGCCGCCACTATGGGTTTCCATAGTGGGACGGCTAGCTGCCCTTCCTCGCTCGTCTCACCACTCTCTACTCCCTTCTCCCCGCCCTTCATTTGGCCCTGCAATCTTCCATCCAAACCTGTATGAAAGCTCCCTTAGAAATATGGAGGCATAAACTTAAAATTCTAGAGTAAAGAAAACCCTAACCCGACTTAGAATTAGGGTGAGTATAAGTAAGTAAAATAAAAGAAGACCCTAACCCAATTTTGGGTTAGGGTTATGATATTAGGTAAATAGGGTAAGAGTAAGGTTGAATATGTTTGGAAAAGAGAGAAACCCCTAATTAGAGTTATATAGAAAAAACAATATTATATTAAGGGAGATTTTGAAATTTGAATTAAAGTGAATGGGGAAAGTCCTCATTTTTAATAAAGTAAGATTTTTAATATAGAGGAGTTTATATTTTATATTATAAGTTAATTAATTTTTACAAGAGTATAATTGAAGTTTTATTTTCTTATTTAGATAATCGCATATATATATGTAGATATATATATCCATTTTTGTTTAATTTGTCTTACATTTTTTTAATGGGCGTTTTAATTATAATGATTATTTAATCCCCTAAGCGGGTAATTTAATTGGATATGACTAAATTATATTTCTAAGGGGTTGATTTAATTATTATTAATTTTTTTTTAAAGTGGATAGAACCACTAAACTATATTAATGGTTGATTTAATTATTAATGCTCATCTAGGGGAAGATTTAACTTCTGGCCAAATTTATTACGATTTAGCTAAATTAACGATGTATGGTACCTTGCTTTGATTTTGTTTTTAACAAGCATTGAAGCAATGATTTGGTATTAAATATTAATTTAATAGATTAGTTAATTTAATGATGATTTGGAAACTTTGTATTCATTTTCTTATTTAATTAATTAATATTAATACAAGTAATTTGTATTAATGATAATTTAAAGGATTTTGGAGTTATTTAAAATTATATGCGATTAATGATAATTCATAATTAAAATTGAAGTATTTAAATCAAGCGAATCAATTAACTAAGAAATTTGTGATGACTTTGTAGCCTTAATGAAGCAATTTAAGTAATGGTGATTATTGAAATTATTACGTAAAATAAAATAAATTTGATCGCTTAGGAGTTTGAGATAAGACCTAAGTCTTCTAGTTAGAGTATATTTTCATCGCTCACTTTAGAAACCCATTCTAGTGTCAATTAAGTTTTCTTTTAGTACAACTTGTTGTCACATCTAATTAAACGTAGGTCACAAGTAATTAAGAGTTTTAAAAAAAATCAAAATTTGTTGTGTTTTTGCCCAAATGTTTGGGCATGACAGACATGGTCCTCCAAAAAATCTACGCATTGAAAAGGGTTTTTCCGTCTCTAGAAATGAATCTTAAACTTGCAATTATAGTTCTACACCTACAACCTACACACAAAAAAGAGAAGAAAATGTTGTTGGGATTGGGGGTTTGCGTTCAGGTCAAACTCCGTTTTGGAATTAACCAAGTAGTTGAAAAATGCTGCAAGTAAATGAGTGGAAATGTCTGAAGTAAAATCCACCTCAAGAAGGGGGCTATAATTGAAACATTGATGAGTTTTCTTGAAAGGATATGTCACATAGGATGTCTTGAGTGTTGATAGAAATCTCCTCTTCAATTGTTGAATCATTGACTTTAATACAACACCTAGCCTTGAAAGGAGACTTGAAATGCTCAATGCTTGAATAAATGCTTTAATGCTTTAATGCTTATGATTGACTTTTCTTATCAACCTATGATCTACCTGTCAAACTTATGAAAATAGGAGAGGAAGTGATCCTTATATACTTGTCAATTAGAGGTGTTTATATAATTTTCCACCTTAGGGCAACATAGGGAAACTTTTTCCGCTCAGTGCAAGATAGAAAAAAAGGGGGACCAAAATAGGGCTAGGACAAGGGCACCATACCCTTGTCCTAGGAGGATAGGAGTGCCATGCCCCTATCCTGTCCTAATTTAGGATAGGTAGTAGCTAAGAGACAATGCAAAGTGATGGAAAATGCAAGTTGTTGATGGCATGAGCATGTTTTGGGTCTCAGATCAAGCCTAGTAATTTGTCTGCTAATGCAAAAACCCAAATGCTATCAAAAATTGTAAGGGTCACAATTTAATGATGCTTGTACATTTAGCCCCCACTTTAGCAGGAATATAAGCATATGCCAATACTATCGGTAAAGTAAAAGGAGACAAGATTGAAAGACTTTCACCATGTCAAGGAGGCATGATACACCAAGCCCCCAGTGGACTAAGGATATTACAACTTCGATTGAAAAAGTAAAAGAGAAGATCAAGAGGGAGAACCATGACTGTAAGTAGTAAGTTTCCCTCACTATGTGTCATGACAAGAAAGGATACCAAAAATTACAAAGAAAAGCCAAGTTCACTAAGTAACTCCAAGTATCAAGAGGGAAAATATGGGCAGAGTGTATGCCCCACGTTAAAGAAATCATGCACGCCATATCAGGAGTGATTGCTTTAAGGTAGGATACACCTAAGAGAGAGAAAGAGAGGGGTCACGTTATCACAAGGATTTAGCCCCTAATCAAGGAATAAACCCAGTTATACTGAACACAAAACACAAAGCACGAGGTGGGTTTCCTTTCCTCATGGTCAGTATGTTGTGTGATAACTCATGTATATCATGTATATATATGCATACAATAGTCCTCAATCCCCAAAGAAAGGAAACAACCTTGGAAGAAAGGTAACACATGTGTTTTTTGAGTGAACATGAAATAGACCAAAAGAGATCTCAATGCTTTGCATCATTCTCAAGTAGACATCATTAGGGACAACAAATAGAAGAATAGGGATACACATAGAAGAATGGCCACAAAAGAGAAAGAAAGGAGAGAGGTATAGGCTCTATGGTACTGATGCAACTAGTCTAGTGTGACATCCACCTCCTGATCTTGCAGATCACTATCTCCGAAAGGCGGGAAACATGCTTGAGGAGCGATATCGAGCACAACACATGGAACTATCACAAGATCAAAACAAGGACTATTTTTATGTGTTAAGTCACTTTGTTTGTTTCTAGGATCTAGGATTAAGTCTTTTGAAAATTTTGTAGATAAATGTTTGTTAACATCAACATATTCATATTCACTATTAGAAGCATTAGGAGTTGTATTTCCATCATGAATAACATTTTCACTCATTTCTTCATCAAGATTTATAAAGAGAGAAGCTCTAACATGGATAGAAGGAAAACCATCAGACGTGTTTTGCATCTTATGATTTGGAGATTTAGGTTCAACATCTTGCTAAGGAGAAAATGGAATCATGCCAACTGTTGATGTTTTGGGATATTGAATAGTTTGAGAAACAACTTCGCAAGCTCTAACACGACATTTTCATCGGTGTTCTCTTGCACAATGATTCCATCGAGTCTTAGTGGAAGGATATGAAGAAGGAGGAATGTTCTCATCTTTGGTAGTAGGATGGTTAGGTTGAGGTCTTTTAGATTGGACAAGTTGGCATTTGCATGAAGATTGCATTAATGATTTTTTATATTGGCATTGATGTCAATTAACCAGTAATGATGTTGTTGTAATGTTGTTTTTTAACCGATAGGAAGATCTTCATGAAGGAACTATAACCAATAGGTAAGTTTGTGAGAGTGAACCGGTATTGCTAACTATTGGAGAGTTGAACTGGTAAACACTACTTGTTGTGTTGAATAAGTTTGATGAATTGTTTATATTGGTTTATGATCTGATGATGAGAGGTAATGATTATGACATGTATGCATATTATATGAAGAGAGTTTCAAAGTTATTTTGGCGCATTGAGGTAACGGTTTTTTGTCTTGGGAATGAGCAAGTATACTACATGTAATGCAAAGCGTGTGATGAGTTACTAAGTTTGATGAAGTGGTGGTCAAGGAGCGGTCGAGGATTTCTTGAATGATGTGTAGAGATTGTTATGTAATCCAATGGTCATACCTGAACTGACTTGTTTGTAATATCTATGTGAATTAGGTATTTATTGTGTTTCTGACCTAGTTGATTTGTTTATAAGGTTGATGAGTTGTTTAGTGTGATTGTGCTAGCAAAGTTTAATTGAGTGTGTGGTTGGCGAACAAGATGATGTATCTGTAGTTTGAGTAAAGGAAGATAGGAGCATGAAAAGGATCTGAACAATTAAGTGAAGTGCTATTCAAACATATGAATAAACCCATGTTGTTTTCTAACAATTGAAGCAATTAAATCCCCTAACCAGGTAAGCTCTAACAAGCTTGGTGTTATTCAAATCCTTTAACAAGGTGATCCATTAGCTTGGATTCTAAATCCTTTATAAAGGTTACTCCTCACAAGCTATTGCTTCTAACAAGGCATTATAGTAAATCCCTTTACTGGGTGGTCCCTAACAAGATTAGTTCTTAATAGGACTTTTTGTAAAAGCTTTAAGAGGCTTGGTTCCTAACAGGGTGAACTTCAGAAGAGTTTAGATAGTTATCTTGTGAGTCTCATGTCACCGTAGTTTTTCCCATTTGGGTTTCCACGTCAAAAATATTGTGTCAAGTGGTGAGTGCTTTTGTGGTTATATTTTTAAGGTTGATTTGCTTAACTACTTAATCCACTTTGATAAGTCATGATAACCGACAACAATATGAAATGAAGTTTTACTTATTTCAGTAAAAGCATTTGGATGTTTGTAAGTTACAAGTTGATTACTGTTATCTATTGTAATAGTCAACCGGTTTAGCTTGACAATTTTAACCTTGACAGATATATTGCATTGATAGTTCTAAGTTTACTTTGAGAGATTGATTTTGAGATTGGTGAAGTTTTATCAGTTTTTCTATCTATCGATTCACCCCCCTCTCAGTAGTTTACTGTATCCTTGTTCTTTCATCATACGATCAGGACAAGAGGAGAGGCAGGTCTCTTCTCTCTATAAGAAGGAATGTTTGGTGTAGGAAGGAGACCTGGTCCATCATGAGGTATAGATCTAACCTTGAGAGGAATATTATTGTTCTTGTTAGGAGAAGGCATGGTTTCATCAATAGGAATAGGTTCAAAATCTTCGTTAGGCAGAAAATTAGTTCTATATGTTAGGGGAAGAACTTCATCTTCAAGAATGATGGGAATATCATGTGTTGGAGTCCTAGGTTGGCTTACAGATAAGATCATATCTTTCATACATTTTTTATAAGATTGAAAGAGATCATCACTTCCTGGTGGAAGAGATCCAAAACTAATCAATAGGAACACCTGGGCTTCTTTTGACTAGTTGAAATAAGTTATGGTTAGCAGTCATTATTTCTTCATTGTGGGGAAATTTCACACACTTATGGATTGGAGAAGCAATAGCCTTCATGGAAGATAGCCAAGGGAACCTAAACTCACACATAATTGTTTAGATGAAGGAATGATAAAAAAGTTGACATCTATAGATTTAGTATGAACCTCAATAGGAAGTGTGATAGAATGAATAGTGGGACAAGAAAATCCATCAAATAACTTAACGACCACATTAGTCATCATAGATTTATTGATGCAAATGTAATGTATCAAGATATTCTTAAGTGATGACATTAACCATGCAAGAGGGATCAATAAGCATACCATGACAAGGCTTGCCTTGGATCTTCGCAACTATGTATAAATGACCATCAAGTTCACTAATGGTCTCACTATGATCAAATGTGATGCATGGGTCCTTAGGTGTTTCTTGTTTCTCTACCATATTAACCACATTTGGAGCTGTGAAAATGACACCAAAGGGAGAGAAAGAAGTATGTTCAATCTCCATCACATTAGAGGTATGAGAGGGTAAAGGATTAGTGATAATCTCAAGATTTTGATTAGGAGGAGATATTGATTTGTTTCCCTTATCATTCACAAGTGCCAAAGATATAATATTATTATCAATCAATTCTTGAATCTTACATTTTAATGCAAAACATTTTTCAGTATCATGACCAGGTTGATGATGAAATTAACAAAAAGAATTATTATCAAAGTGAGGTAAAGATGCCTTGGAGGGGTCAACTGGTTTTATTGGAGGAAGTTTAATAACATTTACTTGTAACAACTGAGACATGATGGTATACAAAGATTCATTCAAAGGACTAAATTCTTTCTCTCTTTTGAAAAATTTAGAAATAGGAGGCACACATGTCGTAGCATTCACATTGTTGTTGTTAATGGTGTCATTGAATTTGATGAAGCCTTTTTTTGGTTTGAACTTCGTAAACGGTTGTTGAGCACTCTCACCCTTAACACTCGGAGCCATAGGAGTAGATTGCTCCATTTGACTCATAGTTAGTTGATAATTGTGAAGTGTTGCATACAACTACGGAAAAGAAGTAAAATAAAAATGGAGAAGTTTCTCCCTAAAGTCTTTTTGCAAATTAGAAATGAAAATTATTTAAATATCATTATCAGGCATTGGAAAGAAAATTTGAGAACACAAACTCTTGTATCCACCAATGAAATCAGTCACTTTTTCTTTAACTCCTTGTTTACAATGCATTAAATCAGTGAAAGTGATTTTAGGACGTATGTTGTTTTAAAATTATCAAATAAAAGCATATGCTAATTGTTGAAAAGAAGTAATAGAATGGTCAGTACACAAAGTTTGGAATGTTCTACTACACAAAGTAATAGAATGGTTTGGTAAAAAATTTGGAAAGCAATCGTTTATCATAAGAAAAGTTAGTACACAAAGTTTGGAATGTTTTGACATGTATTAAAGGATCACCTTTTCTATTATAGAGTTTGAAATGAGGAACTTCAACATGTTAAGGAAGGACAACTCTAACAATATCAAAAGAAAGTGGCCTCACAACATCAAATGTGGCCACACTAAACTCGAATGGACTCATAGAAGCAATTTGTTGTTGTAATGAAGACACACTTTGAGAAAGGGTATTAATGGTTGCTTCGGTTGAAGAATTTATGTTAGACATGTTTGATTGAGAAGGTGATGTGATGTTATTGAAAGAAATCATTGATTGAGAATAAGGTGGTGGTATACTATGGTAATTAGGCATAGGTGATGATTGAGTATGGAAAGGGACACTAAAAGGAGAAGTAAAACTACTAAATGAATTCCCCCTTGTGTCACATTGATTCGTTGAGAGACAATAGGAATACTCATTGAAGACATAGATAAAGATGGAGGACTGAATGAAAAAGAGGGATTTCCCCCATGACTAATGGTTGTAGGTATGATATTTTGAGTTGAAGTAGCCATGATGCTTGAACTGAAAGTATGAATACTAGCCATAGAAGTGTTCAAAGGAAAAAAATGATTGATTTGTGTGGAAGGTTCTGAATAACCTAAGTTCTCAACACAACTCTTCATAGGCATAACATTAGAATCAACAATATGAGAAATACCATGCAATATATCAATTCAATTCTTATCACTTTGAATCATGCATTTTAGACCTTCAATTAATGGAAGAGCTTCACTATTAGGATATTGTTGGGACATCCATTGTTGGAAGTTGTCAAATTGATTGTCCAATTTCGAAAGTTGATCTATGGAAACTCTAGTCAAAGCTTCTTCTTCATCATGGGAATCGTCAATTGGGTAAGCAGAGAAGTAATTAGGATGGGAAGAATTAGGAATATCCTCATTGTAGAAGTCAACCAAATTGATGTAGGAGCATCCCTGGTTCATAGCAATCTTGCATCAACCAAAAACATTTTCCTTTATGTTCTGTTTTCTATTTGTAGTTTTAGTTTTCCTTTTTGTCTCTCCCAGTTTTGGCTCACCAGATCCTATAAAGTTGGAATATACCTGAAGACTTGATCATCTTTATTTCTTCCAGACCACATCGCATTTGGACCATTTTCTAGCAAGATATCTCTATCAGTTTCCTCGACAAATTCCTAATACCGATTGATAGTTCTTGTTACCGGTTGCTTGGATCTATTTTTGGTCATCTACTCGAACCCCTTCCAAAGCTTGCAGAACGTTGGGAATTGATTCTGATGTTCCTTGGCATGTGGCCAACCTTTTCTCATGATCTACATTTCATCCTTTATATTTTCTAGAGGAATCTCTTGGTAGAGGCCAACCTTGTTATTTTAAACATTAGGTCTTGTTCTTTGGGTTTTGATCCCTTTTGGGTCGACTAAATCCTTTGGATCAATATATATAATTATAATTACACCTTAGGATGTAATCAATTAGAGAATCAAGTAGTTAGACTATGCGTAGAAGATATATTTCACAATTCAAGGTCCCAATTATGACCTATTCTGTATGTTTTACTTCTCCTTTGAACCGGTATGTTGTAACTCGATCATTACCAGTTGGATGTAATCAATTTTTATGCAATAAAACAATCTTTTCTGCATTGCCTCCATCATATCTTTGTGTGTTTGTTTTGTTTACTCTTGATGACTGGTCCAGATTGATCTCTTTGAGGTCCTTCCTCATTGGTGACTTCTTTAAGTGGTATCAAAGAAAAGTTTTGTTCCAGAGGTTGCACGTCCAAAAATTTTGTTGTAGGGTGGCGGATTGTAGATTGGACCTGCAAGTGCAAAGGACTAGCATGAATGATGGCACAAAGAGGAGCTACGAATGGTGGAGCACATAGGAATGCAGACCCTACTATGATGGAGATGTTGGGAGGTATAGCAGCCTAGTTGGAAGTCGTGGAGACAGCATAGAGAAGAGGCTAGCATATTGAAGATGTAAGTGAAGATGAAGGAGAAGAAGACCCAATAGAACAAGAAAACCTACCCGCGGTTGATCTGGATGAGGAAAGGTTTTTGAGGGTTTTGAGTAGGGAAGATACTAAACCTCATTTTACCCCACTAGAATATGATGGGAAGTTAGATTCAGATGAATTGATGGATTGGATCTCAGAGATGGAGAAGTATATTGATTTTGAAAACACTACAGAAGAGAGGAAGGTGAAATATGTATGTACCCAGTTGAAAGGTCGTGCATCTATTTGGTGGGAGAATTTGCAAGTTGATAGATAGAGAAGAGGTTAAAAGAATATTAAGACATGGGATCATATGATTGCCAAGTTGAAATCAAAGTTTATGCTAGTTGATTATCAAGTGAACCTGTTTCAGAAGTTGTGTGAAGGAGTACACCAAAGCAATTTATAAATGGAATATCAAATCCGGACATGTTAATGATGAAGTTGAACAAGTTGCAAGATATTTGAATGGATTGTGGATTTATATACAAGATGAACTCAATTTGATCAAATTGGAGAGTGTTGAAGAGGCTTACTAGTATGGTCTAAAGGTAGAAGAGAAGTTAAACAAAAGACATGAGCAGAGGCAGAGAGGCTAAGGTGGAAGGTTTACTGGAGGAATATTTCAAGGAGGAAGAGGATATACCAGAGGAAGACGAACCAGTATAGATCATAGAAAGTAATAGGAAGTAAGCAAAGAAGGTAATTCATACTGGAAGGATGATAGAAATTTCTACTAGAGGAGAGAATCAAATGGTTATCGGAATGAGAATTTTGGAAGACAAGACAAGAGGACATTTAGAGGAACCTACTTTAAATGTGGAGGAGAAGGACATTGTGCTTTAGAGTGTAAGAAGACAGAAACTATTGGAAGAGTAGCAATGGTGGAAGAAAACCCCACTGGATCAGATAATAAACTGAAAGATGAAGAACTATTGGTGATAAGGACAGATTTGTGTCATATCGGAGGAGATGAAGAGCCCTTGTAGAGGAGGAATTTGTTCAAGACTAGATGTAAGGTATCCAATAAGTGTTGTAAAGTTGTTATTGATAGTGCTAGTTCACATAATCTTGTTTTAGAAGAAATGGTGAATAAGATGAAATTGGAGAGATTAAAACATTCTAAGCCTTATCAAATAGCATGGATTCAGGATGAACATAAGTTGTTAGTAAGTGAATAATGTTTGGTAAAATTGAAAATTGATAATTATCATGATGAAGTCTTGTGTGATATCATGCCTACCAATATTTGTCACCTTTTGGTGGGTAGACCTTGGCAGTTTGATAGACAGGTAGTACATGATGGGAGGAAGAATACATACACTATTCTGGCAAACGGGATGAAGCAAACCTTGTTACCCTTGGAGGAACCTTTGAAGATTGAAGTTTGTATGAATGCTAGAATTTGTTTGGTAAATGGAAGGAATTTCCTTGATGGATTGAGACATGAGAATGTGTGTATTACCTTAATTCCTATGAAGATTGAGAAACTGGAACCGAAAGGAGAACACCGGGAAGAGATAAAAGATTTGCCTAGAGAATATGAGGACATCATTTCAGATAATGTACTTGATGGATTGCCACCTCTGAGAAGTATTAGTCATTGTATGGACTTGGTTCCTAGAGCAAGTATGCCTAACAAAGCTGCACACCAGTTAACATTGATAGAATGAAAAACTGAATAGACAAGTGTAGGAGTTGTTGAAGAAATGTTTGATCAGGGAGAGTTTGAGCCCTTGTGCAGTACCAGCAATATTAGCACCTAAGAAGAATGGAGAGTGGAGAATGTGTACTGATTTTAGAGAAATAAACAAGTTCACAGTGAAATACTAGTTTCCTTTTCTTAGGATGGATGACATAATGGATTGTTTGAGTGAAGTAAAATACTTTACAAAGATAGATTTGAAGAGAATACATCATCAAATCAGGATCAGAGAAGGTGATGAGTGGAAGAGAACATTTAAGACAAATGAAGGACTATATGAAAGGTTGGTGATTCATTTTGGATTGACTAATGCACCAAGTACTTTCATGAGGCTGATGAATGAGGTATTGAAGAAATTATTGGCTAAGTTTTCTATTGTGTATTTGGATGACATTATGATTTTCAATAGGACAAAAGAGGAGCATTTGTTGTAGTTAAGACAAGTTTTGTAGAGGTTGAGAGAAGAGAAGTTGCTAATCAATATCAAGAAGTGTACTTCCATGAAGGATGAGTTAGTCTATTTCAGATTTGTGATATCTAAGGATGGTTTGAGGATGGACCTTGAGAAATTGAAAGCAATTGTTGAATGGCCTACACTGGAAAGGATTGGAGAGGTAAGATCATTTCATAGATTGGCTAGTTTTTACTGGAAGTTTATCAGAAATTTTAGTTAGTTTGTAACCATATGATTGAAACCATGAGAGGAGATCCAAAGGAACTCAAGTGGACCACCAGAGAAATTTTTTTTTTTGAATTGTTGAAGAATAAAATGACTGGGTAACCTGTGTTAGATTTACCGGATTTCAAGTAAGTATTTCACGTAGATTGTTATGCAAGTGGAACAACAGTAGGAGTAGTCTTGAGTCAGGAAGGGGGAGAAGTAGCTTATTTTAGTGAAAAATTGAATGATGTCTGTAGGAGATATAGAGTGTATGATCATGATTTTTATGCCATAGTTCAAGACTTGAAGAAGCGGATACATTACTTGTTGCCTAAAGAGTTTGTGTTGTATGCAGATCATCAAGTTTTGCAGTATTTGAAAAGTTAGAGTAAGTTGAATCAGAGACATATGAGATGGGTAAAATTCTTATGGAGTTACACCTTTGTGTTTAAGCATAGAAGTGGAAAATCTAAAAAATTGTTGATTCATTGAGTCGGAGAAGGAATTTGCTGATAGAGATGAGAGTGACAGTATTAGGATTTAAATATTTGAAGAACTTGTATGATGATGACTTAGATTTTGTAGAACCTTGGAAAGCATGTTGAGAACCGATTATGGTAGATAGAAGCAAGTGGTTGGATTACTTCATTTAGGATGAGATATTATTAAGAGGAGTTCAGTTATGAATACCTAAGAGTTCTATGAGGGAGAATCTAATAAAGGAGAAACACAGTGGAGGACTAGCTGGACATTTTGGCATTGACAAAATAGTAGCATTTGTGAGTGAGCAGTACTTTTGGCCCTAGATTCATAAGGATGTTAAGAGATATGTGCAGAGTTGTAGATTTTCTCAAGTTGCAAAGGGTAGTAGCTAGAATGTGGGATTGTATAAACATTTTACATTATCAATAATACCTTGGGAGGATATAAGCTTGGATTTGGTACTTGGGTTGCCTAAGATGCTGAGAGTGAATGATTCTATATTTTTGGTAGTGGATAGATTCTCGAAGATGGCTCATTTCATACCTTGTAAGTAGACATTATATGCACTGCATGTAGCAAACCTATTTTTCAAGGAAGTGGTAAGGTTGCACGGATTACCTAAGAGCATAGTTTCAGAGAGAGATACTAAGTTTTTTAGCTATTTTTGGAGAACACTTTGGAAGAAGATGAAGACAAATTTGAACTTTAGTTCTACTTTTCATCCACGATTTGATGGACAAACATAAGTTGTTAACCAGAGTTTGGGAAGCTTGTTGAGATGTTTAGTGGGAGATAAAACCGTAAGTTGGGATTTGATCCTTGCACAAGAAGAGTTTGCCTACAACAATTCAGTGAATAGAAGTACCGGAAGAAAACATTTTGAGATTGTTACCGAAACACATCCTAGAGGTATATCAAAATTGAGAGACATTAGTAGTAAAGACTAGACAAGTTTAGAAGCAGAAGACTTTGAAGATCACATGGAAGCATTTCATATTCAGGTTAAGTAGCATTTGGAAGACATGAATAACGAATATAAAGAGAAGGAAGATGATAAGAGGAAACAGAAGGAATTTGAAGTTGGTGATGAAGTTATGATATATCTAAGAAAAGAGAGATTTTGAATTGGAAATTATAATAAGTTGCAGATGAAGAAGTTTGGACCTTGTAGGATTTTGAAGAAGTTCAGTTTTGGAAATGCATAAGAAGTGGAGTTACCAGATAGTCTGGGTATTTCACTTGTGTTTAATATTGCAGATCTTCATGAGTATTATGAACTAGAATTTAGTGAGGACAGTGTTGCAGACTTGGAGAAACAGTTGGCCTAGGAGGAACCAGATCAGATTGAAAACATTTTGGATAGTAGGATTGGGCATAGTACCTAGAACAGTTAGTATAAGGAATATCTTATGAAGTGGAAGGATAGACTAGTTGAAGATTCATCTTGGATTTCTCAGGAAGATATAGACCGCCTTGGTTTTTCTCTGACCCCGACAAAGTGAGAGGCTCACTTTTTCAATAACCTCAAATGTCCGATGAAGGAGCATCCCGGGTTCATAGCAATCTTGCATCAACCAAAAATAAATTCCTCTTTGTTTTTCTTTCTGTTTGCAGTTTTAGTTGTAATACCCTAAAAATGGTCATCTAAACCATGGGCCCCTAATATCGGCAACATCACCAAGGTCCTAACCAAAGGCAATTAAATCAATCTTGAGCACATAATTAATCCTTTAATCATCAAATGTCACATGGCAAATTAATCACTCAATATTAATTAAATATTTATCTAATTAATTGATCATTCCAAGTAAATCATTTTTAAACAATTATCTTATTTATTTTATTAAATATCCTAGCATATTTAATTAAATAAATAAATTTTCCATAAATCTTCAAAAAAAAAAGAAACAAATCAAGAAAGAGGAATTGGAAATTATGAGCGCAAATCTTCAAAAATGGAAATAAATCAAAAAAGGAATTAATTGACCAAAAAGAATTAAAATTTGAGAAAGGAAATCAATTGGAGATAATCTTGAAAATAAAATTAAAAATTGATAAATCTCAAAGAAAGCAATTAAAACAATTAAATATTAAAATTGAATGAAATAGAGAATAAATCAGTTTTTTCTTGATTTTATCTAAATTTTAGTTCAATTTCCTTTAAAACTAAGAAAAGCATCCAATCACATCAATTCACCTTGGTTGTCCTTCCTCTTGGAAAATCTTGACCGCTCATCATCATTTGATCTTAGCCTTTGGTTTCTTTCTGAATTTTCTATAAATTTAGGCTCTCATCTCTCATTCAAAAGATCCTAGAGAATATATTGTTGTCAAGCTATTTTTGCTCTAGGTTCAATAATATTTGTGCATTTAGATATTCACATATTAGTTATTGCATACATATTTAGATCATCTATCTCATTTATTGCTTAAATCTTGCTAGATTAATCTTGCATCCATCTAGCATTAATATCATGCTCATATAGATTTAGAAATCCTTCGTTTAGGTGTTGTCTAGTCACTGGATAGCTTAGCAATTTGAGAGAAATCTAAACTTGCATCTACTAGAAGGCAATGGGTTGATTTGTTATGGTTTTATTATTCATGTTTATATCTGTCTAACCATGCATGTAATGACTTAATTGAAGTGTTGTGTATTCCATCTTGCAGATATAGGTCCACTTTTCACACACACATTTTTTGCGCCCACCATGGGGCAGAAAAATTCTTTTTCACCCTCAAAATTATTCTTTTTATCCTACAGGTTTCGTCCATACAATCTCTATGAAATATCGTACGAGTAGTTTCATGACATCGTACAACATTATATTGAAGCCTGTAGTTTATCATACGATATTATATTGAAGCTTGTAGTTTATTGTATGACATAATATTATATCCTGTAATTTGTCTTACAAATCAGAATATGGACTTGTACGACATATTGTTTCTGGTTATTCAATTTTATCCTTTTTCATCCTCTGCTAATTTCTGACTCGTATGATAAAAGTTTTTTTATCATTCCATTTTATGAGAATTGTCGTACGATTCTATTTTTTGTTAGATTAAAAGAAAGTTTCACTTTTCAAGGTTTTTATTGAATTAAATTTTTATTACGCTAACGCTGATCCTGAAATATCTTCTCTCTGCTTGGTATTTTCACAGCCTAACTAGTTTCTTGCAGGATGTTTGTCAAAGAATTTATCAATCAAACATACACCTGTCAAAGAATAAAAACAACATGACTACTAATACATTGTTTTTGTAGGTTGCCTGAAGAGAAATCAATCAAACATCATGTATTCTTTAATTCTTTAGGCACCTAGCTTGCTATCTGGCTAATGAACAAATCTGTCTTTTGTGTTTTTTAGAAAATTCTGAGAGGTAAGAGAGTATGCTCTTATCTTTTTAAGACAATCAGAAATCTAGAACCTTGAGGCTTTTTCTTTGTTTGAGATTTGTACATCTTTAGCAGGCCTGCCCTCCCGAGTGGTTGAAAAACTCTTAAAGTCGTTATGGCCAGTGTGAGGGGAATGACCTATGTGGGAATGGCTAAATGCCAAGTACTCCAACCCACTATAAAATAAACATGATTTTATAAAAATCAAGTCAACAGTAGTGCTCAGGAATAGCTCTCTTTAGTACCTTTGGGTATATTGAACCTTGGTTTTCAAGGATGGGAGACCTCTTAATTGAGTTTATACCTCGACATGTTGAATGAAATCCTTACTAGATCCAATTAAAAGTAGAAGCTACCTGATTCACCTTTGAAAGGTTGATAATATTTGTGCAAGAGAGATATTAAATCTCCCAAGACACTTGCCATATTGTGCCCCCATTAGCATTTGGAGTTGGCTAGTACGACATTGAGAATCCATTATGTGAGACTCAATGGCCATATTCTGATTAGCTATTGGGTGTGTACCTAAGTCAAAAAGAAAAGGTTTTCTTCTCTAAGCCAACTTCCATATGGTTTGCATGTTGTGATTGGAGCTACTATTCATAGTGCGTGTTTTCTATGTTTTCATCCCTAAAACTAAAAATGGAGAAAACAAATCAACAACTCAGTGATAAAATCTATCCGTGTCGAAGCTAGTCTATCCTCGTCAGAAATCAGTCCACCTCAGAATTGGTCATACTCAGTTGTCATACTCAGCAATCGAAAAACTCAGAATTCTTGTCTATGTCTTATTAATAGTCATAGGAGACTGATCATTTGTCATCCTACACCATATCCTATGTCGTACGAGTATTCTAAATTGTCATCTGAGCTAAATCCTCTATCGTACGTAACCCAATAGTTTGTTGTTTATACTAAATTCTATGTCTTACGAAACAAAATTGCATTGAATCTTTTGTCATTCGAGACCTACCCATTTGTCGTATGGTTCTAGGTAGCAACTCGTACGAAACAAAACTATTGTCATCTTTAAGTTGTTATACTGTCGTATGGTCTCAGAAATTTTGTCGTACAAGTCTCTGATTTTGCTAGTCTAGAATAGTCAAACCTGTCTAAAACAGTTTACAGCAAGCCTAAAACTAGTTATCATCCTCCGGAGCATAAACAACCCTGATAGTGTACCTCTGCCATTAGGTTGCATGATTTTGTTGATAATCTTTAAGCTAGTTCAAACAAATATCTTATCAAAACTAAGTCAACTTAGATAACGTCTTACACAGGATAGATCATTTTTGAAACTAGACCAGATCTTAGTTACTTCTCTCAATCGCTATGTTAAACAAACTACTAGCTACAATTTGATCTTGACTTCTATAAACATTTAGCTCTCGGTCCTGTAGGTTACAAAATGCTTGTTCAAACCAAAAATTCTCACAACAAAAGAGACAAAGAAAAAGAAACGCCCTTTTCATGAAAAGGCAATCCATTCTTTGTGGAAAATTTCTTTTACAATAAACCATCCTCATCAGAGATACCAGTTTATGATCTACCAATCTTTGGTCAACCCTTATCTCCCACCATGTCTGGGGAAAGACAAGAAAGAGAAGCTAATAAATGAGACACTCGCGATGACTTTGGCAATCATGCCACTAATAGTGATTCCTCATCAACTGAATTTGAGCTTCTTGAACCTCCTGAAGCAAAAGTACATAGATGCTAGAATGATAAAGAGTTCCAAAAAATGATGAAGGTCATCATGGCTAGGGAAAAAGAAGACTATTTCCTAGAATTAGCAAGGAAAAGCGCCAAACTCCCTACTAGTTATAATGTGGAGGCCCTCGTTGCTAAAGAGGAAGAGACACCATGGGGAAAAATAAGCAAACAAATGCAAACATTACGAATTATGGTCACAAAACTACAAAACAAAGATAAAATGCCAAAACAATATTCTCTGGACACAATATGCCCATTCCCATTTGACAAAAACATTTACATGTCTCCATTTCCTTCACGAGTTGAGATCCCAAAATTTGAAAAATATGATGGTACCTCAGATACTCAAGATCATGTCAGAGAGTTTTGTGCCACATGTATGGAGTTCATGCATGATCAAACATACCTCATGCATCTTTCCCCAAGGAGTTTAGGGGGTCAAGCAATGGAATGATTCAGGTCTACCCAAAGGAATAAAAATGTTTGAAGAACTAATCCAACTATTTTTACAACAATATTCATACAACATTCATCACCCAGTCATCATGATAGAACTTTGCAATACCAAACAAAAGACAAGAGAACCCTTTCTCACTTTTCTCCAACGATGGAGAAAGATGTTCTCTAGATATTCACAGACTATCCCAGATCTTGTGAAAATGGATATCATTGTCAACAACTTAATGCCTAAATTAAAGTATAGTGTCTAGATGCAAGTACACCCTTCATTCAACAAAATAGTGGATAACGCCCTCAGAATGGAAGATGTGCTTATAAAAAAGGGAGATATATTGCTTTGGAAAGAAACATCGCAAGGTTCTAGTTCTAAAGAAAAGAGAAAGTACTAGAAATATGACAAACATAACAATAGAAACATTGTTAGTGATGGAGTGGTAGATATTGTCCAAGAAAAAACAAAATCCACAGTATTTAACTTGGCCAGTGGCACGCAAGCACTCAAGGCAGTTGAAACTACGACAAAAAATCCTCTAAAGAAAACAAGAGAATGGTTTAAAGAAAAGCCTTGGCTCTCAAAACCTAAGTGTGATATTACTCCTCTAGATGAATCATAAGAATCTATTTTTAAAACCTTATTAGCAAATAATCTGATAACATTACTAGACAATTCTAGACCATATGACCCAGAAATTAGACCCAAATGGTTGAGAGAAAAAGAATATTGTGACTACCATTGAAACAAGGGACATAACATAAACAACTGCATGAAACTCTGACATGAAATCCAAGATCTCATTGAAGCAGGCAAGATCTTTGTAAGAAATCACATGACTAATGATGATCATAAGGCCTTTAAAGATCCCTTTCCAACTTATGAACAAGGAGATTCCTCAAAATCCAAGGGAGGAGCTAGAGTCAATTATACCTACACTAACAACGATAATATGATCAACATGATTGAATATGCTCAACCTGAATATTGCAATGTGATCATAGTCCAGGATCACCAAAGTCAAGAACAAGCTGCTAATGCCATGACTCATGCTCAAAGGAAGACTACTCTCCCAAGAGCTAGTTCCTCAACTTTTGATCAAGCAACATCAAATCTACCAAATAGACAAATAGACATAATCATGGCCAAATCAAAACAACTGGCTTCATTTTCTTCTCCTGGTTATTGTAATTTCAAAGAGTTAAAGAGAACCAATGCTCAAATCTCCATTTTGGAACTACTTAAGATCTCTTCTGCTCATAGAGAGGTCTTGGACAAGGCTTTACTTACCACCAATGTCCCTAAAGATTTAGAAGTAGATTAGTTTCAATCTATGGTAGGTCACCTGACCTCACCTTATTACCTCACTTTCTCTAAAGAAGATGATAAATCACTGAGTCACCCACATAACCAACCATTACACTTTGAAGTCATGATCCATAAACACCGAGTTAAACGTGTTTTGATAGATGGAGGCGTTGGGTTGAATATCTTTACCTACAATCTATTGAGATAGCTAGGATTTTCTGTAATGTTATCGATCCAACAAAGAAAATAACAATCAAGGCTTATGATGAAGAAGAAAGAACCTCCAAGGGTCTATTGTGATTATCGATCAAGGTAGGACCTATAGAAAGAGATGTCATTTTTCAAGTCCTGGATCTTCATCTTTCATACAACATCTTACTAGGCAGGCCATGGATTCATGAAATGAAAGCAATACCATCTACGTATCATCAATGCCTAAAGTTTCCTTATAATGGAGTGGAAGTCAGTATTCCTACCGATACAAGCTATACCTACAATGCATTAATGCAGAGTGCTAATGCTTTTGTTCCTCATAATAGAGCGGCCTTCATGGCAGAAATTTTGAAATCTTTGCTGAAAGATTTACAAAAGAAATTGAAAATCACAAACACTGGCATAGATGCCTACAAAATAGAGCCTATACTCTCACTGATGTCTCTTCCTCTATCACCAAGATAGTTGAGAAAACCATCACAAGCTATGAAGCCACAAACTTCAACTCCAAAAAGTCATGTATGATGGTCTCTTTATATAGTCCTCTAATTCTCTTGCAGGAGAAATAGAGGAAGATGATGTTCTCAAGTCACTTTTCAAAGAAGACAGTGCAAAAAAAGCAAAACGAAATTGTGAGATTTCTCCAACACAATATGGTCCAAGCTATAAGATGTTTCAATGCATGGGATATTTAGGTACTGGTCCTCTAGGAAAATTTCAAAAAGGTATTATTGAACCTATTCAGTTACAAACTAAGTCTGCCAATGATAAAGCTAGAATGGGATATGATCCAAGAAAGTCATCATATCAAAAGCACATGCCCCACCATCAACGTAAGTGGAAGAAAAAAATACTACCTTTAACAACACAAGAAATTAATACTCGAAACTTAGGAAGGGTGTGACAGTGAACAAAAAGAATTGCCCACCTAGAGAGAGGAAACAGATGGTAATCAAGTTTCAGTTATATTAGCTATAATACCACAGGAAGTAGAAGTCCCAGAGGATATGAGAGACGAAGTATATAGAATTAGAGAATTGTTTACACCACTGAACATTCCCATCACATATACCGGCAGACAACAAGTAGATGATTCATAAAATGATTAAAATGACTACGAATGGGCTCTTGACCATCTCTCAGATACATCTACTATAGAAACCCCTGAAGAATCCAATGATATCACAAATGATGCACAAGAGATGATATGCCTAAAAATACAAAAGGAAATGGAAGAAATTAGACTAAAAGGACAAGAAGACTATAAACTACAGATGGGGGAAGAAAGGACACAATCAATTTCTTCACCCACTAACTCTCCTTCTAATGAGATAAGACAAATAATGTATGAAACTACAAAAGAAGAATTAGAAGATACAGAAATAGAACCAGTCATCAGTCCAGTGGAAGCTAAAGGGAATAGGTGAAAGGGATTAATAGAACCATCAAGGTTATGTCCACAAGTGTGCTAGATACAAGCAATCAATGAACCAAATCATGAAGGAACTTGCAGCATAAAAGATGTGGGTGTTGATACTATATATACTTTTACTAAGCCACTTGAAGATGAGTCAAAAACTTCATTTGATGACTTTGATAACTCAGACACAAGCTCTATTCATAACAATGATTATTCAACAACACATTATGACTACTTTGTCATGAATGCTGAGATGTTGTCTGTTGACCCTATTACTATCACACCACAATATGTAGTCCAGTCTGAAGTAGGTGACAATGCTAGAAGTAGGTCAGTTGTGTTAGGTCCAATAAATACTAACATGAATTTCGATAATCATGTTGTCACTCTTCCTGGTCTAGAGACACATACGCAAGGTAGTCTTCTAGAACTCAACTGGTCGGTCCGAAGCCATGATGATAGTACTGTGAACTCCCTTGATCCTGTTCCAACCTTATCCTTAATACATCTTGAATTGATTTATTGTACTCTTTATAACCAACCCTTGAATGTACCTACTTTTGCCAATGACTATACATTAGCCTACAAAAGATCTGATGGTGAAAACCACATTGTGGCGGTATCAAAATCTAAAAAAGAGAAAATAAAGGACATACCTAAAGTTGAAAACCTCTTTGAGGCACCTAAAGGTGAGATACTTGATATACTGGCAAGTCATTTTTAGGAGAGATCTTCCATATTGATCGAGCCAACTCAACCAATGAACATTGGGAGTCAAGAGACACCACACATCATTCATTCAGCTCAATCACTATCAGTAGAAGAATTAAAAGATTTCAGCAACCTTTTTTTAGAAAAGAAGATGAACTTTTTATGGACATACTCAGATATGCCAAGACTAGATCCTGATCTCATCATGCATCATCTCTCTATTACACCAGGAGTTAAACCAGTCAAGCAAACACTTCATAAGATGCATCCTCATGTGGCACTGCTAGTCAAAGTTGAACTAGAAAAATTGCTAAAAGTTGGATTTATCAAAGCTATAGACTATGCAGAATGGATATCAAATATAGTACCTATATCAAAGGCAGACAAATCTATTAGAGTTTGCACAGACTTCATGGATCTCAACAAGGCATGGTCGAAAGACAATTTTACATTGCCCAACATTGACATGATAGTAGGCATGATTGCTGGATATAAGATGTATTCATTAATGGATGGTTTCTCTGGTTACAATTAGATCAAGATAGCACCTGAAGATCAAGAAAATACAACTTTCACATGTGCATGGGGAACCTTTTGCTGGAATGTTATGTCGTTTGGTCTAAAGAATGTAGGAGCAACTTACCAAAGAGAAGTAACCACTATCTTCCATGATATGATGCATAAAAACATGGAAGATTATGTTGATGACACCCTAGTAAAAACCATGAAGAGATCTCCGCATATTCAAGAACCAGGGCTCATACTAGATAGAATGGAAAGATTCAAGCTCCGATTAAATCCTAAAAAGTGTGCATTTGGGCTAACGTCAGGAAAATTGCTTGGTTACATAATTTCAAAAAAAGGAATTGAGGTTGATCCTGAAAAGGTCCAAGATATAATGAAAATGCCTCTGCCCAAGAATATCAGTCAAATGAGAAGTTTACAAGGCCGTCTTCAATCAATAAGCCACTTTATATCTCAGCTAGCAGACAAAGCTCAACCCTTCACAAAGGTATTAAGGAAAGGAGTTCAATACAACTGGGATAAAGATTGTGAACAATTTTTACAACAAATCAAAGAATATCTTTCTAGTCCACCCATATTAATGCCATTGATTCAACGTAAGCCACTGATCCTGTACATATTAGCTACAGATACCTCATTGGGGCACTTCTGGCAAAACAGCATGACAATAAAAGGAACAGGCTATTTATTACATCAGCAAAACATTGGTGTCATATGAAATGAACTACACTATAATAGAGAAATCATGCTTAGCACTAGTCTTTGCATCACAAAAATTAAGACACTATATGTTGGCACACTCTATTAAGCTAGTAGCTAAGATTGATCCACTCAAATATCTTCTCAGTAAAGCAACACTTACAGGAACACTAGCTAAATGGGTCATGGTTCTTATGGAATTTGATATCGAATATGTGGAACATAAAGCCATAAAAGGATAGGTTATTGCAGACCAACTTGCTGATGCTCCACTTGAAGACAGTCAACCTTTGCATATAGAATTCCCAGATGAATCAATCATGCACCTTACTGAACAAGCATGGAAGATGTTCTTTGATGGGTCTTTCACTCAACATGGTTCTAGTGCAAGAATACTTTTTATTACTCCTAAAAAATATTCAATTCCGAAAGCTTACAAAATTCTCTTCCCTTTCACAAACAACATTGTAAAATATGAAGCTTTGTTAAACAAGATCAAGCTGGCCATTGAGTGAGAGATTATTGAATTACACATCTATGGTGATTCTCAACTCATCATCAACCAAGTCAATAATCTATATCAGACAAGAGATGAAAAACTGATGCCTTATAAGAGAATGGTGGATGATCTCAAAAAATACTTTGCCTTCATATCATTTTTGCAGATCCCCAGAATAGTAAATAGAGCAGTGAATGCAATGGCCACTTTGGCATCTATACCACAACTACAAGAGTCTAATTTTCGCTTTGAATTCCTAGTGGAAGAGTTACATTTTCCCGCCTATGATTCCCCTGAGTCCTAGATGGTCTATTCTATTATTGGACATGACTCATCTTGTTATAGCCACATTTATTCATACCTGCATGACCAAGTTGTCCCTGCTAATCTTTCCCAAAATGAAAAAAGGAACCTAATCTGAAATGCGTCATGGTACGTCATTATTGCTAATGACCTATTAAGGCAAGCTTTAGATAATACTTTGCGTAGATGTCTAGAAACGAGGAGTACCAACGTGCATTATTCGAGGTTCATGAAGGTCTTTGCGGATCCCATTCAAACAGTCTAACTTTACCATGAAAACTACAAAGGGCTGGCTACTACTGGCCAAACATGGAGAAAGAAGCTATAAAATTTGCTAAACCTTGTGAGAAGTGCCAACTACATCGGCACCTTATACACACTCCAGCAAGGGATCTCATATCCTTTGTGACACACTGGCCCTTCCAATAGTGGACATTTGATCTAATTGGCCAAATATATCCTACATCATCTAATGGACACAAATTTATTATCACTGCCACTGAGTACTTCACTAAGTGGGTAGAAGCGGTTCTGCTCATCAAGGCAACCAACAAACAAGTAGCTCTCTTTATTCTTAATTATATCATCTATAGGTATGGTATACCTTCATCCATTATAACTGACAATGGAGGATAGTTCAAGAAAAAAGATCCAAATGAACTCTATGAGAAATTCAAAATAAAACAACACTGGTCATCAGTATATTACCCTCAAGGTAATGGACAAGCAGAGGCATCTAACAAAAACCTATTTACTATCTTACACAGAACAGTGAACAAATTTGGGAATGACTGGCATCTACAACTCAATCCTACATTGTGGGCTTATAGAACAAGTATCAGAACACCTACTAGGGCTACACCTTTTTCTCTATTGTATGGGTCCAAAGCAGTATTACCTATTGAGGTGGAAATACAATCTCTAAGAGTTTCTTTGCAAGATCTTGTTAATGATGAAGAATATAGAATATCTAGATTGCAAGAGCTTGAATTGTTGGATGAGTGTCAATAAGTGGCATTTGATCATCTCAAAGTGTATCAAAAGCGAATGTCCAGAGGATATAACAAGAAGGTTCGACACCAAGAATTTCAGGTTGGTGACCTAGTTCTGAGAGAAAATCCTAAAAATCAACAGTTTCGGGACAACAAAGGGAAGTTTGAACCCAACTAGCTAGGTCCCTATATCATTACTATAGCTTTTGGCTATGGTGCCTATCAACTCTCAACATCAGAAGGAGAACAACTCTGCGAACCGATCAACAACATCCATCTAAAGAAATTCTTCACTTAAATATTCTCTCCTCTAGTAGCCTCTACAACTAAAAAGTCCTGAAGAAATCATAAAAATCAGAAAAAGTCCTGAAAAAATCATAAAAATCATAAAAAGTCCTAAAGAATTCCTAAAAATCAGAAAAAGTACCGAAGAAATCTAAAAAAAAAAAAAAAAAACAGAGAGAAAATGCCTTGGTGAAAACTTAGTAAATAGGCACCTTGGTAAAATAAAATGAATCTCTGCCAAGCGGGTGAAAACCTGGTAAACAGGCACCTCTTGTACTCAAGTGCTCCATCTATCAACACAATGTTGGCATTCCTGCTTTCATGCATCTTTGATTTCGCTTGTAGATATCTTTCAGTCACTTTTATGACATCTTGGTTCGTTGGAAACTTCATGGCTTGAAATTGATCAATGTCCTAGTCTTAGGTAATCAACAAGAACACATTACATGTTCTAAGTAGTATCAACCAAGTCAACCTTACGTCAGTGAAACCTAGTCATCCATTCCAAGTCAGTTACCTGTCTCTTGACTACTAAAGAGTTTTATCACTGAGTTAACAAGAAAAACAACATTACTAAAACACAAATACTTAACAATTCGAGCTATGCATGAAAATTTTATGTGTGCTATCTTTTATATTGGTTTTCGATTATTATCCCTCTGAGTAACTCGAGGAAGTCTATCATGACTAAGAGGAGCAAGGATTAGGGGCATAATATCTTCTTTGTTTTGTATTTGAAGGAATGATCCCAATGATCTGGAAACATCTAAATTAGCTGGGTGTCTGTGATAAGAGCCTTCACATTAAGGTGGAATCACCTCACATACCTCAACTCCACTTATTTGAATGCTATAGGGAGGTCCATATCATTTCTTTGTTTGTTTTGAGGGAATTTCTTTATCATGCAATCCATGTCCTTGAAATTTGTCCAAGGATATGAACTAAAAAAGTGTCATTGCAGACAAGATAATTAATATTGCAATTGAAAAGAAATGAACTCTATTTTGCCTACTATAATTGTAAAATGCTCAATGATGAAAATTAAGCTTTTCAAAATCAAGTGACTAGGTTTAGGTTGCATTTTACATATCATTTTGCATTTCATTCTGCATTTTGTGAATTTAGAGTGATTTTGGTATGGTAACAATGATCTCTTTATCCTTTGAATGGGTGTTGGAAGAATCATCATTTCTTAGCTAAGTGGTGTCTTTTCATCATTTCTTCGATCGAGTAATTATGTTTTGAGATGTTAGCTGCATACATAAGCATTTTATATAGATTCATACATTTCACTATCACTTATTCACATTCATCTTATTGCATAGAAAAATGAAAAATTTGCATTACTCATTCACATTCATTTATTTGCATATGAAAAGAAAGAAAAATAGACATCCATGATCATTTGCATTATACATTCATACTAACTCAGAAATGCATACATGTCAAATAAAGCATATAGAAAACATCTAAAAAATCATATCAACACAAGTATGATGATATAAATGATGTCCAATAACATGTACAAACTCCCATCAGAACAAGAATCATATCGGCTACAAAAAATGGGTGTGTCCAAAAATATATATATATATATATATCCTAGCTACAGAAAGAAATATCTAGCTGGCACCCTCTCCCTCATTGCTAGGTGGAGGAGGAGGAGTCTGATGCCTGGGATCCTGATGAGGTGCTCGAGCTCTGTCTGACCATGCCATATACTGCGAGTAGGGTATCACCTATTGCGCAACATGAACTACAACACTATATGTTGCAACATAGTAGGTTGCCCTACTAGTCTAGTGAAGGACCTCCTATCACAAGGGCTCTATCTCTGCTCTCATCTCTGCTCTCATTGTTGTGATCTGGTGATCACGGTCGACCCTCACCTCGGCAAGTCGTTGGGCTCGCTCTGCCAGCTGAGTCTGAGCCACTTTCAACTGTGACTACAGCTCTGCAAGACGTGCTCTCATCAACTGCCCTGCATTAGTCCCCTACTCTCTAGTAGGCTCTCTACCCCCATCTCCACCCTACTCATCCCTCCACTGCCAAACTTGTCTCGAAGCTTCTTGCTCCTCCTCAACCCCGCCCAATCTCACTCCTACTTGCCCTAGGGATCGGCCCTGCCCCCTTTTCTATCCACCCTCAGCTGGAACCTTGTTGCTAGTAGCACCAGGATCACCACCTGTTTGTTTGGAGCCTTGGCTCTCTATCCCTATCCCTACCTCTATCCTTTCCTCTAGCGCTATCCCTGTCCCTATGCTGGTGCAGGGGCATCATCCTCAACATCCTTAATATGAGGAGCCTGCTCTGCTGGATCTATGAATCGAGGGAATGGATGCTGCAGAAACCAATCCTTGAACTGGGGCAATACCCCCACATCTGCCACATTATCCACATAGTCCCATCTCAATCACTGGAGACTAGTCAGCTCTTGCGTAGCCAAGGCATAGAATAATCATGGAGACCATCCCTATCTCTCCTCATCCACATAACCTACCACCATCCAACAAATGGTAAGGTGCTTCCAAGCCCAAACCTATAGGATATATACACCCGTAGTTATGCTCCTACCATCTCCATACACAATCTAATGCATCTCTCGATACATGTGAGCCAGTATACAAGAACCCCAACCAAGTCTTTGAGGGGTTTCAACCAATCTCTCCAGCATCTGACCCCATCCACACTAGAAACCCTGTTGCCCTCTATCTGGCATCAAAAAACAACCAATGAAACCTGCTAGAACACACGCCAGTGGAAACTCCTCACTATATCTACTCATCAATATGTCCCAACTGATGGAACGGGTCAAAATGTTTGGATCCTTGAATACATGCCTAATCGCCTATAATTGAGGTAATAGTGTGGTATCATAATCCACCTTATCCCAAGTAAAAGGGATATGAAGGATCCTATACACATCCTCTGGAGTGATAGTCAACTCCCCCACTAGCAAATGAAACATGTTATGCTCTGAGTGAAAACGCTCAACCAATGTTGTGAGCATACTATGATTAACACGGATATCAGGTAATCTCAAAAGATGAGTCAAACCACATAAATCAGCCTGAGCCTGCTCAACCTTAGATAAATGTCATACTAATGCCATGATGGGATGATATACGCATCTGAAAAGCATAGAAGGTAATCAAACCTACAAAATTCCAACAACGAGCATCAGAAAACATTCCAAATGAGCCAAGACGAGAAATAAAACATTATGCAAATCCAACTGAGTCAAGTGCAAAATCAAATTTTCAAGTTTAGACCTTCAAAAATGCTCACTATTTCCCAAATGACAAAACATAGAAGGGCAACATCTCGTACAAGTCAGGAAGAGCTCTCATACGATAAAACATTCCCAAATGACAGACTATAAGACCCTAGGTAACAAAATGGTCTTTTTACAGACATGTCGTACGATACAAGGGTAGGGTCCAAATGATAAGTCTAATGGTCCCAAATGATAAGTAAATTTACCAATTACTCGTACGAGACAGGAACCTATCTCGCATGATAAAATGTAAGACCTGACCCCAAACATGCGAAAAACTTGAAAACAGAACCAAAAAATTCAAAATTGAAAACATAAAGAGGCTTAAGATCGATCACTTACCGCTGGCTTGTAGCTTCAGGGTCAGTTATGGCGTCTTTGATGCTCAAATAAATGCTAACGAGTAGGGACCACCATTTTCTTCATAGAAGGATTTTTGAATTTTCAAACTCTGGAAGGTTAAAATGATTTAAAAATGACACTTTTGTCCCATATATAGCCAAAAACCTAATTTTTCAACTTGCTCTGATGGTCATGAAATTAGCTAATTTGACCATCCTGATTTCATTTTTGGGATCGAAATCAAAATTTGAGCTCATCTTGCTAGTCAATTTCACAATGTATGGACCACTTAGCCCTTTTCATCAGAATCTCATTCTCCCTTCTCTTTGCGCTCAATTTATCCCAAATCAATGCTTAATCTTAATTTAATTTCTACAAATCAACTTTGCGCTTAATTTCTCGTTAATAAATGCTAAATTTTCAAAAATTCCTCTAAAGAAATTTGTGCTCAAACAACTTATCATCACTAAAAATTGCCTATAATCATCATGTACCCTCGCTATCTTTCGATTTCACTCCCGAGGGGGCATACTCGTGACCTTATGATCTCACATTCTTCAATGTCGAGAAAATTTTCAAATCTTCATCAAAAGTCAAGCAAAAATCTTTTTCAACTAAAGAAAATCAAATAAGACCTCATCGCTAGGGGCATCTCAACTTCATTGCTTTATATCAAGTTCAGATTTCTCAATCATCTAAATCAAATCAATCGCTAGGGACATATTAGTTTCATCGCTTCAATTCAAGCTAATATTTGTCTTTTATCTGAATCAATCTCTTAACGTTAATCAATTCCACCCCTTTTCATCAAGCTAATTATTTGTTTAAACTCAATCAAGGGTTTAAAGAGTATCTTTGATCACACTCAATCTAAGCAAGTGTTTAGTATTCATCGCTTTGGATCAAACTGGACAGTTTATCTTTGATCATTGTGTCTTGATCAATCAAGTTCAAGATCTATTTTTATCATCACCAACTATATCTAAGTTCAATCAAGTTCTAGATTAGTAAGATCTATTTCTTGATCAATCAAGTTCAAGTTTGGTATCTTTTGTTCTCTATCGTTCCTAAGTTCAATCAAGTTTGGGATTGGTATTTCTTTAATTAGACTTCACTTAGCTTCGTCGCTTCAAATCAAGGTAAACACCTCACTTTCATCTAGTTCGTGATCAATCAAGTTCAGAACTGGTATCTCCTAGACATCAACTTTTCTTTGAACCAAGATGCTGCTTGCACATTAATTCAAAGAGGGGCAAATGTAATACCCTAAAAATGGTCATCTAAACCATGGGCCCCTAATCTCGGCAACATCACCAAGGTCCTAACCAAAGGCAATTAAATCAATCTTGAGAACACAATTAATCCTTTAATCATCAAATCTCACATGGCAAATTAATCACTCAATATTAATTAAATATTTATTTAATTAATTGATCATTCTGAGTAAATCCTTTTAAACAATTATCTTATTTATTTTATTAAATATCATAGCATATTTAATTAAATAAAGCAATTTTCCATAAATCTTAAAAAGAAAAGGAAACAAATCAGGAAAGAGGAATTGGAAATTATGAGCGCAAATCTTCAAAAATGGAAATAAATCAAAAAAGGAATTAATTGACCAAGAAAAAATAAAAAATTGAGAAAAGAAATCAATTGGAGATAATCTTGAAAAACAAATTAAAAATTGTTAAATCTCAGAGAAAGCAATTAAAATAATTAAATATTAAAATTGAATGAAATAGAGAATAAATTGGTATTTTCTTGATTTTATCTTAATTTTAGTTCAATTTCCTTTAAAACTGAGAAAAGAATCCAATTTCATCAATTCACCTGGATTGTGCTTCCTCTTGGAAAATCTTGACTACTCGTCATCATTTGATCTCAGCCTTTGGTTTCTTTCTAAATTTTCTATAAATTCAAGCTCTCATCTCTCATTCAAAAGATCCTGGAGAATATATTGTTGTCACGCTATTTTTGCTCTAGGTTCAGTAATATTTGTGCATTTAGATATTCACATATTAGTTATTGCATACATATTTAGATCATCTATCTCATTTATTTCTTAAATCTTGTTAGATTAATCTTGCATCCATCTAGCATTAATATCATGCTCATATAGATTTAAAAATCCTTCATTTAGCTATTGTCTAGTCACTGGATGGCTTAACAATCTGAGAGCAATCTAAACTCGCATCTACTAGAAGGAAATGGGTTGATTTGTTATGGTTTTATTCTTCATGTTTATATCTGTCTAACCATGCATGTAATGACTTAATTGAAGTGTTGTGTATTCCATCTTGCAGATATAGGTCCACTTTTCACACACACATCAGTTTTTCTTTTTGTGTCTTGGTTTTGGCTCTCTGAATCCTCTGGAGTTGGAGTCTACTTGAAGACTTGATCATCTTTCTTTCTTCTAGACCACATCACATTTGAACTATTTTCTAGCAAGATATCACCATCAGTTTTCTTGATAGTTTTTTGTTACCAGTTGGTAGTTCTTGTTACCGCTTGCCTGGATCTATTTTTGGTGATCTACTAGAACCCCTTGTGAAGCTTGTAGAGCCTTTGGCATTGATTCCGATGTTCCTTGGCATGTGGCCGACCTTTTCTCGTGATCTACATTTCATCCTTTAGATTTTCTAGAGGAATCTCTTGGAAGAAGCCAACCTTGTTATTTTACATGTTAGGTCTTGTTATTTGGGTTTTGATCCCTTTTAAGATGAATGGATCCTTTGGATTGATATATATAATTATAATTGTGTATTAGGATATAATTAATTAGAGAATCAAGTAGCTAGATTGTGCATAGAGGATAGACTTCATGATTCAAGGTCTTGGTTGTGACCTATTATGTATGTTCTACTTGGATTGTGAGTTGGTATGTCATAACCTAGTTGTTACTAGTTGGATGTGATCAATTTCCATGCAATAAAACAATTTGTCCTGAATTTCCTCCATCATATCTTTGTGTTTCCATTGTGTTTACTCTTACTGGCCAGTCTGGATTGATCTCTTTGAGGTCCCTCCTCACCGATGACTGCTTCAAAAATTAGGCTCCATCTCTTTGAGAATTAAACCATTGTAAGCTTGAATTCTAATGCCTTGTCTAATGGGGATAGCATAGGTAGGACTAAAAGGTTGTAAAACTCAAGCAATATAGGGAAAATTTGAATTTTGAATTTGGGGAACAAAGTTTGCAAAATTGAATAATGTAGAATTGAAGAAAATGATGATGATATAATTTGAAATTTGTGGAAAGAAGAAATGACACAATCTCCAAGAGAGATTTATAATTAATAAAAAGAGATTTAAATTTAAAGTTAGGACCAATGGGATACCACTTAATTTAAAATTTAAAATTTACAGAATTAAGATCTTAAAATTAGGGAAGATTATAATTAACCACTTAATTTTAAATGTTTTCTTTGAAGTTGTAATGTTGAGATTGGGAAGTGTTTTTTATTTTAGAGGGATCAAAATTTGAAAAAATCAGCCAATATCTTGGATTTAATGTAATTCCCACCAAAATACCCTAGAGGAATATAGCTAACTACACACTAATAATTTTTTATTTATTTATCAATACAACACAAAATATCACTTAACCAATGCAGTGAGCACACATCAACATTTAAAAGTTACGAACATAGAATAATTCACTTAAACTATTAATCAACTATGCAAGTGAAATATAATAAATCATTTCAACTAACTCCCTAGGGTATCTCAATGCCATTACTTATTTTTCCTACATAAGCAATAAACATTTACTTTCTTCTAGATTAATACATAATAATCTTAATCATTAATCATGAAAAGGTGCAACATAGAAATACCTAACACTCATGATATGCAACCTACTTAATCTTTCATTTAATATGATATTCTACCTTTCAATGCATAACTATTTCCCATTTTGTTAGGTTCGTTTTATACACCAATTCCAAATGTTCATATTACCCTTAACCATCCTTCAACTATTATTATCAGCATTTGCATACCAAGATTAACCCTTACATTACATTAACATAATTTCCATTTATAATTAACTTCCACATAACTATTTATGATTGTATGCCCCTAGCATGTCCATCTCTTAATCATGATTCCTAAAGCATATAATACAACAATCACAAAGTCTTCCTCAAAATTTAAGCCATGGCTCATTTAATACTCATAAAATCACTTACGCTATATCAATTAACCAATAACCTAATTTATTGCATTCCAATAACATCTTATTACAAATCTAGTACATTCATGAATTCAACTCAACACCACTTAAGATACAATATCCTGAATCTGGATAACAACTAATAGAATCCACCAATTGGAGTTATAATCTTAATCCATAACATATAATACAATGTAATCCTTTCTTGAAAGACAAGCATTCATTTTACTGCCTACCCATACACTTACTAGTAATTTTCATTAATAAGATTAGTAATTCTTTCATTAAGATCATTCATACAATATTTTTATAAGAAACATTCAATTTCTACCCATGAGATAATCAAGGGAGATTTGAATTACCATCTTCACGGCCTTCTCATGCTTATCCTAAAACATCCTCCCTAGGATCAAGTCATGAGGGACAAATCAATTTACTATCTTGTTAGGTGAGTCCTAGTTAACCAACCCATCTAATTTATTATTAAATTTATCACTTGTTTAACAATAGGAAAACTTCCAATGTGCTCTAGCGATCTAGATGGGAGGCTTATCAGCTCTCCGCATATCTCTCATGATCCTAGTCATCACATGGAAGCCCACTCCCCCTAACATGGCCCAACAATAATTCACAAGAGGCTCTAAACCATAATAAAACATGAAAATAACACTCATATGTAGCCAAGAACTTCCATGCATACTCTCACAACATATGAAAGGCTACAACAACCTCAAATATAACAAAATGAGCCTCTTGGCCAATAAATACAAGGCATAACAAAGCCATTAAATTTGCCATCAAATAAGAAGATAACATCATAGCAAGGCCAATCCACATGTTGGTCCCAAACAAAAATATAACTTACTCGTCAACCATGGCTTATCAACGTGGAGAGAGTCCAAAACATATATAATGGCATGGAGAGGTAAAAATATGTAAAACCATCATATACATGAAAACTGGTCATAGCCAAATCTGGAAAATATTAGTAGACCTCAATAAAGCCTCTAGTACAAAAATTCAATTAGAAAAATTAATCAAAATAAGAAAAACTATGAAAAACACATAAATCAGACAGGTTTGCGCATTTACCCAATAGGTTAGCACTTTTTTTCAATAGGTTATCTCTTTTGTTCAACAGGTTAGTGCTTTTGTTCAATAGGTTAGTACTTTTGTTCAATAGGTTAGAGATTTTGTTCAATAGGTTAGCGCATTTGTTCAATAGGTTAGTGCTTTTGTTCAACAGGTTAGCGCTTTTGTTCAATAGGTTAGCACTTTTGTTCAATGAGTTAGCGCGTTTGTTAAAACAACACAAATACATAAATTAGACGAAAAAACTTACAATAGAAAATAAAAATCTTACACTTAACCAAATTTTACGAAACAAAGACCAACAAGGTCACCCAAAAATAAGGAATAAAATGACATAAATTAAATAAATAGATACAAACAATAAGCCAAGTTGTAATAAGATTTTCTTCATGACAAAATGCATACAGAACCACCTAAAACACATAGAAACTCTAATACAATCGTATCAAAACACCTTCAGACTAAAAGACTCGCAAAGGAAAAACTATTCACACCTAAACAATCAAATGGCTCAAAAACTAGAGATTCACACAAAAATTTCATAGAGTAGTGAGACGGCATGTACAACAAGCGAAAATATATTTTCAAACAGACTTTATAAAAAATCATATAATATAAAGTTTCTCCCCAAATATTTATTTCCAAAACTATATTAAAACCATTGAATAAATATTATTTTCAACCCCTCCCAAAAACAATGTGTAGACATGAAGTAAATACAAGGAAGCCATTAAAATAAAAATAATACCAAGGCCCAAAGCCCCAACTTGCAACCAAAAGTGATGGAATATAGCTGAAGAAGAGCTCCCCACAAAGACAAGCAAAAATCCAACCAAGCTCCACCCAAAATCCAAGTGTAAATCCAAAGCCAAAGGAAAAATTCTTGTAGGAATTTTTTTTCAGAGAATTGCCAAGCCGAAATTCGTCATGAGAATGAAAATAAAAAGCAAACAATAATCAAAACCCTAGCCTCAATCTTGACCAATTAAAATATTCCATTTTGACATATATTTTACCAACCCACCATATACTATAATTTATTCTCCCATTTTGAATTTAGCCAATGAGAGTAAAGGGTGGGTATAGTAAATATAAAATATTTTTATCCAACAAAGTGGGAATGTTTTATTATTATTGTAATGTAATGTATTCATACACCCCACTTAGGAAATGAAAGTAAAACTATTAAATAAAACATGAGCCACAATTAAATAAATCAAATGGGGGAATTAAATTAAATAAACCAAAGGCTCTTAAATGAATTGAAGAACTAGATAAATATTAAATACCAAACAAATATTAAACCATAGATGATTAAATAAATAAATAAATAAATACATAAACAATTAAATACCAGTAAAGATCAAATCACAAATATCAAATAGATATAAAGCCACAACATAAGCTAAACGATAAATATTAAATCATCATTAAAATAAATAAACATTAAGTATCAAGTAGTTAAATACCCAAAAGGCTAGTAATCCAATAAATTAAATTAAACATTAGATAATCTAATAATCAAATTGCTATTGATCCAAATAATTAAAATAAACATTATTAACTATTTAATCTCGCATCAATAATCAAATAATTAGTCTCAACATTATTAAACACATCATCTCACATAATACAATAAACCAACTATTACTAGCATAATCACAACACAGAAGAAACCAAGCTTACTAACTAACATGGTGACTTATGCCAAGATGTTGACGACTCACAGTGAACAACTTAGACCTAGAGTATGTGAGGGGAACTTGTGTCAACTCTGAACCACATACCATTGGGATTTAAAGACACACTCAGACCCGTGGAGCCAGGTAGAGTTGGTGACACTGGTACCTGCAAATCCTACATCCACAAAGAAATGGTACAACATATGCATGCATATATATATGTATATATATATATATGTATATATATATATATGTATATATATATATGTATATATATATATATACATATATATATATATATACATATATATATATATATATATATATATAACAGACAAGGGTTACAGAATTACAATGTCACATTGTGCTCGCAATGAGTGATGTAACATCATCTCTATCCAGAATATAGTTGATGCAGAGAAACTTGGAGTCTTGCTTGTTTCACCTTCTTGAGTGACTTGTTCTACTCAACCCTACTACTACTCATGTCCTTCCTATGACACTTGGTAGAGGTTATGACAATGAGACCTCCAAGGTCTGAACCTTCTTGACTTGCCTCCTAGGTATAGCCAATGGTTTCTAGACAATTAACTCCTCCACTTGAGGTTGTCACTGCAGCTACTCACACTCACCTCTCTTGGGCTACAACCACTCCTGCTAGGATCTTAACACACCAAATCTTCTTATGGTTTCCCAATGCATTAATAATGTGTCTTCATTGTGTTTTTTGGTTTAAGACTCACCAAATCCATCACCATGGTTTCTCAAGCCTTCTAGGTCTCTACCGACACCTAAATAGGCCTAATTCCAGTAGCCCTCCTTAAGCGGGTTTTGGGGTTTAATTTGCAAAAGTCCCAAACAAGCCTAGGAATAAATCATGGATTCGGATACCCTTTCAAAATTTATAGACAATATTAGAAAAGTGCATTTGGGTTATCCATATAGATGTGGTTTCCAATGTTGCACTATTTTGTGGGGTCTTAGGCTTAACCGGTGGATTGACAAAATTAGTCTAGAACCTTTCACCAGTCAAAAATCCCACTCTAAACATCTTGGAAACCTTTAAGGATGCTCTAAGAATCTTTCCATACGTATGCCACTTGGGTCTGCATTAGTCTTCAAGTGCTCACAAATCACACTTTGCTTACTGTCCTAACTCATCTACTCCCAGCGATGAGCCTAGGCCTTGATTGTTTCTCCTCCTCCTAGACCTGCAACATCACACACCCTATTCCAAAACTATGTACAGACCCTAATCTAGTATTCTTAATGATTTCAACAAGTTCCATCAAAGAATGCCTAGGCTAGAACTATTTCCTACTTGCAAGGGTTTTGCTCCTACTTGCAAAGAATGAGAGAAATATTTACAACCTGGAACAATCAAACCTGCAAATCAACCTTACTAAAAGAAAATACAATGAACATACAAATATGGCAATGATTTTACACCATCTAGTCCGTACTGGACCGTACAAGCAAGGAAAACAAGACAAAACTATCAAAAACCTGTGGAAACAAGATTGCTTCACAAACCAAAAATTTTCTCTTGCATTTCCAATCCTCCAACCCTTACAATAAAGTGAAATTTGGCTTATATCCACTTGTTTTAGTCGGTTCAACCAACTGCCTATTGCCCATAACCAAAAATGCAACTTTTGCAAGAAATTGCAAAATGTTGCTCACCAACTTTTGACAACTTTTTCTCCAGGATGCAATTTTGCATTCTATTGCATTTTAAGATTCTTGAAGGTCCTCAAAAATAAGACCTAAACACAACTCAGTTGTCTCCTAGTTCATGAATACATTCATTTGGAGTATTTTGCCTGTGAACTACCTAAGCATCTCACTTCTTAGGTTAACAACATCCTGAGCACAATTGCCTCAAACTAAAATTTGGACAACTCAACCATGGCTATACTAAGTCCTCAATGGTTGATCCATTATTACATCACACATTACACACAAAACTAAAATAAAATTAAAGGTTACATTCTTGGAGTGTTAGGTGCCCTGCACCATACTCCCCTAGGTCAAATAACTCAAGTCCCTTGAGTTATAAGGTCTAAAATCTCCACTCCATGCTAAAGTATATCTACCTCAGACATCCACATGGCATCTAAATCTGGTAACCCTTTCCACTTAATAATATAGTTCTTGTAAACTCCTTTTCTTGTCTTTTTTGGTATCCAAGATACTCTATAACTCAATCGGTTGACTAGGTGGCAAATCCTTTACCCAATCTTCATGAACCGGTGATGACATGTCTTATTAATTTATTGGTGACTCTCCCTTTTATGGATATAGATCACATACATTAAAGATAGGAGATATCCCTAAGGTAGGTCGAAGTTCAACCTCATAGGCATTCTGCCCATACTTGTGTACCACCTTGAGAGGTCTAATTTTCTTTATCATGAGCTTGATAGGATGCACTCTTAGAAGTTTCTCCTTCCTAAGCTATGCCAACACTAAGTCTCCTACTTGAAATTGTATCTTCCTCCTTGTTTTATCAGCTTGAACCTTGTGCTGCTCAGATTTTTGTTATAAGGACTACCTCCTCTTTTCATGCACCTCTTTAATGCCTTCTACAAATTTCTCCCCTTGTGCACTCTTGGGTGCCATTGAACTAAGATCTTTGAGCTCTAATATGCCCCTAGGATGGTATCCATACACCATCTCAAAAGTAATTTTACCAGTGCTATGGTTCATTGAGTCATTATATGCATATTCTGTCTGTCCAATTACTAGATCACAAGTCTGCCCATGTTGCTTGGTAAGACATCTTAGCAAGTTACCCAATGATCGGTTGACTACTTCTATTTGACCATCTGATTGAGGATGATAGGTAGATGAAAAAGATAATTTGGTGGCCAACTTCCTCCATAGTGTCCTCCAAAAGTGGCTCAAAAACTTCACATCTCTATCACTCACAAAGCTAATTGGAAGACCATGAATTCTGACTATCTCCTTGAAGAAGATGCCTACAATGTAGCTGGCATCATTGGTGCTCTTGCAAGGTATGAAATGTGCCATTTTTCTGAACCTATCTACTACCACATACACACTATCAAATCCTCTTGGTGTCCTAGGAAAGCCTAACACAAAATCCATGCTCAAACATTCCCAAGGGCCAAGGTCTCTTAGGTATAACCAAGGGCTGATATAGAGCTGCATTACTTGAGGTTCCTTTTTCTCTTTAGTAGATGGTACATTGGTCTTGAAATCTTCTCACTTCTTATTTCAATTTGGGCCAATAATAAAACCTACCAACCTGCTCCAAAGTCTTATCAATGCCAAAATGACCTCCTAGACCTCCTTGATGCTTCTCTTGAATAATATTTTGTCTCTTAGAACATTGAGGTATGCAAAGAAGATGACCATTGAAAAAAAAACCCTCGTGTACCATTTATTTGAATAAGAGACATGTGAGGTATTATAAAAATTAGTACAAACATTATATATCTCTGCAAAATCCTTATCATCCTTATAGAGGTATTTTAACCCACTCAAACCCACACTTTGCAATTGAATCTCTTGCATGATCATGATTCTCCTACTTAGTGCATCAACAACTTTGTTGCTTGTCCCTTTCTTGTGTTTAATAGTGAATGTATAAGATTGTAGGTACTCAACCCACTTTAGGTGTCTTTGGTTCAATGCTTGAACCATTACATACAACTCCAAGTCATATGTGGAAGACCTTTTCTTAGCTTCATTTAACGTTTTTCAGAAGAAAGCTATAGGATGTCTCTTTTGGCTTAAAACTGCCCCTACTGCCCTTTGTCTTGCATCACATTCTACTATAAACAACTAATTGAAATCAGGCAATCTAAGGGTTGGCAACTCTGCTATCTTGGTTTTCAACATCTCAAAACCCTTATTGGCTTTCTCTATCCACTTAAAGTGAAATTTAATTCCTCCTTTAATAGTATTGATAATAGGAGCACAAACATGGCTAAAGTTTCTCACAAACTTCCTATAAAAAGATGTCATTCCATGAAAGATTCTAAATTCACTTATGCCCCTAGGGATAGGCCAATCAAGTATTTCTTCTACCTTACTTGGATCCATTTTTAAACATCCATGAGAAATAACAAAACCAAGGTATACCAACTCTGTTTTCAAATACTCACATTTTTCAAGGTTAATCTTGAGTTGAGCCTCCTTTAACTTCTTCAAAACCATCTCCAAATGCTTGAGGTGTTCCTCCTTTAACCTTCTATAGATCAAAATGTCATCAAGGTATACAATTACAAATCTACCAATAAACTCCACTAAGATTTCATTCATTATCCTTTGGAAGGTAATAGGTGTATTGGTGACACCAAATGGCATTACCAACCACTCATATAGGCCTACATTTGTTCTAAAGGTTGTCTTCCATCCATCTCTAGGTCGGATTTTGATCTGATGGTAACCAAACTTTAAGTCCACCTTGGTGAAGTAGCTTGCACCTCCTAGATTGTCTAATAGGTCCTCAATCCTTGGCATGGAAAACCAGTACCTTATGGTAATCTTGTTGATTTCTCTAGAGTCTGCGCACATTCTCCATTTGTCTCCCTTCTTAGGCACTAACATAGTAGGAACAACACATGGACTCAAACTCTTCTTAATAAACCCTTTGTCTAAGAGTTCTTGCACTTGTTTGTCGATCTCTTCATTTAGACTGGGTGTCATTTTGTAGGTAGCTTTTTTTTGTAGATTGGCCCCTGGTATTAAGTCTATTTGATGATTTACATCTCTCATTGGAGGAAAGGAATTAGGTAAGCCCTATCACTTCTACATATTGTTTGAGTAGTCCTTGCACCTCTTGAGGCACTTCACTCATTGGATCTGCCTTAGCTTCTTCACTATTTCAACACTATAGCATGGCCTTGATGTCCTTCTTGTTTCAACACTCACTCTTTTCCACTCATCAGCATCACACTTGAGCTTATTTGTTTTTCTTCTTTTGGTTTAGGTAGTGGATCCATTTGATACTTCTTCCCATTCTTGGTGATAAGATAGTTGTTCTTCTCCCCATCATGAGTAGCTTTCACTTCATACTACCATGGATGGCCCAACAGAAAATGATAAACATCCATAGGCAATATGTCACATAATAATCTATCCTTGTACTCACCAATTTCAAAATCCATCTATGCTTGTTCATCAACCAATACATGTTGACCTCGGTTGAGCCATGACACCTTGTAGAGTGTGAAGTGAGGTAATCTTTTTAGTTTAAGTTTGTCCACCATTTCAACTGAGACAATATTCTTAGTGGATCCTGAATCTACAATCACTTTACAAATCTTTCCATTTGACCTACAAGTGGTCGTAAACAATTTTTTCCTTTGTGGTGACTCTTGAGCTTGGGCTATCTTGAGCATTGTTCTCCTCATCATCAAATTTTCTCCCTTTGTCACTAGGCTTTCTTTTTTGATTGAAGAAGTTACACTCTGAGTGTCCTCCTCTTGCAACAATTGAGTTCTTCTTTCCCCCATGTATGAGCTTGTGGAGCTTGAGGCTTTCCTCAGGCACTTACTCAAGGTATGCCAAACTTGATTGCAATGATAACACCTACCAGTGAAGACTGTTAAATTCCTCTACCTGAGTTTCCAAAACTACCCCTAAAATTGCTCCTTCCTCTATAGGATCCTCTAAATGCTACTCTTTGAGAGTCTCCACTACCTTCTTTGCCTTGCTGCTCTTCACTTCTTGGTGATTTCTGCCCTCTACCAAAGTTCCCTCTACCTCTGAAATTATTTCCTCCCTTATGTTTCTAATTTTGCTCACTCCTCCTTTTTATCTTCTCAGATATGCTTAGGGCCAACTGAAAACACTTATGGACAATGTCTGGTGTGAGGATACTTATTTCATTTTGTATATTCTGTCTAAGGCCATTCATATACTTGGCCAACTTCTCCACCTCATTCTCATGCTTTCTATCCCTCAAACTAAGCTTCTGGAACTCTTCAGTGTATGCATTGACATCTAACTCCCTTTGTTTCAAATTTTGTAGTCTCTTATGAATTTGAACTTCATAATCTCCTAGAAGGAATTGTGCCTTCAGTCTTATCTTCATATGTTCCCATGAAGTTATCTTCTTTTTTCCCTCTTGTATCCTTTCTTGTTGCATCATATTCTACCAAACCAGTGTTGATCCTCTCATTCTTGATTTGGTCACATTACCTCTTTTCTCTTCTGCTACCTCTTTGTAATCTAAATGATTATTGAGAGCTTCTATCCAATTTAGCAACTCTTCTCCATTGAGGTTTCCTCCATATGTGGGTAATCCATCTAGATTGTCCTTAGAAATGGATTTGACTGCATCTAGGAATAACTTTTCGTCTTGAGGCATAGCTACTATTGTTGGTTCCTCTCCATCTTTCACTTCTTCATAAGTCTCATCACCCCATTTTGTCTTAACCTTTCCCTTCTCCTTCTTTACCTCTCTGGTTCCTCTGCATCCTTCAATCCTTCTATAATTTCTGCCACCATCTACCAGATGGCTTCTGGAGTCATTGCCTTTGGAGGAATTTAACTTGCTCCTGATTTTTCACAATCAGACATACACTAAATCTTTCAAAGAATGGCTCTGATACCATTATGATGCAGAGAGTCTTGGAGTCTTGTTTGTTTCACCTTCTTGAGTGACTTGTCCTACTCAACCCTACTACTACTCAGGTCCTTCCTATGGAATTTGGTAATGGTTCTGACAATGAGACCTCCAAGGTCTGAACCTTCTTGACTTTCCTCCTAGTTATAGCCAATGGTTTCTGGACAATCAACTCCTCCACTTGAGGTTGTCACCGCAGCTACTCACACTCACTTCTCTTGGGCTCCAACCACTCCTGCTAGAATCTTAACACACCAACTCTTCTTATGGTTTCCCAATGCATTAATAAGGTGTCTTCCTTGTGATTTTTGGTTTAAGACTCACGAAATCCATCACCATGTTCTCTCAAGCCTTCTAGGTCTCTACCATCACCTAAATAGGCCTAATTGCAGTAGCCCTCCTTAAGCAGTTTTTGGGGTTTAATTTGCAAAAGTCCCAAACAAGCCTAGGAATAAATCATGGATTAGGATACCTTTTCAAAAGCTATAGATAATACTAGAAAAGTGCATCTAGGTTATCCGTATAGATGTGGTTTCCAATGCTGCACTATTTTGTGGGGTTTTAGGCTTAACCGGTGGATTGACAAAATTGGTCTAGAACCTTTCACCAGTAAAAACTCCCACTCTAAAAACCTTGGGAACCTTCAGGGATACTCTGATTTGCTTTCCATGTGTAGGCCACTTGGGTCTGCATCAATCTCAAAGTGCTCATAAATCAAACTTTACTTACTGTCCTAACTCACCTACTCACAATGGTGAGCCTAGGCCTTCATTGTTTCTCCTCCTCCTGGACCTGCAACATCACACACCCTATTCCAAAACTATGTACAGAACCTAACCTAGCATTCTTAATAATTTCAACAAGTGCCATCAAAGAATGCCTAGGCTAGAGCCATTTCTTGCTCTTAAGCCCTACTTGCAAGGGTTTTGCTCCTAGTTGCAAAGAATGAGAGAAATCTTTACAACTTGGAACCATGAAACCTCCAAATCAACCTTATTGAAAGAAAATACAATGAACATACAAATATGGCAATGAGTTACACCATCTAGTCTATACTAGACTGTACAAGCAATGAAAACAAGACAAAAATATCAAAAAAAGGTAGAAAGAAGATTGCTTCACAAACCAAAAACTTTCTCTTGCATTTGCAATCCTCCAACCCATACAATTAAGTGAAATTTTTCTTATATCCACTTGTTTGAGTTGGTTCCACCAACTACCTAACACCCATAACCAAAAATGCAACTTTTGCAAGAAATTACAAAATGTTGCTCAACAACTTTTGACAACTTTTGCTCTAGGATGCAATTTAGCATTCTATTACATTCTAAGACTCTTGAAGGTCCTCAAACACCCTATAAGACCTAAACACAACTCAATCGACTCCTAGTTAATGAATACATTCACCTGGAGTATTTTTCCTGTGAACTACCTAAGCATCTCACTTCTCAGGTTAACAACATCCTGAGCACAATTGACTCAAACCAAAATTTGGACAACTCAACCATGGCTCTACTGAGTCCTCAATGGTTGGTCCATTATTACATCACACATTACATGCAAAACTAAAAGAAAATCAAATCTTACATTCTTGAAGTGCTAGGTACCTTGCACCAATAGTCATACAACAATCAAACACACCATAAGATCAACTCATCATAAATAATCATTAAATATGGCCAGTACATAAAAATGTCATCAAGTGTATGGTTAGTATAATTTATCAATATAGTACTGCATATAAAATCTATCAAGCATATGAACACATATAAGATCCATTAATGCTTATACTCATCAGACCACATGAACAATAATGATAGTACCATCATCCATATAAACCATCAAAATAGCATATATCCACATAAGTCATCAAAGTATCAGAGTTTACAATAATGCCTAACATCATAATGAGTATCTGCAATGTAAATAGATTTATGATCATAATCTAAAATATCATAAAATAGCATCTACGATATTTATAGAGTCATATGAAATCATCAGAGTATCATCAATATTTATAAATAAGTTTTATTGATGCATAGATCAAAGGATAAAATGAGGAGGAACACTACATTTAAGCAATTAAATACAGTCAAAACAATCTCCCAAAATTTCAGGAAAAAAACTAGGGACTGTGTTGAAGTTGCACATGGTCCTCCCAACTTTTTCAGAAAATTTTCAATGATGAAAGCAATGATGATTTGAGAGATAACCCCAAAAGATTGATTGATTTTACGATCTCTAGATAGGCAAAATTAAGGTTTGAATGTCGAAATAGGGCCCTATAAAGGTTTTGAAAAAGATAAGAATTTGAATTGCAATTTGAAATCGGTCAAACGTAATGGATAGGGCCACCTTAAATAATATGTAGAAAACTAAAATTGGTTGAAATTGATTGAAATTTAGACAAAATCTAATTAAATTTAAAAATTAGGCTTTTAGGACCTAACCACTGAATTTTGAAATTTTGAATTTTGGGAAAAGGAGCGAAATTAAAAATTTGAATTTTAGACAAGAAGACAATTTTGAAAAGAGTCACAAATCTAAAAATTAAATGTAAATCCAATTTTTACACAAGTTCAAGTTGATGTTTGAAAATTAAGGTTTTGACAATTAGCCACTTAATTTTGTAATTTTTATTTACAAATTGAACAAGACAATGAAAGAATTGAATTTGATAAGCAATAAAATTTTTAAATATAAGACAATAGATAGCAATTTTTGCAAAATACAAGTTCAATCTCAATTTTAATAACTAGGGTTTTGAATGAGGTAACCACTATTTTTTGTAAATTGCAAGAAAATTAAACTTGTAAATGAAAAATATGAAATAATTTTCAATGTAAGGCATGTAAGATGTCAGGTTCACCAAAATGTAATATGGTGAAAACTGATGAGGGGAGATCAAGTGGAAAGCTTTACTCCCCTCAAAAGAGGGATGAAAGTTTCACAAAGGATTCTTTTCAATTTTTCACACAAATTACATTAAAAGAGGAGTTGAATTCACTAGATCCAATCCCAATGCTAAGGGATTGAATACTAAGTGAATTGCAGTAAATTTGGAATGTATTAGGAAAGTAAATTAACCCTCTTTTTTAATAGACTAGTTGAATGAATAAAATTGAGACTAAGTGTGGAAATGACAAATAAGCAATTATATATTGAGATAGAGATGCACGATGAAGTTGTGTACCTAGAATTAGCATTAGAATGTCGAGATGAAGCTTCCCTGCGAATATGAGAAAAAGTTGCAGGGACCGTGTTGAAGTTGTACACGGTCCTCCGAAAAATCCACGCGCCAAAAAGGGTTTATTCATCTCTAGAAATGAAGCCTAAACCTGCAATTAAAGCTGCAGACTTGCAACCTACACACAAAAATTAGAGGAAAATGTTGTAGGGATTGGGGGTTTTCCTTCAGGTCAAACCCTGTTTTGGAATTAACCAAGTGATTGAAAAATCCTGCAAGCAAATGAAAGGAAATGTTTGAAGTAAAATCTACCTCAAGAAGGGGGATGCAATTGAAATGTTGACCAATTTTCTTGAAAGGATATGTGACATAGGACGTCTTGATTATTGATAGAAATATTCTCTTTAATGGTTGACTCCTTGACTTGAATGCAACACCTAGCCTTGAAAGGAGACTTGAAATGCAAAATGTTTGAATGAATGTTTGAATGCTTATGATTGATTGTACTTATCAACTTATGATCTACCTATTAAACTTATACAAATAAGAGAGGAAGTGATCCTTATATACTTGTTAATTAGGGGTGTTTAGATAATTTCCCACCTTAGGCCGACATACGGAAACTTTTCCCACTCAACAATTGGCTAGCTCAATGCAAGATAGGACCAAAGAGGCCCAAAATAGGGCTAGGACAGGGGCACCATGCCCTTGTCCTACCCTAATTTAGGATAGGCAACAGCTAAGAGACAATGTAGAATGATGGAAAATGCAAGTTGTTGATGGCATGAGCATGTTTTGGGTCTCCAATCAGGCTTAGGGATTGTCTGCCAATGCAAAGAGCCAAATACGGTCAAAAAATTGCAAGGGTTGCAATTTTATGATGCTACATATATTTGATAGGACACATATTACTTCTCAATATTTGTCAATTTTAGCTAACAATTTTAGCCAACTAGGTGCCAAGGGTCACACATTTTTGCAAAGAGAGAAGAGAAACCAAAGCCAAATGACACAATCACTGAAAGGAGGCAAATGTGCAACAACATTACTTGGAAATAAAAAGCAAGGAGGTACCCCTACTCCAACCTAGCCTACCACAAAAATTGACTCTAAACAAAACCATTAATTAGATATTTGAAATAAATCCCCTTCCTACCCAAAATCTCATGACATTTCCACTTACTAATAATGACTTTTGACTATGAAAGAGTGTTATTGCTTCTTTTTCAAATTTATTTTCATGTTAAAAAATGAACATGACAAAATTGATCTGGAAATATCTTTGTTGAAAATGATACCAATAGGGCATCCTCTTAAAGGTGTTTGACTCATGTACTTGTAACTAAATTTCATTCTTTTCACATCTCATTTTTTAACATGACTTGAAATTTTAGTTTCTTTCAAAGACTTAGGGATGAGGTCCCTTTTTCATTTCTCATTGTCTTTTCCTAAATTGATTTCGTATGCTCCTCAACTACCACCATGGCGATAAAGACCACATTTTTGCACATTTACTAAATGAATTGATTGAGATCAATTTCAGTCTTGTAAATCAATTGCACACGTGTCTGTTGAGATAATCTTGGAATTACTTATCCATGTCATTGATGTCAAATTTGGTGCTTCAGATTGGTCTTGATTGATATGCGATTGATATGAGATGTTGTATATGCAAATTGATATGTAAGAGGTTATATATGTTGAGTTACAACATAATGGAAGATAGGTATGTATGTTACAGATTACAAATCCTTGTTGATGTTCCTATCCCATTATTTGAGATGATTATTACTCCAAAATCATGAGGACATGATTATATGGATATGAGAGATTTTGGTGTTGGTTGTGATATTTATTCATGTGCTTCAAAAGTTGTTCTCCAAATGTCATAGCTCATTTGTATGTTCGGATATGTTGTGGTGAGCAGATTATTGTGCTTTGATTTCCTCTAGCTTCAGTGGTAGTTTGTTCTTCACATCTTGAATCGTGTGATGCTGAATTGGATCGTGATTAGTAAAATCGAGAACCTTTGCTCCTAGATATGTTCTGGTTGTTCCATTTTGTGCTACGGTAATTCCAACATTATGGTAGCATGTTGTTTTGGTGCTTCATAGATGTGTTCTTTTGGTGCTGAGTTATATTATCTTAAGAGTTAACCCTCTTCATGGTTTTTCCCTCTTTAGGTTTTCCAGATAAAAATATATAGTGTCTCTTTTGTGGCTATGTTTTTAAGGACAATTAAGATTAAATTAAGATCAACATTTTATCTGTTTCAATTTTAGAATTTGAGTAGAATATTGATTCACCCCCCTCTCATTACTTTGCTTTGTTCAATAGTGTCTTGGCATACAAGTTTAGTTTTTATATTTTGTCACTTTTGAGATATTTAATAAAATTAACCTCCTTGTGTAAAAACTTGGGCTAGAAAGGATCGAATGATAGATTATCCATGTCCAAAATCCATACTTTAGTAATCACATAAGAAGTACTCATTGTTGAATTCATAAAATTAGATTTCCTTGCAAACACATTATGCGATATTCATCCATGGTGACTATTTTTATGAAATGAAAAAGTTTTGATTTAGTTAGCATCAAAAGTGTGTCAAAACAACCCATTGTGAACACTCTAAGCAATATGAACTCCTTAAAACGAAATTCCAATTGTTGAATTTCTTTCCCTCACCTTCTGGAATTTTTTAATTGCAACAAAAATATTGAGCCTTCTACCATTTTATAGATTTCAAGATTGTTAATAACTTTAAGAAAGACAATTGTTCAAGCCTTTGTTGGGGATTCTAAACCCTTAAGTAACTCCCAAAATTCATCTCTTTTCCTTTTATTCAATTTATTAAGATTTGTATACACCTCAAAATGGTTGAAAATAATTAATTAAATAAGCAATTATTTAATTAATCCTCCTTAATTTAATTTAATTCATTAGCAGTTTGATTAAATTCTCCCTTTCATCTACTTATTAATAAATCTAAGGATTTATTTAATAGGTTCATTTTAATAATCCCCTTTGATTAATTAATCTGAATCAATTAATCCTCCCCCCATTTTAATCAATTCTTCTAATCCCCTAATTAATCAAAACAAATCAATTTATGAGTTGTTGAAAATTAATTAGTCCTTTCTTATTATTTGAATTTTTAAATTCAAATTACCCACATGCCTCCTAACTTCTAACCACCTAACCTAACCATCCCTCTATCCTAACCCATTCCACCTAACCTTGGGTTTACCTAACCCTATCCTATCTTGCACATTCTAAACTCCTTATCCTAACCTCCTATGGTGTGGATACTCTTCCCTTGAGACACATGGCACTTTGGACACATGTCTCCTCTCTTGGACACTTTCCCTTTGATGAGCAAGGCTCCTTGACACTTGTCACCACAGATATGACAAGTTTCCCTTCCTCCAACCTCTTCTCTAACCTCCTCCAGTTTCACCCTTGATATCTTCAGACTCAATCTTGACCGTTGGTTCCTGCCACCTCACCCTTGGCTTTGGAAATCCTATAAATATCCCCCATTTTGGAGCACAAAGGATCCCATCTCATTACCCATTTAGGAATTGTTACTATAGGCATATCATTTGTGAATTGTAATACGGAATTGCATTAAATTAATTTAATCATTTTATGGCATGATTGTTGAATCATGTAGCTTAATCAATCTCTTTTCTAGCTTAATTGGATCATCATCATAGATTAATCATGCATATCATAAGCTTAATTACTCTGTTGGATCAATCTAGCATAATCAGTATCATCTAGCTTGCATATCATTATCATTTCAAATCCTCCATCTAGGTGTAGTCAAGTCACTGGGATTGCTTATCCAAATCTGATAGTAAATCCATACTCGCATCTCTTAGGAGGTGTTAGGTCGCTTTTTCAGGGTTCATCTCTCATTTTCTTCTTATTTGCTAACCATCCTTGTAATGATCTATTGAGTGTTTGTGTTGCAACTGTCTCATTTGAGCTCCTTTGTGCCCTCATACGAGCAGGTGAGAATTATCATACCATTAGGTGAGAATCGTTGTATGAAATCCTGCTTCTATGTTTTCAAAATAGATTGCATTTTAGGGTTTTCATGCTTCAATTTGATTATTATGAATGCTAACCCTGGCCTGTTTGTGAGTTTTTCGATAGCCTACTAGTTTTTGTAGGATGATTGTCAAAGATTACGCTTGTCAAAGCTTCATTTCATTCAAACATCATGACTACTAATGTATCTGTTTTGCAGGTTGCCTAGGAGGACTCAACCAAACTTTGTGTCTTGTTTAAGTTTTCTAGCCACACTTATTTTGCTAATAGAAATGAACAAACATGTCTTATGTGTTTTGATGATAGGAGAGTATGCTCTGACCTTTCTTAGGTGATCAAAAATCCAGACTCATCTTTTGTTTTCAATAGTGTATATCTTTAGCGAGCCTGCCCTCTCGAGGAGCCTATAAGGCTAGTGAGAGGGGAATGACCCAAGTGGTAACGGCTAACGCCAAATACTCCAACCCACTTGAAAATAAATATAATTTGATGAAAATCAAGTCAACGACAATTCTTGAGAATAGCTCTTATGTGTACCTTCAGGTATATCAAACCTTGGTTTTCAAGGTTGGGAGACCTCTTAATTGTGTTTATACCCCGACATGCCAAAGAGATCCCTTACTAGTTTCGATTAAAATTAGAATTTACCTGATTCACCTCCGAAAGGGGGATAGTTTTTGTGCAAGAGAGATAGTAACTCTCCCAAGACACTTGCCATATCATGCCCCCATTAGCATTTAGATTCGGATAATACGACATTGAGAATCCATTGTGTGAGACTCGGCGACCGTATTCTGATTAGCTATTGAGTGTGTACCTAAGTTTGCAAGCAAAGGTTTTCTCTCTCAACCAACTTCCTTAGGTTTTAGCATGTTGTGCTTGAGGTCACTTATCATATCATGTGTTTGTTGTGTCTTCATCCCTAAAAAAAAAATTAGACATCTAAAAAATGGAAAACAGAAGCAAAACATCAAACTTCATTAATCAAAAATCTTTCCAAAGACTTTTTTTGTCTTTGTTCTGTCCTCAGTCATATGAGTTTGTTAGTTTGTCATATGAAGCATCTAATTTATTGTCTGGTCCAGTGATAATTGTCATACCAGTCATCTTAGTAGAGAAATTTATGTCATCTTTTATCATCTTGTCCAGTGGGAATTATCGTACGAGTCAGTTTAGAAGAGAATTTTGTGTCATCTTTTGTCGTCTGGTTCTGTGAGAAAGATTGTATGAGTTTATGTCTTCTATCATGTGAGATTTATGTTTTGTCATATAAGCCTATCTAAATTGTCGTTCAGGGTTATATAAGGTGTCGTACAAATTTATGTCTCTGTCTGTCCTGAACTATCTTCTTGCATGTCTTTTTTAGACTTGTCATATTTGCTTGGTCAGTTTACAATGATCATAAACACCTGATATTTGTCATCTTTGTGCTTAGATTATCTTCTTGGTTTGCTTGGTCAAGTTATCATCTATCAAATCAGATTCTAAGAATAGACACCTCAATATTTTCAATTATTTGCATTCAACAAGTTCAAGATCTAAACATCTCAAAGTGCATTATCACCCTCTTTGATAAAATGATCACTCAAAACATAGTTTATCATTGGGATCTATCATCCTCTATCATGAAACTACAATGTTTGGTCAGAATAACCTTGTCCCATATCATAGGATATATCGTTCCTATTGGACTTGGTTTTATCAAAATCATCATCATTACACTCCAAAATCAAAGATGGAAAAACTTGCAAACTTTTAAACACTTGAATCATCTGTTTGTGATATATTACTTTACCACATTTACATTGACAGTTGATCACTTATCAAAACAACTTTTAGACAATCAAATCCTAGCATAATTTTTAACACACGTGCATGCTCGTTTGAACTAGAGCACAAAGATTGAAGATCACTGAAATGGAAATTGAAACATTTGAAATAGATGTTGGTCATAGCAACATGGCATACCAAAGAAAAATACAAGAAGAATACATAACAAGTCAACGTATCAGAGAAATCAAACAAGTCCAAAATCAAAATCCAACTATGTCAAAACCTCACAAGATTCAAATATATCTCCAAAGAAAGGTGGCTCTTTTATGCAACTCTTAAAGATATCCCTAAAGGATTTTGCTAAAGAAGATCAAAATCACGCACCAATGTCTAGCAAAGGCTCATCCCCCCATAAGCAAATTGACTCTCTAAAGGCATCTTTTCCTAAACCTCTTGAAAGCTTGCAAGAACCTTCCATAGCATCGTCACCAAATAAAACACACAAAGATGAAGTTCCCCAAGGGATATCCATAATGGCCATCAAACCTTTTTCAGAGGATCATATTCAAAGTCCATCTCCTTCATATCTAAGCATTGATTCCTTGCAACATCCCCATAATGCTTCCTTGTAAATTGAAGTCGTCATTCATAGAACGCTTGTTAAACGTGTCCTAATAGATAGGGGAGTTGGCTTAAACATTTTCTCATTGAGTCTTGTCTGTGGTCTAGGTTATTCAGAAGATGTAGTTGATCCCCTGAAAAAGAGGACATTCAAAGCATATGATGAAGAAGAGTGTTCCTCTAAAGGAATTATGATGTTACACATCAAAGTGGGACCTTTGCAGAAAGAAACAGCATGCCAAGTTCTAGACTTGGACTTACCATACAACATACTCTTGAGAAGACCATGGATACATGACATACAGGTTATTCCATCAACATGTCATTAGTGCTTGAAATTTCCCTACAATGGGTAGGAAATCACAATCTCAGCAGACTCAAATCCATTGTAGTGTTGTAGTAATCTTAAATTAGGTCAAGAGGTCATTGTTCCACATAACAGAGAGGTAGCATCTTCAAGCACACAATCCAACGAACAATCATTTGCATCAATTTTGTCAAGCATAGAAAAAAAATGTAGTTAAGAGATCGAGGGAATGGATAATATTTTCTATCATGGAAAAACAAACAAGAGCAACCTGAAATTGAAAGGGATGAAGAAAATGTAGGTGTTGATATAGTTCAAATCTATGCAGAACAAACGTTAGGAACTAGCCTACTTGAATCAGAATCACATTTGGTTGACTTGGACTTAATTGAGGACGATTAGGAGCTACTTGCAAAAGGTCATTCTGACAAGAGTATAATTCTAGACATCGAAATACATATTGAAAGCTCTGACATCTCCATCGTGAACCTAATATTATTGAAACTATTCAATATGAGGATCCTTTACCCTTAATCCATCCTGAACCTATGGACTGGGAAATTGAAAGACATGCCATATCCTTATATATAAATGAAATCAAACCCACAACAACTTTCACCAAGGATTTTGCTAACGTATCTTCCAATCAAGTGGGTGCCAAATCTCCCCATCGCAAAAAGGAAAATAAAGAAAATAATATTAGGTCTAATGCTAAAAACCATTTCTTGGTAACATTATATCAGGAAAAAGTAAAAAGAAAGGATGCATCTAACGCTGAAAACCTCCTCGAGGCACAAGAAGATGGGAGATTTGACACTTTACCTACACACTATCAAGAGAGGTCATCTCTCCTAATGGAACCAATAGAGCTAGTTACCATTGGAAAAATTGATCTACATCCTGAAATCTGTCTACCAGAACACGAAGTGTAGCAATATTTTGAACCCTTCAAAAGATGCCAAAACAATAATTTTACGAAGTCATATGCAGACATTCCAGGGTTAGATCCATTTCTTATAATACATCACCCAAATATCAGTCTAGGAGTAGGCATTAATAGTGGAACACAACATCGATCGGGAGCAGTTATTCTATTCATCATGCCACAAGGTCAAGCCAATTCCAAAAGCATACAAATTAAGTTTCCATGTACCAACAATACAGCAGAATGTGAAGCTTTGGTTACAAGTATCAAAATGGCTATAGAATGGAAATTACACAACTTCAAGTCTTTGGAGACTCTCAGCTCGTCATCAATCGAATCAATGACGATTATCAAATAAACGATGAAAAGATAATGCATTATAAAAAGATGGTTGATGATATCAAAAAATACATTGTAGAAATAACTTTTCTGCAGATTCCAAGGAATGACAACAAAGCAATAGATGCCATGGAAACACTTTTTTCTCTCCTTCAAACAAACGAAAATCAATTGCGTTATGAATTCCTGGTGGAAGAGTTGTTTTACCCTGCTCATAATTGTCGTGATTCCTAAACTATTTGTCACCTTGTTTGGCATGATTCCTCGCGCTATGGCCAAACTTACACATACTTGAAAGATAATATCCTCCCTCCTGACTTATCAAAAGAGAAAACTTATTTGCCAATCCTCCCATTATACTCTCATCGCGGATACCCTTTTTAAACACGATCTGGACGATACTCTTTTAAGATGTCTCAAACAAGAAGAATCTGAGAAGGCCTTAAATGAAGTCCATAACGACATTTATGGCACTCATTCAAGTGGTCTTACCCTTTTGAAAAAACTAATACACTTAAGCTATTATTGGCCAACTATGGAACAAGATTCTTTTCAAATAGCTAAACATGCAAACAATGTTAGATCCATGAAAATTTGATTCATGCACCAGCACAAGAACTTCATGCTTTGGCAACATCTTGACCTTTCTGCCAATGGGGTCTTGATCTAGTAGGAAAGATAAATCCTTCTTCATCCAATGGTCACAAATTCATCCTTGTAGCTACAAAATATTTTACAGAATGGATTGAGGTGGTACCTCTCATCAATATCACAAGAAAACAAATTGTTACATTTATTTTGAACTACATCATCTATCGCTATCAAATACCCATGACCATTATCACTGATAATGGGCGACTGTTCAAGAATCAGGATGTCCAAGAACTATGTAAGAAATTCAAGATCCAACACAGATTTTCCACACCCTACTATCCATAAGGGAATGGGCCAGTAGAGGCATCAAACAAAACCATTCTAAAAATCCTCAAAAAGATAGTGAATGATGTTGGCAGAGATTGGCATATTCAATTGAACCCTGCTCTATGGGCCTACTATACCAGTATCTATACACCAACAAGTGCCACACCTTTCTCTCTTGTCTATGGATCAGAAGCAATACTACCAATAGAAGTCAAGATACCTTCTCTACAAGTATCATTAAAAGGTCTTATCTCAGATGAAGAACAACAAGTATCTAGATTGCAGGAGTTAGAATTAATCCATGAACAAAGATAAAATGCCTTTGATCATTTAAAGGTATATCAGCAAAGAATGTGCCACAATTATAATCGTAAGGTCAAACTAAGAACATTTCAAGTTGGGGAACTAGTACTCAAAGAAAATCCATGCAACTAGGCAGATCGAGAAAAGAAGGGAAGTTTGAACCAAACTGGTTAGGTTTGTTTGTGGTCACAACATTATTTGGGTCAAGAGCATATCAGCTACCAACACAAGATGGGGATCAGCTCGAGGAAACCATCAATAGCATACATCTGAAGAAGTTTTATTCTGAAAAAGAAATCCAAAAAAGGTGAAAAAGCAGAAAAATCCAAAAAAAGTAAAAAAATAGAAAATACAAAAAAAAAAATCAAATATGAGAAAAAGTGCAATAAAAACAACTAGTGAAAACATAGCAAATAGGCGCTAGCTATCTGCTAGCTCTTCCATCTATTGGTTTATGCATCCTTCCACTTGTATTCATTTTCCATCAGCGTTGTTCATATCCATAACAAAGCATTTCTACATACACAGGCATCCTAGGTGGCTTCTCACCATGGTTTAGATCATTGGGTATATCATAATGACTTTGTTTCTACGCTTCAGGTAAAATCCTACACCTAGCTGGGGGCAATTTTTTTATATCATTTTGAGCTTAATCAAATAGGGAGAACAATAGTCAGGGAACTCTTATGAAGTGAAAATTTGAGACACATCCAACGTTGAACACGAGATCAAATTGTAAACCATCAAACTATCAAATGTCAGTCTAAGCACTTCACACACTTTTCAATGGATGGTATCTTTTGGATAGTGATTTTAGCATGATTGTTCAACTTTTCTATCTTTATTTTTTCTATCATGATTTTTGAGTGACTCCAGGATGTCTTTGACTAGAGGAACAAGGAAGGAATGTGATATTTTTCTTGTTTGTTGTCTATAAATTAATCATTAATATGTGAAAATTTGTCTGAGGACATGGTCATCAGAGTATTATCGAAGACATTTCTGATTTGCATATTGAAATGGTTAATACTGTCTGGTTTATGCAAGCAACACTCAGGTCATCTTGGTTCAATTATACCTTGATGTTTGTGCTAACTTGCAATATCAAAATTCAAGAAAGTAGTGCTCAGGTCATCATGATTTAATTATACCATCGATGTTTGCACTCACTTCCCACATTTTAAAAATCTCAATGATGACAAAACACAATAACCCAGTGACTGGTCTGGTCATAGCTTTTTATTTCATTTTGGCATTTACATTTAGCTTGCATTTCATTCTTGCATGAGATCCCACATGCTCATTTTATCCAAGGTTAAATCTATTGCAAGAATCATCAAGGTATCATCATAAGTGTATACGCAATCAGACCGATGACTCATCTCTCTCTAGATATTGTAGACCCGATGCAAATTTTATGTTACCCCCTCAACAGAATCAACATCATCATATCTGAATCTTCCTACAAGTTGATAATCTATTGCAAGAATCATCAAGGTATCATCATAAGTGTATATGCAATCAGACCGATGACTCATCTCTCTCCAAATATTGTAGACCTGATGCAAATTTTATGTTACCCCCTCAACAGAATCAAAATCAACATATCAGAATTTTATGTTCTTTACCCAATTAACCTTATCAATTCTATCAATCGATCACATCTAAATCAATTCTATCATGTCTTATATAGGATGTATCTTTCCTTAAACCACACATTCTGATGAAGTCTTATACAGGATATATTGTTCTTGAAACCAGATGCTTTTATCATCTTTGTCTTATACAGGAGGTATAATTCCTGAAACAAGACTAAATCTCGATCTTATCAATCTAATAAATCAAGCTATATCAATCATCATGAACCACATCACCATGACCATAGAACTCCCACTTTCATCAATCAAAGTTGTAGAAATCGAATCATATCTAATCTGGATATCAATTTCACAAAAATTCGCACACTCCAAAGGTCAATTATCTCAATTGATCTCCTGAGGGGGCATCATCATACCACAATTTATCAATCAATGTCTGGGGCATCCTATCGAACCAATATCATCATCAAAATGAGATTATTCTTTGAATCAATGCGTCATCACACCTCACTTCAAAGAGGGGCAAAATGTATACACCTAAAAATGGTCTGAAGATAATTAATTAAATAAGCAATTATTTAATTAGTCCTCCTTCTTAATTTAATTGAATTCATTAGCAGTTTGATTGAATTCTCCCTTTCATCTACTTATTAATAAATCTAGGGATTTATTTAAGAGGTTCATTTCAATAATCCCCTTTGATTAATTAATTTGAATTAATTAATCCTCCCCCCATTTTAATCAATTCTTCCAATCCCCTAATTAATTAAAACAAATAAATTTATGAGTTGTTCAAAATTAATTAGTCTTTTCTTATTATTTGAATTTTTAAATTCAAATTACCCACATGCCTCCTAACTTCTAGCCACCTAACCTAACCATCCCTCTAACCTAACCCATTCCACCTAACCTTGGGTTTGCCTAACCCTATCCTATCTTAAGCATTCTAACCTCCTTATCCTAGCCTCCTATGGTGTGGATATTATTCCCTTGAGACACGTGGCACTTTGGCCACATGTCTCCTCTCTTGGACACTTTCCCTTTTATGAGGAAGGCTCCTTGACACTTGTCACCATAGATGATGAGAAGCATCCCTTCCTCCAACCTCTTCTCCAATCTCACCCCTAGACTTGGAAATTCTATAAATATCCCCCATTTTGGAGCACAAAAGATCGCATCTCATTATTCGTTTAGGCATTGTTACTATAGGCATATCATTTGAGCATTGTTATAGGCAATTGCATCAATTTATTTTGATCATTTTCTAGAATAATTGTTGAATCATGTAGCTTAATAAATCTCTTTTCTAGCTTAATTACATCATCATCATAGCTTAATCATGCATATCATTAGCTTAATTAGTCTATTGGATCAATCTAGCATAATCAGTCTCATCTACCTTGCATATCATTATCATTTAAAATCCTCCATCTAAGTGTAGTCAAGTCACTGGGATTGCTTATCTAGATCTGATATCAAATCTATACTCGCATCTCTTAGGAGGTGATAGGTCACTTTCTCATGGTTCATCTCTCATTTGATTCTTATTTGCTAACCATGCTTGTAATGATGTATTGAGTGGTTGTGTTGCAGCTGCAGGTATCACACATCATAGGCACAACAAGATTTTAAGTGGAAAAAATAAAATCATTAGTTATCTAGGGGATCCTCGAACTGACCCCACCTTTGAGCATTAGATTTAGTTACATTTTTCTAATCAACCAAGATCTCTATTGAAAACTCTATTAATGAATTTTCAGAGTTTCTTGTCCCCTTACGAACAATATAAATACTTGGTAAAATGAACTTGTTTATATTTTAAGATAAAACAAATAAATCAAAGCTTCTACACCATATGGAAACTCATCAGAGTTTTAAGATGGAAATTAAACCATTTGGTTTTTCCCTAGTTCTTGGAACTATCCACTTTCCTAAAAAAATTTATCAAAGATTTCAATTAAAACTAGAGTCTATCAGGGGTACTTGGGGTTTCATGAAATTGCATAATTAATAGTAAGGAGATTAGCACGTTTGACTTGGCATAAATTAATCAATTTTTCCTCAATTTTCAAAAAAATTAATAATGGATATCCATTAATCCATTTAACTAGATGACCTCTTATTTTGCCTAAAATTTTAACCTAGGAATAACATTCTAAAGTAAACATGAAACCAACTTGGAACACACCAAAACTAAACAAGAAGAGAAAATTGATCCTAAATTTTTATCTTGGTTGATGTTGATTACTCATGTACCTAGATGCTTCTTAATCAATTTATAACAAACATACTTACAACTATATTTGAAATGTCATGATACTTGGACTTCACACTACTTCAAATACTTTTATAAAATTATTGAGCCTTGAGTAATATTTGCCCTTTAAGAATATTAAATATACCATATAATTTAAAACTACTTAAATTTGAATTTTAGTTCTGTTTTACATTATTTATACTTAAATAAAAATATAAAAAATATCAATGTGTAATTATAGCCAACATTCAAAAATTTGGTGCCAATAACAAGATTGCTATTATAAAAAAATTGTGTTCATATAAATATAGATAAAATTTTAAATTCTTATGAATTTTTTCTGGATAGCTTTAAAATTTTAAATGTTAATAGAGATTTTTGGACATGTAACTGATATCATTGGATTTTAGAGTAATTCCCATCATAGTCTATGTAGAGTGTCACTAGACATGGGTGAGATGTAGATTCTTTTTAGAGATTATTTTCCCTTGAAGTCTTACCAATCTAATGAGTAGCTTCATCCACTTAAAACTATATTTTATCTATAAACCTACATAATTTTAGGATGCTTATAGCAATTACTAGAACATATTTGAGATTCTCACTTTGAATTGCGTATTTTTTATATAAATTACATATAATTACTAATTTATGACATGTCTTAGTACTACTTTTTATCTTATTCTAACACTTTTCATACAATTTATGACTTACAAATGCTAGAACTATGGCCAGCATAATTGAATGAACTATGTGTATAAGGTTAACATTATATATTATATTAAATTATATATACATTAGTAATATTTATTTTATATATTAGTAAGGTTTAATTTTATATAAAGGTTATTATTATTTAAAATTTGATTAGAAAAGAGAAATGATTGTAATCATATCTACATGATTTAAGGAAATATATAATGATTAGTAGCATGATGCTAAAGTGTCATTTCTTTTTCAACTATTTCAAAATTATACTTGTAATGGAATATATGTATGAATAAAGAGTGTTCTAATATGAATGTAACTTGATATTTCTTTTATATATTATTTAAAAATAATATGATTATTATTATTTAAAATAATGAATAGAAGAGAGAATTGAATCTAATTACGTTTTTATATATTCGGAAAAATTATATTGATTACTAGAACATTATGATAGAGTGTCTTTTCTTCTTCAACTACTTTAAATTATCATTGCAATATATAAATAAAAAATATTCTAATTTAAATATGATATGATATTTTTCCTATAAATTTAAAAAATAAATCTAATCATATGTACATGATTTAAGAGGCCAACAACACTAAGATAGACTATTGTCACACTAGAACCCATGTTTCCCTTTTAAGAGATAATTATTCGAAAGGAAAAGTTCTATGTTCATTTTCCTAATTTGGGGAATTCATGGAAACAAGTCTGAACACGTTTCTACAAATCGTTTTTGCCCTTGTTACTTTTCTAAATGACACATATTGAAAGGGAGCATAAATGGCAACAACGAATATGGAATTCGGAAAACGAGCACGAAGTCTATAATATAACAACATAAGTTCGACAGGTTTGCGTTCGAAACAATGAGTGTCCATCCCTCCTGGACTGTTTCCAGATTATGTCGCGATTACCTCGGTATCGCTCTCCGCAAATGTGAAAAGATTAAAATGAGAAAGACCGCAGTGGAAACACAAATAGGTTTCAACGATTATATGTGGGGATGTGCAATTATATATTCAGATATAACTCTTAAGTTAATATAAGTTCTAGTTATTTAAACTTTTATTCGAGGTTTGAGGTGCCATTTACATTAGACTATAGTGCTTATGTCAGGTAAGAACAGTCAAACGGTAATGTATGGCGGAAGCGTCCATTTGGGTCCAATTACTCTGCAAGCTCATCTCAACAAACAGCCCTTGCAGTGGTATTCGAAAGCTGTAAACAGTTTTGAACTTATTGTATTTGACAGCATCTAAAGGAGGGATTAAAATATGATCCGATGAATAGAAAGCTATTTTCGTTGTTTATAATCTATTAAGATGGAAGGTGTGATTCTCGTGCATGCGTTTCCTGAATCATGGGCTGACTGTTCTTGGGCATTGACCCACCACACAGTCATAAAATATAGGCAATATACTTCGCTTAATCCACAGGGTGGGCGAGTTTCATGCCTTGAAGATGGGAGGATATATAATAAAAAGTCTTTCATAGACTATTCGTCTTCCCTGTTTCCCAATACCAGGCACTATATTCACAGCTGAATGAAGCCCTGCCTCCCTTTTATAGCAATCCAGTTTGAGTTTTGGCGAGCGACACATGTACGCTTGTTGAGCGACACGTAAAACAAATAGCCGAGAAATTATGTCACCAGACATATTAGCTGCTCCTACTGTGGATTCGATTCTCACGGTAAGTTAAAGGTTATCTATTATGTTCTCTGCTTGAAAAATTTTAATTTCAGACAAGATGAAATCCAACCCACTCATACCCATTTCGTAATAAATTGACCCAGAGATTCTGTGTTTTTTCAGGGATGGCAGGGAAATGGGGGTTCAGGTCTGGACGTTGGGCTGAGCTTAGGCGGCTGTTTTACCATTCTGGAGCGCGGGATCTCACTTGATTCCTCCTTACCTAGGCCAGATCTACAAAACCAAAAGGGCGCCAGAGAGGATTCGATTTCCACATTTTCTATTACAAATGGCAACCGAGAGATTCCTTCCCCGGACCTGAAACACAGGGCCAATGGAATCTACGACCTAACGACGGACTCTGGTAACAGCAGCGAAAACCGGAGTGTTGTGGATGAAGTGTGTAAGAAAACTGGGGCATGGAAAATGCCGACGTCCCAATACAAAGGCGTTGTGCCGCAGCCCAACGGGAGGTGGGGGGCGCAGATATACGAGAAGCACCAGCGGGTATGGTTGGGCACATTCAACCGTGAAGAAGAAGCCGCCAGGGCCTACGATATTGCCGCCATAAAGTTTCGAGGACGCACCGCCATAGCAAACTTCGCCTCTGCGGAGACCACCGACACGGACGAGACCGTTTTCCTCTGCCGCCACTCAAAATCTGAGATCGTCGACATGCTCAGAAAGCACACCTACAACGAAGAGCTTCTCCAGTCCAAGAAAAACAGCAATGGAAAATCCCATAAATCCTTCAATCCCGACGGCTCCGAAAAGGCTGCAGGGGAGGAGCGGGCTAAATACGCAAGAGAGCACCTGTTCGACAAGGCCGTGACCCCGAGCGATGTGGGAAAACTGAATCGGCTTGTGATTCCGAAGCACCATGCCCAGCGATGCTTCCCTCTCGATTTGGCCTCCCGTGAAAAGGGCCTTCTCTTAACATTCGAGGATACAGCAGGCAAAACGTGGAGGTTTAGGTACTCATACTGGAACAGCAGCCAGAGTTATGTGCTCACTAAGGGCTGGAGCGGCTACGTTAAGGCAACCCAACTTCAGGCAGGGGATATTGTGACCTTCGAACGTAGCACAGGTGGGTCAAGACAGTTGTTCGTCAGATTCCGACCGAGGCCCTGCAATGCCCTAACGAAGGCACGTAAACCCACTTCGCCCGTTTGCCTTTCCTTCGCCCAGCCGTTCATTAGCCAGTGGGCGCCGGTGTTCATCTCGTCCCTTGCAGATCAGAGACCATCTGTCATCTCTGAGGCCACATCTGATAGTTTAAATGCTTACAGATCGTACCCATCAATCAAATCAGCTCCATATTCCGGAAACCATTTGATGGTGGAGCTTTCGGACCTGCCAGAAGAAGAATTGGCTTCTTCATCGCCTCCTCCTCCTCGCAATGTTATGGTTTTTGGAGTAAACCTTAGCCGGTCCTCCTCTTACGTTAATCTCCTCCATTCGAGGAAGCGAAAGGCTGAAGACCATTGAGGGAGCCATTAGGGTTTTATGTGCGGTGAAATCACAGCCATTAGCGGCTGTAAGATTCTTTACCATTACCTCTGTATCATTTATTTTTGAAGGGAATAAGGTAGTTCCATATTTTAGTTGTCTCAGCAGAATTGTCTATACTGAATTTTCGGTTGTCCATCTTCGAACTGTTTCTCTTCATTTATGGTAAATGGTATCTCTGTGGTTCATCTTCTTTCAGATGAGAGCAAAATGAATGGTGAGAAAGCGATGTGCAGCACCTTTCTCCTGCTTGTTTAACAGCTTAGATAATTGTTTCTACAACTGTTCGTTTTGAGAATCAATTGATCTTTTATACAGTACTGGTTAAGAAACTGATCAGATTATGTCTTCTTTTTAAGTTTTAGATATTTAACAAAGCAAAAGATAACCAAGATTATGTCTTTCCAATTGTACGATACATGTCCATCATATCCTACATGGTTAGTGTACATATGGAGGCACCTAATTCTGTTATGAAAGATCTGTGCATAGCTTATCTCCTTGAGGATTTGAACTTTTGACTGCACCTTGAGCAAACAAAAGAAAATTCAGAAAATTTGTGTTAATCTACCCCGTGTAGCTTTGTTAATTTTCTTCAACAATTATTGTCTCTTATATTTAATGTAGAGAAACATTAACCATTGTATAATGGTTAAAAGAGTTGTTATCTAAACAATTATTTAGCTGATTTGCTGTTCTCAAATTTCCACAATTCATGAGTCTATCACTATTGCTTTCAGATTTTCTTGGTGATTTCCAATCATATTTCATCTAAATTTTTCATTGAAATGATAGTTTAAATCTTGGAAATTTAGCTCATTCAATGTTCTCAAATTTCTACAATTCACGAGTCTATCCCTGTTGTTTCCTGATTTAATTTTGTGCAATTTAAAAAATAACATTTCATATAAATTTTTTATTCAAATGATAATTTAAATTTTAAAAATTTAGCTCATTCCACTGTTGTTTTGACATTTAATTTAACACTATTTCAAATCATACTTTATATTAAATTTTCATTGAAATGATAATATAAATCTTGTCATCAATATATGTTTAGGTGCAACTAAGCATTCAGATTACAATGTAATAGAAATTGGAGAATTCATTTTCACATCTTGACTAAATCAACATGGCATGCCTCTATTATGACTTTCAATTTTTTCTAGTGAAAGAATTATAAGAGTGTGTTAATGTCAAAGAGATGAAAGAAAAATATATTATGAAGAGTGAATTAGTTGGGTTTTAGTGAGTAGATTAATGATATATGGATAACACAACCTTTTTCATAGTTAACTAACAAGCCTTTTTTGCCTCTATTGGCAAAGATACTCTAGAGTTTGTCACTCTGGTCTCTACTAAGGACTCCAACAAAATGATTTTCTTCTCTGATAAAGTCATTAGTCTATGTAAGGATTGCCAAGAGGGTAATGCCTTCGTCTAGTAGACAATCTCTTCATGTTATTGGTATGGGGCTGTGTTGTTTTTTGCTCTTGGTTATGTCTCTAGGCTTTGTTTGGTTTTCTGGGTGTCTCAAGTTTTTTTCTGGTTTCCATAATGTTTTAGTAGTGTGTTTCTTAGCTGGGTACACATTCCTCATGTGCCCCCTAGGTGTTGTTGTTCAACAATTATGTAAAGGTTCAGGTCTATTCCCCTTTTACTAATCAAAACAAAGACTAGTAAGTGTTTATTTTTTATATTTAAAATAAGAACCCATTTTAAGAAATAGTAAATATGAGAAAATAATAGAAATGCACAAAGAATTTGTTTACCAGAGGTCTACACAAGATATACTATATTGCTACAATAAAGTTACTATAACTCACAATATTGCACTAAGTAAACACAACCAAACCCAACAAAAGAAAATGATAGAAGGAATATAAACAAAAGCTATAACCCCAAAAGAATATTGTTTCAAAAAGGTCAACACCACACAAGATCCCATGAGTAGAAAAAATTAATAAGAAAGCATTCAAAAATAATAGGTAAGAAGACACTAAATTGATAGTCAATATTACCTTCCACTCTTCTTGTAAGGATATTGTACCATCCAAGATTAATTTGTACTCTTACTTTAGAAAACAACTCACCCTAGCCTTCTTTACTAAATGGATTATCCATTAATGGCCTTATTTTAAAGGTATTTCCTTATTTGTAACATGTATTGGATTCTAAGTTATTGTTCCTATAACATTAAAGTTCAACTTGATAAAATTCAATTATTTTTCAAGGTGAAGATAAAATCTAATTGTTTCTCAAGGCAATTGATCTTGTCTCTATACTTTAGATATTAGAAGATTTGGTGTTAGGTATATAAATGGCTACAATATATGGGCCTATCCCATACTTCATGCAGATACACCTAACTATGCTACAAAAAGGTGTACATACTTTATACCCAGCTTTACCTCTCTTCGAAATAAGAACAGAAAATTTATAAATTTTGTGTTAATATAACCTAGAGTGGCTTTATTAATTTTGTTCAATGATTATTCTATCTTATATTTGATGAAGAGAAAAATTAACCATTATATAATGTTTGAATGAGTTATCATCCAAATAACTATTGAGCTCACTTAATCTCATCAAATTTTCACAATAAATGAGACTCTCATTATTATTTCAGGTTTTGATTGTGTGTAGTATTTTAGCATAAATGTTTCAATTCACTCTTTATATTAAAATTTTATTGAAATGATAGTTAAAATATTGTCAACAATATCTCATTTACTATCCTTTATCGTGCAACTAAGCATTCAACTTACAATTTAATAAAAATGGAGAAAACATTTCCATTCTAAATAAAATTTAACTAGTATGCTTGTTTTATACATTTTTAAATTTTTCTACAAATTTTTTGTGAGAATTTATTAATGTCAAAGAGATAAAAGAAAAATAAATGAAGTGTGAATTAATTAGTCTTCTAGTGAGCATGTCTAAGATATATCTAGCATACCATTTTTCTAGGTTAAGTAACATGTATTATTTTTTTTATAATTTTTAAGACAAACTTTGAGATTAGAATCAATATTAAGTGTTCATTTTTATACCAAAAATTAAAATAGACTTTTAAATGTTTTAAATATTTTTACAGAGAAATACAAGAAATATAATAATAAAAATATTCAAAATAAATATTTTGAAAATGTGTAATTAATATCTACAACACTACTACAATAAAACTACAATAACTCACAACCTTGCACTGCATCAAAACAAACTAAACCTAACAAAAGAAAAATATAGAATAGATATAAACAAAAACCATAACCTCAAAATAATATTGTTGCAACAATGTCAACATTCGACAAGAATTAATGAGTAGAACAAAATAAGAATAAAATATAAAAAAATAATAGTTAAAACGAGACTAAATCGAGAGACAATATTTCCTTCCACCTCTTCTTCTAAGATTTGTGGGTGATCTAAGATGAATTTTTCATCTAACTTCCAATAGCAATTTACCTTTTCCTTCTTTAGTGCATGGGTTCCCAACCAAAGGACTTCTTGTGAGTGTATTTCCTTATTTATAGAATATAATTTATTCTAGGTTATTATTCTTCTAAATTCACTATCTTAAAGTTCATCTTGATAGAAGTCAAATTTTTCTCAGGGAAATTGATCTTCTTTCATATTATCTTCTATATCCTCTAATATATCTTCCATAACATCCAACAAAGACTTATTAAAATTACCTCATTTTTATTTTTGTATTATCTACATTTATATGGTGATCAAGCAAATAAAACTTGAGATTAAGATTTATATTGTCCATTAACAATTATTTTAAAATATTTATGATCAAATAAATGTTATGTTACATGCCTCCAACCTTACTAGCTAGAACTACTTAATAATGTAGGATAATTCATCAATAGAAACAAACCCCTAGTCCATTCAATGTAATGAAAGGAAAATATAGGGGAACATCATATTTCCTTGTTTAATCCATCATCATCCTTGATATGCTCTATTGAAATAAACTCATATTATCATTCTCTTGTAATATGCAATCATATTAAAAGGGAATATGATGTGATTTCATATTACATGTAATATGATTGCACCTTTCTTGCTATTTCCTAATCTAAAGAGAGACTCTTAAAGTACTTTAAAGTGATATCAAACAAACTACTTCCACTAACACTATTAAAATTCTTACTAACGCAAAGCTCACCTTTCACAAAATGTGTCTTAGGCAAAAACTAATTAATTTCAAATACTTAAACAAGTAGGCTAGAGGCTTAGAAGGTTGAATTATGTAGAACAATCACCATAGTAAGGGCATGATGAGTAAGGATACAACCCCAGTAAATTTTATTAAAAATTCTAAAGATATTAATAATATTGTTTTATTAAATACATGATAATAATTCATATCTAAAATTCTATTTGGTTGCACATATTCTTGTTCTCTAAAAAGGGGCCACCTTTTGATATATTTTCTAAATATGCTTATGAATATTAGTGTATGTATAGAGTTTGATGGTTACCTATTGAGGTAGTTTGTATTAATATTTGGGTTTCAATTAGTTCAAAATAATAAAAATGATAAGTACAAAATCATCATATAGATTCAATGAATAATTTTTATAGCCAATCATTTTTATTTGTTATAAAATATACATATTCATCTTTATTGTTAAATGATCTCATTATAAATTATACACATTAAATTAGATGAAGAAATATAATATTTCATGTTTTATACCCGAAATTATCTAGAAAGAATTTTGTATATTCATAAAAATAATTAGAATATAAAATTAGATATAAATTCAATCTTTTCATGAACAATTTTTAACAATAGTCAGTTTCTTTTTGTCCACTCTATTATATGATATAAACAATGTGTATTAGTCTTTAAATGAATGACATGTAATTTATAATCTAAATATTACAAATATCAAATTATAAAAACCATTTTAATACTTACTTATATCTATATACCATTTGGTGTTTTCATTTTGACAGATTATCCATATAGAAATACCTATATATTTGATTCATGATTCTTCGTATCACCATTTTTTTGGTATTGAAATCAATATACCTAATGAAATTTACAAGACACTAATAAATTTTTTAAGTATGTTTATTATGTTGTCATTACTCTAGTTGATTATGTACATGTATGCTTATGCAATTGTCTTCATGATTATGATGTTTTAGCTTTTTGGTGGAGATTGTGTACACTCTATCTATTATATATATGTGTCGAGGTTCACTTGACATGAATTGAGTTGTTATAGGCACGTTGAATTTTTCAACCTAGCTTCGTAGGTTTGATATATTTCACAACTATGATTATGACGAGTATCACATTGCTCGTATCTATTTTACCTTACCCATCATACTTGGTTTAAATAGAATTTTATAATATTATGTTCAACATTATACTTGAGATGTTGTCATTGGTAGTATTTCAAAAAAACAAATCCCTAAGTGGTCACAAAAAATGAGTGTTTGTATATTTCTATAAAATTTAATTTTTTTGTATATATTTAAAATGCAAATGTGAGATTTATAGTTTAGATAATTATTAACGATTGAAAAAATGTAATGTGTTTTATGAATATTCATAGTTAAATATTTTTAGAAATAAGGTAGAAATATATACATTTAGGAATTAAAATATTTTCATTTGTCCACTAGGTCTTATTGTTACTCTTTGTAAATGATTGAATTTTTTTAAATGGAGTATGAAATGCATCTTCATTCTTTCTACAATTGAAATCATCAATTAATTTAATTATTTTGAGAATTTTTTATGGAATTATTGAAAATGTGTCATCATGTTCCAGTCAATCTCTCATATCTAATTATCAAAATCCATTTTAATGTTAAAGAGAGGTGTTAGGTACTTCAATTCTAAAAGTGTATTGTTCAAATTCTAATTTTATGAAATTGTGAAAATATGGTAAAAGTGAAAATTAGGTACATTGTGATGGATTATTATGTGGAATTAATCATATATTTTTTATAATGTGAAATTGGATCCATTTGGTGTAATGCCCGCCAAAATACCCTAAAGAAAATAACTAATCTAACTAACAAATAGAGATAATATTTTTTTTTTTAAATATTAATCTAGTACAACATAATTAGCTACAATTACTCATGTGAATTAATCAACATCTAGAAGAATGCATAAACATTTTAAAAATAACCATTCCCATAACAACACATTATGCAAGTGGAATAAATAACATCACATCAACTATTCTTCCCCAGGGTATCTCAACGCTATTACTTTAATAGACTCTACACCCACAGATACATCCACATCTATGATAACATTACTCATTTTCTAGCATGAGAACCTTTGACTACTATATACATATTCTAACATATTCCCATTAACCTTGTATTCATTTTAGAAAACCAAATCCAAATGCTCTTAATTCCTTTATAGTCCATCTATCATAACATTATTATTTCCCAATTGAGCATTATCTAATGTAAACCTACATTTATTCCTTAAGATTAACCATGCATGCCTACAAGCTACTCATACATATCCATATTCAAGAGATAATCACTAATAAGGAATAACATCTTTTCAAATAAGAATATATTCATTCTAATGCCCACATATTCAATTTGTATTCTCATCCTAACCATAAGGTACACATAAGATAATCCAATATTTTCACTTATCCATTTATTTATTTCCAATCTCTATTTTAATTAAAGAATATCCAATTAGAACATTCATACTACAATAATTCCATCAAGCATTATACTACAATACATCATGATCTAAACTACATCATGACCTAATACATATGAATGCAATTAACAATCTTGGTACATAGATTATTCTTCAAGAATCCACATCCATGCATACTAGCATCCAACCAAGAACATCCCAATAGAAGAAGGCATCAAGCCACCTGACCATGTGGAACAAATAAAAAACTATCCCCTATTGGCAAGAGACACTGATCTGGTGAAGGTTGATGCATGAGAGATGTTTAGGAGTTGTCATTGATGGAAACTTAGTTTAGAAATCATATCCGGTATGTGTAGATTTGATTTACTGGAAGTCGCATTATTCATTAGGCATAAGTCTGGAAGGTGGAATACAATATCCAAGAGAGTATGAGTACAATGTGTAGTTCTTGATTTTGGTTTCATAACTTTGGTTGTGGTATTAGAGGTAGAGGATTCAAAGTTCAAGGAAAATTATTCTGTCATTCTAGTATCTGGTATACGGTAATTCAAGAAGAATAGAGATATTTTGGTGTAATGTGTTATGTGGAATCCTCGGGATGATTTCGATAAATTGTTTTGTGTTTGAGGTGATTGTGTCAACATTTGAGAAGCTTGTTTCAATATTGTTTAGGTACGCATATGGATTTGTGGACAATTTGAGCCAACTTGTTGGTACACATTTCATGTTGCATGTCTTGTTATTTTTGGAAGCTGACATGGGAATTGATTTATTTTGGTGGTGCATATATATAAAATCAAATTGTTTGAACATTTTAGTAGATGGGGTGTGTGTGCAAAGACTGTATGAGAGATTGTGTGAATATTTGTGAGTGTGATTGAAGATTTTGTGTTCTGGTATATGACTGTGCAACACAACAGAGGAAATTAGGAGAACAAAGCAAGACATTTAGATTGAGCTGAACCAAATCTTCTTTTTGGCATATGTTGATGCTATTATTCAGTTCAAAATTATTGTTATCAATTATAATCATTTGTAAGGTAGAGAGCCTTCCTTCTGGTTGTAGCCGTCTTATTTATTGATCAAAGAGCTCTAGGCAGTGTGCTTGAATGCAAGTGCATTCCTCTTTTGTAATATTATCATACTCCGGATCAAAGTATAACAATATTGTGGGTTCAAATCCCACTATGGTTTTTCCCTTTCTGTGTTTCCACATAAAAATTATGGTGTTATGGTATTATGGTTGATTGGTTTATGTTTCTGTACTTTACTTTCATTCTTATGCATCCGATGGTTTAAGAATCGATTTAATAAATTTGTGAACTATAAAAAACTGATTCATCCCTCCTTCTTAGTGTTCATTGATTCCAACAATTGGTATCAAATCTTAGTTCTTCAGAAGAAGCCTAACATCTTGAGGAAGATCTAGAAGATTGAATCAATGGACTCTTATTTGTAAAAGCAACTTACGATAGCACTTGAAAATATTTATGCAGCGATGAAAGAGAAAAGTATCCTGAGGATAATTTTGGATGTTGCTCAAAATTTCATTGAATCTATGAAAGAACAAGTGAACACATCCAAAGAGAAGAGAAAGGAATTGATGGATTAATTAAAGGAGAAAGAAGAACAAAATATTGACAATCAAGTCATACAAGACAAGATAGATGAATGTGAGAAGCTTGCTAGAGATAATACAACCCCAGAGAATGAGATGCAATCAATTGTGATGAAGATGACAAAGGAGATTGAAGATAGGAAGAAGAATGAGGAGAATATGACTCACTCTTTGAAGGTTAGATTTGATGAATGTTGTAGATTGAACTATGACAATAATCAGTTGAAACTTGAATTGGTGCAATCCAAGAATGATGGTAAAGAACTTGAAAGGTATATCATAATTCTGAGAGATGAACTTTCCACTGCCAATGAGTACAAAGAAAAATTCAAGCTAGCTTAGACAGGCTGATGAGATGCTAGAAAGTTATAGAAATGGGAAAGACATACGAGGAATTGGATATGAGAAAGGAGAATCCTTTCGTTCTAGACAAAGAAATCATTAGAATAACAAGAGACCTCTGATAAGATAGCCTAATAATTATAAACTCAATGGTAACTATTTTGTTTGCAATAAATTTGGTCATATGGCAAGTCAATGCAAAAATAGTATGACGAATAATGGTCCTACTTTTACTCGTCAATGTTTCAAATGCAACAATTTTGGTAATAACTTAAACATGTGCAGAGCAGTGATGAATAATTTTCAAAATAAGAGATTCTATGGTTGCGAAATGTTTGGACACTTTCTAACCAATGCAGGATGAGACCAAATCAGATGAATTTTAGGCCTATCCAAGGAAATGTTGTTTTCTATGAATACAATAAATCTAGTCACATTGCAAAATATTGTAGAAGCAAGAATGTGAGAAAAAAGGCTTTGGTAGAGAAGAACAAATCATATGAAAAGGGAAAAGAAAAGGTTGAAAAAGTCAGAGATTATCATAAGAAGATGTGGGTTAAGAAGGAAGATTCAAATACACAGGAAGACTCCACACCCAATTCCAGTGTTGGAACCTCATCCGATAACTAAGGCATCTAGGTCTTAGGGGGAATTTTTTCATGCATATCCTTAAAACCCCCTCTTGAGATCTGTAACTGGCTAAGGAAGATTGCAGATGAATGCTTTTAGTTGTGTAGTTGATATCTTGAAGATTACATGCCTATCTAAGAATCCGCTGATGAATTGTTGAGAAGCAAGATACTTGGAAAAATCTTAGGGTTGTGTATTTATTACAACTTAAACTTAGGTTTTCAGTGAATAAAAGGAAATTATATCATTCATTCTTCACATTGTGAACAAAGAAAAAGAGCGAAGGAGTGAGGCAAAAGAGATTGAGTAGCAAAAAACAAAGCTTGAAGTAAACTGAAAGTGATTCCTTGTATCTGGTTGAAATTGAAAAGGTATTTATCCATGTTCAAGTTGTGTTTTCATACCATATTTTCAAAATGTCATCATCATCTAGCATAGCAACTTCATTGGTAGTAGAGATTACTGATAGGGCAAGGCCAGTATGAAAGAAACATCCGTTCAAATCGATAGAGGATGATCTGAATGGAGTATTTTATTGTGTGTTGTATGGAGTGTTGCATAACAAAGATATTAGGTCATAAATTCACTATAATATCGAAGATCTTGGAAATGTAGATATGTTATCATTATACACTAAGAATATGATGGATGAGATGGGGAAAATGAAGCCCAATTTCAAATCATTGCAAGACAAGGGTTTTACCCAGTTTGTTCACTTTCCAGTTTTCAATGAACCCGAATGGGTTAGGTATGTCTTGAGACAAATCCATGATGATTTTATATGGCTAGATAGACCTCATAAGATTACAAAGCCAACCATTCATGCGATAACCTATTTAAATGCAGCTAGGGAGATCCTTGGTCTGAGATATGTCAAGAACAAAACAGTAACAGAAGTAACTGGATCCCAACATGATAATCAGTCGATGACAATCAGTGATATATTTGAACATGATGTGAGATTTGCATCGATGGTGATAAGGTATAAGGTGTATCAATCAAGCAGACAAAATTTAGTATCTGGTACTATAATATATGCAGCCTATCAAATACTCAAGGAGGACAAGAAATATGATCTATGTGGAGTGATTCTCATTAAGCTTATGAGAAACCTAAAGAAGATTAAGAAAGATAAGAAACATGTTTTCAAGTTTGGTTCGTTGATTATCTATTTGGCACTTTACTTTTTGAGTGAAATTCCTAATATAGGAAAAGTATAGTGGGCTTATGATAAACCAGTGGCAGTTCAAATTAAAGAAGTTTTATAAGGATTGGGTGATGTAGTAGCACATAAATCTTCTTTTGCTTGGTTATTTCAAATCATTTCAGGCTATGATGCAAAGCAGATAGAGGATTCCAAAGGACGTTGTTGAAAAATATGAGGATACTATATGTTTCATGGTAGATAAAGACTAATACCATATGGAGGCAGTTGAACCAAGAATAGTATGGATCATGCCCATGGGATATGAAGTGGATGGAAACACTCTTAATGCTTATGCACAACATCTTCTAAGTAAACTGGTAGATGAGAAGGAAGAGAGGTTTGATATTTATAAGGAGGAAAGTCTAGACCTGCATAATAAATTCACTGAGCCCGAAAGAAAGAAGAAGGTTAGAAAAGAAGTAGAAGAGCTTGTAGAACAAATGGGTATAACAAAGGAAGTTGTTCAAAGGCTAGAGAGTAGAATATTTTGAAGGAGAAGGACATGGTAAATCCTAAGAAGACAAATTCAGTCTCCACTCCTCCCAAGTAAACCAAGTTAGCACCTACCTCTAGTGCTTAGAAGCTTGTCCCTTCACCCAAGCCACAAACCAAGTCAACTAGTGGAGAAGAGAAGAGGAATAAGGAGAAGCCTAAAAGGGTATATGTTGCCATCACTAGTGAAGATGTAGAGACAAAGTCTGATGAAGAAGTGCAAGAGGTGAAGAAGATAGCTACCTATGCTAGGGTGGTGAAGAAGCCTCAATTCGGCAGAGCCCAGCCAAGAAAGAAACCTAGAACTAAAGTCAGGGAACCTAAATCTGAGTTTGATAAAGCTTTGAAATTTGGTAAGATAGAAGGTACTTATATTGTTGTGCCCTAATGAAATTAAGTGAAATAGTCGATGAATTGGTAAAAGAAGGTAATCTGAAGAATTTATTTGTATATTATAAAAACTGTGATGATAATGAACAAAGAGCTATATAGGAAGTTGTTGTACAGTATATGAATATATACATCAAAGAATTAATAGAGTTATCTTTTGGAATCCAAGAACACTGAGAGGGGGGTGGTGAATTAGTGTTCTGCCAGTAAGATAAGTTTTAACCTTATTAACATAGTGTTTCAGTAACTGGTAACTATAAAAGAATATAACAGCAAGTACAAATAATGCCACCACAAGAATATACACCATAACAAAGAGATTTATACATTGAAAACCTCAAAGAGGAAAAAACACAGTGGAATTGGTGACCCACAATACCTATCCACTGGCCAAATGAATAAATATTACAATAGGGGACTGCACATGCAGGAAGGCCAACAGCCTAGAGCACACCGCTCATCACAAAAGGAGCCTCACTGATTACAAGCACCAAATACTGGTTTACAAACAAAATTCTAAACTCAGAAAATGCATCTACTATCTTGGACGAGTTTTGGTTCAAGCACTGACTGTATTGGTTTCCACTATGTCCTCCTTTACTGGTAACTTGCTCTGCATCCCAAACCTTTAAACCAATAACCAAGACTGAGTACAGAATATTATATTCGCATACAATCGATCAATATTATTCGCATAATATCACTATATCTCACATCATATGTATATCTCTCAATCTCATCATCATAATTATATTACCAACATATCTTAACCAAACTGACTGAATTAATTAATCATGTTGGATGTTATTACACCTTACTTAAGTTTACCTAGGATAATGCATTTCATAGTAATCTGGGTATGAGACACTTGGGTGTTTGTGCCACATTGGGATAGTGTGTGTAGGAGAATTTGTGAGATTTTTTCAAGATCAAGGGCACAATGAAATGCACACAAAAGAGAGACAATAGTTTGACAAGAACAAACTATATTCTCATCAATATGCAAAAGTGATCCACTAGATTAACCAATACAATGAATATGGGCCTCCTTATATAGGTAAGGACAAATGGATATGTGAGAATAGAATCATGACATGTGGCTCAATGAGAAACGAGGGTAGGTAAGAAAAAGTAGGTGATATAATATAATATTCCACAAGAGGTGGATCACCCACCGAATGTGGAATGTAACAGCAAGATAAGACCACAAAAGGTGGAATTTCTCCTACAAGCATTATCCCTATGTGCACACTTACCTAAGTGTCTCATATCCAAACTACGATGAGATGCATTATCCCGAGTTAACTTAAGTAAAGTTTAATTATATCCTATAAGAATAAATAATTACACCAACACCCCCCCTTAAGTGAAACTTAGGGGAAGGAAGACTCAAGTCAATAATGCAAGATGGGTCCTGGCTACTAGGCCATGATAGGTACCCATGTACAATATGTAAATGCAAGAAAACCTATGCAATGTAATCTCTCACAAGTAAAGAAAGGGAGAAAACCCAGTGGGAAAAAACTCCCCCCCAAAAGAGAGATAAAAGTACAAAGAGACTCTCAAAGAAGAAGGACAAAACCTCAAAGAGGAAAAAATCACCTCCATAAGAGAGGAAGGAGAAGTCAGCTGACCACCCTAATGAAACATCCCACACCCCCAAGAGAGCTCTCAACTACTAGAACTTACTCTCAGTGAAGAGTTTGGTGAATATGTCTGCAACCTGCTCTATTGTAGGACAATACTACAAATCAATGACCTGCTCCTGATTCAGCTCTCAAATATAGTGCATAGAATCTCAATGTGATTGGTCCACTGATGCTGAACTAGGTTCTTGGAGATTGCAATAGCACTCTAACTATCACAATGCAGAACTGTCGGCCATGGAGTGGAGAACCCAAACTCTGTGAGAATATATTGAAGCCAAATAGTCTCAGTCACTACGTTAAGAACCCTTCAATACTCAGCCTTAGCTGAAGAGAGAGAAATAGCATGCTACTTCTTTCTTTACCAACAAACAAAGCCCGAACCAAGGTGGAAGCTATAACCAGAAGTAGACTTATGATCATCAAGATCACCAGCCCAATCAGAGTCTATGTATCCAACCAAGCAAAGTCATGTTTCTACTGCATAGTGAATCCCATAATGATGTGTACCATAGATTTAGTGTGGGATGCATTTGGCGGCTTTCTAATGAAGCTCATGTGGTTACTGCATGAAGCAGAAAAACATTCCAACCACAAATGAAATGTCAGGGCATGTGTGAGTCCAGTAGATGAGACTACCCATGACGTGATGGTACAATGTGGTATCAACTAGTGGAGAAGAGCACTTAGCCTCAAGCTTGACTCCTAAAAGAAAGGGAGTCAATGCCAGCTTACAATCAGCCATATGAAAGCGTGCAAGTAGATCAAGAGCATACTTGGGTTGTAAAAGTGTAATCCCAGAAGCTGACCGTGAAATCTCTATCTTGAAAAAGTAGTGCAAAAGACCCAAGTAAGCTATATAAAATCTATCATGCAAAGTAGATTTGACACTGCTAATGATGGAGGAGGTTCTCCCTATAAAGATTAAATCATCAACATAGTGTACAAGTATCAAGTGTAAGTCATCCTATCCCAAAATGTAGACATTCAATTCGGAATGACACCTACTGAACACTACTGAGAGAAGGAAGGAATTCATCTTTGTGTACCAAGCCTCAGGAGCTTGCTTAAGGCCATAGAGAGATTTCCTCAGTTGGAAAACCAATGAAGAATCCTAGATAAAACCCTATGGCTACTCCATATATATCTCCTCATCAAGATCCAGATGAACAAAATAATTCTTCACATCCATCTGATGGAAAGCCTGACCATGAGCTACTGCAATAGAAAGTGTCCACCGAATGGAGTTCATTTTGGATACGGGCACAAAGGTCTCAGTATATTCAACATCTAGAACTTGTGAGAAAACTTTCGCAACAAGTCGAGCCTTATACTTATCAACACTATCATCTGCTGCAAACTTGGTCTGATAGATCCACTTACATCGAACCATCTTTGTCCCCTTAGGGAGAGGGACTAACTCCTAAGTTTTGTTCCTCATCAACAAACTATACTCTTCCTCCATAGCTTAATCCCAATCGAGAACCCTTGATGCTTCCTGAAATGTCTATGGATCAAAAGTGGTAGCAATGTATCCATGTAGAAGGTCCTGATGTTGTGATCGAGTCATTTGTGTATCTAAAGGATCCCCAACAAGAGAACCTACTGACTCAAGTGTCTATCGAGCCTAATGAGGTCTAGGTGGAGGTGGAGGATGAGGCTCCTCAACTGCTAGTGGACCCTATGGAGGTGTAACCCTATGAGTTGGAGTTGAAGGAGTCTCATCATCTAAATCACTCTCATCAGTATCCACAATGGAGGATGGTAGAGGAGGAAGGGAGGCTAAGCTATGAGATCATTCCTCAAAATGAACACTCCTCTCAATAAACACCTCATGTTTCTCTGGATCCATCAATTGATATACCTTAACACCCTCAAGATATCCAGCAAAAATACAAGGCTGACTCTGAGGTTCCAATGCTTTGTGTTTCTGTGGAGGAATGCGAGCCCACACTGGACACCCAAAGACTCTAAAATATCTCACAATTGGTTTCCTACCAGCCCAATCCTCAAAAGGAGTATGTAATGCCCCGCCAAGAAACCCCTAAGGGTTTAAGTTAAAAACACTCGAATAGAGTGTAAATATTTTTTTTTATAGTATTATTTAAGAGTATTACTGATTAGTTACATCAATAAGATAATTTGGAGTTATCTGAAACTTAGATAGTACAGCGGAAGGCTAATCGATCCTAAGGAGTTTCCCAACGTGATTACATAACCTTACCCCTATCTCAACTTGCGTCAACTAATCCAATAAGCTGGATAACTTAATTACGAGATAATGCATAAGACTTGATCGTACATATTCAATGATTTGACATCTTATAATTTTAGGAAGTGTTCATTTACTTTGGGTGGTTAGGAGGCCATTGTGAGGTTATATACTCAATGCACATTCGCACCTAATTAATTTAAGAGGCCTCCCTTAAGGTTCAATGCAATTAATATAACGAAGTTCATTCATTGGTTTTAGGATAATCACCCACAACTGATATCTTTCTTTATAATTAAAAGTATGGCTAATAAGATGAGATTCATTCATTAAGGATTAAACTTCCATTAATAGAGTGAGGTTCCCTCATTAAAGTTTAAGCATCACCAACTAAAAAGTCGTAGTTCTTTTAAGGAGGGTAAAATGTAATTAGTCATAGGGTTCATTCATTGGAGTTTTAATAATGCTAATAGATGGACTAAATTCATCAAGGTGGGAATGTATTAGGAACACATGACTTATTCCTTTAAATTAAAATATAGTTAGCAAGATGATATTCAACACTATAGGATTAAAATACAAGTTCATAGTGACGTTCTTCCATTAGGATTAAAATATAATTATCTTATTGCATGTCACTCTTTTTTAGTAAATGAAGTTAATATGAAAGGATACATTTACCAAGATTAAGACATAAACAACTATATGAACACTTCCCTTTTTAGTTCAATTTTAGCAATCATAAGAGATTCTTTTATTAAGGTTACAATTATGGATAAATAGTTGAGTCAACCCAATTTCCGAGTTAATTTTGGTAAGGATTATTGTTAAGATTAAAACGTGAAATAACTAAACAAATTCATCCAATGTAGTGGAACATAATTAACATGGCGTTACTCATTTAAGAAGATAAAAGTAAATACCTATATGACGTTCATCCTTTAGATTTCAACTTAGAAATTATAACATTAATTCTAACTTTGTTTCCCATACTCATTTGCTCAATTTACATGCTTAATAACAAGTTAATCCAATGATGTAACCTAGCAAGATTCTTTCCACTATTACTACTTTTAATTCACATTATCAAAATACTTTTCCCATAATCTTAATTACAATCTTCCATGAACCTGATTTACTACATTTGTCAAGATGAATAATTTTTATGCACTTATATTTAAATTCGTTAATTTCCCATCTTACACATTACAAGATAACAACCATACATGATAACTTAAAGCATGAAACAAAGGAAGCTAAAACATTGCATAACACAGATATGATCTCGGAGTTCACCCCTAAAGGGCTACATCTTCGGGTCTGCTCAACTGCAAGACCCCTATGGCATTTAATATTGTTAGGAATACATAAATTACATGTCTTTTACATCTTTGCCACTTAGGTGAATACAAACAATATACAACTGACACCTCAGTAGGAATTTACATAATGATCCCTTTTGAAGCGGATCCAACTGAACACTTCAAGGCAATTACAAGTACTAATGACTGAAGATACTCTGACTAGGGACGTAATCGGCTATGATCAACACAAGTAACTAGATGACAGGGTCTGAAACAAATACATCAAGGTTTTCCGCCACTCTAAACAAGGCAAATACGGAACTTAAGCTTACAACATTTTGCTTTAAAACGATACGATATCAAAATCTACATGCATCCTACTAGCATGTCATTGAAGAAATAACAAAATATACGAAGATAAATTTAGATTCATATTCCATGAAAACTTCTCATTAACATGTATTACCATACGTTAACCAGAGTATAATTATTTCAAAGATCTCCAACTAAGACCATATTTAATCTCTTTTCCAAAGAATACTCCCCGATTAGAGTTGGTCCCCAAAATTTAATGTTAACTAATATAAATAAAAAAAAATCCATGATAAATGAATACCCCCTTTTTATTCACAATTCTAAATATACGCAACTATGCATTTAACGTGTGTGTATATATATATATATATATTTGACATTGAAAATCTAATTTCAAATAAAATGGATCTTCCTACAAATTTATTACAACTTCTCTTTTTTTTTCCCATGACATTTTTCTTTCATTTTATATATGTCAATATTATATATTTTTTTTTTTACAACAAATAAAATATATAAAAAATAAATAAAACAAACTTTATATATTTTTTTTTGTTTTTTGTAAACCCTAACTATGACGCAGGTCCCTTCGTCCCACTTTGTGGACACAAACCCTGTGGCCCACATTGTGGATGCAGTCTGCGGCCCACACTGTGGATGCAGTCTGCGGCCCACACTGTGGATGCAGTCTGCGGCCCACAACATGGTGCGGGGAGGGTTGCGAGATATGGCATGGGGGAAAAATGGGGGAGGGGGCGGCGGCGCGAGCCAAGCTTCGGCTCCTCCGCCCGCCAAACCCTAACCCCAAACACATATATTTTTTTTGTTTATTATTTTTTTTTTTTATATACATTCTTGATCCGATTCACAGTCCGGTTCCAACCATAAAAATTTTTGAATAAAGATTTGACAAGGAACAAAATCCCCCATTATTGTATTATTATTTTTTTTTTTTTAATTTTTTTTTTTTTTCTTATTCATAGCCCTATTCATTTACGAGATTTTACCAAAAACTTCATTATGGGAAATATATTTCCTCATCAAGTTTAAAACCACAAAATCTATTAAGAACAAAAATTTGATTCAAGAACAACCAAGCTTAAAAGAAAACTGAACTAAACCTCAAAAACATTCATGAGAAATACCATTTTTTTTTTATTCAACAAATAAATAAAGGGTAGATTTGAATCCTACCTCATGACGCATTCCGGGCAAGGATTCTGATGAAGAGCTCCACCTGCAACTCCAAACAAATTCCCCATTTTCCCAACATTTCCCCCATCTCCTCTTTTTTCCAAAAACAAGCTCTCCAGAAAAGAACCCCCAAAAACATTTCAAAACTAGGTTAAATGAGAAACCCTATTTTTGCCCTAATTTTCAATTTCGAATTTAGGCATTTTTTTTTTTTTTAAATAAAAGAAAATCCAAAATGGAAATCATTCTTAACACTATTCAATACATCTTATTTGCTTTTCTAATTAAAATTAAAATGTTTCTATTTCTTGTTTAATTTTAATTCTAATTTCTCGATTCTAATTTAGGCCTACATTATATTTCGAAACTATTGACCAGGGTAAAGCGTTTTTTTTTTTATTAATTTAAATTTCCAAAAAAAATCAATCTTTTATACTAAATCAACTTTACAAGTAAAAGGAATAATTTTCTTTAAATAATAAAATTTACCCTTTTTCTCTTCTGAAATGCGAATGTGAAATAATTTATTTCTATTTCTCAAATGACTTTAAATTGTTCCTTTCTAAAACGCATAACTCATTAAATTCATTATTATCAAATTTAACTATTAAATTGACTCGCTATAACATAGTAAAGTGACCTTTTTAAATAAATGACTAATCAAATGAAAGAATCCTATTTATTCTAATTTCTCAAATTTTTAATGCATAACCGAACACATTATTTCAATTTAAATGCTTTAAGCTTGCTACAATTGTAATTAAAGCGATCTCTTGTTAAATTAACGATTAATCATATAAAAGAAACTACCTATTTAAATTTCTATATCACTAATGTGTACGTCTACTCATTAAATTGAATTTAATACTTAGGATAACAAACTCCACTTACCCTGCGCAAGGCATGCAAACCGAGGAAGTCCACCAAATCACATGACACGCAATCCAATGAAAAGAAAGCCCCACGAACCAAACACGATGCTCACCTAGCCATGGCTAAGGCAAGACAAGAGTTTTATGACCCCCAAATCCGAATTCTGAGGATGAAGGAGGTATACTCAACCCTGCAATTCCCAAAGAAGATGAACCTCACCCTAGGAAGTGTTGTACCTGCAATCTCCTGCACCCATAAATTCATGCAAGCATATATATACATATACTTATTCAATGAAGGCGTTAGCTCGAGATTTATTACAAGAGTTGGGAAACAATTACATTTACACAAGAATCGATGCAAAAGCACAATAGCAGGTATGCACAATTATTTATATCATCTAAACTACACATTGCATCACGGTTAACCTACCATTCAAGAATGCCACATAGGAAGTCAACCAAGGTCAAACGGGTTTTAAAAGTCCGACTAGGGTATGGGCATTACAGAGTAATACACATCAAAGCTTTGTGGGGAACCCAATTTTGGATGTGTTTATCACAACTGATAGCCTTTTCCCAAAAGGCAGGATCAAGAGAACACACATGTATCATACATCTAGCCATTTCTTTGAGAGTTCTATTCTTGTGTTCTGCAACTCCATTCTGCTATGGAGTGTAGGCAACTGAATGCTGAAGATCAATCCCCTCAAATATACAAAAATCCTCAAGTCTTTTGTTCACATATTCCCTTCCATTATCTGTGCAAATAATATTGACCACTTTCTGTGATTGCTTCTCCACGTGAGCCTTGAAGTCTAGAAATATGTCAAACACTTCACTCTTATGAACAAGAAAATAGACCCAAGTGAAGCGGGAGTAGTCATCAATGAAGGTGAGGACATAGTGGGCCCTACTAAATAAATAGGATGGAAATGGACCTGCTACATCACTGTGAACAAGTTGAAGAACTTCCTAAGCTCTCCAAGCTTTCCACTTATCAAACATCTCCCCAGGATGCTTGCCCATGGAACATCCTAAATAGACACCCTTTGAAAAACTAATTTGAGGTAGACCTATGACCATGTCTTTAGTGCGAAGCTACTAAAGATAATGGTAGTTGAGGTGACCAAATTTCTCATGCCATAGCTTCCTTAATGAGTTTGAATGAGTAAGCAAGGCCCTATAAGGAGAACTTGGCACAAAGTGGAAAATGAATAAAGCCTTGAGTTGTCATTGACTTGTCCCACTCCTACCAAGCCATCATTATCAAGTTCTTTTACCACACCTAAATCGGGTGTAAACTCAACCTTTTTCCCATTCCCATAGTGAATGATTTGGTAGATAGAGAGAAGATTGGTAGACAAGTTAGGAACATAAAGAACATTCACAAATGTTCCATAATCCATGGAAACTAAACCTTTCCTTTAAACCTCAACTTGCATATCATCACCTATGTAAATGTTAGGTACCTTCGATGGCTCCAATGAAGAAAACTGCTCCTTTGTAGAATCTAGGTGACAAGAGGTACTCAAGTCAAGTATCCACTGTTGTGAAGAACTTGTTTTAGCCCCAAATGCTTTCCCCTTTCCCTTAGACTATGAAGAAGTGAAAGGAGATGATTCCTTCTTGTTGTAGGCAGAATGTAAATTGATGTTGTTCTTCTTATGAAGATTTGTTAACTCATCAACTTGGTTGGTGTGGCATCGATGCTCTTCATGACCATACTTCTTTCAATAAGAACAAGTTGGTTTGTGCTTCTTAGGTGTATTCCCCTTCTTGGAAGAGGATGAAACATCGCCTTGTGATGGAGAGGATGATTGTCCTTTTTCCTGTTGTGGCTTTCACTTAGATTGCTTCTTCTTCATGTTGGAATCTTTTCTTTGACTCCCTTGATTAGCCACCAAATCGTTGGAATTTGAAGACTTGAGAATGCCCATGTTCAACAACTTAGATTGTTCCAACATCAACATTTCTGTGAAAGAATCAAATATAGGCATAGTGTAGGAACTCCCCACTATCAAATGATGAGTTTGGAATCTAGAAACAAATGCTGCATATTCAGGTGAAAGTTTGTCCAACAAGTTGAATATCAATTGAGCATATTTTTTGTCAATTCCACAATCCTTAAGCTTTTCTCTTAGATCATTTTATTTGGTGACATAATGTTGGATTGTATCAAAACTCTTCGGATCCAAGTTGATGAGCTCATTGGCAATCTTGTAGCCTCTGATTTCATCAACTTGACCATACAATTTCTAAAATATATCCCAAGCCTCTTTGATTATAGAACACTTCTCAAAGTGAAAAATGAGGTCATCTAATACATACTTACACAAAGTTCGAAGAGCCATGCAATTCTTAGTGAGCCATTCTAACTGAGCATTAGGATCAACCTTAGGATCTGTTGGTGTTGCTATTGTTCCATCTATGTAATGTGTGAGTCATTTTTCCATTAGTTTGGTCCATGCTTTAATTTTCCAAGATGCATAATTATATGGAGTTAAAGCTGTAAATTTATGAGGACTCATAGCAATAAAATTGAAATACCACAAGGAAAGAGAGGCACAAACACACAAGACACCCCCCCAAATTCACTCAATCAAAGAACACCCCCAAAATGATGATTTGGCACTTTATACTTAGTGCATATAAAATGGGCCACTTGCAAAAAGTGGCAAAGTGGACTTCTGATTTCATCTTTACAACTACCTCAAGGATGTCAAAGGAGACTCAAACTAATAATGCAAGAGATCTAAACTAAGATCCAAGAAAATTACAATTACCAAGTAGGCCAAAAAAGACCAATTTTTGAAAGTACAACATCCACTCAAGATCTCTGCAAACTGATGATAGAATATGAAAGTAGACAAAAATGTATGCACTTTCAAATAAACAACACCTGAAAAGGAGGTTCTATGAGCCCAAACAAAGCCATTGAAGTTGCAAAATTGAGGATTGGACAGGTACTGCTGAGAGAATTTGAAAATTCTTAAAAACCTATTCACCAAAATCCGAAAATAATCACACCACTACAAAGAGCACAAAAAAGTAGCCCAAATAAAAATAAATTGAACCCAAAAAGGAGAAAAATTGAGCAAGTTATGGGCCTCCAAATTTGACCCAAAAAATCAAACTTCTCAATAGAGAGAGATCTAAATTTTCAAAAAGGTGCTAGTGTAGACTAACATCAATAATTCACCATTAAATTTTATGGTCATACGACCGTCAAAATGGTCAGCGCACCCTTCTCCCTAGTTGTATGGATATGCTAACGTGGTGTTGATGTGGCAAATGATTGTGCTGCGCAACTGGGCACGTGACATTTCACAAAGTCTTCGCCATGGGCTAGTGTCCACCTGCCATGTGGCAGATGTGAGTCCCATCAAAAAGAGGTTATGTGTGATGTGGCAGGTCGATGGGAAGTCGTTGGCGATGATGGTTGGGAGTAGGGCCGACAACGGTGGTCGGCGCAGGAGATCATTGGTGACCGAGGTCGGGGACAGGAGGTCGTTGGTGGATGGTACTAGTGGTAAGGGTTGGGGCCAGCAGTGTTTTAGGGGCCGACAGATGGAAGCTGAGGCCAGTGGGGCTACGAGGCTAATGGGTGATAGTGTGTCACCGACGGCTAGCGACGTCACGACAAGGTCCGATGGGGGATGCAATCAGAGGGTGCTGCGAGAGGAAGGGCTGCATTAGAATGTGGTATGGCCCTGCATGTTGCACAGAGTATGACCCCAGGAGAAAAGCCTATAGCTAGTATGATGTGGGTCAGGGGTGGTGTGAATTAGTGGGTTAGGGGTGGTGTGAATTAACCCCCTCGAAACCCCAAAAATAATTTCTTATAAAACCGCCTTTTTCTTTTTTAAAACTTTGATTACATAATATTTCTATGAAAATAAATATATATTCTTCTTTTTGCATAAAATAAAAGTATTTTTTTTTTAAATCTGTACGATATTTTACCCACATAGGCAAAAAAATTTCTCCAAGCTCAAAATTCAACTTTCGCCAAAATAGATCGAGTTTATACTTGATTATTTATGGAAACAGCCTCCTGGACGTAATTGTGTGGTCAAAAAATGCTCTAGAATGCCTCCAAAACACGCAGTACCTCAAATCCAAAATTAGAAGCCTTCCAAGATGTCTCCCAAATCCAATCAATGAAGTCTGAATGACTTTGATAACATGTGATATTTTGCCAAGATCAAGGGCACAATGAAAAGCACACAAAAGAGAGATAATAGTTTGACAAGAACAAACTATATTCTCATCAATATGCAAAAGTGATTAACTGGATTAACCAATACAATGAATATGGGCCTTCTTATATAGGAAAGGCCAAATGAATATGTGAGCACACAATCATGACATATAGCTCAATGAGAAACAAGGGTAGGTAAGAAAATTTAGGGGTAGGTAGGAGAAATAATATAGTATTCCAAAAGAGGTGGATCACCCACCGAATGTGGAATGTAACAGCAAGATAAGACCACAAAAGGTGGAATTTCTCCTACAAGCATCATTCCTATGTGTAGACTTCCCTAAGTGTCTCATATCCAAACTATGATGAGATGCATTATCCTAAGTTAACTTAAGTAAAGTGTAGTATATCCTATAAGAATAAATATTTATAACAATACTCTGAATCTCATCATCATCATTATATTACCAAAATAACCTAACCAAATTGACTTAAATACCCTTCCCAAACATAAATATAAATGCCTTATGTCGGCTTACAATGATATTACAATTTATTTACATGTTGGCATAGAAATAAAGAAATACATTAAATTTCATGATCGATGCCACTAATTGCTACCGTGTAGACCTGCCAGATCAATCTCCTATGTCAACCTCATGTACCAGTTCGTAGGCTATCGGTTTCCCTGAATATAGGTTACCGAATCATGAATACTGGTGAGTAATGGTTAAGTGTCCAACAAAAAATAATATGTGTTTCCATAAATGACAACACAACTAAACCGGATGAGTGTCAATTGCCAACATTATCATCTTTGATACCCAAGAGCCTATATGAGATTTTGGATGCTAGAAGGAATAGAAATAGTCTTGAGGATGAAAGGTTAAAGGGATATGTTTTGGTTAAGCCATGTTCAGTGATATAAAAATGTAAAATAGCCAGACTATTAAATATTGCCAAGAGTAGATTTCAAAGAAAGCACAGGGTAAATAAAATAATGTTTGGCAAAATTGATGAAGGAAATAGGGGCTATTCTTAAGCAAGTTATGAATGAGAACTAGTATCAGTTTAATCTGGTGAAAGATGACACGCAACCAGAAGAGAAGAAACATGAAGACACTTCCATTCTGAAATTACAAACAATGATTTCTGATGTGCAGAAAGATCGACCAACTGATCGAGCCATTCTAGTAGAGTAGACCAATGATAATGCAATAGGTGTTAATAATGATGATGATCAGAATGTTGGAGTCTCCAGTGAAGATAAACAAAATCTGCCAGTGATAGAGGTTGACTCTAAAAAGGTAGTTGAGGAGTATGGAAACATTGATGAAGAAAAGGGAGAGGTTGATGCTGAGAAGGGTAAACATGCAGAGAAAGATGCAAGTACGGAGATGGCTGAGAAGGAGATAGGAGAAGAGAAGGATGATTAGGTTCTGATGATAGTGGTGAGAGACACTATAGAAGAGAAAGGAAAATAGATTGTCAGCATCTTGGATGATTTTAGTGAATCCAAGCATTAAAGCTAGCAACTTTTACACAAGCAAAAGCAAGTGAGGAATTCATCTATTTTCACACCAAAGACAAAGAGTTGATAACTTTGGCCATGAATATAGTGGACAAAATTTTGTCATCCTTTAAGCCTGATTCAAGTGATACTCACTTTGGTAAGCTTAGAAGCATGCTTAATGCAGTAGACTCTCATTTTGTCTTTAGAGAGAGTGGCAGATGTTAAAGCTTTGACTCAATTTAATGCTATGAGACTGGGGATAATTTTGAAGATGATTGAAGGAGATAAGTTCAGTTTGATAAATGCTATGAGGAGCATACAAGATGAATTAGATAAAAGCACTCAAATATATAAGTCATGTCTAATTTTTCCTAAGTTCATTATTGACATTAACAATAAAATAAAAGAGTGTGAAGAGCAGTTAGCTAGCATATCTTAATCCTGTGCACCTCAATCAGTCTCTGCTAGAAATTTTGAAGCTCAAGTTATGGGTATACTTGATAGGATTAAGACCTTGAAATCGGGAAAAGGACAAAATTTTATGTAGTGGGAGGATTAAGAAACTTTATTACTCCTCAGATAGATTCATTGATCAATAGTAAGCAAGATGCAATGAAGGCTCCGAATAAGATTGTTCTAGCAGATCGTACAGGAGCAGAGATACATGCCTATCCTTTTAGTGCTCTGATCAATATTTTGGAGAATCTGAAGGAAGGTTGGGATAGGCACCTGAAATCCTTTAAGATAATTTTTGGAGATATCTTCAAATTTTTGTAAGCTACTATATATATCCCTATACATAAATTTTGGCAAATATCCATCTTTGGCATTTCTATCAAAGGGGGAGAGAGCAAGGTAAAAAATGGTGTATATTCTTAGGGGGAGTTTGTTGAGTCTTGGAGATTTTTCTTTTTTTTTAGAATTTTGTAGTTTCAGTGTACAATGTCATTTTTTACAATGTTTCCATCAATGCCAAAGGGGGAGATTGTTGGCAAGAGACATTGTTCTAGTTAAGATTGATGCATGATAGATGTTTAGGAGTTGTCATTGATGGTAACTCAGTTCAAAAATTATATACAGTATGTGTAGATTTGTTTTACCAAAAGTTGCATTATTAATTAGGCATAAGTCTTGATGGTGGAATATAGTATCTGACAGAGTATGAGTATAGTGTGTAGATTTTGATTTTTGTTGCATACCTTTGGTTGTGGTATTAGAGGTAGATGATTCGAAGTTTGAGGTAACTTATTTTGTAATTCTAGTATCCAATGTTCATTCATGACCGATATTGAAGGTCTGGTACTAGATTATTCAGGAATAACAAAGCTATTTTGGTGTAATGTGTTATGCAAAATATTTGGGATGATTTCGGTGATTTTTTTTTATTTTGAGGTGATTGTGCCGACACATGAGAATCTTGTTTTCATATTTTTTAGGTCCACATATGGATCTATGGATGAATTGAGCTGACTTGTTGGTACATGTTTCATGTTGCATGTTATGCGGTTTTTGGAAGCCAAAATTGGAATTGATTTATTTTGGCATTGCAAATATATAAGATCGACTTGTTTGAACATTTTAGGATATGGGGTGTGTGTGTGAAGACTATATGAGAAATTGTGTGAAGTTTTGTGAGTGTGATTATAGATTTAATTCTCACATATATGGTTGTGCAATAGAACATAGCAGATTAGTAGAACAAAGAAAGATAGTCAGATTGAGCTTAACCGGAACTACTTTTTGGCATATGTTGATGTTACTATTTAGTTCAGAAATTATTGTTATCAATTGTAATCATTTTTAAGGTAGTGAGCATTCCTTTGGGATATATCCCTTTTTGTTATTGAGAAGTGAGCTCTAGGCAGTGTGCCTGAATGAAAGTGTATTCATCTTTTGTAATATTATCATACTCCTAATCAAAGTATAATAATATTGTGGGTTCAAATCCCATCGTGATTTTTCCCTCTCTAGTTTTCCAATTAAAAATTCTAGTGTTATGGTAATGTGGTTGATTGGTTTATGTTTCTACACTCTAATTTCATTCTTATGCATCTGGTGGTATAATAATTAGTTTAATAAATATTTGAATTGCAGAACACTGATTCACCCCCCCTCTTAGTGTTCATTGATTCAAAGTGCTAGGAAATGACATAAGGTTCCAATAAACACTCTAGACCTAGGTTGATACCTAGCAACCAGGGAACAAGAAACACAACCAAAGAAAAGAAGTCATAGAAGAAATAAATCAATCACATAACAAGGCTAATCAAAAGTAGTAAACTCCCAAAGGTGAATCAACAACCAAGGCAAAAGAATCATGGAGACATGTAGGAGAAGAGTGTCATCACATGCTATCATCAAGAAGAAGGGAATTACGCCACAACCTGATAGATATGTCATTGCATGATATCGTCACAAAGAAGGGATAATACAAAACTCTGATAGACATGTGGAGACATCTCAACCTATGAGAGAATCAAGGGAGTTTGGCTTTCCATCACTATGGCCTTCCCAAGATTATCCTAAAACATCCTCCCTAGGACTAAGTGTTGCAGCCCAAAACCAAATTATTATCTTGTTTAGATGAATCCTATATACCCAATCCATCTAATTAATTATTAAAGTTATCACTTATTAAACAAGGAAAACTTTCAATGTGCCCTGGTGGTATAGACTCTAAGCATCATTACAAGGATCTCTTAGCAGCCTATCTCTCAAAACCCTGACCATCACATCAAAGCCTACTCCCCCTATCCATGTTACAAGTCCTTTGGGTAAAAGAAACATCACAAAGAAGCTCACACAAATGCATTCCACAAAAAACATCCATATACATAAATATATGAATACAACAATAGACATAAGCAAAATTCTAATCACATGAACTAATTAAGAGCCTCAATAATAAATTACAATAGAATACATAATATCACATTGGTCAACCATATGCAATCAATCATCCATAGCAATGCACATCCACTTGCTGAAACCAAAAGATGAACAAATAATGGAATCTGAGTAATAAACCATTATGAAAGTCATAGGGATAAATAGAACAATCTCTGGTACAAAAGACAAAATTCAAAAATCTAACATAGAAAGTCAAAATAGCCTCAATCATAAAATCAAAGCAACATGGCACATTTCATAGATATTGAGGTGTCTTTGACAAGTTCTCCAATTCCTTAAATACCTAGAAGAATGCATATGCGAACTGTTTTGGTGCATCTAATAGGTAAAATGACACATTTAATAGAAACTATGGTGCATATAAGACAGATAGTAGTAGATATAACAAAGACTCAGAAAATAGGGCAAACAAATAAAATTTAACTAAGACTCAATCATGTTCTCAAATCAGTCTAGAATGGGACACAACAACAATTACATGCGAGGAAACAAGTGGAAATATTTATAATCAATCAAAGCATATTCATAAATGCATTCACGAATGCCACAAGAACTCACATTTAGACCAAATTAAACAAATAGAATAATAGGGGAGCTACAAAATATATTTTATCTAATCAATCCAAATAGTAAAAAGACATTAAATAGAGTAATAAGTCAAAAAGGAAATCAACTAAAGTAAATCTTTTGGGCATAATAAAATATAAAGCCCAATAAGCAAATAATTCAAGGGTAATAAAATAAATATCATAATTAAATATAAAATCATAAACTGTATAAATAAAACTTTAAATAATAAATAATAAATAAATAATGCCAAAACAGAAATGCCAAAAACCAAAAACCAACAAACTCCCAAAGAGATCATTAACCAAAAATCAAAGTACATAATAATATCTCCTCCTAGGAATAGTCTCTCCCAAAATGTGTTTTTCCATAATATCTCTCCCCCTTTGACATCAAATGCCAAAGCAATACAAAAACTAGATTCAAATACAAAATACCAACTACTCCCCTTGAGAAGTAGCTCTCCTCATCAAAGTCGGAATAAAAGATTTCTCTGTTAATTTTGTCAGTTGATGACATAACATCAATTGTCTATGTCTCTACCGATGGGGGTATAAGCACAAGTTGCTCTCTGAGATATTCAAAAGTCTCCTTAGGCAAAGGCTTGGTAAAAATATCTATAATATGTTCTTTAGTATTACGATAAACCAATTTCACTTCTTTTGCTTCAACATTCTCTTTCAGAACATTGAATTTGATAGAAACATGTTTAGTTTTAGAGTGAAATACCGGGTTCTTAGATATATTAATTGCTGCCATATTATCACAGTAAATGATTATAGGTTTCTTGCATTTTACCTTTATGTCCTTCAACATTTGCTTCATCCATAATACCTATGTACAATTAGTTGTTGTTGCAACATATTCTGATTTGGCTATTGATAAAGATGTACAACTTTGTTTCTTGCTCAACCATGAAATTAATCTGTTACTAAGAAAAAATGCTTCGCCGGTGGTGCTTTTTCTATCATCTACATCTCCTGCCCAATTAGCATCTGTGTATGCACATAAATCAAAATTTTCATCTCTAGGATACCATAAACCAAGATTTGTAGTGCCTTGTAGATACCGAAAAATCCTTTTTACAGCTGATTCATGATTTTCTTTAGGATTACTCTGAAATCTTGAAACAATACATATTGCATTCATAATATCAGGTCTTGTTTGTGTCAAATACAGTAAACCTCTTATCATAGATTTGTATCTTGTTAGATTAGCAGGTATTGATTCATCCTTCAAAGATAGTTTATCAGTTGTAGTCATAGGTGTACTTATCGGTTTAGAGTTTTCCATGCCAAATTTCTTAAGTAACTCTTTCAAGTATTTATATTGGTTAATGAATATACCTTTATCAGTTTGTGAAATCTGCAATCCTAAAAATAATTTTATCTCTCCAATCATAGAAATTTCAAATTCTTCCTGCATCTTATTAGAAAAGTCTTTACACAATCCATCTTCTCCTCCAAAGATTATATCATCAACAAAAACTTCAATAACCAAGATGTCATAATTAGTCACTTTGTAATATAGATTGCTATCAGCATTACCTTTAGTGTAACCAAGCTTCAAAAGATATTTGTCCAATCTAGCATACCAAGCTCTAGGAGCTTGCTTTAATCCATATAAAGCTTTCATTAACATCCATCAGGTTGTTCAATGTAAACTTCTTCTTCAAGATCTCCATTCATAAATGCACATTTAACATCCACTTGATATACTTTATAGTTCTTGTGACTTGCAAAAGCCAATAATAGTCTGACTCCCTCAATTTTAGCTACCAGTGAAAAGCTTTCATTGTAATCAATTCCTTCTTTCTATGAATATCCCTTACACACTAATCTTGTTTTATTTCTAATTACCTTACCATCTTCATTAAGTTTATTTCTAAATACCCATTTAGCTCCAATTACATTTTTGTCTTTAGGTCAGCGAACTAATGTCTAAGTGTTATTCCTTTCAATTTGTTCCAATTCATCTTCCATAGCTTTAATCCAATATTTGTCTTCTCATGCCTCATTAATAGTTGTAGGTTCAATTTGTATTTGTTTACAATTATCTGACTTTCAGAGTGATTTAATCTTAAATACCTAGGTGTATTCACTTGCTATCATTTTTTAGTGACTGTTGAATTTTTAGATGATGTCAGTGTAACAAGATCAACATTCTGTACCGGTGTACTCATTGTATGTTCATTTGTGATTATCTCTATTACCGGTTCAGAGTCCATTGACCTTGAATTTTCTCTAAACTGCTCATCAATCTTCACATTTGCACTCTCAACAATTTTCTGGAATCTCTTGTTAAAACATCGATATGTCTTTCTCTTAGATGAATAACCAAGAAATATTCCTTCATCACTTCTAGGATCAAATTTGCCAATATAGTCATCTCTTCTAATGTAGTATTACCAAACCATAATTCATGACGGGTCTTATTGGTTTCACCTCTGATGTGAACTCTGTTGAATGTATAAACTATTGTATTTACTGCTTCTCTCCAATATATATAAGGTAGGTTTGCTTTTGATATCATGCTTCTAGCTGTATCCAAGATAGTTTGGTTCTTCCTTTCCACAACTCCATTCTGTTGGGGTGTCCAAGGTGCTGATAACTATCTTTTGATCCCATTCACTTCACAGAATGTATTCAATTCCTTAGTTGTGAATTCACGTCCTTGATATGATCTCAAACATTTGAGTTTTTTACCGGTTTCATTCTCTACCATCACCTTGAATAGTTTGAATTGTGCAAATGCTTCAGATTTCTCCCCAAGAAAAGCAACCCAACACATTCTAGAATAGTCATCAATGATTGGCATAAAGTATCTATCTCCTTGTATACTGCTAGTTCTTGCTGGACCACATAAATCTGTATGAATTAAATCAAGAACATTGCTGGATTTCTCTGGAATACTCTTGAAAGTTTCTCTAACTTGCTTTCCAAATTGGCATTCCTTACATACCGGATTGTGAGGTTTAACAATATTAGGTAAATCTCTTACTGCCTTATTTGTACCAGTTTTCACAATGCAACCAAAACTTACATGACAAAGTCTCTTATGCCATAACTAACTTTCATCAATATGTGCAATCAAACATGTTTTCTCATTGTTATTCAAGTGAAAGATATTACCTCTAATCTGATTACCAATTACAATTTCCAAACCAGTTCTGTTTAAGATTTTGCATTTACCATTCTTGAATTGTAACTGAAACCTTTTCTCAACTAATTGACCAACACTCAAAAGATTATGCTTCAGACCTTCAACATTGTAAACATTATCAGTATTGTGCTTACCATCAAAAGATATAGTTCATTTTCCTTTGATCAAACAAGATTTATCATCTCTAAATCTTAAGACGTCCATTGTAATCCTGAAAGGTTAAGAATTTACTCTTATCACTAGTAATGTGATGTGAACATCTGGAATCAATAATCCATTCATCCTTATCTTCAATTTTAGCTGCCAGGGCCTGCTCTACCAGTTGAATAGTAGGTGTCGGTTGATCTTCTATTATAGCAACAAAATCCCATCCATTGTCTATCGGATCCTCATCAAAATTATTAGTGACTCCTTCATCAACATAATAACATGATTTGTCTCTATCCTTCTTAAATTTGTATCTCTGATAATCAAGGTTAGGCTTATATGTTCTTTTAGATTATTCTCTTAATCTTGCATGTCTATCAGGACACCTAGAAGCCATATGACCAACTTTATTGCAGTTAAAACATTTAAATGGTGCTTTACCTTCATACTTACTTCCAACTAGACCTTTAGGTATTTTTCTTGCAAATAGTGCTTCAAGCTCTTCTAGTTATTCATTTTCCTTTCTGATTTCTTTAAGTTCTCTTGCATAGAAGGCTTTCCAATTAGATATCTCAGATGATGATGATGTTGCAGATGATGATGATGCCTTGAAAGCTAAATCTATCTTAATAGTAGCAACACGACCAAATTCATCAAGTTCAAAAGCTAAATGTTTTCCAACCAAAGTGTCTCTAGATACTGATGCATTAGGGATTATTCTCAATTCATTTATAGTAGTAACTTTCATTTTATATGCTGGTGGCAAAGCCCTTAAAACTTTAGAAACAATTTCATCTTCACTTAAGGTTCCTCCACAACACTGTATACCCAAAACAATTTCATTTACTCTTTCCATAAAAGCATAAATCCTTTCATCTTCTTCCATTTTCAAATTTTCATACCTAACCCTGAAGCATTCTAGTTTTGCAATTTTAACTGTAGTATCACCTTCATTCAATGTTTCCAACTTGTCCCAAATAGCTTTAGTAGGAGATCTGTCTGATAATCCCATGATTTGTTGATCTAACAGTGCGCTCAAAAGTGCTTCCCTTGCTTTGCAATCATTTTCTTCATCTTTAGCCAAGGTTGGTGGATTAGGTTGACCTTGAGTAGGAGAAGTATAACCATTCTTTGTAACATCCCAAATTTCCTTTCCAATGCCATTCAAATGTGTCTCCATTCTGATCTTCCATATACCATAGTCGGTTCCATCAAGTTTCAGACTGTCCTTCCTAAAATAGTTAGTAGACATAGGATCTCCTCAAGTTGTTAAACTTTTGAAAAAAGAGGACTATGTTGTGATACCAATTGTTAGATCCTAGAGAAAATTGAGAGGGGGGTGGAGAAAATTAGTTGTCTAATAAATTTAATCCAAAATTAACTTATCCAAAACTTAATGATCAATGACGGTAAACCAAACTTTAATGTCGGTAGATAGTTTGATAGTTAATTAAAGTACCGATAAAGTTTAATGAATGAAACAGAAAAACAATAACATCCACGATGCATAACACAAATATTTGTACATGGAAACCCTGTAAGGGGAAAAACCATGGTGGGAAACCTTACCCACAATCAGATGATACAGCTGCATATAGTATGTGTGTACAATATGGAGTTTGCACATGCAGAAAGGCCAGCTGCCTAGAGCTCACTGCTCAATCACAAGATGGGAGTCACACTGACTACAATTGGATGATTAAATCTAATGATAATGTACTGCTCAAAATAGCATCTTCATATGCTAGATTTAGAACCAGTTAAGCTCTGATTATCTTCTCAAAACCTTCCTTCAATCTTCAAATGATGTTTGCGTGTATAGCTTTGCTTATTTTCACATATACCTTATTACAATCCTTTTTCCAATCCCATATCAATATCACAGATGAGATCTTACGAAAAGCCTAAGACCAATGTGTAGGTCGACTTACAAAGAATATTACAATAAAATCAATTACAAATAAATCAATATCCAATGCATCATGTCAGCTCAATGCATTTACAATAATAAAAAATCATCTCCATAACGTGTTGTGCTGATCTAGAATAGATATTGTTGTTGGTGCATAACCTAGACCTATTTACCGATAATAGAAAATATGCAAACCCGAATAGACCAATGAACAAATCACCATAACAAAGTGTCCAAACAATGCCTTCGACATAACCAAGTAATCTCCAAGTCATTCCAAGTGCCAGTGAACAATATAACCTACCGGTGAACCAAATGCTGGTGATTGTGCATAATTTATTGACTTGCCGGTGAACAAAACCAAAGATCTCCAAGTGCTGATAAGTGTTAACAAGTGTTGACATAAATGACAAAACCAACGCAACACATCAAAATACCAACTTAACATATGTCCATATAAAATGGATAACACTATGAAATAGGATCTATAATATAAATAGAGTCATAAGTAATCATCATAGTATCAACAATATGTCTAAATTAGTCTATCGATGCATAAATCAAAAGATAGGTCAAGGAGGAACACTAGATCCTCCACCTTTTGCCTAGGCTTACTCCTAGAAGCCTAAGAACAAGTAGGGATATAGCTCTCTCATCTGTGCTACATCCTCCCATCATCGAGAATCATTACTCAGGCCCCATTGGACCCTTACTTGCTCTATGTGGTGAGCCCTAAGGGTCAACCCTGGATGCTCAAGAGTGCACATGGGCTCCAGAGAAAGTTGCCTGTGTTGGCATTATACACTTAGATGAGAATAGTTGATTTTGTCATTAATGGCAACCAACTCGTAACATGGTTAACAGGTTACACCGACAGTAGACATCATCTACCGGCATTGACAGGCACTACAGATTATTCTCAGTGGCATCCATTCTACACCGACAAAAGATCTTACCGACACTCCTAGCCGACATGGAAATTATATTGTTTTGTATTGTAATATATATTGTATAGCTGACATGATGTATTGTAAAGACTCATATATGTATGAGATCTTATAGGTCATTTTGTAAGTGTGAAAAGTATGCATGGTATGTAAGCGAAGTAAGGATATGTAATTAAGTAATGAATATGAGAGTGAATATCTATATATGCATTATGATGTAACTATTTATGAGTGAATAAGAGCAAAGCAGAGCGAAGAATGCTTTATGGCAAAGGTATTTGACAGAGCTTAAACTGGTATGGAATCCAGCATTGTAGATTCTATTTTCAGAAGTACATTGTCATTGGATTTAATCATCTAATTTTGTAGTCAGTATGACTACTTTTGTGATTGAGAAGTGAGCTTTAGGTTGTTGGCCTTCCTGCATGTGCAAGCCCCTATTGTATAAGTAATATTTATTCATATTGGCCAATGAGTAAATATTGTGGGTCACAAATCCCACTGAGGTTTTTCCCCTAACAGGTTTCCTCGCCAAAAAATATTTGTGTTATGGTGTGCATTGATGGTTATACAACTATTTCTCTACTTTATTACTTATTTACCGGTACATTAATTTGGGTTATAAAGTTGCAAACAAGTTTAAATATTCTATTTTCCAGTTAGACACTAATTCAACCCCCCTCTCAGTGTCTTTGGGGTTGATCAAGTATCTAACAATTGGTATCAGAGCCTAGTCCTCTATTTGCAAAAGCCTAATAGCTTGAGGAAGATTCTGAAACCGGTACCAATGGAAAGTTTGAGACAATAGTTGGAAGGAGCTCTTGAAGATTTTGATGCAGAAAAATTGAAGAATATCAAACTGGAAGATGAACTCAAAACTGCTTGGGAATTTATCAAAGCACTTCAAGATAACATTCTTATAGAAAAGAATAAGAGAAAATAATTACATGTGCAATTGCAAAATCAAGATGACGAAGAAAAAGAAACTCTCAAAGATATTGCAAACAAATTGAGACAAGAGAACAGTAACATGAAGAATGAGATGCAAGTTTTAACCATGAGAATATGCAAGGATATTGAAGATAAGAAGATGAATGAGTAAGATTTGGCCAGAAGACTAAATGAAAGATCAGATGAATCTCAAAGGCTTAGTTATGAAAATGATATGCTTAAAACTACTTTGATTCACATGCAACATGACAAAGAGGAACTTTTGAGACAAGTTAGTACTTTGGAAAGTGAGTTGGTCACTGCAACTGAATACAAAGACAAATTCAAGAAGAGTTCAGATAATCTTGATGATATGTTGAAAAGTGAGAAACCTGATGGAGAAATAGTTGCACTTGGATTTGAACATGGAGAAAGTTTCAGGACTGCAAACAATCATGATCAGAGCAAACCGGTAAGTCAACCTAATGCTTATAAATTTAATGGAAAATGTTTTAATTGCAACAAATTTGGTCATAGAGAAAATCAGTGCAGATTCAGGAATAATCAGAATACAAACTTACCCATCGGTCAATGTTCCAAATGCAATAAAAATGGTCATAACTCATAAAATTGCAGAATGAATTTGAAATTCTATGTTTGTGATGGATTTGGACATTTATCTAATCAATGCAAAACTCAAACCAGTCAAGGTTATGGAAAGGCTATTTAGAGAAACAATGTAACTTGTTATGCATGTAACAAGATTGGGCATATTGCAAAATTTTGTAGAAGCAAGACTATACTGATGAAAAATAAAGGATCCAATAACAAAGGCAAAGAAAAGGTAATTGAAATCAAGCAAGAATTTTCTAAATAATGGATTAGAAAGAGAGATCAAAGAGGTGATGAATCTATCACTGCACCGAAAAAATAGGGTAATCCTACACCGGTAGGAGATTCTTCATCTAACTAAGGAATAATCCTTAGGGGTAAGGCAATAAATTGAAAATAATGCATTTACCCTCAGTTGGCAGTAAGAAGTTATATTTCTTCTTTACTGGTAGATATGTGGAGTTTTCACTTCACCGGTGAAGCATTATTGCAGTTGTAAGTCAATTTTTGGTTATAAAGGCATTCTAACCTCTCATTTCAATCCACCAAGCATCCAAGCATTCAAAGAGAGAGAAATTGAGAAAAGTAATTCTAAAGGCAAAGCAGCAAAGGTATTTTCAGAGCATTCAAGGATTTCACAGTTAAAAGGTATTTATCTTTCGTAATGGCATCTTCACATTATGTTCCTGAATTCGTAGAAAACACTACTATTGTGGAAAATATTAAATGACCTAGACCCATTTTCAAGATCATTCCTAAGATAGCAAAACATGATGACCCTATTGGTGCATTTTCTAAAATCCCAAAGGGAGTCGTGTTTACTGAAGACCCTAGGGCATACATACATTGCAACATAGAAAGTTTAGGGTCTGAAGATTTGATGAACATGTATATGAATGTAATCACTGACAAGAATGGAGTAGTGAAACCAAAACATAAGGTAGTTAAGGATTTAGGTTTCATAGACATCCTCCATATGCCAAAATTCTCAAATGAAGTCATCCGCTATGTCCTTAGTAGGGTTCACAAAGAATTTATGTGGTTGGACTCAGTATTTAAGATTACCAAGGAAGCTATCAGGGATGTTATTGGTTTACCCACAGCTAGTTCTAGACTTGACAAGAAGAAGAAAATCCCTAACAAGGAAGTTATGAGCTCAACCGGAGCTACATATGACAACCAATCACTTAGGGTCAATGACATAAAGGATAAAATTGTTAAATTTGCTAGCATGGTCATTAGATATAAAGTTGGTCATACATATAGGTTGAATTTTGTGTCTAGTTCATGCATTCATAGTGCACATGAGATGATTGTAAACAATGCAAAGATTGACATCTGTGAATGGTTGAAGGATGATTTGCTAGAGAATTTCGATAAGATAAAAGGTGATAAGAAAGGAACATTCAAATTTGGAAGTTTGTTAGTGTGTTTAATGCATTACTTTTCAAAGGAGATCCTTGGTATGGGAAATAAGGATTTTTCCTATGATATTTTTGTTGGAAAATAGATAAAGGAGGCAATCACCCGTATGGGAGCTAACAATGATGAGTTGGTTAAAGAATACTTTAAGAATTTCCAAACTAAGATGAAATAGAGAGAAAGGATTTCCCAAAGCATTGTAGATAAATATGATAAACAAATATGCTTTGTAGTGAAAAGAGATGAAATATGGATGGAAGAAGTTAGACCCACAACTATATGGATTAGTGAAATGGGATACGAGGTGGACTCTCACATCTTAGACTCATATGCTAAAATACTCCTAGATGCTCCACCGAAACAAATAGAGGAAATATTTGGAAATGTTGAAGCCATTGAAAGTGATGTTGTTATGATGAAGCAGAGAAAGAAAAGAGACAAATTCATGAAAAATGATTCTAAAATGATAAAAGATGTTAGAGAAGGTTTGATGAATCTTAGCAGTATTGTTGCTAGTGTGACAAAAAGTCAATTAGAGTAGATATCAGTAGCTCACATTTCCCCTATGGCTACTTCTTCTGATCTTAATGATGACAAGGTAGCTGAATTCAAGAGAGTGGACAAGAAGAAAAGAAAACCCTCACCGACACCTGCTCCATCTCCCAACAAGTCAAGGACAAAAAGAAAGAAACAATAGGCTGTAAGAGAGCCCATTGGTCAGAAGAAGAAGGTGACTCCAAAGAAGAAACAAGAACCTAAAGCATCGGATACTCTTACACCAAAAGAGTTAATCAATGAAATTACACAAGAGGGTAACCTTAGCAATGTGAATAAACTTTATCATTCCTTCAAAGATTCAGATAAGGATACTATAGAGGAAAGCATTATTTTGCGCATATATTCATCTACAAGAAAGTTCTTATTGAGGTTGTAGATGATCTGCCTAATGATTTGTATTTGAGGTTAGAGGCTAAGAGAATGTTGGTAATGGAGTTAGATAAGAAATTAAAAGTAGAGGCTCTACATGTTGTGCATCCTATTAACTCCAAACAAGAAATTCATGACTTAATTTTGGAGGCAAATAGAACACTTTTTGTGAGTGGTCATTGGCAGGTTAGCCTTATGGTAGGCAGAGTAAAGGAAATTGCAGATGAAATGACAGACAAATAGAATATATTTTTTGTGGAAAAAGAGAAGAAAGAAGAAAAGGATAGAAAGAAAATGGATGTCTTTTGCAAAGGTATATCAGAAGGATAAAGGTAAAGGTGAAATTGGTAGTGTAGCTGATATAATGGTCAAGGATAACCTTCCTCCATCGCTATAGGACACTGCACCAATAACTGCAAAGGCACCGGTACAAACTGATAGTCAACCAAAAGAGAAGGCAGAAGAAATGACATTGTTGGTATTTTGGTATGGTTTTGTCATTGATGTCAACACCTACCAAAACACTAGCACTCTCGATATCCAGCAACATTCACTGGCAAGCAAGTAACTATTGCACAGTTACTAGTATATGGTTCACCGGCAGGATATAATGTTCACCAACACTTGGAATGATATGGAAAACACTTGGTAATGTCGAAGACATCATGTGTACACTTTGTTTTGAAGAATTAATCATTGGTATATTCATATTTGTATATTTGCTTTTACCAGTAAATAGGTCTAGGGTTACCTAGGGTTACACCGGTAGGTTTATCTTTTCCAGATCAACATGGTACGCTATGGAGATGATTTAATATTGGTGTAAATACATTAAGCCAACATTTTTAATCGGTTATTGCATCGGATATTATATTGTTTGTAAACTATTTTTATTGTAATATCTTGTAGAGCTAACCTACTAAAATTGGTGTTAGGTTATGGTATAAATGTAAGATCTTATTCGTAAGATCGAATGTGGAATGCGAAAAAGAATTGTGTGAAGGTATATGCGAGAGTAAGCAGAGGTATACATGAAGACATCATTTGAAGGTGAAGCTAGGTTTTAATGAAAGCATATTAGCATTACACCGATACTAAATCTAGCATATGAAGATGCTATTTTGTGCAGTACATTCTTATTAGATTTAACCATCCGACAGTAGTCAGTGTGACTCCCATTTTTGTGATTGAATAGTGAACTCTAGGCTATTGGCCTTTCTGCATGTGCAAACCCCATTTATGTACACTTACTACCTGCAATAGTATTATCTGATTGTGGTTAAGGTTTCCCACTGTGGTTTTTCCCTTTATAGGGTTTCCACGTACAAATATTGGTGTTATGTGTTGTGGATGACTTTATGTTTATGTTTATGTTTCATGCATTAATCTTTGCCGGTATAGCAATTTATTGTTAACACTGTCTACCAACACACTTAACTTGTTTACCGGTATTAAGCATTAAGTTGGTTAAGTGGTTTTTGGTTTGAATTTATTAGACAACTGATTCACCCCACCCTCTCAGTTGTCTCCAAGACCTAACAATTGGTATTAGAGCTTAGTCCTCTTTTGCAAAAGTTTAACAACTTGAGGAGATCCAATGTCTACTAATTATTTCAGGAAGGACAGTCCTAAACTTGATGGAACCAACTATGGGATATGGAAGATCAGGATGGAGACACATCTGAATTGCATTGGTAAAGACATCTGGGAAGTTACAAATAATGGTTATACTGTTGTTGTAGCTGGTCAGACTACTCCAACTACCTTAGATAAAGATGAGGAGAATGATTGCAAAGAAAGAGAAGCACTTTTGAGCGCATTATCAGATCAACAAATCATTAGATTATCAGATAGGTCTACTGGTAAAGCTATTTGGGATCATTTGGAAACACTAAATGAAGGAGATTCAACAGTCAAGATTGCAAAACTTGAAAGCTTCTGCGTCAGGTATGAACATCTAAAAATGGAAGAAGATGAAAGGATTTCTGCTTTTATGGAAAGAGTAAATGAAATTGTTTTGGGTATTAAATGTTGTGGAGGAACCTTAAGTGAGGATTAAATTGTTTCAAAAATCCTAAGAGGATTTCCACTGGCATATAAAATGAAGGTTACTACTATAAATGAGTTGAGAACAATGCCTAATACATCAGTAACTAGGGATACATTGATTGGAAAACTTTCAGCCTTTGAAATTGAGGAATTTGGTCGTGTTGCTACTATAAAGATAGATTTGGCCTTTAAAGCATCAACATCATCTGTGCCATCATTTGACAAATCAGATTGGAAAGACTTATATGCAAGAGAACTTGAAGTAACTAGGAAGAAAAATGAAGAGCTTGAAAAACTTGAAGCACTATTTGCAAGGAAAATACCAAAAGGTCCAGTTGGAAGTAAGTATGAAGGTAAAGCACCCTTTAAATGTTTCAACTACAATAAGATTGGTCATATGGATTCAAGATGCCCTGATAGATATGCTAGACTAAGAGAAGATGCTAGAAGAACGTACAAGCCTAATCCATAATATCAGAAATATAGATTTAAGAAGAACAAAGACAAATCTTGTTACATTGTTGATGAAGGAGTGACTGATGATTCTGATGAGGATCCAGCAAAAAATGGATGGGTTTTTGTTGCTATAATAGAAGATCAATCAGTACCTACTACTCAACCGGTAGAACAAGCCCTAGAAGCAAATGTTGAAGTAAAGGATGAATGGATCATTGACTCAGGATGTTCACATCATATGATAGGAGACAAAGGTAAATTCTTGAACTTTTAGGAATACAATGGAGGTTTAGTAAGATTTAGAGATGAAAAAGCATGTTCAATCAAAGGTAAAGGTACAATATCTCTTGATGGTAAGCATAACACTGACAATGTCTACTATGTTGAAGGATTAAAGCATAATATTTTAAGTGTTGGTCAATTGGTTGAGAAGGGATTTTAGTTACAATTTAAAAATGGAAAATGCAAAATCATGAATAGAACTGGTTTGGAAATTGCAGCCGGTAATCAGACTAGAGGTATTATCTTTCATTTGAATAACAGTGAAAAGGCATGCTTGATTGCACATATAGATGAAAGTTGGTTATGGCATAAGAGACTCTGTCATGTAAACTTTGATTGCATGGTGAAGATCAGTACTTCTAAGGCAGTTAGAGATCTACCTAAAATTGTGAAACCTCATAATACAATTTGTAAGGAATGTCAATTTGGAAAACAAGTTGGAACTAGTGTCAAAAGTATTCCAAAAAAATCCAATAACGCTTTTGATTTGATTCACACTGATTTATGTGGTCCAACTAGAACTAAAAGCTTACAAGGTGATAGATATTTCATGCTAATTATTGATGATTATTCTAGAATGTGTTGGGTCACTTTTTTCAAAGAAAAATTAGAAGCACTTGCAAAGTTCAAACTATTCAAAGCAATGGTTGAAAATGAAACTAGTAAGAAAATCAAATGTTTAAGATCAGACCAAGGAGGTGAATTCACATCTAAGGACTTTAATACATTTTGTGAAATGAATGGAATCAGAAGACAATTATCAGCACCTCGGACACCGCAGCAGAATGGAGTTGTTGAAAGGAAAAACAAAACTATCTTGGATGCAGCAAGAAGTATATTATTTGAAGCAAATTTACCACATGTATATTGGAGAGAAGCAGTTAGCACAGCCGTCTATACATTCAACAAAGTTCACATCAAAGGTGAAACCGGTAAGACCCCTCATGAACTATGGTTTGGTAATACTCCTGCTCTTAAGTATTTTAGAATTTTTGGAAGTAAATGTTATATTAGAAGAGATGAGTATATTGGCAAATTTGATCCTAGAAGTGATGAAGGAATATTTCTTGGTTATTCATCTAAGAGCAAGGCATATAGATGTTTTAATAAGAGATTGCAGAAAATTGTTGAGAGTACAAATGTAAAGATTGATGAACAATTCAGAGGAACATCAAGATATATTGACTTTGAATTGGGAACAAAAATTGTGACAAATGAACCTACACTAAATCCACCAGTATAGAATGAAGATCTAGTTACCCCAGTACCATAAGAGGATTCCACAGTAATTGAAGAACAACAACAAACTAAGACACCCTGGTATGTAAGATTGAATCTGAAGATCAGATAATTGGAAACAAATTTAAAGGAGTTACGACAAGAGGAAGATTGGCAAATGAAGAGGTATGTCTTATTTCTCAAATTGAACCATCATCTATCAATGAGGCATGTGAAGATAAATTTTGGATTAAAGCTATGGAAGAAGAATTAGGACAAATTGAGAAAAATAATACTTGGACATTAGTTCCCCGGCCTAAAGATAAAAATGTAATTGGAACCAAATGGGTATTTAGAAACAAACTTAATGAAGATGGTAAGGCTGTCAGAAATAAAGCAAGACTAGTGTGTAAGGGATATGCAGAAAGAAGGAGTTGATTAGAATGAAACCTTTGCACTGGTAGCTAGAATTGAGGTAGTCAGATTATTCTTGGCTTTTGTAGCTCACAAGAACTACAAAGTTTATCAAATGGATATTAAATGTGCATTGTTGAATGGAGATCTTGAAGAGGAAGTCTATATTGAACAACCTGATGGATTTTCTTTGATAGATAACAATGATATGGTTTCAAGTTAAGAAAAACTCTTTATGGATTGAAACAAGCCCTAAGAGCTTGGTATGCAAGGCTAGATAAGTATCTTTTAAAGATTGGTTTTACTAAAGGAAATACATACAACAATTTATATTACAAAATAACTAATGATGATATCTTGATTATAGAAGTATTCGTTGATGATATAATCTTTGGAGGAGAAGATATGATTGGAGAAATAAAATTCTTTTTAGGATTGCAGATTTCACAGACTCATAAAGGTATATTTTTGAGTCAATCCAAGTACCTAAAAGAGTTACTAAAGAAGTTTGGGGTGGAGAACTCTAAACTGGTAAGCACACCTATGACTACAAATGACAAATTATCTCAAAGAGATGAATCTACACATGTTAATCCAACTAGATACAAATCTATGATAGGAGGTGTTATCACTGTTTAAAAAATGGGTTTTCTTTTCCCATAAACCGGCTAAGTTTTGAAATTTTGAATTAGACATGCTATCAATTGCTTTAGCTCTGTGTTAGGTCTTAAGGGTTTAGGGTTTTTTAGTTTTAAATCATTCAATGTTTAATCAAAAAACCCTCTAGTTCTATTTCTTTGTTACTTTATCCACTTAAGTAATGGGTCCCAGGTTCATAGGAAATGTCCCCCCTTATCATTTGCCTAGGCCATCATTTGAATTAATCATAAAATTTTATGCCTTATATATTTTCCTCCTAATGTTGTTGAGCATAATAAGTGGTGCGCATCTCTCAGGGAGATCTATGGTTTTCACTATTTCGTTAGGAGAAGTTGTGTGTGGTTTAAGACCCACAAAATGGCGAAAAGGAAATGCATTCTAAATGGCGATTTTGGCCCGATTTAAAGAGGTCTCATCTTGCCCAAGATCCAATGCCTGTCGTTATTTTGCAGCCTGAACTTGCAAGCGAAATAACTTTCGCGAAATGGTGAAAGCGTTTGGTGGGACCTCGCATGCGAGGATTTTCTAAGTGACTAAAAGGTGATCAAGTCCCATTTGATCTGACAGTTCACGTTGTTTCACAGGATGAAAATGCTCGATAGTTATCTTTCGTGAAGTGGTAAAACGACGTGGCACTCCAAGTAGACAATCCAGCTAGTCTAGAGAGTGAGCGAGATGGTTGCATGTGACAGAAGCTACAATAGTCAGTGAGGCGGGTCCAAGGGTTAAAAGAAGGTGGGTCCCGTAAGTGAGCCATGCCATGGGATAAGAGGTGACCTAGCGGATACAGGTGGCAAGGATGAGGTGGAACCCAGTGTTTTCTCTCAGCAAATGAAAGACTGACATGTTAGCTATGAAAAGTGACTAGATGTCAGGTGTTTGAGGTTGAGTCGGAGGGCCCACATTCACCAAAGTTAGTTTAGATGGTTAAGCATCGAGTAAATAAAAAATAATCTAATGGCCCACTTGAATTTGCAAGGGTAAGATGCTCATGCTTTATGCCCTATGAAATGGCAAAAAGGTTTTTTGTCCCCAAAGGTAGATGAAACATGAGGATAAAAGAGGTTCAACTTTGTTTTGATCCAACGGCTGGCGTTATTTTGTGGTTGCGAGATGCTTGAAGGATATGCTTCGTGAAATAGCGAAAGTAAAAGGGGTTCATCCAGGTGTCAAGCTAGATGGTGACCTGTATGTCGACATGCGGTTTCAGAAGAAGTTAAGGGCTCACCAAGGTGTAACCGGTGATAAAAGGGAGAGACACGTGGCTGACATTGAACTAGGCTTGAACAGTTTTCTAAAACCAAAGGTTGAGTGCCACATGCTAATCAATAACCAATAAAAGGTGGCGTAAGCAAAGCAGGCATAAAGGGTTTCCCTTAAAGGATGGTCATCTCCAATCTGATCCAATGCCTCACGTTGTTTTGTGGCCTGAAGTTGAAATATTTTTAAGCTTCACAAAATAGTGAAAGACCGCTAGTAGTCAAGGTAAAGACACGGTTAATAAAGATGTTGGCGGTCCCGGTGAGAGTTAAATGCCGAGCAATTAGAATTCCATCTAACGTCTGGCCCAGATACGTGAAGGAGAAGTGCTCGGAAGATAAAGTCTACGAAATGGCAAAAAGGAGGTTGGGCCTAGTGCGAAGGAAAGACTGTTAAGTCAGTATAACGGCCAATCAAGTTTCTGTCAATCAAACGATTGGCGTGATTTTGTTTAACGAAATTGCCTGAAGGCTATGCTTCGTGAAGAAGTGAAAGAGTGAAAGGAAAGAATTGCAGGAATGTTGTTACCCGTTGGAGCGAAAATTCAAATTCTTTTAGGAATACAATTTTGAAGGGACAGCTGAAGCATGCGGAATCAATTTTGTAGTTAAGACCCTGGGTACCATATATGATCTCCTGTCAATTGAGTAAAAGATTCATTCAAAAGAATTGTTGAAAAAGAGGAGATACAAAGCTTTTGTCTTCAAATACAGAGTGAGTCAATTCAGTTGTAGAGAAGATTCCTTGGAGCTAAAATCAGGTTTTCTTGTATTCTTGTGTGGCAATTTCTTTGTGGTGTTTTAATTAAGGTCTTGATTTGTCACTGAATCATTTGGGGGTAGTATTTTGATTGCTTGCATTTTCAAAATGTCACCTAAGAGAGAGTTTTCTGGGAAGGTTAATCATCAAGAGAGGGCCATTTGTGATGATTTTCATGAGAGGTTGACATTGTCAACTAACCAGGCATCAAAAGTGAAAGAATTAGTGCCTAGAGCTCCTCGTTTGAAGATAGGAGAAGGACTATATGATAAAGGAAACTGGTTGAGATATCCATAGGTCAGATTGTCTGGGTTGGGGTTATTCAAGGTTGGTTTTGGAATGAGAAATTCTCTGGCCCCACAAAATAGCATCTAGGAATTAGATGTAGGGAAGCTGGTAGTTCCAGGGGTATTCATGGACATGGATCTATTGACTCAAATTGCACTTAATTATGATCCAGTCACAAGAAGAATTAGGGACACAAATGGGAAAGCTCTCATTGAAATCAATAATGAGGAATTCAGAAGTGCTTTTGGGCTAAATGAGTTTACCAATTTTCTAGAACCCATTAACTTCAAATCATTAGCTCAGGTATACAGTGCATAGAGGAACCACCTTAGAAAAGGGCCTCTTAAGGAATTTTTTGTGAAGATAGGTGGGTTGATAGTTGTAGGACCCAACACAGAAGAGCCCTTCTCATTGAATTTGTTCACCCTCAGGGCTAAGGGAATGTATTGGTCACTCTGCCAGATTTTGGGAGAAGATGTTGAGGCAAATATGCCCAATCACTACTTGCTAATGATTGCTCAGATTTTGAATCCTTCCCTTGCAGTAACATTTGATTATGCTTCTTTCATCACTGATGCTATCAATGGAGGATTAATAGGAATAAAAAATGGGAAGGTGGATAGGCCTTTCGGATGGTATTCACTCCTTATGCATCTATTTATGTTCAAAGGTGGTGATTACTTCGACAGTGGATTGGACCTCATAAAAGAGAAAGAGGGAGAAAAGATGTTAGTGCAACTATGGAGTACTGTGTTGTCATGGGATAGAGAGGATGCCAGTTTCTTAAAATTTGATAAATATTTCGCATCCAAGATTAGGACTCTCCTCTGCTCAGAAAACCCAAGAATCCCCAAGGTTCTTTTGGAATTTATTAGACCAAAAGAATTTGCAGAGAGTATAAATATTGTTCATAATTGGGGTGACATTTATCTATACCTAGTCTCAATAGTTTTCAAAGTTTTTGGTTTAAAAGGCACTCCATTCTTGTTGCCCTATCAGGTCCCTCTCAAAGTGGGAATTGCAGAAGTCCTCAGACAAATTGGTACTGTACAAGAGGCAGAGTTGATAGGCAGGGGTAAAGGGACTATTTTCCCTATGGTTACCATAGCCCATCAATTTATAATAACCAAGGGAGGTTGGAATTGTTTTGAAGACTTTCTCAAACCTTATCATTTGTCAACTGTAGTATCTAGGTGTGTCGATCCAGAAGACTTCTTCAATGGCATGTTTAGAAAGAGAGCAGTGTGCAGAGGTAGACACCATCAATTTCAATTTCTTGAGGCCTCATTAGAAATGAGTTTGATTTGGATGAGTAGGAACTGAGAAAAGAAAAATGGGTGGCTTATAAGAAAGCCTTAGGCTTTGTGCATTAGTTTGATGCCAGCTATGACCCATTGTCTAGTTTTTTCCCTTTTGAGGAGAAAATAAAGTTTTTAATTGTTTTCTTTGAGGATGTGATGCAAACCCTGAAGGAAAAAATGGGAAGCTGTGATTAAAAGCAACCCTGAAAAGGAAAGAATGATTCTAAGTAGGTCTACCTCAACCAAAGCAATCCCTCTTGGTGACTACACACTGCACAAGAAATATAGTTATAGTGTGTTGATGCCCACAACAGGGGAGCCCTCTACCTCCAAAGGAAAGAGGAAGATACAAGATGTCATTGACATCCAAGGGAGCCCTAAGAAGTAGAGAGTAGGAAAAGGAATATCATTTGATACACCTTTGTACTCTCTATCCCAATCCCCTATTCACATAGGAGATGAGCAAGCAGCAGCTGAACAATTGATACAGTTAGGCAGTTTAGGGGAAATTGCTTACACTTATGATGAGGTAGAGGAAGGAATGCCAGAAGAACCCCTTGTTACTAAAATGAACATTACTACCACTGAACTTAAAGGCCAAGAGTGGGATCCTGAGATAAAGCAAGCCAGTGATGACTTCTTGGCTGACAACAATTTTGTCACATTAGGAGCATTTATGCAGTTTGTATGGAAACAAAATATAGATAAATACAATGCAAGATGTGAGAAGAGAAAAGGTGAACACCCTAACAAAGATCCAGCTCTAGTGGAGGAGGAAATAAAACAAGAAATGATAGAAGAATTTAAGACCATCACTCTTGAGCAAGGAAGAGATATGGTGGTACACGTTGGGGTGCTTATTCTCCTTGAGTGGGACATAGCAGATGCCCTAGTATTGGAGGCAGTGAGGAAAGAAACTAAGCCCATGGAGGGAATCACTTTTAGTAAGGATAATGTTGTACTCATCATGTGGTCTCTCAAGAGAGATGAAAATAAGAGAAGCAAAGATACCCCAGGGTCAAGCTACCTTGGTGGGATGATAGTGAAGAGAGTACAAAACACAGGGGTGGTAGAAGCTGCTAGCACTATGCTAGAGACTGCAAAATTTAGTGTTGTAGTAGCAAAAAAGGAAGCCAAGGAAAAAGAAGATCTCCAAGTCAAGTTGGAGACAATTTTGAAGGCTTATAATAGTGTTAAGGAGGAGGTAAGAGGTAAAGATAGAATCATTGCTAGGTTGCAGAGCCAGTTGACAGGATAGTACCATCAAGATGAGTCTTCAACACTGATGATCTCCTCCTCTCCTGCAAGACCACCACCTAGCAGCCCCATCATTGAGTTCCCACCATCTCTAGCACCCTCCAGCTCCCAGATGATTGAGATTACTCCTCAAGAGCTAGAGAATTTGAAATAGGCTCAAGCCTTGTATGCCAAGAAATATGAGGATAAAGTAAGGGATACTATTTCAAGTTTTGTAGATACAATGAATGCCTCGCTGCTATATAATAATATATATAAGGTTTTGGATATGTGGAATGAGCTCAATGGAGATAAGGCCATTTTGACACCTATTTTTGACAAATGGAGGCCTAGAGAGTAGGACTTGGAGCTTATTTATGCATCTTATGATGAAGCAGGGGCCAATCCTATCATCAAATCCACTTGTGACACCACCAAAGACCTAATAAAATTAGCAAAAGGGGTGGATAATGCTGATAGAAAAATTAACTTGTACAAAAAGGAGTATGCTGATCAAGTTTTTGAGTTTCTCCCACAAGTTTTTGCTAGCCTAGATCAACCGAAGGACAAACAAGTGTGGCTCAAGGAATTAGAGGCCAAATTGTCAGCCAAAATTAAAGGAATTGTTGATCTAGATGATGATTCCTTCTTTGTTGTGACAATTGAGGAGATAGAGAAAATCAAATCTCATTATGGTTTTCTCAATTCAGAAGTCAACAAGATGAGAAATGCCTGGAAAAGGTTGACCAAGGCTAAGACAAAAGTGATTAATTTTGTGTGGCCAACTGATGATGTGTATAATGAATGGACAACAAAATATGCCATCTAGGATGTAGAGCAGTTAGAGGGAGCTCCTGAACAGTTAGAAGAGGTTGCAACTAGACAGCAAGTTGAAGAAGCTGCAGAGGTCGAAAAGGACTTGTAACTGTTTTTGTAAAAGGCTTTGTAACTTCTTTTGGAAGAGAAATGATTGTAACAAATTCTCCTAGGAAAGTCCGAAGCTATGTGCATCCATATTGTTATAAATGGATACCAGGACTAAGGGTAAGAGGATCACAAATAATTGTAAGAAAATGCTGCAGAAATTTATATCTGAGCTTTTCTAAGTTTAATGGAGAATATTCAAAAGTTTTTGTGATACTTTCTTGAAGAATATATCAATATACAGACCATCGGTTTTGAGTAAAACTTTGTGTCATCTTCAAATGTACTTGCAATTGTTTATGTTAGGATTCCCACAGATACTAAGAGGGGGGGGTGAATCAGTATCTAACTGGTGTGCAATATTTCTTAAGTTATAAGATGTAGAACATAAAATAGCAGTATATCGGTATGCAAGAATTAATGCAATAAACAAAATCATAAAAATCCACATGAAAAGAACACCATAACACAAGATGTTTAATGAGGAAACCCGGTGTGGGAAAAACCTCGATGGGATTTTTGACCCACAATATTCACTTACTGGCCAATAAGAGAATATTACTTACAATAGGGGCCTGCACATGCAGGAAGGCCAACTGCCTAGAGCTCACTGCTCAACGAGGACTCACACTGACTTACAATGAGGATTATACTAATCCAAAGACATGTACTACTTTACAATAGCATCCTCAATGCTAGATTCAGTACCGGTTCTAACTCTATTTTTTACATATACCCTTGACCTATAATTCGCACATTAGGTCTGCCTAATAATTTTCTTTATGCTCACTTCCTTACCCTTACAAATGTCTACAATGATCTCTTTTATATACAAGAGTCATTTTACAATTTGCCAAGTCGGCTTACAATAATAATCAAAATATTACATATCAAAAATCCTGTCAGCCTCTATGCCGGTATACATCTTTTCTTCTATGCCGGTGCCGGTGTCGGTGTAGAGTGATCTTGTTGATGTCGGTGCACTGTCTTGCTTGTGTAATGCTTTGCCAGTAAGATGTCTTGCTGGTGCCATAGGATTGCAAGGTTGCCATCAATGAAAAAACCTTCAATCACACACAATGTCTCATTGGAGTGTCCATATGCCAACAATCTCCCCCTTTGGCATTGATGGCAACACTCATGAGAAATTTCAAAAAGTGTCCAAAATGTGTAGACCAAAAAATTTACCAAAAATATGAAGGGCTCCTCTTGAGCATATGATTCATATCTTTGAACTTTCTCATCCTACTACTCCCCCTTTGGCATCAATGACAAAGGTTTTCAAAATGTTAGTAGAGTTTGTAGTTATACCAGTCCATATCCTCAACCTTGTAGTTGGGTAGTTATTATCTGAAAATGATCGCCCAAAATTAAGTTTATACTATCCATAAACTTTTTGCTATCTTTTATTACTTTTTCAGTCTTCTTCATAGTACCGGTGAGATGCTGCAATTGTCCTGCCGGTGTTTTACTTCCCTATGCTAATGCCTCTGAGATTTATTTCCACAGAGATGCTAGATAGTCCAATATTGGACTCAGTTTAGAACTCAAGTGTTTTGCCTTGTTTATTATTTTCTCTTTCTCTCTTTCCTGTTTGAGCAATTCTGCCTCAAAATTTGCTAACTTATCTTCAAAAATAGATAGTGAGTCTGGTGAGTTGACAAAATTGTCTGCAAGCTTGTTTATCTCTTCCTGTGTCTTGCTTATTTTCTTGTCAATATCTACAGTCAGGAAGTTTGTTTTGCATGTGTCTTTATATAGGTTTTTATACTCTTTTAACAAACTACATAGTTCTAGTAGAAGTGTGTCAAAGTCTCTATTACACTTCTTTATTTCTTCCTCAAAGAATTTCTATTTCTCCTTTTCTACCATGTCCTTTACAAATTCTTCCTTGATTTTCTCAATATTTCCAGAAATGTATTTACATAATGTATCCAATTGTTCTAAAGAATCTTTATTATCTATATTACAATCAGGAGCAATTATCTTCAAAATTGTTATTGAATCATCTATTGCTTTGTAAGCTTGTGAACTATAGTCAGTTATTTTCTTGATGGATTCAAGTAATACCTCAGTCACATTTGTTGACTTTGATGATGACCCAACACACTGAGTACCGGTGGAAGTGACCATGCTTGTATTGACCTCTAGCAGCTCAGTTTGTGTCTACATTTCCTTTAGCACTAGTTTTCCTGCTTCATTTCTTACCGGTGGCATTTGTTCTGAGGCCTATAGCTCTATTAGTTTCTCTGTTTGTGCCTCAAATTCCATCTTTTTCCCTATATCCTCTGTCGGTTGCTCTGTATCTCCTTTTACCAGAGGCTCTTTAGCCATATCTAATTTTTCACTTGTATCTTTATCAACTGTTATGTTGATCTTTTGGGTATCAACATTTATAGTGTATAGGACTTCAGGATTTGGATTGCTGTCCTCTACATCTATGCTTTCAGCTGCCGGTTGGTTTTCAGGGATTGTAATTTTTACAGGTGGAGGTAGGTTATCTTTAACCTTTATTCTTGGAGGTCCACCAATTTTGCCTTTCCCTTTGTCCTTATCTTTCTGATATACCTTAATAGGCTTGGGATTCCTGTATTCTTCTTGTTTCTCTTTTTCAATCAAAAATATGTCCCATCCATCTTCTGTTTCCTCTATAACTTCTATAACTCTTCTTGCCATCAGTGAAATATGCCAGTGTGCAGTGGAGAAAATACTCCAGTTAGCCTAAGTTATTAGATCATCAATTTCCTTTGGGGAGTTTACCGGATATACAACAAGTAGTTTTTCTATTTTTATTTTCTTGTCTAATTCAATTACACCTTGCCTTCTGGCCTCAAGTCTTTTGTATAATTCATCAGGAATTTCATTTATAACTTCCATCAAAAACTTTTTGAACATGTCCATATGTAATATTACACTCTCCTCAACTTGCCCTTTCTCATCATCCGATAGGGTGTCATAAATTTTCCCTATGTTTTTCAATTTTCCTTCCTCTGTGATCTCATTAAAAAAAATGTCTAGAGGTGCCAAGTCATTTTTTGTCTTTTTCTTTTTCTTAGGAGTCAACTTCTTTTTAGGTGTGACCTTTTTGATCAAAGATCTCATAGCTTGTTTCTTCTGCCTTGTCCTTCTAGGTGAAGGAGTGGTTTCCAGTGAGGGATCTCTTTTCTTGACAACTCTTTTAAAGGTTGTTGGAATGTCTCCTTTTGAAGAAGTATCTACCGATGATAGATGAGCTTTAGGTTGTGGGGCTGCCAACTCATCTTCAGTTATGCCAGTTTTCTTTAATACATCTTCCTTAATGGCTTTTGCTTGTCTGGATCCTTTTCTCACAAATGCCTCTACCTTCTTCACTCTTTTCTTGGACTGTATTTGGCTTTCTATGGTTTCAGCACTACCAAATACTTTCTCCTTATGTTCATCGGGGGCTTCCAAAAGTGCTTTGGCATAAGTTTCAACTATGTGGTCATCTGTCTCATAGCCCATTTCTGCTACCCAGATTGTCCTTGGGATGACTGCTTCCATCCATATTTCATCCTTTTTTATAACAAAGCATATATCATCTTTGTATTTATCTACATTTTTCTGAGACAACCTTGTCCTTTTCTTCATTTTTGTCTTTAGTGCTTGGAAAAAGTCATGAATTTTGTTTTCTTTGTTCTCACCCATGGTATTGAACAGTTCTGTCAGTTGCTTTCCTACCGGTATGTCATATCCTAGTTTTTTATATCCTATACCAGGAACTTGTTTTGTTATATGAAGCATTAGACATACTAACAGATTTCCAAATCTGAAAGTTCCTTTCTTATCCTTCTTTATCTTTCCAAGGTTGTCTATCAGTTCATCCTTTAACCATTCACAGATGTCAATTTTTGCATTGTTTGTTATCATATCATAAGCACTTTTAATGCATAAACTTGAAACTGAGTTAAGTCTTTTGGCATGAGTGGCTTTGTAACCTAATATCATACTTAAGAATCTCACATTTGTATCTTTTACATCATTAACCCTTAGAGATATTTTATCAAATGTTGCACCTGTTAGGTCTATGACTAAATCATTTGAAACTTTCTTGTTCTTGTCTGGTCTTTTACCAGTGGCCAGTAACCCTGTGATAGCCTTTACCGCTTCCTTGGTGATCTTATGAACTGCATCTAACCAGAAAAATTCTCCATGAACTCTGCTTAACACTATCCTAATCACATCCTTAGGAAATTTAGGAATGCTAAGGATTTCTGTGAATCCTAGGGTTTCAATGATTTTGTGTTCAGCTTTAACATTGTCGGTATCATCACATATCTCAGTTTTATACATGGTTTTGATTTCCTCGTCTCCTAACTCCTCAATATTGTAGTGAATATACATTCTAGGGTCTTCAGCATATACAACACCTTTAGGGATTTGAGAGAATGCACCTAAGGTATCATCCTTCTTTTCTATTTTGGGGACCAACTGAAATATGGGCCTAGGTTTTTTAATTACTTCCACAACAATAGGGTTCGCTATGTATTCAATTACAGAGGTGGATGCCATGATAAAATACCTTTTTTTGTCTTGGATGGATGATTTCTTGGAGTGTGCTTGTTCCTTGCTCGAAATGCCTTAGCTGAGAAATCTTTGAGCTCTCTAAAAGTTTGAAATCATGGTGAAATGAAATGGAGCCAAAACCTTATTTTATAAAGTCTTTTTTGCTATCTACCACATTAATTGCATGCCGGTTAAGTATTCACTTAACTTTATTTGCCGGTAATAAGTGATTTTCAACTTCTTATCTCTAACCGAGGGAATAATAGCACATGTGTCATTAGATTGCCAAACCCTCAAGGAAATTTTCTTCAATTAGATGAAGAACTTCCTATCGGCGGAGCACTTCTCTATCCTACTAATGAAGCATCACTTTGTCCTGCTGGTGAAGCATTTGTTGGTTCTACTAGTGGAGGAGTATTCCCAATATTTAGATCATCTTTTCTAATCCATTTCTTTGAGAATTCTTGCTTAACCTCTTCAACTTTTTCTTTACCTTTCAAGCTAGAACTTTTGTTGTCTACCGGTGTACTTTTACTTCTACAAAATTTAGCAATATGCCCAATCTTGTTACATGCATAACAAGTTACATTATTTTTTTGAATAGCTTTCCCATAACCTATGCCGGTTTGTGTTCTACATTGATTAGATAGATGTCTAAATCTTCCATAGACATAACATCTTACATTCATTCTGCAGTTTTCGGAGTTATGACCAACTTTGTTGCATTTGGAACATTGACCTATGGGTGGATTGATATTCTGATAATTCCTAGATCTACATTCATTTTCCCTATGACCATACTTATTATAGTTAAAGCATTTTCCATTGAATTTATAAGTATTAGGTGGTCTTACCGGTTTGCTGTGATCCTGAGTATTTGCAGTACCGGAGCTTTCTCCAACTTCAAAGCCAATTACAGAAGTGTCACCTGTGGGTTTTTGATTCTTCAATAAGGTACCAAGTTCTTCTGAGCTTTTCTTGAATTTTTCTTTATGTTGATTTGCAGTTTCCAATTCCCTTTCCAAGATTTCTTTTTGTCTCATTAGTTCATTTGAGTCATTCTGAGTGCATCAGATCTATCTTCAACATGTCATTTTCATAGCTAAGTCTTGTGTTCTCATTTACTGCATCACTTAGTCTTCATTCTTCTTTCTGTCCTCAATCTCTTTGCAAAATCTCATAGTCATATCCTGCATTTCATTTTTTGTTGTCATGATCTCTTGTTTCAGTTTGCTTACATGTCATTAAGAGATTCCTTTTCATCATTCTCATTTTGTAGTTTTTCACAAAGATCTCTTCTCTTATTTCTTGCAATAGTAAGATTTTCTTGAAGTGCCTGAATGATATCCTGAGCTACTCTTAAGTCATCTTCTAATTTGATATTTTTCAACTTCTCTACATCATAGTCAGTAAGAGCTTCTTCAAGTTGCTTCATCAGATTTTCCATCTTTACCGGTGTCAATATCTTCCTCAAGCTGTTAGGCTTCTGAAAATAGAGGACCAAGCTCTGATAGCAATTATTAGGATTCCCATAGATACTGAGAGGGGGGGGTGAATAAGTATCTAACCGATGTGCAATATTTCTTAAGTTAAAAGATGCAGAACATAAAATAGCAGTATACCGGTATGCAAGAATTAATGCAATAAATAGAATTAGAAACATCCACATGAAAAGAACACCATAACAAAAGATGTTTAACGAGGAAACCCAGTGTGGGAAAAACCTCGATGGGATTTGTGACCCACAATATTCACTTACTGGCCAATAAGAGAATATTACTTACAATAGGGGTCTGCACATGTAGGAAGGCCAACTGCCTAGAGCTCACTGCTCAATGAGGAGTCACACTGACTTACAATGAGGATTATACTAATCCAAAGACTTGTACTGCTTTACAATAGCATCTCCAATGCCAGATTTAGTACTGGTTCTAACTCTGTTCTTTACATATACCCTTGACCTATAATTCGCACATTAGGTCTACCTAATAATTTTCTTTATGCTCGCTACCTTACCCTTACAAATGTCTACAATTATCTCTTTTATATACAAGAGTCATTTTACAATTTGCCAAGTTAGCTTACAATAATAATCAAAATATTACATATCAAAAATCTTGTCAGCCTCTATGCCAGTATACATCTTTTCTTCTGTGTCGGTGCCAATGTCGGTGTAGAGTGATCTTTTTGATGTCGATGCACTATCTTGCTTGTGTAATGCTTTGCTGGTAAGATGTCTTGTCAGTGCCATAGAATTGCAAGGTTGCCATCAATGACAAAACCTTCAATCACACACAATGTCTCATTGGAGTGTCCATATGCCAATGGTTTACTATTTCATTGTAAATAATCCAGGGTTATTTTGTTTGAATGGGGGTTGTAAGGCAATTTTCAGTAGATGGACTCGCTAGCTTTTCTTTTTAGGAGGGAAATTAAATATGTAGGGATCACTTCTACTAGTAAGTTCTTTGTAGGATATTTTGAATCTTGATGAGCATAGTTTGATTTGGTATGCATAAATTCTCATGTATGTCAGACACATATAAGGATTAACAAAAGCCGAGCCAATGGGATGTGTAAAGATATTTTGTTTGGGGAGTATTGTTTGAATTTAGATGACTTTGTGACCTTGGATAAGGTACTGGTATAGATCAAAGTGATCTATTACATGTTTTGTAGGTCAAAATATTGAATATGAGTATAATTTTCATTCCTTTGTTTCAGTTAGTTTCAAGGTGATTAGATCCACTAGTTTTCTAGACTGGTTTGTTGTGGATTTATTTTTTGAAAGTGTGAATTTAGCTCACAAAGGTATACCCGCCTAGACTTTGAGTAAGTCCGAAGTGTAGAAGGTTAAATCAAACCTTTTCGTATGTTGTCCTAAGAGTTTCCTTCCCTTTGATATCTCTTCTGCACAGAGTTCTATCATTTTATTATAAGGATGTTAAAGTGAATCAGATTTTGAAGACAATAGGAGGTTTACTATATTTTGACACAAACCAGGCCTGATATTATGAATGCACTATGTATTGTTTTTAGATTTCAAAGTAATCCTAAGGAAAATCATGAATCAACAGTAAAAAGGATTTTCCAGTACTTACAAGGCACTGCAAATCTTGGATTATGGTATCCTAGAGATGAAAATTTTGATCTATGTGCATACACAGATGCAAATTAGACAGGAGATGTGGATGATAGAAAAAGCACCACCGACAAAGCATTCTTTCTTGGAAAGAGATTAATTTCTTGGTTGAGTAAGAAACAGAGTTGTACATCTTTATCAATAGCAGAATCAGAATATGTTTCAGCAGCAACTAACTGTACACAAGTACTATGGCTTAAACAAATGTTGAAAGACATAAAGGTAAAATGCAAGGAACCTATTACTATATATTGTGATAACACTACAGCAATTGATATATCTAAGAATCTAGTATTACATTCTAAAACAAAACATGTTTATATCAAACTGAATTTTCTAAGGGAAAAAGTTGAAGAAAAAGAGATAAAACTAGTTTATATGAATACTAAAGAACAACTTGCAGATATTTTCACAAAACCTTTGCCTAAGGAGACTTTTGAATATCTCAGAGATCAGCTTGGAGTCATACCACCACCGATAGAGACTTATATAGTTGATGATTGTCATCAACCGACAGAATTGAAAGACAAATATTTTACTCTGGTCTTTGATGAGGAAGCTACTTCTCAGGGGGAGTAGTTCGTATATTGAATTGATTGGTATTTTGTATATGAACTTTAGCATTTGATGTCAAAGGGGGAGAGATATCTATGGAAAAACACATTATCTTTTAAGGAGAGATTGGTCAAGAAATTGATATTGAAAATCCTTGGATAAACACATGTTGCTCCCAAGGGGAGAGATTGTTGTTTAAGGGAGATTGTTGGTTTTTGGTATTTGGCATTTCTCTTTTGGCACTTTGATGGATTTTCCATCTTGTGTTGCCATCAATGCCAAAGGGGGAGATTATTGGTATTTTGGTATGGTTTTTTCATTGATGTCAACACCTACTAAAACACTAGCACTCTGGAGATCCAGCAACATTCACCGGCAAGCGAGTAACTATTGCACAGTTACTGGTATATTGTTCACCGGCAGGATATAATGTTCACCGACACTTGGAAGGATATGGAAAACACTTGGTAATGTCGAAGACATCATGTGGACACTTTATTTTGAAGAATTAATCATTGGTATATTCATATTTGCATATTTACTTTTACCGGCAAATAGGTCCAGGGTTACCTAGGGTTACACCAGTAGGTTTATCTTTTCCAGATCAGCATGGCATGCTATGGAGATGATTTAATATTGGTGTAAATGCATTAAGCCAACATGTTTAATCAGTTATTGCCTTGGATATTATATTGTTTGTAAAATGTTTTTATTGTAATATCTTGTAGAGCCGACCTACTAAAATTGGTCTTAGGTTATGGTATAAATGTAAGATCTTATTTGTAAGATTGAATGTGGAATGCGAAAAATAATTGTGTGAAGGTATATGCGAGATTAAGTAGAGGTATACATGAAGACATTATTTGAAGGTGAAGCTAAGTTTTTATGAAAGCATATCAGCATTACACCAGTACTAAATCCAACATATGAAGATGCTATTTTGTGTGGTACATTCTTATTGGATTTAACCATCCAACTGTAGTTAGTGTGACTCCCATTTCTGTGATTGAGTAGTGAGCTCTAGGCTATTGGCCTTTCTGCATGTGCAGACCCCATTTATGTACACTTACTATCTACAGTAGTATCATCTGATTGTGGGTAAGGTTTCCCACCATGGTTTTTCCCCTTACAGGGTTTCCATGTACAAATATTGGTGTTATGTGTTGTGGATGACTTTATGTTTATGTTTCATGCATTAATCTTTACCAGTATAGCAATTTACTGTTAACACTGTCTACTGGCACACTTAACTAGTTTATCGGTATTAAGCATTAAGTTGGTTAAGTTGTTTTTGGTTTGAATTTATTAGACAACTAATTCACCCCGTCCCCTCTCTTAGTTGTCTCCGAGACCTAACAGACATAAGATGACACTAATCCAAATTCAAACATTCTTTTTACTATGAATGTGGACACTAAAAAATTCAACATTGTCATGGATAAGGAAACTACAAAGTTAAAGAAAACTAAAACTACAAATATTGAGATCTCTGAGTCACTAGTCAACACTGTTAACTCTTAGAATATTGATATACCAGTTGAAGTTAAGGAAACATATACCATCCCAGATGCTACTCAGCTTAACATTGAGAAACTGGTAGAAGATGAAATAGAAGCACAAACTAAAATCGAAAAGGACAAGAACAGAGTATAGCTAAACCGACAGTCAGTAAGGAAGAAAGTAAGGATGACAGTAAGGTTGAAAACAAAATTGATACAAAGAGTGAGAAAAAGGAAGAAATAGTGAATAAAGAAGAGGTCAATGATGAAAAAAAGATAGCTGAAGTGGTTAATTTGCGGACATCTGGAGATGAGAAGAAACAAACTATAGAACATCACACTCCACCTAGAACTTCCACTATGGATTACAAACCTACAAATGTGACAGATGTACTTTTGGATTCCATAAAGAGGATCACAAATTTCAACACCTTAGCATTCAAGGCTATTGATGATACTTTACCTATTTGAAAATGATTGCACCGACATGTAAAATTGATCATATTGATGGATCTTTAGGTAAATTGGACACATTGTCTGAATTCATTGCTTCAAATATTCTAATTGTAGATAAAATAAATGAAGAGACTGTTAAGGGAAGGGTGAAAAAGGAGAAAAGTGAATTCTTTGATAAGACTATCAAGGATTGTACTGAGCATATTGATTCTTTATTACCGGTACTTAATTCCATTATTTTGAAATATAAAGAATTGTATAAGGAAGAATGCAAGCCTCACAACCTGACAGAGGATATTGATGAGGAGATAAAGAAAACACAAAAAGAGATTTATGATATGGAAGATAAGATGATAGGTTCTTTGGAACTTACTCATTTTTTTATCAAGAAATGGCAGTTTTTGAAGAAAAGATTGAAAAATTAGAAAAGGAAAAAGCAAGGATAAGAATCAAGGCCTAGGAGTTGAAAAATGAACTTGGTCCTAGATTAGACAACCTTATAACATAGCAGATTGAGTTGTCTATAGAAACAATTTAAGTAGAAAGATCACAGGAGATACTGATGCATTATCTGAGTGACACAATCCAACAGACTGAAACAATTATTTCTGACAGCACTAAATTCATGCAGAGTCTTAATCTGATTTTGGCGGATATCTTTCAGATTGTACACAACCGGTTACAGGCTATGAGGTAGAATTTTGAATTCTTTGATTTCTTTTTTGACATCCTTTGTCATTGATGTCAAAGGGGGAGTAGTAGTGTGGAGAAAAATGTATTGACGGCAGAAGGGATTATTTGCTCAAGGGGAGCACTCTTATTTTTGGATCAGTTTTGGACTTCATTTTTGGATATCTGTTTTTGGATTTTTCTCATGAGTATTGCCATCAATGCCAAAGGGGGAGATTCTTGGCATTATACACTTAGATGAGAATAGTTGATGTTGTCATTGTTGGCAAATGTACACTCCAATGAGAAATTGTAGGTGATTGAAGGTATTGTCATTGATGGCAACCTTACAATCCTATGGAACCAGCAGGCACTAGCATAGGCACAAACACCGGCACTGGCAGATAGTTTACCGACAGCGGCAAAGATGAATACTGGCACCCTGGCCGATAGGATTTTGGTTATTATATTTTGTATTTAATTATAAAATATTTTTGTAAGTCGACAAGGAGAATTGTATTAGGACTCATATAAGTATGAGATATTGTAAGATAATTTTTGTATGGAATGTAATAGGCAGATGCAAACATGCGAATATTAAGGCAAATTTTGGAATAAGGTTTATGGAAGTTGTATGAGCTTAAATTGGTACTGAACTCGGTATAGCAGATGCTGAACCAAAGCAGTACATGATATTGGATTTGCTTAATCCATTTTTGTAAGTTAGTGAGACTTCCCTTTTTGTAATTAAGTAGTGAGCTTTAGGCAGTTGGCCATCCTGCATGTGTAGGCCCCTATTGTAAGTAATATTCATTTATTGGCCAGTGAGTGAATATTGTGGGTCACAAATCCAACCAAGGTTTTTTCCACACCGGGTTTCCTCATTAAAAATATTGTGTTATGGTGTGCTTTATATGTTGTAGTTATTGATCTTATTTACTGCATTATTTATAGTTTACTAGTACACTGTTTTGGAATGCAATTTGTTTAATAAAATAAGAAAATATGATAACCGACAAGATACTGATTCACCTCCCCCTCTCAGTAACTTTGGGAATCCTAACAATTGGTATCAGAGCTTGGTCCTCTATTTTCAAAAGCCTAATATCTTGAGGAAGATTCTGACACCGGTATAGATGGAAAACCCAAGAAAGCAATTGGAAACAACTCTTGCAGATTATGATACTGAAAAGTTGAAAAATATGAAATTTGAAGATGATCTGAAGGCTGCATAGGAAATCATTCAAGGACTTCAAGAAAATATCACTATTGCTAGGAACAAAAGAGGAGAATGAGATGATGATGAAAAAGAAACTCTTAATGATCCTGTAAGCAAGATGAAGCAAGAAAACATGACCTTGAGGAATGAGATGCAAGATATGACTATGAGGTTTTGTAAAGACATTGAAGACCGAAAGAAGAATGAAGATGACTTAGCTAGGAGAATCAATGATGTTGGAATTGAAAATCTAAGACTTAGTCATGAAAATGATATGTTGAAAATAGATATAATTCACTTGGAGCATGATAAAACTAAACTCATGAGACAGAAAGGTTTCTTAGAAAATGAGTTGGCTACTACAAATCAACACAAGGAGAAATTCAAGAAAAGCTCAGAAGAACTTGATGACATGATCAAACATCAAAAACCTAATGGAGATACTAATGGTCTTGGCTTTAAAGTTGGTGAAAGCTCCGGAACTACAAACAATCATGATCACAATCATAAACCAGTAAGACAACGTAATGCCTACAAATTTAATGGGAAATTCTTTAACTATAACAAGTATGGTCATAAGGAAAATCAATGTGGATCTAGAAACTCTCAGAACACTAATGCACCCACCAGTCAATGTTCTAAATGCAACAAAATTGGTCATAATTCAGAAAATTGCAGAATGAATGTAAGATGTTATGTTTGTGTAAGATTTGGACACTTATCTAATCAATGTAGAACACATACCGACATAGGATATGGAAAATCTATTCAGAAAAATAATGTGACTTGTTATGATTGTAACAAGACTGGACATATTGAAAATTTTTGTAGAAGTAAGGCATCACCGACAAATAACAAAGGACCCAGTTTGAAAGGTAAAGAGAAGGTTGAAGAAGTAAAGAAAGAATTTTCAAAACAATCGATTAGAAAGTCAAATATGAATGTTAATGAAGCTATTCCCTCACCAGTAGAACAAAGTATCACTCCACTGGCAGGAGACTTTTCATCTAACTGAAAAGAATTGCTTTGGGGGTATGGCAACAAATTGAAAAACATGCTAGTTTACCCTTGGTTGATGGTGATAAGTTGAGTTACTTCTTTACTAGTAGATGTGTTAAGTTTCACTTAACCGGCAGGTATTTAATGTGGTAGTTGAAGGAAATGACATTATAAAGCAAGTGTTTTTCACTCTTTTTCATTCACCAAGCATTCAAATTTCCTTAGAGCACGAAAAAACCAAGCGAAGGCATCCACAGTGAGAAGTGAAGAAAATCATTCAAGCATTCAAACCTAAAGGCAGATTAGGTATTTATACAATGGCTTCCTCCTTTGCACCTGAATTCATTACAAACTGTACAACAATTGAAGTCATTAAACACCCTAGGCCCGTGTTTAAAATCATTCCCGAAGTAGCAAAGAAGGATGATAACCTAGGAGCATTTTCTAAATACCCAAAGGAGTTGCATATGCTGAGGATCCTAGAATTTACATACATTGTCATATTGAAGAACTAGGTGTTGATGAGATTATGAACATGTATAGGACAGTAATATGTGATGAAAATGGTAATATAAAACTGGAACACAAGATAATTGAAACCCTAGGCTTTGTGGAGATACTTGGCCTTCCTAATTTTCCCAAAGAGGTTATAAGGATTGCATTGAGCAGAGTTCATAGGGAGTTCTTTTGGCTAGATTCTATTAATAAGATAACCAAAGAAGCAGTTAGGGCAGTGATAGGCTTACCTTCCACCGGTAGCAGGCTTGACAAGACTAAAAAGGTTCCAAATGAACAAGAGATCCTTAAGAGTCAATGATGTAAAGGATATCAATGTAATATTCATTACCATGAATCTTGGATACAAAGCTACACATGCCAATAGATTAAACTTTGTTTCTAGTTTATGTATCAAGAGTGCTTATGAATTAGTAAATAGTAATGCAAATATTAACATATGTGAATGGTTAAAGTTTGAGCTAATAGACAATCTGAAGAAAATTAAGGGTGACAAGAAAAACACATTCAGATTTGGTAACTTACCTGTATGTCTATTGCTATAAATCACCAAGGAAGCTCCCAGTATTGGTAAAAAGGATTTTGGATTTGACATTTCAATAGGAAAACAACTCTTGGATATTCTTAATAACATGGGAGATGATAGGGAGAAGAACATAATTAAACATTTTCAGGCACTGGAGGCTAGAATAAAAACTAGGGAAAGACTATCTCAATCCATAGTTGATAAATATCAAAAAGAGATATGTTTTGTTATAAAGAAGGATGAAATCTGGATGAAAGTGAATTGGAAGTACTACAACTGGAAACACATCTTTCACCGGTTGGTACCTCCTCTGATAGCGAAATACCTGCTGAATTTAAAAGGGTAGAAAGAAAAAGAAAACCCTCACTGGTACCCTCACCCGCTCCTAAGAGAACGAGACAGAAACAACAGGCAGTAAGGCCTCCAACAAGGAAAATGACCCCAAGGAAGAAAAAGGAAAAACAAATTGTCCCTCCCTTAGACAACATTTTGAATAAAATAAATGAAGATGGTAACTTGTCAAATGTTAGCAAGTTGTATGACACTTTTAGCAATGAAGAAAAAGAAAGCATAGAAAACAATGTTATTGTACACTTAGATATTTATAAGAAATTTTTGATAGAAGTTATAGATGATCTACCTAGTGACTTGTACAAAAGGTTAGATGCTAAAAGGTTAGCAATTTTTGAACTAGACAAGAAGATAAAGATAGAGAAATTACTTGAAGTTCACCTAGTAAAATCAGCAGAAAAAACTGATGAACTAATAAGTGAACTAATGGGACTGTATTTTCCATTGGTCACTAGCATGTAGCATTAATGGCTAGCAGAGTAATGAGATCACTGAAGAGACAATGGACAAATGGGATATCTTATTTGTTAAGAAGGAAAAGAAATAAGAGCTTAAACGACCAAAGACTTTCAGAGTCTATCAAAAAGAAAAGGATAAAGATAAAGGAAAGGTAGGTGGTCCTCCGAGCATAAAGGTAATAGATAACTTGCCCCCACCTTCTTCTAATACTCCACCAATTGTAAATACTAATACACTATTAGCAATAGATAATAGTGAGAGTATGGAGACAACACATGAAGACACCAATCCTAAGTCAAAGGTGTTGTATACCATGAATATTGACACATAAGAGGTTAACATTGTGGTTGATAAGGAAATAAATGAGAAGAGAGATGTGGCAACTAAGCCACTGGCATAAAACATTGCTGCTGAGACAAATGTTGAGGATACAGTTGGAAGAATTGAGATTGGGATTGAAACACATACTGAACAATCAACTGATCCCTAGAAAGACAGATACCACTGATGTACACACTGAAAAACCTACAGAGCAACCAGCTACTGATAAATCTGTTGAGATACTAGTAGTAGATAGTTTAGAGGTACATACAAAGAAACTAGTAGTTAACACTGAGACACAATTAGAGAAACCGATAGTGGAAAGCTCAGAGAAACCGACAAAGGTACATTCTGAGAAACATGAAGAGAAAAAGGTTTAGACAGAGACAGTGCCACTAACAACAGCTGAGAAACCCAAACCTTTGCTAGTAGAAATGCAGACTCAAAGTGGCATACCATAGGTCAACATAAGAAAAGAGGTTACTCACACCGGCGGATTGTAGATAGTTAAGGTTGTTGGATAGTCATTTGGTTCCTCCTTAACAGAATTTAAACCGACAAATATAACAGAGGTATTACTAGACTCCATCGAGAAAATCACAGAGTGTAATGCACAAGCTTATAAGGCAATTGATGACACCATTCCAACTTTGAAATTGATTGCACCTGTGTAATGTAGAAAATAAAGATTCTTTGAGCCAATTAGACACATTATCTAAGTACATAACTAACAACCTACTAACAATTGATCAGATCAATAAGGAGACTTTCAGTGAGAAAATGAATAAAGAGAGAAAAATTATTTGAAGAATCAATAAACATATGTAAGCAACATATTGACACATTATTACCGGCACTAGGAAAGAAAATAATAGAATTTAAGCAACTATACAGAGACACCTACAATACTGATCTTCTGACAGTGGATATTGACAAGGAAATCAGCAAAGTACAAAAAGAAATAAATGATATAGCTGACAATATCATTGGTTCATCTAAACCAATATCAGTTATAGAAGAAGAGATAGCTAGATTTGAGGAGAAAATTGAGAAACTAGATAAGGAGAAGGAAAGAATAAAATACAAGGCTAAGGAACTCAAATGTAGACTAGGTCCGAAACTAGACATCCTCATCTCCTTGAGAAAAGAGATTTCAGAGGCTCTTGTTCTAGGACTTAAGATACTGGAAGAGAAAATACACATACTCTAAGGTACCATCCAAAGGACTGAAGCAACATTGAAGGATAGTGAGAGGTTCACTAACAACTTGAATTTTGCATTAGCAGATCTATATTAGATTGTAACCCACTAGTTACAGGGATCTTGACAAGATCTATACTCAATTGACATTAATTGACAGCCTTTGTCATTGGTGCCAAAGGGGGCCTAGTAGAATGAGAAAAATTATTGGCAGAAGACATCATCTGCTCAGGGGGAGCACACCAGTTTCGTAACACAATTTTGGTAAGACAGTTTTGGAAGATAATTTTGGACAACACATTTTTGGATACAATTTTGACTTTTTCTCATGAGTGTTGCCATCAATGCCAAAGGGGGAGATTGTTGGCAAATTCACACTCCAATGAGAAATTGTAGGTGATTGAAGGTACTGTCATTGATGGCAACCTTACAATCCTATTGCACCAGTAGGCACTGACATAGGCACAAACACGGGCACTGACAGATAGTTTACTGGCAGCGACATAGATGAATATCGACACCTTGGCCAACAGGATTTTGGTTATTATATTTTTTATTTAATTATTAAATCTTTTTGTAAGCTGAAAAGGTGAATTGTATTAGGACTTATATAATTATGAGATATTCTAAGATCATTTATGTATGGAATGTAATAGGCAGATGCGAACATGCAAATATTAAGGCAGATTTTGGAATAAGGTTTATGGAAGTTGTATGAGCTTAAACTGGTACTGAGCCTAGCATAGCAGATGCTGAACTAAAGTAGTATATGATTTTGGATTTGCTTAATCCATTTTTGTAAGTCAGTGAGACTTCCCTTTTTGTAATTAAGCAGTGAGATTTAGGTAGTTGGCCTTTCTGCATGTGCAGGCCCCTATTGTAGGTAATATTTGTTTATTGACCAGTGAGTGAATATTATGGGTCACAAATCCCATTGAATTTTTTCCCATACCGGGTTTCCTCATTAAAAATATTGTGTTATGGTCTTCTTTCTATGTTGTGGTTATTGATCTTATTTACTGCATTATTTTTGGTTTACCAGTACACTATTTTGGAATGCAATTTGTGTAATAAAATAAGAAAATCTGATAACTGACAAGATACTCATTCACCCCCCCCCACTCAGTATCTTTGGGAATCCTAACAGTCATTGATGGCAACCAAATGGTAACATGGTTCACAAGTTACACCAGCAATAGACATCATTTACCAGCACCGACAGACACTACAAATTATTCTCACTGACATCCATTCTACACCGACAGAAGATCTTGCCGACACTCCCAACTGACATGGAAATTATATTGTTTTGTATTCTAATATTATATTGTATAGCTGACATGATGTATTGTAAAGACTCATATATGTATGAGATCTTATAGGTCATTTGGTAAGTGTGAAAAGTATGTATGCTATGCAATTGAAGTAAGGATATGTAATTAGGAAATGAATATGAGAGTGAATATCTGTATATGGATTATGATGTAAATATTTTATGAGAGAATAAGAGCAGAGGAAAGCGAAGAAAGGTTTATGGCAGAGGTATTTGACAAAGCTTAAACTGTTACTGAATCCAGTATTGCAAATGCTATTTTGAGAAGTACATTGTCATTGGATTTAATCATCTAATTTTGTAGTCAGTGTGACTCCTTTTGTGATTGAGCAGTGAGCTCTAGGCTTTTGGCCTTCCTGCATGTGCAATCCCCTATTGTATAAGTAATATTTATTCATATTGGCCAGTGAGTAATATTGTGGGTCACAAATCCCACTGAGGTTTTTCCCATACTGAGTGTGCTCACCAAAAATATCTATGTTATGGTGTGCATTGATGGTTATACTATTATTTCTCTTTATTGCTTTATTGCTTGTTTACCGGTACATTAATTTGGGTTGTAAAGTTGCAAACAAGTTTAAATCTTTTGTTTACTAGTTAGACACTAGTTCACCCCCCCTCTTAGTGTCTTTGGGACTGATCAAGTAACTAACAACCTATGCTGTACTAGAAAATCATTTCAATCCAAAACATGTGTCACATCAGGAAAATATAAACTCAAAACTAATACATGAAACACATCATTGATACTAGACAAGCTAGGCAACAAGGCAATACTATGAGCTATAGGACCAATCCTCTCCAAAATCTCAAAAGGTCTAAAAAAATGAGGTGCCAACTTAGAGCCTTTTCCAAAATTATAGGACTCTTTCATGGATGAACCCTCCAAAACATCTTGTCACCTACTAAAATACTATCTATCTACTTGATGAACATTTGCATATTTTTTTTGTTTGTCCTGCACTACTACCAAATGCTCATGAATATGTATCACCAACTACTCAATAACTTGAAACATATTTGATCCAATAAGAACTCTATCCTCCAATCTCTCCCAACTCAAATGTGTATGACATGGTCGAACAAACAAAGCCTGAATAGGAGACATGCCAATCGAACTGTGATATTGGTGCAGGAGCACCTAGTTTTGAGTGCAATCTCTTCATTTTGGTGTGTTTGTTCATATTTTGGTTTGGAATAGTGAATAAGAGTCTTCTCATAGGTCCTAATATGTTTTTAAAATTCTTTGGTAGGTTGAATTTCTATAGGACAATGCATTTGCTCAATTTTGTCTTCTAAGCCCTTATAAGCCTAAAATGGCATAATCTTGCATTTTAATGTAAAATGTCTTGAATAGCCTTGTTTGGCATTGGGACATGTTAAAGTAGCTATTTTTAGTCATCCTAGATGGTTTGGAGAAGGAAACAAAGCATGTAATGCAAAAATGCACTTTTTGGCAAAAGTTGTCAAAGTTGCTTGACAACTTTTTGCATTTTTGAGAAGAGGGTTGGTTAGGAAACCAATAAAGAGTTAGTTAGGCCAAAAATGGCATATAAATTCCTTGAGAATTAATGTGATAAGGTTGGTGAATGCCTAGAGCAGATTTAAATACAATTTGGAGACCATTTTTTGAGTGTTTACCTTGTGTTTTTTGAGAATTAGAGAAACACTCTGTACTTAATGGATTGATTGCATTGTCATTATTTGATCATTGTTTTTTACATGTTCTTATAATGCTTAATAAGAATTTTGGTTATTTTTATTACAAGTTTGAATTGAGTTCTCAATTTTGTTAACTCTCGGCTTGAGTAAGGGTTTGAGAGGCCCAAACATGGTTCTGGCTTGAAGTCATTTGAGTTCTTCTCAATAACCCTTGGGAATCTAGCCATGGAACCTTTGTATAGTGTAGATAGTATTTATTTTCCTTTGGACATTATTGAAAGGCCAATGAGCATAATTTCCTAGGTGAGCTCAGTCATAGCCCCATTAGGAAATGAGTGAAATCATACAAATGGTTGCAGGGATGAGCAAGTTTGTAGTTGCAAAGTGTTTAGCATGAGAAAGTGCAGTGTCGCAAAGCATATGTGAGAGTTTGGAGGTGTTGGCATGAGAAAGTGTAGTGTGGCAAAGCATATGTGAGAGTTTGGAGGTGTTGGCATGAGAAAGTGCAGTGTGGCAAAGCATATGTGAGAGTTTGGAGGTGTGGTAGATCAAGGAAGACACCAAACCCTTGGAAAAATACCAAAATAAACCTAAAACCCCCTAAAACAAGCATTTCTCAGGTTTTGTACCTGTATGGTTAGACTAAGACTTCTCATTTCATAAATTGTAAAATAATTCCAAAAGGGTACTCGGATCACCAAAGAGTTTGTGTGGGCCTTTGGGGAAATTGTGAGCAAAACCACAAAAACCGATTAGGTAGGGCTAATTGGGGCTCTAGGGCTACTAGGGCTAGAAAATAGGGAAAGGGAGGAGCGATGAGAAAATGGATCAAACCCAAACTCTAAGCCTATTGATTGGCCTTGGAAAATATCATGAACACCCACTACAACCTCTGCAAGAATTTGTTAAGAGTTTTGAGAGTGTAAGGTTGGATTTACCCTTGTGAATCTCAACCATGCCTGAGCAACCAGTGAGAATTTCTTGATTGGGAACACTCCTAGAGATCTAGGATGCATAATTTATTTGTTAGGATAGAGAACAAAGAAGGGATCCAACTAGGACAACACTTGACTTCCATTTGACAAGGAATTGACTCTCTTTGAGTGAAACCTCCCCATCATAGTGGTATCAGAGCAACCAAAATTTGGGAAGAAGCCAGTACATGACAGACACTAAATCAGTAGGAGAGAATAATCTAAGTATGGTGACCAATGTAGAGTTAGCCAAGAAGGTAGAAGATTAGAATGAAGAAAATAGGCTCCTCAGAGAAATATTACTACAACTAGAGAGCAAACTAGACACAGTTGAAGACAAAACTGAGAAAGTGACAATTAAGGTCAATGAAGGGAAGGGTAATGAAGTTGTAGAAGAGGATACTACACCTGAACCAGACCTTATTCTACCTGAAGAACCATTCCTTAAAGAAATCAAAGCCTTAGGATGAAAGTCCCTAGAAGGAGTGCCACTTTTTTGTGGAAAAATGGAGCCTAAGGTAGTCCTGGAATGGATAGAGGGGTTGGAGAATCACTTTGAATTTGATGGAATTAGTGAGGCACACAAGGTGAAGGTGGCCAAGTCTAGATTGAGAGGAGGAGCATTGACTTGGTAGAAATTTATCCAAGAAGAGAAGAAAAAAGAGGGTAAGAACCCCATAACAACTTGGAAGGGCATGTTAGCCAAGGTGAAAGAAGCATACATCCCAAAAGATTATGAGATCTAGTTGCACAAGAGGAAACAAAATTTGAGACAAAGAGACTTGGATGTGAGCAGATACATTGAGGAATTTCAAAAGTTGTGTCTAAGATCCAAGGTGGTAGACAATGAGAGCATCAAGGTAGCTAGATACTTGAATGGCTTGAGATGGAATATTCAAGAGGAATTAAGCTTGTTGTGCCCCAATATTGTGCGTAAGTGCTATCAATTAGCACTGAAAGTGGAGGAAAAGAGAAAGAAAAAACAAGAACAAAGCAACATAGGCAAAGGTAGGGGAAGAGATGGTAGAGGTAAGATAGGTAATTTTGGTGGAAGAAGTGTAGACCAAAGATCCCAAGGGGAATCCAAGTTAATTGAGGAAAGTGGGAATTCCAATAGCAAGAGCAGCTATAGAAGAAGGGGATCTAGCAACTCGAGTAGATGAAGGTCTAGTGGATTAGGAAGAGGGTCCTATTTTTCCACCATGAAGTGATACAATTGCCATCAACTTGGACACCTGACCTATAGATGCCCTCAAAAGTCTTCTTCATCACAAGGAGGTGAGAGGAGAGTAAATTATTCTCAAGAGGATGTAGAAAAAATGAAAGCATCAAAAGTGAGCTTGGCTTGAGAGGTTGGAGAGAACCTCATATTAAGAAGAGTCTTGATTAAAGAGCCAGTTAAGGAGGAACCTAACCAAAGAAGATCCTTGTTTAGAATAAAATGTAAGATCATGGGAAAGGTATGTAGAGTGGTGGTGGATTCAAGATCCACAAACAACATAGTGTCAGAAGAAGCAATGAGTAAGCTCAATTTGCTAGGAATACCACATAGTGATCCCTATAGAGTTACATGGCTCAACAAGGGGTAGCATGTTCTTGTAAATGAACTAACTTGGGTGGAGTTCACAATAGGAGGCTACAAAGACAAAATATTGTATGATATCTTGCCCATGGATGCTTTCCACCTACTCCTAGGTAGGCCATGGCAGTTTGACAGAAAGATAATTCACCATGGAGAGAATAATGCTTATACCTTCCAAAAGGATGGAATCACCAACAAAATCCATTCCATAGTAGACCAAGTAGAGGGAAGATCCAAAGGTTCTAATGTGCTACTAGTTGGTGAGAAAGAGTTCATCAACACACTCAAGGAGGGAGAAAGAGTGGGGTTTGCCATTGTTGTAAAGCCAAAAGAGGATAGCAAAGAGAAGAAGGTAACCATTCCTAAAGAAGTGCAGCAGGTCCTAAATTAGTTTAAGGACATAATTAGTGATGGAACACCAGCTACACTTCCTCCTCAACATGCCATAAGTCACCAAATTGACTTTATACCTAGAGCTTCTTTGCCCAATAAGTCATCTTATAAAATGACACCAGATCAGAACATGGAGATAGCCAAGCAAATACAATAACTCCTAGACAATAGACTAATCAGGAAGAGCATTAGCCCATGTGTAGTACCCACCATTTTATCTCCAAAGAAGGGAGGTACTTGGAGACTTTTCACTGACTCTAGAGCCATAAACCAGATTACTATCAGGTATAGATTTCCCATCCCAAGAATTGAAGACTTGATGGATTATTTGGGAGGTGCTGAATACTTCACCGAGATAGATCTCAAGACTGGTTACCACCAAATCATAATAAAGGAAGGTGATGAATGAAAGACAACCTTCAAGACTACAGAAGGACTCTATGAATGGCTTGTTATGCTATTTGGACTCACAAATGCTCCTAGCACATTCATGAGACTCATCAATGAAGTACTCAAGGACTACATTGGTAAATTTGTTGTTGTTTACTTAGATGAAATCTTAATTTCTAGCAAGTTAAAAGATGAACATCTTAATGTTGGCATTATGTGAACCGGTATGAGGACATGATGACATTGTATGTTGTCATTGATGTCAATATGTTGAAGAAGAGAGAACTGGTATGTTACCAAGAACTAGTATATGTGAGAATCAGTATAACATTGTGAACTGGTATTTGTGCCAAAGTGAAGTGGTGTGTTTGTTCAAGGTGAACCAGCATGTGGTTATGGGAACCGATACATGAAAGCTTTGTATGACTACCGGTTGGTAGTTTCAACTTTAGGGTTTCTGGTTGAAGTGCCTCAAGCCTGTGTGACTCAATCGGTGACTTTGTGTGATGAGTTAGCATTGTAACAAAGAACAGATCATGTTGCCATGACAACCTTGTGCACGTGAAGGATCTTGCATGAAGGAGATTGTCCCTATCTACCTCAAGAATGTGCAAAGTTTGTAAATGGTGATAACACATTATGGGTTATCAGTCGCCATGAAATCGGTAGAAAATGAATGATGGAGAACTTATTGAGATTGGTTCAAGACTATTGCATTTAATGCAATGTGCTCAATGGTTAGGATTGAACCATTTGAATTTCTCAACCTAACAGGTATAGGGTTTAGGGTTTATGCTACTGACCTATTTGTTTCCTATAAGGTCGATGTTGTGTTTCTTTCTGAGGTTGTTGGCAAAAGTTGTGTGTGAGTATCCAAGTGAAGAGATACGTGATTCTTGTTAGACCAAAAGAGAGAAGTGATACCTATAGAGTGTAAGTACAAAAGGTGAAGAGGAGCTAAAGCAGATCTGCATTAGTATTGAGTGTTGTTACAAGATCATTGGAATACCCGTTGATCTCTAACCACTTCAATAGTTGGGAAATCCCTTAACAAGGTAGCTTTAACCAGCTTACTATAAATCCTCTAATAGGGTGACTAAAAACCATTGAGTTCTTGAAATCCTCTAACAAGGTAACCTTTAACATGGTTTAACCCTTAACCGGGTATTCTAGCCATCTCTTAACCGGGTGATCCCTAACAGGATCAGTTCCTAAAAGAACCTATTGTATCAGTCTTTAACCAGACAAGGCTCCTAATAGAGCGGACTTCTAAAAGTTCAAAAACAGCTTATGGGTATTCATCCCCACTGTGGTTTTTCCCAGTTGGGTTTCCACGTGAAAAAATTGTGTGTCATGTGTGGTGTTATTCATGTGATGGTTTAAGTGATTTGTATCTAAAGGTAAATCATGTTAACCTAGCTATTTATATATCTTTGATGATAGATTACCTATTCATGCACTAGGGTGAAATGAAAATGAAGTATTAGATTGTATGAAAAGATAAATGTCAACCGGTTTATGCTTGTCTCAATTATTCTGGGTTTTGCCGGTTGCACTCTGTTTAAGACCGATGTTACTGTTTGTCTGTCAAAGCATAGTGTTTGCTAACAAACCAGTTTAGGATTGTGTTTTTGTCTATACTGATTCACCCTCCCCCCTCTTAGTACCGATTTGGTACTATCCATTCATCATTGAGTTATCACTTAAGCATATAGAAATTGTATTGAACAAACTATGTGATGAGAAACTAACCATCAATTTGGAGAAATGTGAGTTTATGAAATAAGAGTTGGTGTATCTTGGGTTTGCAGTCTCAAGAGGTGATTTGAATATGGATACCTCTAAGGTGTAAGCCATAATAAGTTGGCCCGCACCTAATACAATAAGTGAAGTAAGAATTTTCCATGGCTTGGCTCAGTTTTATAGAAAATTTATCAGAGGATCTAGTGAAATATGTGCACCCATGTTTGAGAGAATCAAGGGAGGTATGAGAACCAAGTTTTTATGGACAAAGGAAGCACAAAAGGGATTTGATCTCTTGAAGACAAAGGTGGCTACTCAAGTGGTACTTATCCTACCAAGCTTTGACAAGCTCTTCACCATTGAATGTGATGCAAGAAACATAGCAGTTGGATCACTTTTGAGCCAAGACAATAGACCGATAGCCTTATTTAGTGAGAAGGTAAATGATGCAAAGAAAAGATATTCCTCCTATGATTTGTATTTGTATGCACTTGTCCAGTCTCTTAGGAAATGGAGGCATTACTTGTTTCCTAAGGAATTTGTGGTTTACACTAATGATCAAGCTCTTAGCTTTCTGAATTCTCAATAAAAGTTAAACCATAGGCATATTAAGTGGGTAGAGTATTTTTAGTCCTATACCTTTACCATCAAACATAGGAAAGGACAATGTAATAAGGTAGTTGATGTATTAAGTAGGAGGTTACTAATAGTGCATGAAGTGCAGCTCAAAAGCATTGCGGTGGATAGTTTCAATAATTTGTATGAAGAAGATGAAGACTTTACTTCTTCCTACAAGGTTTGCCAAGGGTTTGGAAACCATTTTCACAATGAATATGCAGATTACACTTTGCAAGATGGCCTCTTGTTCAAAGGAGGACAGCTATGTGTGTTTAAAGGGTATATGAGAGAAAACTTGATACAAGAGAAGTATAATGGATGCTTGAGTGGATATTTTTGTTTGAGCAAGACATTGGAACTTGTCGAAAGGTTCTACTATTGGCCTAAAATGAAAAGAGATATTAGAAGATATGTGGAGCAATGTGTGGTTTTCCAAAGACCTAAGGGTACATCTTCCAATGTTGGTGTTTATCACCCTTTACCTATCCTGAACCGGCCATGGGAGTGTGTGAGTATGGACTTTATTGTTGGTTTGCCTAAAACCAAATTAGGTTTTGATAGTATCTATGTTGTGGTAGATAGGTTTAGTAAGATGGATCATTTTATTCCATGCAAGGTCAGTCATGATGCTAGGCAAATTGCTAACTTGTTTTTCAAAGAGGTTATTAGAATCCATGGTTTACCTATCAACATTGTGTCAGATAGGGATGCAAAGTTTATTGGTCATTTTTGGAAGACTTTATGGCAACGATTAGGTACTAATTTGTCTTTCAGTTCAACCTATCATCCCCAAATGGATGGCCAAACTGAGGTGGTCAATAGAAAACTTGGAAATCTACTTAGATGCCTAACAAAAGAGTATGGTCAATCTTGGGATCAGATCATCCATCAAGCTAAGTTTTCCTATAATGATAGTGTGAATAGGTCCACTGGTAGAAGCCCTTTTGAGGTGGTGTATGTCATTCATCATAGCATAGTTTTGGAGCTTAGAGGTGTGGGAAAGATGAGAAAACAGAGTGGACATGCCCTAGACATGGCTCAATCAATGCAAGAGGTCCATGAGCAGGTTAGGACAGCCTTATTGGACACTACTCAAAAGGTCAAGGAAGTAGTAGATGAGAAAAGGAAGGACATCCAATTTGTTGTTGGTGACATGGTGATGGTTTATTTGAACAACATAAGGCTTCTAAAAGGTGTTCCTAGTAAGATTCAAATGAGGATGATAGGTCCTTGCAAAGTTTTAGCCAAATATGGCAATAATGCATACAAGATAGACTTACCCTGTGATATGGCCTTATCACCCATTTTCAATGTGGAAAATTTGGTGCTGTATAAGGGCACACTTCTAGCAGAAGATAGTAGAATCTTAGAGGTCTCTCAAGAAATTTTAGACCTACCCTTACCAACTAAATCCATTCCCCAAGCTGAGAAGGTGTTAGATTCTAGAGTTTTGAAGAATTCAAGGCATACCGCCTATATGGAGAACTTGATCCAATGGTAGCACCTTCCAGCATTAGAGGCTACTTGGATACCTGAGGCTAACTTCTCTAAGAATGGATTTCCCCTTTCTTTGATGCCTGAAGGAGTCACTTGACTTCTTTTCATTGGGGGAGTATGGTGCAGGAGCACCTAGTTTTGAGTACAATCTCTTCATTTTGGTGTGTTTGTTCATATTTTGGTTTGGAATGGTGAATAAGAGTCTTCTCATAGGTCCTCATATGTTTTTGAAATGCTTTGGTAGGTTGAATGTCAATAGGACAATGCATTTTCTCAAATTTCACTTGTAAGCCCTCGAAAGCCTACAATGGCATAATCTTGAATTTTGATGTAAAATGTCTTGAATAGCCTTTTTTGGCATTGGAAAATGTTAAAGTAGTGGTCTTTAGTCATCCTAGATGGTTTGGAGAAGGAAACAAAGCATGTAATGCAAAAATGCACTTTTTGGCAAAAGTTGTCAAAGTTGCTTGACAACTTTTTGCAACATTAAGCAACATTTTGCATTTTTGAGCAAAGGGTTGGTTAGGAAATTGATGGAGAGTTAATTAGGCCAAAAATGGAATTTAAATTCCCTAAGCATGAATTTAATAAGGTTGGTGAATTCCTAGGGAAGATGTGAGTACAATTTGGAGACCATGTTTTGAGTGTTTACCTTGTGTTTTCTAAGAATTAGAGCAGCACTTTGTACTTAATGGATTGATTGCATTGTTGTTCTTTGATAAATGTTTTGTAAATTTTATTCTAGTTCTCAGTAAGCATTTTGGTTATTTTTATTGCAGGTTTGAATTGAGTTCTCAATTTTGTAAGCTCTCGGCTTGAGTAAGGGTTTGAGAGGCCCAAACATAGTTCCAGCTTGAAGTCCTTTCAATTCTTCTCAATAACCCTCAAGACTCAAGACATGGAACCTTATTAAATTTTATGTAGTATTTATTTTCCTTTGAAGGTCATTGAAAGGCCAATGAGCATCATTTCCTATGCGAGCTCAGTCATAGCCCAGTTAGGAAATGAGTGAAATTATATAAATTCTTGCAAGGATGAGAAGTGTTGGAGTTGCATAGTATTTGGCATGAGAAAGTGGGGTGCGGTAGAGAATATATGAGAGTTTGGAGGTGTGGTAGATCAAGGAACACACCAAACCCTTGGAAAAAGACCAAAACAAGCCTAAAACCCCCTAAAACAAGTGTTTCTCGGGGTCCATACCTATGTGGTCAGACTAAGATTTATCATTTCATAAATTGTAAAGTAATTCCAAAAGGGTACTTGGGTCACCAAAGAGTTTGTGTGGAGTTTTAGGGAATATGTGAGCAAAACCACAAAAAATGGTTAGGTAGGGCTAATTTGGACTCTAAGGCTACCAGGCCTAGAAAATAGGGAAAAGAAGGAGCGATGGGAAAATGGATCAAACCCAAACTCTAAACCTATTGATTGGACTTGGAAAACATCATGAACACCCACTACAACCTCTGCAAGAATTTCTTTAGAGTTTTGAGAGTGTAAGGCTAGATTTACCCTTGTGAATCTCAACCATGCCTGAGCAACCAATGAGCACTTTGTGATTGGGAGCACTCCTAGAGAGTTGGGATGCCTAATTTGTTTGTTATGACAAAGAACAAAGAATGGAGCCCACTAGGACAAGACTTGACTATCATTTGACAAGGAATTGACTCTCTTTGAGTGAAACTCCCCATCAAATATCCATCATGATAGACAAACTCCACCAAATGAAGGTAATCCTCCCATCTAGACTGTTGATCCATGAAAAACATTTGAAGAATATCCTCTAAAACCTAATAAAATCTCTCAATTTGTCCATCCATCTTAGGATGATAAGTTGAATTGAATTTCAACTGTGCTCCCAAATCATACTACAAGGAAGTCCATAATGCTAAAGTAAACACTGGATGATGATCCAATATAATTCAATATAGGAATACCATGCAATCTCACTATCTCCTCCATAAAAAATCAAGCCACTATCATTGTTATATAGGAAGATTGAATAGGAGAAATGTATGCTGCCTTAGTCAGCCTATCAATAGTGACCATGGTAGCATCATGTCAATGAGAAGACATAGGCAAACAAACTATAAAATCCATCGAGATGATATCCCATTTCCAATCAAGAACTAAGTTCAACTATAATAAACCCACTTGATGTTGATGTTTTGCCTTCACTCACTAACACTCCAAGCATCAAGACACAAAATTTTCTATATCCTATCTCATACCTTCCCAATGATACAACTATCGAAGATCTACATGGATCTTCTTGACACTTGCATGTGCCAAGTAAGGTGCATGATGTGCCTTTGATAGGATCAAATCATGAAGTTCATATGAAGGTGAAACAAAAATACATCCCAAATATTGGAGAAGACCATCCGACTATAATGAATATCCTGCAAATATCCCCTCAAGGGCTCTACTTGAAGAAACCTTTGCACGAACCTCCTAGTACAAATCATATGATTGAAATGCACTAAAAATCTATCTCCTCAAATCCACTCTAAGAGACACCATAGATACCTCATGCCTCTTGTGAATCAATGCATCTACTACAACATTATCCTTACCCTAAATATACTTCACCTCAAAATCATACTCACACAAGAACTCCATCTAACGTCGCTACCTGGCATTCAAGTTCAACTCCGTGAAGATATACTACAAACTATGGTGATGACTATGAAACTCAAAATGATGCCCAAGAATAAAATGCCTCCATCTCATCAATGCATGCATAATTGTTGCTAACTATAAATAATGAGTAGTATATTTTAACTCATGATCTTTGACCTTACATGACTCATATGCCATCACACAAGAATCATGCATAAGAACTGCTCCTAGGCCCTCCAAAGAAGCATCTATGCATACCATAAAATTTCCTAAAGCATCTAGCAATGCTGAAATAGGTGCACTCATCAAACGCTCCTTAGGGATCTAAAAAGCTACCTCACACTGGTTTGAGCATAATTTTTTTTTCCCTTTCCTCTAAAGAGAAGTGATAGGATGAGAAATCTTTGATAATCTCTGAACAAATCAATGATAATAACCTGCATGACGCATAAAACTACAAACCTCGCCCACATTAGTGGGTGTTGGTCATTCCATTAGAGCCTAAATATTAGAAGGATCCACTATGATACCCTCTCTTAAAATCACATGACCAAGGTACTTAACCGCTATCTAAAAGAACTTAGACATAGCTACATTGGTGTACAACTAATCCTCACAAAGACATTGAAAAACTTGCCTCTTATGTGACTCATGCTCCTCCTCTGATATAGAATACACCAATATATCATCAAGGAATACAAGCACAAAATTGTTGAGATAAGTCCGAAATAATCCACTCATCAAACTCATGAAGACTAAAGGTGCATTCATAAGCCTAAAAGTTATCACTATAAACTCATAATGACCATATCAAGTACATAATGTTACATGATGAATATTTGCTTCATGAATCTGCAATTGGTGATACCCTAACTTAAGATCTATCTTAGAGAAGACCTTGGCATCATTAATCTGATCAAAGAAATCCTTGAAAAAGGATAATAATTCTTCACCATCCCCTTATTAATATCTACAATCAATGCATGAGCGAAGAGATCCATCCTTCTTCTTAACAAACAACATAGGCACTCCACAAGGGAAAACACTAGGATGTATAAAATCCTTTAGCCAACAAATATTGTAGCTACAGCCTTAACTCACTCAACTCCTCAAGGATGGGATGAAAATGAAAGAGTCCATCATGATCCTCTCCCTTATTCAAATCATTCACCATCACTACAAAAAAATTGACCACCCTTGTGCACTAAATGCTTGATATACATAGCGGAAATCATGCAAAGAGAAATAGGTTGCTACACACCTACTATCCCCACACTCTACCCACTATCATCAAGGCACTGCACCCTTTACCATGACAATCAATTTGAGCTTGATTAGACCCAAGGCAATCCAAACCTAACACAATTCCATAGGACCTCAAGAGAGAACATGAAGATTCACAGAGGTGGTACAAACACCCAGTTCCAACAGACAATCATGCACATAGGAATCCACAGCCACCTTGGACCCCATAGCCAACTCTACCTACCATCTATCATCTTCCTTTTCCATAGAAAGTTGACATCACTCTACTATAGATGGAGAAATAAAAGAATCTCAAGCACTATAATTAAACAATACTAAGCAAGAAATACCACCTATCTCACCTGTAGTCTCCATAAACATATCCCAATGCTCATCTTGCCAGTTATCAGCTATCACAAATACACAATCAGATCTCCTTGAATCTTTTGCAGAAGACTCTGAAGCTACCAAACTCTGACTGAACATCTAAGTAAACTTATGAGAGCCTTGACTAGCTCAAGGTCTACCAACTTACTAGGGATCATCTCTAATAAGGTTCTATTGAGATCTTTGCACTAACTAAGTGGCATTAAAATTGATAGCACATTGCATGCTATTCTCTCTATCTCTTTGTGATCTATGTCTATGTCATCCACTCTTGAATAATGGAGGGTTAATCCTAGAAATTTCTGAAATCAGGATCTCTATGTCTCTCACACCTAATCATAAAAATGGGATAGCAACTAACTACACTCCTAGCATAGTTTTTGAATCCCAAGTCAAATTCCCTCCAACTAAGTGCATCTATCTACTCCTCCAAAGATGTAATAATAAATGAGTACAAAACTAGTGTAATAACATCTCCCAAGATACCTTCATAATATCCAGATGAATCATCAACTCCTCAACATACCACCAAGTAGAAGCGATTCCATGAAGATGCATGATCACACACCAAGCCTTGGTATTACTGCTATACTTGTACATAGAAAAAAACCTTCCTAAATCCAAGAGCCAAATATTTGCCTCAATTTTACTGCCCTATTCATCAACAGTGGGAGGTTGAGACCTAAGGAGATCCCTCATATGTCCCACTAAAATTGCATCCTGATTGAACACTACTTCCTTCTTTGAGGTGAATTCTCTCTCTCTCTCTCTCTCTCTCTTTATCTCTATCTCTCTCTATGTATCTATCTTTCTATCTGTCTCTCTCTCCCAATACATTGTTCTATCCAAATGTATGGACAAGGAAGAGAGTCCCTTCACTGATGCTCCTCCTACCTCAATCCCAAATGTGCAAGAAGCTCCTAAAGTACATTAATCAACTGCAAAACTACATCACCCTGGGCTCTTTCCTCTTGATGCTCATGTTGCTACTCCTCATGTCTTAACTCTTCTAAAACCTCAAAATGAGGATTTCATCGAGTACACATATGACCACCACATCCATGACCTCTTCCTCTAGAAGACATCTCTTCTAACCAAGATGTAAAGGGGGACTATAAGATAAAATCTAGGGCAACTAGAGTAAGAAGATCACTGGCAGGGATAACCACATGGCTAGCCCAAGCTATAGTGCTAAAATGCACAATGGGCTCATATGAATCCAAAGTACCCAGTGTATGAACATGAGCTCTAATACCAGATGTAATGACTACCAAAATACCCTAGAGAAAGTAGCTAATCTAACTAAAAAATAGAGATAATATTATATTTTAAAACATTAATCTAATACAACATATTAAACTAGAATTACTCATGTGCATTAATCTACATCTACAAGAATATATAAACATTTTAAACATAACTATTCTTATAACAACACATTATGCAAGCAGAATAAATGGCATCACACCATCTATTCTTCCCTAGGGTATCTTAATTCCATTACTTTTATAAACTCTACACATATGGATACATCCACATCTATGATAACATTAATCATTTTATAGCATGAGAACCTTTGACTACCATATACATATTCTAACATATTTTGATTAACCTCGAATTCATTTTAGAAAACAAATCAAAATATTTGTAATTCCCTTTTTAATCCATCTATCATAACATTATTATTTCCAAATTGAGTATCATCTGATGTAAACCTAATTCTTTTCCTTAAGACCAACCATGCATGCTTACAAGCTACTCATAGATATCCATATTCAAGAGATAATCACTAATAAGGAATAACATCTTTTCAAATAAGAATATATTCATTCTAATACCCACATATTCACTTAACATTCTCATCCTAACCATAAGGTACACATACGATACTCCAATATTATCGCTTAACCATTTATTTATTTCCAACCTCTATTTTCATTCAATAATATCCAATTAAAATATTGATACTACAACAATTGCATCAAACATTCTACTACAATACATCATAACCTAATACGCATGGATGAAACTAACAAGATACATAATCTCTTGTACAAACAAAATATAATCATCCTCATTATACATGATATATTATTGTACTCTCAATAAATATGTTATGCTCCAAGAATCCATCTACATAAAGAAGAGATATGAATCCACATCCACACACACTAGTATCCAATGAAGAACAACCCAATGGAAGAAGGCATCAAACCACCTGACAATGTCGAGCCAATAAGGAACCAACCCCCGTGCTAAGAGATGACATAAGGTTCCAACAAACACTCTAAACCTAGGCTGACACCTAACAACCAAGGAACAAGAAAAACAACTAAAGAAAAGAAACCATACAGGAGATAATCCAATCACATAATAAGGATAATAAAAAATAGTAAACTCCCAAAGATGAATCAACAATGAAGGGTTCCATGTGTTAATTGATAAGCATCTTAAGGATCGTCTTTCCCCTTCTTCTTATATCCCTACTTCTTCTGATGATAATACTAGTGTTGGAGTGTCTAAGTATGAGCATTACTTCATGGAGTCAGAGGATGAGACTTCCTCTCCTCCTAAAAAAGCTAAAATTGAGAATTCTCCTAAAGCTAAACCTCTTAAGCGTAAGGGCGAGAAGGGTATGAAGAAATTTGTTATCTCCTACTCTTCTACCTTTTATGGTAATGATTCTTGTATGTCTGATGGTCATAGAGGTAATTCTGAGGATAATGCAACCAATTAGATAGTCAACCTAGAGCCTGGTAGTTAGAATTTTAAAATTCCCCCCTCATCTCCTAATCAGGAGACTAATAATACTACTGGGGCTGTAGCTCATAAGGACCTTCATTCTAAGAGTGTTGAGCTTAGTGACAAAAGGGATGACTATGTGGACATCATGGGTATGGCTAGAGACTATTCTATTGATACTTTATGCCTTTTTAACTAGCTCTTCCATGAACTCAAAGAGGTCAAACTTAACTAGAGGGCTTTGGGGAGCAAGCTGGAAGTTATGCCCATTCCTACCTATCAAGAAAAATAGAATGGTGATGGTCAGTGGATTGAGGAAGAGAAAAAATCTATTGTAGATTGTATTAACAGATTTATCAATGGCATTGATCATATGAAGAAAGGGTTTGAAGATCTATTCTCCATTATTGAGGAGAATTACAAGAAAATATAGGCTACTCTCATGACAATTATGTCCAATAGTCATGGAATTGTCAAGCGGGCTTTTGATGCTATGAATATAATGGTGAATAATCTAGACGGTTATCTCCTACTCTTCTACCTTTTGTGGTAATGATTCTTGTATGTCTGATGGCCATAGAGGTAATTCTGAGGATAATGCAACCAATTAGATAGTCAACCTAGAGCCTGGTAGTTAGAATTTTAAAATTCCCCCCTCATCTCCTAATCAGGAGACTAATAACACTACTGGGGCTATAGCTCATAAGGACCTTCATTCTAAGAGTGTTGAGCTTAGTGACAAAAGGGATGACTATGTGGACATCATGGGTATGGGTAGAGACTATTCTATTGATACTTTATGCCTTTTTAACTAGCTCTTCCATGAACTCAAAGAGGTCAAATTTAACCAGAGGGCTTTGGGGAGCAAGCTGGAAGTTATGCCCATTCCTACCTATCAAGAAAAATAGAATGGTGATGGTCAGTGGACTGAGGAAGAGAAAAAATCTATTGTAGATTGTATTAATAGATTTATCAATGGCATTGATCATATGAAGAAAGGGTTTGAAGATCTATTCTCCATTATTGAGGAGAATTACAAGAAAATACAGGCTACTCTCATGACAATTATGTCCAATAGTCATGGAATTGTCAAGCAGGCTTTTGATGCTATGAATATAATGGTGAATAATCTACACGGTTAGGACAACTAACAAGATGCTGGTGATTGTGGATGAGGACAAGGATAATACTGAGGTGGATTTTGGCCCTTGTAAGTGAACTAGGGGGAGCCTGAAGAAGAAACCTACTACTCTGACTTTGGACTACAAAGATCTTAGGTCTGTTGCTGACAAAATTAGTCTTCTAGAAGCTGAGGTCACTGAGACCCTTAAGAGCCTCATGTAATTTATGTTCTCTATTTTTCTGGTTTTGTCTCTGTCTAGTAGCTATTACGTGGATCTTTGTTGGTTTTTTGTTGCTAGTCAAGATTTTTGTTGGCTCTTTGGCTACCAAATGTATTGCTCTATCTTATGGAGCCTGTTTTATTTTGGATTATGTTTTGTTGTGTTTATTATAATCCTCTTAGAATCTTATTTGTAAAGGGTTTAAGGGCCCCTTGAAAACCTATTTTTTCCTTAATCCAAAACAACCAAGGCATAAGGATCATGTACACATGTAGGGAAAGCGTTTCTTCACATGCTATCCTCATGAAGAAGGGGATAATTCTACACCCTAATACACATGTCATTGCATGCTATCCTCACAAATAATGGATAATAACAAACCTTTATAGACATGTGGATCCATCTCATCCTGTGAGAGAATCAAGGGACTTTAGCCTACCATCACTATGGCCTTCCCAAGATTATCCTAAAACATCATCCCTAGGACTAAGAATTGGGGCACAAAACCAAATTATTATCTTGTTTAAATGATTCCTATATCCTCAACACATATAATTAATTATTAAAGCTATCAGTTATTACACAAGGAAAATATTCAATGTGTCCTAGTGATCTAGACCCTGAGAATTTATAAGGATCCCTTAGTAGCCTATCTCTCATGATCTTAACCATAACATGAAATCCCACTCCCCCTATCCATGTTCCATGTCCTTGGGGTAAAAAAAAATTACAAAGAGGCTCACACAAATGCATTCCATAAGAGATATCAACATACATAAAGATATGAAATGCAACAATATACATAAGCCAAAATGCTAATAACATGAGGTAATCAAGGTCCTCAATAATCAATTACAAGAGAATACATAATATCTCATTGGTCAACCATATGCAATCAATCATCCACATCAAGGTACATCCACTTGTTGGAGCCAAAACATGAACAAATAACCAAACATGAGAAATAAACCATTCTGAAAATCACAAGGATTACAAGAACAACCTCTCGCACAAAAGAGAAAACTTATAAATCCAACTCAAAAAGTCAAAATAACCTCAGACATGAAATCAAGGCAAAATGGTGCATTTTAAAGATATTGTGGCACCTTTATCAAGTTCTTGAGTGCCTTCAATACCTAGAACAATGCATTGACCAATTGTTTGGGCACATGGGTCAAGTAAAATGGTGCATTTGATAGAAACAAGGGTGCATATAGGACAAATAGTAGTGCATATAACATGGACTTAGAAAATGAGACTTAAACAAATACAATTTAACTAATACTCAATCATGACCTCAAATTGGTCCAAAAGGGGATGTAAAAACAAGTACATGCTAGAAAACAAGTGAAATTATTAATAGTCAATCAAAGTATAATCGTAAATGCATTCACCAATGCCACAAGAACTCATAACCAAAACTCATAGGTCAATATTAAGCTCTCTCAAACAAATAGGTATGAAACAATACTATACAATACTGACAACCCAAATACCATCAGCCACAGGTTGCATCACAAAAGGCCAAGGTAACCACAACAAGATTCATGAAAAACTACAATGCCATTCATGTTAATGCGAATCAAATCCCACTATATATATAAATATAAATAATCCCCATACTCCCAACATTAATGTAATATGTTGTTTTATATATTATTGGTGCAGGAGCACTTGAGGTTTCTTGATGAAATTTTTGAGTGAATGATCCTCATAGGGTCAATGATTGAATAAAGGGTTACTGAAGAGTCCAAGAATGTGCTTGAGTTTGTTTTGTACATTTTTGGTCATTAATCTTATCCTGTTTACTTAGTTTTGGTCTATGTGCCTTTGTAAGCCTAAAATGGCATCATATAGAAAAATTGTGTCAAACTCCTTGTAAGGCCTCATAAGGCTTTTGGATATGTTTATGTTTTTTTAGGAAACCATACTAGGGGTTCAAGAGTGTGTAGATATGCAAAAGTTACAAAAAATACATTGTGGAGCAAAAGTTGTCATGTTTGCTTGACAACATTTTGCAACAATATGAGTAATTTTTGAAAAATGATCAAATTGGTGGTTAGAAGGCCAATGGGTGGTTGTTTGGGTGTGAGTAGGAATATATAAGACCTTTAAATACATTATAAGTGGATAGGAAGATCCAAATAATCAAATTCCTCAATAAGCAACTTCAAGCATTTTCTTGTTTTTACAAAATTTGGCAAATTGCTTATTGCAGTCCATGCTGGATGGATTAGATTATGTATTATACCTTCATGGGTCATTAGTATATACTAGTGTGGTGCTTAGAAAGTAATAGTGACATTTATTTATGCAGATTTAATTGGTGTTTTGAAATTCTTTCTTATTTTACTGCTCTCGGCCTGAGCAAGGGGTTTAAGCCCAAAAGAATGGCTCCAACTTGAACTTCCTTTGTGGTTTCTCTATGCCCTTAGGGATTCAAGTAATGGAGTCTAAAAATAGTGTAAATATTTCATTTTGTGTCCTGGAAGTTGCTTGGGATCATTTTTCCATCATGCCCTAGGCGAGCTCTGCCATAGCCCGGCTAGGAGCATGACTGTTATTGTCAATTTTTCTTGCAGGGGTGATCTAATCTGATAGTGCCAAGTGTTTGGAATTGAAGTTAATTGTTATACAAGGCTCCATTATGATTAGGGAGATATAACAAGGTGTGACGAATAGTAAACCCTAGTGGAGAATGCTATTGAGCCTAAAACCCTTCAGAAGAGTCAATTTGGGGGTCGTACTTATACGGACAAATAAGACCACCCCATCCCCTAAATCCTGAAGAGTGTCCAAATGGGTATCTAGATCACAAAAGCTTCTAAGGGGCCATTCGGAAAGTTTTTACACAAAAGAGAAAAATCCTTGAAGGGAGGGCTAAAAGGGGCTCATAGGGCCATAAGGCCTAAAACATAGAAATCTTGAAGGTGATAAGGAAATTAAGGGGAAAAAACTTCAAAACCACTTGGTAGGAGTTGTTAAACCATCTCAAACTCCTCCTAGTCCCCTGCAAGTGAAAGAAAAAGAATTTGACATGTTGGTGGTTGGACTTACTCTTGTGAGTCCTAACTTTGATTGAGTAACTAGAGCAAACACACTGATAGAGAGTTCTCCAAAGGAGTTTGGGGGTTGATGTTGGTTCAAAAAAGGAGAGAAGGGAATACGAAAAACAAGGAAGACCACAATGAGACCTATTTCTAATGTATAAGTCAAATTGCACTTTTTTGTGAGAGTCTCCCTATCAAAGTGGTATCAGAGCAAGTTAAGACTTGGGAATGAACTATTTGATGTCAGAGACTGAGTCAGTGGGTGAAAATAGTTTTAGTATGGTGACTAATGTAGAGTGAGCCAAAAGAGTAGATGACCAAGAGGAAGAGAATAGACTCCTCAAGGAAAGTTGCAACGATTGGAGAACAAACTAGATGAAGTAGAAGACAAAACTAAGAAGGTGACTATCAAAGTCAATGAAGAAAAGGGTAAAGTAGTGGTAGAAGAGGATGGAACACCTAAACCAGATCCTATCTTACTAGAAGAACATTTTATTAGAGCCATCAAAGCCTTAGGGGGTAAGTCCCTATAATGAGTGCCACTTTTTTGTGGAAAAATGGAACCAGAAGTGGTTATGGAATGGATTGAAGGGTTAGAAAATCACTTTGAATGTGATGGAATTAGTGAAGCACAAAAGGTGAAGGTAGCCAAATCTAGATTGAGAGGAGAAGCCTTGACTTGGTGGAAGTTCATCCAAGAAGAGAGACAAAAGGAGGGTAAGAACCCAATTGCCACTTGGAAAGGAATGTTAGCCAAGGTGAGAGAAGTCTATATCCCTGAAGACTATGAAATTCAACTACACAAGAGGAGACAAAATTTGAGACAAAGAGAACTAAATGTGAGTAGGCACTCTAAATAATTTCCAAATTTGTGATTGAGAACAAAGGTGGTAGAAGATGAAATCATCAAGTTTGCCAGGTACTTGAATGGTTTGCAGTGGAATATCCAAGAAGATTTAAGCTTGTTGTGTCCTAGTACTATCCACAAGTGCTATCAATTGGCACTCAATTTGGAAGAGAAGAGTAAAAGGAAAAAAGAGCAAGGTAATAGAGGAAAAGGTAGGGGAAGAGATGGCAGAGGTGATAGGGGTAGCTATGGTGGAAGAGGTGTAGGCCAAAGATCCCAAGGGGAATCCAAGTTGGTAGAACAAAGTGGGGATTCCAATAGAAAGAGAAGCTATAGAGGAAGGTCTAGTGGATCAGGAAGAGGCTCCTATTTATCCATAATGAAGTTCTACAACTGTCATCAACTTGGACACCTAGCCTATAGATGCCTTGAGAAGTCTTCTTCATCCCAAGGAGGTGAAAGGAGTGTGAGTTATATCCAAGAGGATGCAGCAAATGTGAAGAAACAAGAAGTGAGCTTAGATTTCGAAGTTGGAGAGAACCTCATGATAAGAAGAGTTTTGATCAAAGAACTGGTAAAGGAGGAACCTAGTCAAATAAGATCCTTGTTTAGGATAATGTGCAAGATCATGGGTAAAGTGTGTAGTTGCGGTGGATTCAGGATCCACTGATAACATAGTGTCAGAAGAAGCAGTCAGCAAACTCAAACTACAAAGAATCCCATATAGTGATCCTTATAGGGTTACTTGGCTCAACAAGGGGCAACATGTTTTGGTGAATAAGAAAACCAGGGTGGAGTTAACCATAGGAGGCTACAAAGACAAGATTTTGCATGATATCTTACCAATGGATGCATGTCACCTACTCCTAAGTAAGCCTTGACAATTTGATAGAAAAGAAATACACCATGGAGAAAAGAATTCCTACACCTTTCAAAAAGATGAAGTTACCTATGAAATTCAGTCCATGGGAGATGAAGAAGAGAGCATATCTAAGGGTTCAAATGTCCTACTAGTTGGTGAGAAGGAGTTCATAAATACTCTCAAAGAAGGAGAAGGAGTGGGATTTGCATTTGTTGTGAAACCAAAAGAAGAAAAGAAGGACATGAAGGTTTGTATTCCTGATGAAGTGCATAAAATACTCAATCAGTTTAAGGAGATCATAGGTGATGGGATATTTGTTACTTTTCCTCCTCAATGAGCCATAAGTCATCAAATTGACTTCATACTTGAAGCCTCATTGCATAATAAAGAAGCCTACAAAATGACACTGGAGAAGAACAAAGAAGTGGCTAAGCAAATTCAAGAACTTTTGGATAATGGTATGATAAGGAAGAGCATCATTCCATGTGCAGTTCCCACCATTTTGGCACCAAATAAGGCAGGTACTTGGAGGATTTGTACTAACTCAAGATCTATCAACCAGATTACAATCAGGTATAGGTTTCCTATTCCCAGAATTGAAGATTTGATGGATTGTTTAGGGGGTGCTAGGTATTTCACCAAGATAGACCTCAAGAGTGGCTACCACCAAATCAGAATCAAGGATGGAGATGAGTGGAAGACAACATTCAAAACCACAAAAGGTCTTTACGAATGACTTCTTGTGCCATTTGGACTCACAAATGTCCCTAGCACATTCATGAGACTCATGAATGCAGTTCTCAAAGATTACATTGGTAAATTTGTTGTTTTTTATCTAGATGACATCTTTATTTTTAGTAAATTTAAAGAAGAATATCTTAGGCATATAGAGATTGTATTGAAGCAATTATGTGATGAGAAACTAACTATCAATTTGGAGAAATGTGAGTTCATGAAACAAGAGTTGGTATATTTTGGGTTTGTAATCTCAAGTGGTGATTTGAAGATGGATACCTCAAAGGTGGAAGACATAATCAATTGGCCTACACCTAAAACAACAAGTGAAGTGAGGAGTTTTCATGGTTTGGCTCAGTTTTACAAGATGTTCATCAGAGGGTTCAGTGACATATGTGCACCTATGCTTGATACAATCAAAGGAGGTGTAAAGACTAAATTTTAATGGACAAAAGAGGCACAAAAGGGATTTGAACTCTTGAAGACCAAGGTGGCTACTCAATGTGTCTTTGTTCTCGCAAGCTTTGACAAAATCTTCACCATAGAATGTGATGCAAGCAACATAGTGGTTGGAGCATTCCTAAGCCAAGACAATAGACCAGTTGCATTTTTCAGTGAAAAACTCAATGAAGCCAAGAAAAGGTATTCTTCTTATCATTTGGAATTATATGCAATTGTTCAATCACTTAGAAAATGGAGGTATTACTTATTGCCTAGATAATTTGTGGTTTATACTGATAACCAATCTCTTAGTTTCCTAAACTCCCAAGAAAAGTTGAATCATAGGCATATCAAATGGGTAGAGTATTTGCAATCTTATACTTTTACCATTAAACATAAGAAAGGTCAATGTAATGAGAGAGAGAATTTCATGCAAGAGAAGCACAATGGTTGCTTAAGTGGTCATTTTGGGTTGAATAGATCCTTGGAACTTGTTCAAAGGTTCTATTATTAGCCAAAGATGAAAAGGGATATCAGAAAATATGTTGAACAATGTGGTGTTTGTCAAAAACTAAAATGAACCTCTTCTAATGCTGGACTCTATCAGCCATTACCTATGCCAAACCGGCCATGGGAGTGTGTAAGTATGGATTTTGTTATTGGTGTACCCAAGACCAGAACTAGATTTGATAGCATCTATGTTGTAGTAGATAGATTCAGTAAAATGGCCCATTTTATTCCATGTAAGGTGACTCATGATGCTAGCCATATTGCTTTTTTTTGTTTTTCAAGGAAGTTAGTAGGATTCATGGTTTGCCAATCAGCATAGTGTCGGATAGAGATACCAAATTCATTGGTCATTTTTGGAAAACTTTATGGCAGAGATTGGGTACTAACTTGTATTTTAGCTCATCATACCATTCCCAAATAGATAGCCAAATAGAGGTTGTAAATAGGAAAATTGGGGAACCTTCTTAGATGTTTCAAAAAGGAGTATGGACAAGCTTGGGATCAGATCATCCATCAAGCTAAATTTTCCTATAATGACAATGTGAATAGATCAACCGGTAAGAGTCCTTTTGAGATAGTTTATGGAATTCATCCACAACGTGTGTTGGAGCTTAGAGACCTTGGAAGTATGGAGCAGAGGAGTGGACATGCTATTGAAATGGCTCAGTCCATGAAGGAGATTCATGAGCAATTTAGGTAGGCTTTACAAGAAAAATCTCAAAGGATCAAGGACATGTTGTCCTCAAAATCTAATTCCCTTTAACATCCTTAAAATAATATGATTGAACTCGGTGTAGAAGAGACATTAAAGATAAGGAAATTCTCAAGACAACATATGACAAGGTTTGATTAAACCTTCTACACTTTGGAATTACTCAGAGCCCAGGTGGGTATACCTTTGTGAATTAAATTCACACTTTCAAACATAAACCCACAGCAAACTAGTCCAGGAAACCAGTGGATCTATTCACATTTAAATTAACTGAAAACAAAGAATAGAATTATACTTAAATTCAACATTTTGATCAACAAAACATGCAATAAACAACTTCAATCAATACCAGCACCTTATCCAAGGTCATAGAGTCATCTAAACTCAGATAATACTCCTTAAACAAAATATATTTACGCATCCCATTAGCTTGGCTTCTATTAATCCTTGTATATGCCTGACACCTATAAGAATTTATGCATTCCAAATTAAACTATGATCATCAAGATTCAAAGTCTCTTCCAAAGAGTTTACTGGTATGAGTGATCCCCGCATCTTTAATTTCCCTCCTAAAGAGAAAAGCTAGCAAACACTTCTACTGAAAATTGCCTTGCAATCCTATTCAAACAAAATAACCCTAGATTATTCAGAATGAAAATAGTAAACAGATTGTAAACACACTTGAAGATGACACAAAGCTTCACTCAAAACCGATGGTCTGTATATTGATATTAAGTCCAGAAAAATATTACAAGAAGTTTTGAATATTCTCCATTAGACTTAGAAAAGCTGAGATAAATTTCTGCAGTGTTTTCTTACAATTCTTTGCAATCCCCTTTCCTCTAGTCCTGGTATCCATTTATAACAACATGGATGCACAAAGCTTCAGACTTTTCGAGGAGAGTTTGTTACAATCATTTCTCTCAAAAAACAAAGAAGTTACAAAGTTTTTCACAAAAACAGTTACAAGTTCTTTTCGGCCTCTACAGTTTCTTCAATAGGTTGTTCGGTTGTAACTTCTTCTACCTTTTCAGGGGCGCTCTCCAACTGTTCCAGATAATGAGTGGTATATTTTGTTGTCCACTCATTGTACACATCATCGATCATCCATGAAAAATTAATCACTTTAGCCTTGTCTTTGGTCAACCTTTTCCACGAGTTTCTCAATTTGTTGACTTCTGAATTGAGAAAACTATAATGTGCCTTAATTTTCTCTATCTCCTGTATTGTTATAACAAAGAAAGCAACATCATTTAGATCAACAATTCCTTTAATTCTTGTTGATAATTTGGCTTCTATCTCCTTAAGCCTCATTTGTTTGTCCTTTAATTGATCCGGGCTAGCAAAAACTCCTAGGAGCAACTCAAAAACTTGATCAATATACTCCTTTTTGCACAAATTAACTTTCCTATCAATATTATCCACCCCTGCTGCTAATTGTACTAAATCTTTAGTGATGTCAGAAGTGGATCTAATGATAGGATTGGCCTTTGCTTCATCACAAGATACACACATAAACTCCAAATCTTGCTCCTTGGGCCTCCACTTGTCAAAAATAGGTGTCAGTATGGCCTTGTCTCCCCTGAGCTCATTCCATATAACCAAAATTTTACTTACATTATTGTATAGCAGGGAGGTATTCATAGTGTCTGCAAAACTAGTAACAATGGCCTTCACTCTATCCTCATATTTCTTTGCATACATGGCTTGGGCCTGTTTTAGATCTTCTAACTCTTGGGTTGTAATTTCAACCATCTAGGAACTGGAAGGTGCTGGAGATGGTGAGAGTTCAATAATAGGACTGGTGGGTGGAGGTCTGGTAGGAGAGGAGGAAATCATTAGTGTGGAAGACTCACCTTGATGGTATTGCCCTGCCAACTGCTTCTGCAATCTAGGAATGATTAAATCTTTACTCCTTACCTCTTCTTGGACACTGGAATAGGCTTTCAAGACTGTCTCCAGCTTAACTTGGAGATCTACCTTTTCCTTAGCCTCCTTCTCAGCTACTACAACACTAAATTTGGCTGTTTCTAAAACAGTGCTAGCAGCTTCCACTATTCTAGTAGTCTGCACTCTCTTTATCATCATGCCTCCAAGGTAACTTGACCTTGAAGTATCCTTCTTCTTCTTCTATTCATCTTTCTTCAATGACCACATAACTAGTGCTGCATTGTCCTTATTGAAAGTGTCTCCCTCCATGGGTTTAGTCTCCTTTCTTACTGCTTCTAAGACTAGAGCATCTGCTATATCCCATTCAGGGGGAATAAGTACCCCAGCTTGTTTCACCATGTCTCTTCCCTATTGAGGAGTAATGGTTTTGAATTCTTCAACCATTTCCCACTTTATTTCTTCTTCTATTGTAGCTAAGTCTTTATGAGGTTGCTCACTCTTCCTCTTATTACATCGGGCATTATACTCATCAATGCTCTGTTTCCACCAAAATTGCAAAAATGCTTCTGATGTAATAAATTTATCATCAGCTAGGAAATCTTCACTAGCCTGTTTGATCTTAGGATCACACTCATTACCTTTGAATTTGTTGATGATGATATCCATCTCAGCAGCTGTGGGCTCCTCTGGCATTTCTTCCTCTATCTCATCATAAGTATAGGTGATTTCTCCTAAACTGCCTAATTGCAATAATTGTTCAGCTGCTGCCTGTTCATCTCCTATATGGATAGGAGTTTGAGAGGGAGAGTATAGAGGTTCCTTAGGCTGCACTTCTTTTCCTACCTTTTGCTTCTTTGAGCTATCAGGGATGTTAATGACATCATGTATCTTCCTCTTACCTTTTGAGGTAGAAGGCTCCCCTAAAGTAGGCATAAGTACACTATAGTTAGATTTCTTGTGCAACATATAATTACCAGGAGGGATCGACCTAATAGATGCAAACCTATTCAGGACCAATCTTGCCTTTTTAGGGTTGTTTCTAATTACAACCTCCCCCTTCTCTTTAAGTGCTTGCATCACCTCCTCAAAGCTAAGAATTAAAAACTTCATTTTTTCAGCAAAGGGGTGGAAGCTAGACAAAGGGTCACAACTTATATCCAGTTGGTGTACCAGGTCCAAGGCCTTCTTATAGGCCACCCATTTTTCTTTCCTTAGCTCCTGTTCATCCAAGTCAAACTCATTCCTCGTAAGGTCCTTAGGGAACTGAAATTGATGGGGTTTGGCCTTGCATACAGCCCTGTTCCTAAACATGCCATTGAAGAAATCTTCGGGGTCAGCACACCGAGAGACTATAGTTGATAAATGATATGGCTAGAGGAAATCTCGAAAACATTTCCAACCTCTTTTGGTTATTACAAATTGGTGTGCCATGGTGATTGTAGGGAAAATTGTCCCTTTGCCTCTACCTGTCAACTCTGCCTCTTGTACAACACCAATCTGCCTGAGTATCTCTGTGATTCCCACTTTAATAAGGACCTGATAAGGTAACAAAAATGGGGTACCTGTGAAACCATATATTTTGAAAACTGTTGAAACAGGGTATAGGTAGATATCACCCTAATTGTGGACAATTTTTATGTCCTTTGCAAACTCTTGTGGCCTAATTAATTCCAAAAGTAACTTAGGGACTCTTGGGTTTTCCAAACAGATAAGGGTTCTGATTTTTGATGCAAAATATTTATCAAACCTTAGGAAGCTTACATCCTCTCTATCCCATGATAGAATAGTGCTCCATAATTGCATTGGCATCATTTCCCCATCCTTTTCTTTTACAAGGTCCATCCCACTTGCAAAATAGTCACCACCTTTGAATAAAAACAAATGCATAAGAAGGGAGTACCACCCGAAGGGCCTATCTACTTTCCCATTCCTAATCCCTATCAATCCATTATGGATAGCATCAGTTACAAAAGAAACATAATCAAAAGTTATTGCCATAGAAGGATTCAAAATCTGAGCAACCATCAACATGTAGTGAGTGGGCAAACTCGCTTCAGCATCTTCCCCTAGGATTTGGCAGAGTGACTAGTATAATCCTTTAGCCCTAAGGGTAAACAAATTTAGAGAGAAGGGCTCTTCAGTATTAGGTTCCACAACAGTTAACCCGCCTATCTTCAAAAAGAATTCTTTGAGAGGCCCATTTCTTAGGTGATTTCTTTGTACATTATACACCTAAGCTAATGATTTAAAATCAATAGGCTCTAGAAGATTAGTGTATTCACTCAACCCAAAGGCATTCCTAAATTCTTCATTGTTAATTTCAATGAGGGTCTTCCCACAGATATCCTTCACACTTCTTGAAATTGGGTCGTAGCTATGTGCAATTTGAGTTAGAAGGTCTACGTCAAAGAAAACCCTTGGAACCACCAACTTTCCAACATCTAATTCCCATATACTATTCTGAGGGGCTGGAGAATTTCTCATACTGAACCCAACCTTGAATAATCCCAACCTAGACATCCCTACTTGAGGGTTTCTTAACCAATTCCCTTTATCATATAAACCCTCTCCTATTTTCAGGTGAGAAGCTTTTGGCACCAACTCTTTCATTTTGGAAGCCACATTAGTTGACAATGTTAATTGTTCAAGGAAATCATCACAAATTGCCCTCTCATGATAATTGACTTTTCCTGAGATTTCCCTTTTAGGTGCCATCTCTTTTAGAAACTTAAGCAAGTGATTCAACAATTTCTTTCACTCGTTCTATAACAAATTAAAATCTCAGTAAGACATACACAATTAAAAGAGAGATGGTTGAACAAGAGCATAGAGAAACCTACTTATACTCGAAGGAATTAGATCTGTAATTGAAGAAGTTTGCTCTGCAACTGTTTCTTTGCAAGTGCTCTTCAGAATGATATCTTATTTCAATTGATACGAGATCATATATGGTGGCAGGGCTCTTAATTCTAATATTGATTCCACATGCTTGGCCATCCTTTCAAAATTGAATTCATGAAAGAATTCAAAGTTTTCGCTCCAACGGGTCACAACGCCCATGCATTTTTTCCTTTTTGCTATTTCACAGAAATTAATTCCTTGGCAACTCTACTTCGCGAAACAATGCGGGTCGTCCGATCAGATGAGAATTGATTAGTCTTTACACTAGCTTAATACTTTCACCCTTTTCATTGAGCCTTATTTCGTCTCACCATTTCACTGAGCATATCCTTCAGGCATCTTACAAGTGCAAAATAGTGCCAACCATTAGATCAAATCATACTTGATCACCCTTTATACTTCATGCTCACTTTGCCTTTAAGAACAAAAAACCTTTTTGCCATTTCGCTGGGGTTAACACGCGAGCACTTCACCTTCGCGAAACTACGTCGGCCATACGATCAAATGAGAATTGATCAGTCTTTATACTCTAAAAGTTTACCTGCAAATGTGGGCCCTCTGACTCGACTTTGCACACCCAACATCTAGTCATCTTTCAAACTGACATATCAATCTTTGATTTGCCAAGAGGAAATATCAAGTTCCTCTCTACTTTCACCACCTATATCTGTCAGGATGCTTTTATCTCGCAGTATCTATCTTTTCTGGGACCCACCTTCTTTGAAACTATCGGACCCACTTCACTGACTATTGCACTTTCTACCACATGCCATCAGCTTACTCGCCCTCAGGACTAGCCGGACCATCCGATTGGAATGCCACATCATTGTGCCATCTCGTTGGTCTTAAACCACGAACCATTTTGTCTCATGAAATAGCATAAACCATTCGATCAAATTAGAATTGATCGACCGTTACACTACCAGCCTTGGCTCTGCACTGGGTCCCACCTCTTTGTTGACTACATGCTACCACACAACACCCGACCACTAGCTTGGCAAAGCTTTTTTGCATTTAACTCAACGCCGGCCACGTGTCTTTCTTTTATACCGCCAGTTCCACCTTGGCAGGCCCATAGCTTCCTTTCAAGACCACGTGTTCAAGTACACATCACCGTCTATCCTGGCATCAGAATGAATCCTTTTTACTTTCTCCATTTCGCAGAGGATATCTTCCGTGCATCTTCGTCTCGCAAAACAGCGCGGACCGTCCAATCAAACTAGATGTGATCGGTCTTTACCTTCTGAACGTCCCTTTTAAATGACCGTGGGCCCTCTGACTTTAATTCCGAACACCTTTCCTTACTGGGACCCACCTTCCTTTTAAATTCTTGGACTCATCTTGCTGATTGTTGCGTTCTCTACTATGTGTCATTCTCTTATTCACCGCTAAGGCTTGTTGGACCATCTAACTAGAATGCCACATCATTTCGCCATTTCACGGTCCTTAAACCTCGATCACTTTTGTCTTCGCAAAATAACGTGAGCCGTGGATTTTATTAAAAGTAATCACTCTTTAAGAAGAGACCTTTAGACAATTCTTCTCGTTCTGGGCCCACCACCTTTTCACCATTTCGCGAAAGGTATTTCACCTTCATGTTCAAGCAGCGAAATAGCGCCAGCCATTGGATTAAATCTGAGATGACTATCTGTTAAGCGTGGCCCTTTAGTCATTGTGAACACAAGTCCTTTTCATTTCTGGGCCCACCACCATTTCGCCATTTCGTGGTCTTTAAACCTCGGTCACTTTTCCTTTGCGAAATAACACGAGCTATCAGATCATTTTCTAGTTGCTCAGTACTTAACCATCTGAATAGACTCCATGAGGGGTGGGCCCTCTGACTCACTTTGAACACCTAGCGTCCAGTCATCTCCAGAGTTGACTCATCACTTTTTCATTTGCCGAGAGAAAGCACTAGGCTCTAGTTAATTCTTGACAGCTGTATCCGCCAGGTCATCTCCTAACTTGTGACCTGACTCACCTCTGGGGCCTGCCTTTTAACCTTTAATCCCAGCCTACTGACTAATATGACTTATGCCATGTGCCGCCATTTTACTTGCTCTCATCAACCTGCTAGACCGCCTAGGTGGCATGCCATGTCATTTTCGCAACTTTGCTGGTTTTAAACTACCCGCAACTTCGCCTAGTGAAATAGCCAAAGCCATAGATTCATCTACGAGATGCACACTAGTTACTGGGCCTGACAACTTTAGGAAAAATACACATCAGGCACAAATTTTTGTGATTAATTAACATGGCCACCTAGGCAAATGACAAGGGGGGACACTTCCTACGATCCCATGACCCACTACTTAGGTGGATAAAGTAATGAAAGAATAGAAACCAGAGGGTTTTAAACAAACATTAGAGGATCTAAAATCAAAAACCCCCAAACCCTTAAGGCCTAAAATAGAGCTGAAGCATTTGAAAATGTGCCTTACTCAAAATTTCAACAAACCATAGCCAATCATGGGAAAAGAAAAGCCCATTTTTAATCAGTGATAACAAGACAAAGTGGATGAAAAGAGGAAAAATGTGAAATTTGTTGTTGGTGAATTGGTAATGGTCCACTTGAAAAAAATAAAGGCTTCAAAAAGGTGTCCCTAGAACACTTCAAATGAGAAGGATTGGACCTCATAAGGTCTTGGCTAAGTATGGGCAAAATACTTACAAAATTGATCTACCCAGGGACATGGCTTTGTCTCCTATTTTCAATGTTGCAGAGTCGGTGTAGTACAAAGGAACAATTCTAGAGGAAGACACTAGCATTTTAGATGTCTCTCACTCACTTTCAAACCTTCCTTTTCCACCTCCAACCATGCTACAAGTGGAGAAGGTTTTGGGCTCAAGAATTCTCAAGAAGACTAGGCACACCACCTACATGGAGCATTTGGTTAAATGGAAACATCTTACATAATCTGAGGCCACTTGGGTACCTAAAGTAGCCTCTCCAAAGGTTGGAATTGACATCTCTTTGTTGCCTAAAGGAGTCACTTGACTTCCTTCTCATTGGGGGCGTATGGTGCAAGAGCACCTGAGATTTCATGATGAAATTTTGGAGTGAATAATCATCATAGGGTAAACAATTGGATATAGGACTGCTGAAGACTCCAAGAATGTGCTTGAGTTTTTTTTTTAGGTTGTTGATCATTATTCTTAGCTTATTTACTCAGCTTTGGCCTATGTGCCTTTGTAAGCCTAAAATGGCATCATATAGCAAAATTGTGTCAAACTCCTTGTAAGGCCTCATAAGGATTTTAGATATGTTTATTTGTTGTTAGGAAACCATATTAGGGGGTCAAGAGTGTGTAGATATGCAAAAGTTACAAAACTGCACCATGGAGCAAAACTTGTCATGTTTGCTTGACAACATTTTGCAACAATATGAGTAATTTTTTAAAAATGCTCAAATCGGTGGTTAGAGGTCCGATGGGTAGGTTGTTTGGAGTGAGTAGGAATATATAAGACCTTTCAAAATATTGTAAGTGGGTTGGAAGATCCAAATAGTCAAATTCCTCAATAAGCAACTTCAAGCATTTTCTTGCTTTTACAAAATTTGGCAAATTGCTAATTGCAGTCCGTACTAGATGGATTAGATTTTGTATTGTACCTTCATGGGTGCTTATTCTATACTAGTGTGGTTCTTAGAAAGTACTTGTGACATTTGTTTGTGTACATTTAACTAGTGTTTTGAAATTCTTTCTTATTTTACTGCTCTCGGCCTTAGCAAGGGGTTTAAGCCCAAAAGAATGGCTCCAAATTGAATTTCCTTTTTGGTTTCTCTATGCCCTTAGGGATTTGAGTAACGGAGTCTATAAATAGTGTAAATATTTCATTTTGTGTCCTAAAAGTTGCTTGGGATCATTTTTCCATGCCCTAGGTGAGCTCTGCCAAAGCCCAGCTAGGAGCATGCCTGCTATTGCCAATTTTTCTTGCAGGGGTAATTTAATCTGATAGTGCAAAATATTTAGAATTGAATTTAAGTATTATACAATGCTCTAGTATGAGTGTGGAGATCTGACAAGGTGTGAAGAATAATAAACCCCATTGGAAAAAGCTATTAAGCCTAAAAGCCTTCAAAAGAGTCAATTTGGGGGGTGTACCTGTACGGACAAATAAGACCCCCTCATCCCCTAAATACTAAAGAGTGTCCAAATGGGTATCCGGATCACAAAATATTCTGGGGAGTCATTTGTAAGTTTTTAGCACAAAAGAGCAAAAACCATGAAGGGAAGGCTAAAAGAGGCTCATAGGGCTACACAGCCTAAAACATAGGAATCTTGAAGGCAATAAGGAAATGAAGGGAAACAAACTTAAAAAACACTTGATAGGATTTTTTAAACCATATTAGACTCCTCCTAGTCCCCTGCAAGGGAAGGATAAAGAATTTGACACGCTGGTGGTTGGACTTACTCCTGTGAGTCCTAACCTTGATTGAGTAACTAGAGGAAACACACCAATAGAGAGTTCTCCAAAGGAGTTTGGTGATTGATAGTGGTTCAAACAAGGAGAGAAGGGCATAGGACAAACAAGAAAGCCCACAATGAGACCTATTTTTAATGTATAAGTCAAATTGCACTACTTTGTGAGAGTCTCCCTATCAATTATTATATTATATAAAGAATTTTTCCCAAATTTTTCCCATGAACAATCTTTCCATAAGACATAAAGAATACAAGATTTTCCTAGAAATGAAAATACAGAAAGGATAAAATTTTACCAACTTGGAAGAAAAAGAAGTGATGGCAGAGAATTTGAAGAAGCCTATTCCAAAACCAACTAAAGCAAAGCCAAATCCAAGCAATCTAATTTCTCTGACCAAGATAATTTTTTGGAGAACAAAGTGCAAATCTCCAGCAAGCCAACCCAGGCAGAATCTCAAAAACTCAATAAATAAAATTACATTAAAAAACTATACAAAATTCCAGCAAATTAACATATTTCTCAAAAACTATATTGTTGGCAATTTGGAGGAACACTGTCTAGACTAGTTGTTTTGACTAGTTACCAGTATATGGTTGGTCTCGGTAGGTTGTTTGGTTTCTGGTTGGATTAGATCATGTTGATCTAGTATACTTTGATATTCCTTGGTCTAAGGAATTCATCTGGATTGGTCATTAATGTGTTTGTGATTTGTATCACATTCAGTTGGTATTGATTTGATGTTCCGGAAGCTATCACTTGTTCTGGTAAGCCTTTTGGTTACCAGTGAGGGTTTCACCGACAGAGCTTTGTTGAAGATATTTGATGTTATGCATAAGTGGTGTTGGTGTAGCTTCTAGTGGAGATTAAAGATGCTGATGGTGATCATGTTCAAGACTTGGCTAATTGGGATCATTCCTTTAGCGTATGTGGACCTATATTGGGTCACGTGCTATCTAGGTTATGGACCGGTTTTTGTAACATGTTGGAGGATGTTCCTAGTGCATTACTAGCAGGATTTAAGGATTGGTTTAAAATTATTTTCAGCCTAATATGACTTGGTTTATCATTAGATTACGAGTTTATGTTATGAATTTATTGTATTATCTTTTAGGTGGCCGACCTAATTGTTTAGGTCTCGGGTTGGTATATATATGATTTAAGATCTCATTGTAGATCATATGTGAGGATGATATGGGTATTGTATTCAAGTGAATAATGTTGTCATCATTCATGCAGTGGATTTGGTTGATCATAGGTGATCAAGCTAGGATTGTGGAAGAGGTTTTAGGCCTCTAGTATTGAGCTTAATCAAAATTCTACTCAGGCATGGGATATGTTATACTTGCAGTTACATTTTCATTCTGGATTGTTGTCCGATGTTTTATGTAGTTAGTGAGACTCCTTTTATGATGAACAGTGTGCTCTAGGTTGTTGTCCTCCCTATATGTGTAGGCTCCTTATTGTAATATTTATTCATTTGATCAGTAGATAGATATTGTGGGTCTCTATTCCCACCGTGGTTTTTCCTCTTTGAGGTTTTCTACATATAAATCTATGGTGTTATGGTGTTCATCTTTGTGATTACATTGTTGCTTATTGTTATATACTTTTATGTTTACTATTTGATAAGTTCTTGTATTAATAAGGTTAAATTTCTCCATTCCAGTAGAACACTGATTCACCCCTCCCCTCTCAGTGTTCTTGGTTTCCAACAATTGGTATCAGAGTCTAGTACCTCAGAGGATGTTTAACAACTTGAGGAATATCCTGCATCTAGAATATATGGAGATAAGTTTAAGGAAGGAAATTCAAGTAGCACTTGAAGACTATGATGATGAAAGATTGAGGAACATGAAGATGCAAGATGAGTTGAGATCTACAAAGGAATTCATTTTTACCCTACAGGAGAGGTTGTTAACTACACAAGCTAAAAGGAAGGAACTTTTACAAAATCATGATGATGAAGAAAAGGATGCCCTTAAGGAACAATGTCAAAAGTCGAGTCAAGAGAATATGGTCATGAGGAATGACATGCAAGCCCTAACTATGAGGATGTCAAAGGAGATTGAAGACCAGAAGAAGAATGAATAAAATCTTGCTATATCTCTGAAAGACAAATCTGAGGAATGCATTAGGTTGTTTCATGAGAATGATGTGTTGAGAACTGAATTGGTGCAACCACAGAACAATGAGCAAGAATTTGAAAGAATGGTAACAATCCTAAGAGATGATCTGACTATTGCAAATGAGTACAAAGATAAGTTCAATGTTAGTTCTTCTAAGCTTGATGAATTATTAAAGGATCAGAGGGACACTAGAGACACCAGTGGTCTTGGATTTGAGCATGGAGAGAGCTCCGGTACTGCAAATGAAGATCAAAAGGTCAACTAGAATCAGAGGTCACCAGTAAGGAAACTCAATGCATATAAATTTAATTGTAGATGCTTTGTTCAAAATATATTTGGTCATATGGCTAGGCATTTTAGAAATAGAGAAAATCAGAATAATAATGCAGTTCCTGGTCAGTGCTCAAATTGTAAGAAGTATGGTCATAGGACATAAGATTGTAGAATGAATGTAAAATGTCATGCATGTGGAAAGTTTGGGAATATGGCTAATCAATGCAGGTCAAGGAATGGTCAAGGTTATAGTAAGGCAATTCAAAAGAGCAATGTCACTTGTTATGCATTCAACAAAGTGGGACATATTAGTAAATTTTGTAGAAGAAAGAATCTACTAGTAGGAAGTGATAAATATAATTATAAGGGAAAGCAGAAGGTTGATGATACTCTGAAGGAGCATGAGAAGAAGTGGGTTATGAAGTCTGAGGGTCAATTGGTAGAATCATTTTCCCCAGATGTTCATTTGGCTGAAGGATATATCCCATTTACTCAACCGAAAAAGAAGATTGTTCCTGGGCTAGCAAGAAACTCATCCAGTAACTAGGGCATTTGCCTTAGGGGGAAGCAAATTGATGAAAAATATTGTATTGCCCCTAGTAGTGGTCTGAAAGCCTATTTTAGATCTTTGGAAGTCAGTTCGGAGGTTAACTAGCAAAGATTTGTTGGGTCTTGGATCTAGTTTAGTTCATCAGTAAGTCACTTTATGAGTTATCGTTTGGTCATAAATCTATAGTTAAGTATTTCAGAATCTTTGGTAGTAAATGTTATATCAAGAGAGATGATTTCATTGTAAGATTGATCCTAAATATGATGGATAAATATTTCTTGGTTATTCTAATGAATCCAGAGCATAAAAATGTTATAACAAAATATTATAGAGAATTGTTGAGAGCCCTAATGTCAAGGTGGAAGAGCAAAATAGAAGTCAAAATAGAATTTATGAGAAAGAACTAGTAGTGGAAATGGTCATAACTGAATCGGTAACACCTTTACCAAAACAAAATCTTGAACCAATTACTCTGGCAATATCATAAAACTCAACAGTAACTAAAGATCAGCAAGAGGAATAGAGAGTCAGAAGATTTATAGGTATGTAAGGTTGAATCATTCAAAAGATAATATATTTGGATAAGAAGAAGGTTGGCAATTGATGAGGTGTGCTTAATTTCTTTAATTGTACCAGTATTAGTAATTGAAACATGTAAGGATGAATGTTGGATGAAAGCTATGAAAAAGGAATTGGATCAGTTAGATATGGACAACACATGGCCTTGGATGTTATTGGAACTTGGCTTGATTGGTTTGCAATGGATATTCTTAGAAGGAAGGAATTGAATATGTTGAATCCTTGCTCTGGTACCTAGGATTTTCAAATGTTTTCAAGGATTATCTGTTATGTTTTTTGTTTTATGATGACATTACACTTTAAGCATGTTCAGATGTGGATTGGGATAGAGATATAGGTAACTGGATAGGCTCATCTAGTTAAGATTTCTTTCTTTGAAAGAATCTTAGTTCATGGATCAGCAAGGAACGGTCATGTACTTCTTTATCTAATGCTGAAGATGAGTATGTTGTTGTTGCTACTAACTATACACAAGTTCTATGGATGAATAATATGTTGAAGGATATTGAGCTTGATTGTGATGTACTGGTAGTTATTTATTGTAATAACTCTATTTGCTATTGACATATCAAAGAATCTGATATTTCTATCTGTATACAGTGAAAATGGATACAACAATATCTGAAAGGCTAAATGATTTCAACCACAAACCCCTAGCCTAACAACAACAGATCTACCATAACATATGAAGATTACCTAAGACAATGCAAATCAAATGAAATCACAAAGATTATACCATCACATGTCCAATAGGGTTTGGATCTCCATTCTTCCTATCTCCATTGATCTTGCTTGATATATTTGCTCTCAGATTTTATGTGCACAAGACCTCAACAAAGAACAGAAGTGTGGTTGCAAGTAGGATTGCATATGAAAGATCGAATGCTAGGTTGCTTCAATAGAATGCATAGGATGTGTGTAGATTCATTGATTAGGGTTGATAATGAAGGAAGCATCTCCTTATATAGAAGACACTATAAGAAATGGAGGGATAAGATTGAGAGGTGTAAAAGATAAATGGTCGGCTATGATTAGAGGGTAGGTAAAAGAAATAATAAAATAATGAAAGGGTAGGTAGTGTATGAATTAAGAGATGAATGACATGTGTCATGGGTAGAAAAAGATAATGAATTAATTAAATAAATAAAGATTCATTTAATTAATAGAAGAAGTGGGATCAATTAAATAAATAAAAGTATTTATTTAATTTAGGGAAATGATAATTTAAATAAATAAATGTATTTATTTAAATGAGAAATAAGGCTAGAAGAGGATAAATGAATTAATTAAATGAATAAAGATTTATTTAATTAATAGAAGAATTAGGCTAAAGTAATTAAATAAATAAAATATTTATTTAATTAGATATGACAGTTTTAGATGTCTACATTTTGCCCCTCTTTGAGACAATGCAGCTTGTCGCGTTGTTTCAAAGAAGATAAGATGAACTGATACAATGTTGCCCCAAGATGGGAATGTTATGCCCCCTTGAGAGATTGGATGAAAATGTCTAGAAAGATCGCAGACAATCTCTCGATAAGAAAGAAAGGCTAGAATGGACTGACAAGATAGAATAGAGTGATAGAGTCACAGGATAAAGAAGACTGACTCGAGAAACGAGGGCTAGGGCTAGGGCTAGGGATAGGGCAGTCTATAAGATAGACCACGAGGAGAAAACATCTTCATTGTCATCCACACATCCAAGAGATTAGAGTGCAGAGAGAGAATAGAGCAGCAACAGTCAGCAGCGATGGCATTGATTCATAGATTCGATTACATTCACCGATTTTAGAGGCCAGCAGATGTAGGAGAGCCAGTAAGAACCAAAAAATGTCCTTGTACTTATCGCATTAATTGTTGTCATTAATGCATCTTAGGTAGTGCAATAAATGCACTTTAGGATAATGTCAACAAAATGCCAAAAATGCCGAGGCGCATTTGAGTTGGTGCCAGGCGCGTTTGGGTTGGCTAGGCGTGTCTGTGTTTGTGCCAGGCGCGCCTGTGTAGGAAAAGGTGTCTATGTCAAATGCGAGGGCATCTGCATTATGTAGGCATGTTTGTGCTATGTGGTTGTGTCTATGTAGTGCAGGCACATTTGTGCAGAGCATAGGCACGTCTGTGTATTTTAGGCGCATCTATGTAGAGCAGGCGCCTTTATGCAATATGTAAGCACGTTTATGTCACGAAGGCACATTTGTGTCTTCTAGGGAAAATTGATAGTTTTGTGATGAACATACGCTGTTGATTGGATAAGCTGCTGAGAGGATACACTCAAGCAGGTCCTCTGGGGAAGACTAGGATAGCAAATAGGGCTAGGATTGATAATTCTGTGATAGAACATACGTTGCCAATCAGGAAACTAATCAAGAGGATACACTCAAGTATAGCCCTAGGATCAGATAGATCGAGGCATTTTGTGATGAACAGGGAGTACCAAGACATAGTACTTTGTGATGAACAAGGAGTACTAAAAGGAGCAACATTTTATGATGAATAGTGAGTGCAAATATGAGCAGCACTTTGTGATGAATAGGGAGTACAAAAAACACGTAGTACTTTTGATGAATAGGGAGTACCAGTAGGATAAAAGCAACAATTTGTGATGAATAGTGAGTGTCATTAGGATAAAAGCAACACTTTGTGATGAACAATGAGTGTCACTAGCATAAAAAGCAGCATTTTGTGATGAACAGTGAATGCTACTTTGATTGACATGATTGATTTGCTTGACTGCAGGAGTACTTGCCTATGCTGGAGTCACAAGAGAGATTCTCATCAACTCAGAGGTTACGATTAGAGTTGACATTCAAGGATAGGGCTTCTATTGAGGTTATGGGTCTAAGATATATTCTATATGTGTCTGAGTTTCGAGCGAACATGGGTTTGTTGACTGTACTTGCTGAGAGGTGGCACTCGGAGACATGCACTTTTCATTTTCTTATGGGTGAGATGACAGTCACCTTGGAGGATGTATACAAGATACTACAGCTACCGATCGATGGGGAGTTAGTACCATACGATTGAGATGGAGACATGGATGCACTGAGATGAGTGTTTCAAGATCGAGGACAGGAGATGATGGCAGGACACATGGCTTGGGATACCATGACACAAACTGGATTGGCACTACCAGAAGTACTAGGAGGAGTGATCAGTGGGTTCCTGTATCCAAAGGGGGTGACACGAGGGTTAGTTGTGGGCTGAGGGAGCACCTTGAAGACACTGGTTACACAACATACTAGATATGCCTGGGGACGATGCGTGCTGGCATACTTGTATTATGAGCTTCATCAGTTTGTTTATCATGGATCCATAGGATTGGGCTACGGAGTGACATTTTTGCAAGTATGGGCTTATGAGCGTCTGCCAGTTACCCAACCAATACATTTCAGAGGCAGGGGCCATGGGCACAGTTTTGTTCACTTGTATGATATGATTACCTGACAACCATGGATTGGTAGGTTGGAGCATTGGCATTGAGCCCTTGATGAGATTGACACTGTGATATGGAGGTCATACCGAGAGTGCAAGAAGTGGGAGGATGATGCAGTGGATCTACCTTATACCTTCAAGAGCAAATATCTGATTGGGCGGATGCCCTATGTACTAGAGAGGCAGTTAGTGGATAGGGTATGCAGGCAGTTTGGCAGGATCCAGCTGATGCCATGGGTTTCCGGTATGTATGCGCAGATAGTATGAGACCAGGCACACTTTGGGTCACTATTGTCATATTATTAGGGCATGATGCAGCTGGTAGAGATGGTGCCCATGCCATGGGATATGTGGCTTGAGATTGAGGATGCAGGTATGGATGTAGAGTCTACTGCATATTGGGCAAAGCATCCATTTCCATGCCTAATAGATCCAAGAGAGCTGATAGATGGAGATGGTAGAGGGGATGAGGATGATGATGGAGATGGTCGGGGTAGAGGCTGATGGAGGAGGCAAGGTGCAGTTGGAGAGAGTAGAGTAGCTCCGCAGAGAGATGGTGGAGAGGAGAGATAGGCTCGGGTGGTGAGGGGTCGCGGTGGGTTCCCATTATAGGTGCCAGCAGCATAGGGTCCTAGATAGGTGCAGGGACAGGGATAGAGGCAGGGATAGGTACAGGCATAGGCACAGGCACAGGCATAGACACAACCACTAGTACAGGGGGAGCCACAGGCAGAGCCACAAGCACAGGGGGCCAAGGAGGAGGAGGATGAGCTATTTGAGCTGAGGGAGATCTGCCAAGGATAGGCAGATAAGATCTAGGATCTGGAGGGGGAGATAGCTAGGCTCAGGAGATAGTTGTGGGATACTGAGCGGGAGCGAGATCAAGCTATCTAGTGCTACACTAAGGTTGAGATAGCACTGAGGGCTAGGAGGTAGGCGACAGAGGACACAGAGGCTATGGGGTAGTGCCACCAGAGGAATGGGCGAGGAGCTTCCATAGACCATCATGAACAACGATGGCTACTAGAGGGAGTCAGAGGAGACAAGCGTCCAGCAGTGGGGTTATGGGTCCTCCACCATCACTAGATAGAGGGGACGGGAGGGATGATCCTGGGGTGGGTCCTTCTAGGGCTCAGATTCTATCAAGGCTAGGTGGCTCTGAGGGAGGGAGTTCATCATAGCCTTAGAGGGCTCCCTATGTATCAGTTTTGTACCATTCTGTATGATGATGTAGACACCTTCGAGTGATTTGTAGCCATATGATTTTGACATCATTGTATCATGACACTTATGATTATATATATATGAGATGCATTCTTGTGGCAGCTATATGCATGTGTACCTATGTGATAAGATGTTTCATGATGTATGTTTCTATGTGATGCTTATGTTATGGTTGCAAATATGTATATGATGCAATGCAATATTTTTGTTCTTTTATGTTTTTAAATATTATGCCAATGCAAATAACTATTTATATGATGAGAATGTAAAATGTACTAATATGTGTTGTGTGTAGGATGTGATGCAATTGTGATATCTATATGTATGTATGAAATGCTTATATGTGGTAATGTAGCTAAAAACTACATGAAATGCAAATGTTTTTGGTGTGTCATTATACTCAGTCATGTGATAGCAGGGTACACGGACTCAAGAAGGACTATGGAAGTTAATCAAGAATGGGGGATGGAAGACAAAATATATGAAAGTGAAAGAGCTTCTTGTGCATTATCATCATTGAGCTTTATTATGGCAAGTAGGTTATGACAATCAAGACATATGTTTGACCTAGAAAGTCATTGTACCTGTTTGCATGGAGATAAGACAGTCACAAACAAGGAATTCCCCAATTCACACTAGACTCACAACATCCTCATATCCTTGGACAAGTCATAGCATTACTAAGAGACAATCCACAGACAACAAAGAAAAATAGGTGACGATACCCCATCCCTACCTTTCTAGTCAAAGACATCCTGGAGATAAAATCTCTAGTCAAAGACATCCTATAAAATCTAAAAGACATGTCACCAAAAGATAAAATCAAAATAAAACCAAGACTCAACACCAACATCCACTATAGTCCTTAAGTTTAGTGTCTCTTGTCACTTGTATAAGTCTATTTGATTGTGGTCACAATGTTTACTTTCACAAAAGGATAGATAGCACTAAACCATATGTTGTCTGAGTCTGTTGAAAGATTTGATTTGTTGAAAGTCCATTGTTGTTGATGTGTCTCATCTGAAACTGACTGAATCCATGAAACTAATACTTTATTGTGAAGAAGATGAAACTTTATTGTGGATTGCCGATGCAAGTGTTGCTTTATTGCAGATTGTGCGCAGATAGACTGAAGAAAGATGGAAGAAACTGTACTCCTCAAAAAATGTGATGTTCTTATTTCCACACCCATTACTAGACGTAGGATTTTCCTTAGCCATAGATAGGAGTTGATTTATTATGGATTGAAACAAGTGAAAAGGAATGTTATTATGAATGGCTAACCAATCTTGGGTAGATCAATAACAAGCCATGATGGGAATGGATAAGTTTATTATGAATGGATAGGATGTAAGTGTGTGCAAAGTGAAGGATGAAATGGAATCCTGAAGGAGGGAGGAGCAATGTCTCTACACATGGCGTTGGTGACCTGGTTTTCACCATGGTACTTGCCCAGGGTGCCATCGAAGTTGTTTTCACCATTGGACGAAATGTTTTTCTATTTTTTTTTTTGTTTTTTTTGTGCTTTTTTTTTAAAAAAAAATTTTAATTTTTTTTTTGTATTTTTTTTATTTTTGTTGTATTTTTGAATTGCGATACTCTGAAGAGTTATGTATAAAACCTGTAAAGGTGCGTGTTGTTGATAGGATCCTCCAAATTTTCACCCTCTGTAGTTGAGAGCTGATATGCACCGGATCCATATGCTGCTATGATGATGTAAGGACCAAGCCAGTTTGGTTCAAACTTGCCCTTCTTCTCTCTGTCTTGCTGATTTTTAGGATTTTCTCTGAGAACTAAGTCACCTACCTCAAATGTGTGAGGCTTGAATTTATGATTGTAGCTATGATGCATTCATTGTTGATAAGCCTTGAGATGATTAAAAGCAGTTTGTCTTCGCTCATCCAATAGTTCAAGTTCTTGTAAGTGAGAAACCTTGTAATCTTCATCACTGATAATGTTTTGCAAAGAGACTCATAAAGGGGGTAACTTGACTTCAATAGGCAAGATAACTTCAGTGCCCTAGACAATGAATAGGGTGTAGCTCCTGTAGGTGTTGGGGCACTTGTGCGGTAAGCCCAAAGTGCAGGATTAACTTGGATATGCCAATTGCGGCCAACGTCATCGACTATCTTTTTTAGGATTTTAAGGATTGTTTTATTAGATGCCTCAACTTGACCATTACCTCAGGGGTAATATGGTGTGGAGAAACAATGGGTAATATGGAAGTGGTCACAAAGTTCATGAACATCCTGATTTTTGAAGGGACGCCCGTTATCGGTGATGATGGAAACAGGAATACTTTATCGACAAATGATATAGTTGAGAATGAATGTAGCAATTTGTTTTCCAGTGACTTGCATAAGAGGCCCGACTTTCATCCATTTTGTGAAATACTCTATGGTAGTGATGATGAACTTATGACCATTGGAGGAAGGAGGGTGAATCTTGCCTATGAGATCGAGTCCCCATTGGCAAAATGGCCAAGGAGTCGCAATTGGTTGAAGTTCTTGCACTAGTGCATGGATGAGGTCTCCATGAAGTTGACACTGCTTACATTTCTTGACAAACTAATATGAGTCTTTTTCCATGTTGGGCCAGTAATATCCAGTCCTAATGATTTTCTTGGCTAAGGTAGGACCACTAGAATGTGGACCACATGTCCCTTCATGTACTTCATGTAACGCAATCTGAGCTTTGTCACTTTCTAAACATCTAATAAGAGTGCCATCTAGACCTCGACAGTATAGGATATCGTCTAAAATGACGTATTGAGAAGATTGGCGAATGAAAGTGTGACATTGGTTATTGGATAGGTCAGGGGGAAGGGTATTGTCACGAGGATATGTGAAAATGGAAGCATATAACTGGGATTCAGGACCAACAACACATATCATCTCAGTAGGAGTGATCTCATATGAGGGAACCAAAAGGTTATCCACCAAGAACTCATAGTAGGTCTCATTCTATGGTAGATCAATTAGTGAAGCAATTGTAGCCATAGCATCTGCAGCTCGATTCTGCTCTCTTGGTATCTGCTCAAAGTCTATCTTCATGAAATGTTGTTTAAGGTCATCCACCATTCTTTTGTAAGGCATTAATTTCTCATCCTTTGTTTGGTAGTCATTAGTTTCTTAACAAATTACAAGTTGAGAATCCCCAAAAACATGAAGTTCCTGGATCTTCCACTGAACTGCAATCCGTAATCCAATTCTTAATGCCCCATATTCTGCTATGTTATTAGTGCAGGGAAATGATAATCGATATGATTTTCATATAGAATCCCCTTGAGGAGTTATGAAGAGGATGCCAACTCCTACCCCATGCTGTGTGTATGAGCTGTCAAAGTATAGTTGCCAGGTCTTTACATGTGGCACCGTTAAAATGGATTCATCTGGAAATTATGAAGTTAGAGGAACATCATCTATCATGGGAGCATCTACTAATTGATCTATGATAGTCTATCCTTTTATTACTTTTCTATCCACATACTTGATGTCGAATTCACTCAGGAGCATCACCCATTTGGCTAGTCGCCCAGTAAGTGTTGCTTTATTGAGAAGGTATTTCAAAGGATCGATCCTTGAAACAAACTTAGTCTTATGAGTTAGCATGTAATATCATAATTTCTATGAAGCAATGACCACAACGAGACATGCATGCTCAATTGGTGTGTATTATAGCTCATATCCCACCAATGTGCGACTGATATAGTATACTACCTTCTCTCTACCCTCAGCAACTTGTTGTGCTAAGAGTGCCCCCAGTGCTATTGAATTAGCTGATATGTATAGTAATAGAGGTTGATCTGGAACTGGTAGCATCAAAACTGGCGGATTCAAAAGATAATCTTTGAGTATCTGGAAAGCCTATTGACAGTTATTATCCCATTTGAATTTGAGGTTTTTATGTAGCAGGTGCTAAAAAGGATTACATTTATCTACAAGTTGCGCTATGAATTTTCGTATGGACTGGAGTCTCCCTTGCAAAGATCAAAGTTGACTGATATTTCATGGTGGTTGCATCTCTAGGATGGCCTTGAATTTTGCTGGATCATCTTTGATTCCTCTTTTTGATACAATGAATCCTATGAGCTTCTCGGAGGTTACTCCAAAGACACATTTCTTGGGGTTTAATCTTACTTTGTATTTTTCCAACCGATCAAAGATGACTGAAAGTATGTCCAAATGTGTATCTCTGTCTATTGATTTTCCCAAGAGATCATCAACATAATCTTCCACAATAACGTGCATGAGATCATGAAAGATGGTAGTCATGGCTCTTTGATATGTAGCGCCTGCATTTTTTAGCCCAAAGGGCATGACATTGCAACCAAAAGTTCCCCAAGGACAAGTGAATGATGTTTTGTGTTGATCCTCGGATGCAATTTTTATTTGATTATAACCAGAGAATCCATCCATCAAAGATAACATTTCATGACCTGCTATGAGATCTGCAATCAAATCTATCTTTGGTAATGGGAAGTCATCCTTAGGACAAGCTTTGTTGATGTCTCTAAAGTCTATACATATCGTGATGCTACGATCTAGTTTACTGACAGGCACTAAGTTGGAGATCCATTCGAGATAATCAATTGGGCGTATGAATCCGACATCCAATAACTTCTCAAGCTATGCTTTGACTAATAATACCACTTGTGGATGCATCTTTCTTAATTTTTGTTTCACTGATTTTGCCCCTGGTTTAACTATCAAATGATGCATTACCAAATCTTGATCCAATCCAGGCATATCAACGTATGACCATGCAAAATTAATTTGTTGCTTTGTGAAGAAACTTATGAACTTTGATCTTTCTGTCTCTATCAAAGATTGAGCTAGGAATATGTTATGTGGACTTTCTTCTATACCAATGTTTGTTTTGATAGTTTCCTCTACCAACATAGATGATTTTTCTTCATAGGATACTAGGAGAATATCGAGCCTTCCATCCTTGTGTGCCTCAGAGAGGTTTTTGCCCATAGATACATCCTTTCTTTTTACTTTTTTGGGGTCAGATAGTGCCACAATGTGGTTTTCACCATAAGACCCTTGATTTGTTTTCATTTTTTATGTTTTTGCGACTAGAAGGCCCGACACCCTCACCAAAATATACCATGCTGTTGAGTTCTATAGTGTATCCTGCCTTATGTTCCCCAAGGGGAAGATCATCTTGTATGTCTAGATAATCAATGAAGGCCTCATCATTTTGGAATGTATCAAACTATGCAAGTCCTTCATGGTCCCAGTCAATGAGTTGGTGGTGGACAAGTGGAAGACCTTTGATGTCTTCGATGTTAGCCGGTCTAAGAGTGAAAATGTAGTTATATTCAGGTATGTCAAGGTAGTCATTGAGGTCATCATTGGCACTGTGCTCATCTGTCTCGATTGTGAACGAATCCAAATGGTCATCACTAGTAGCACATTCCAGGATAGGTGTTCTCATCATTTGTGATTTCGACCTAGAACTTAGAGACAAGGACTATGTGGACTCCTCAGGGATTAATTCTTGACCAACTTTGAATTTTCTATAAAATTCCTCTTCTTCTATGGGTTCATCTAGTTCTCTAAATGTCTTGGTGACTTCATAGTCACTAGAGGATTTGTCTGAATACCATTCCCATTCATTGGATTCTGTGGAATAGCGATTCTCTTGTTGAATTTTGGAAACTTTGATTTGTAATGCTTCTCCTATCTTTTGAGTGTGGATCTTGGAAGTTATGAAACCAAGTCCTTTCGAGCATTCCTTTTTGAATGTCAATTCAGGTTGTAAAGGTTCAATGATGCCTTCCTTCCTTAAGCCAAGAGGACTTTGCCATCATACCCAAATTTTTGTAGGATCTTGAATCCTTTGCCATACTTTTCACATGGTATGCTAATGTGATCTTGTGTATCATTTTCAAGGTCTTTTTAAAGCATGTTGTATAAGTCTTCTTCTTCTAGTTCACCCCATCTTTGAAAGGTCGTAGGGTCCCATTTGAGTATAATGATAGATACCTGCTTATTAGGATGTGGTCTTCCATATTCTTTTGGTGAACTCATTACTTGTTGTAAGCACATGGTTTGATTCAAAGTGTATTCACCCATGCCCTTGTCCTAAAATTTCCCTTTAAGCTCACCTTGTTTTGATGTCGAAGGTTTTAATGATTCAGGATCAATATATGAATAAGAAGCGACAACTTCCCTATTACTTGGAATGATCATCTTAGTTTTTGGTCTCAAGTTATTGCAGTATATGTATGGATTAGGATCACCATTAACTATTATTTCAACTCTGTTGTGAGGAAACTTAATGCATTGGTGATATGTAGATTGGACTGCCCTCATTTCATGAATCCATGGATGTCTTAGCAATATGTTATATGTGAGATCTAGGTATACGACTTGACAAACCACATCCTTTGTAACTGGCCCAACTCTTAGAGGCAAGGTGATTGTGCCTTTAGATGAACGCTCTTCATCATCATATGCCTTGATGGTAATTTTGTTTGTATAATTCATAGCTTTATTAGAATACCCCAATTGTTTAATAGTGCCTAATGTACAAATGTTTAGACCTTCTCCTCCATCTATCAGGACTCATTTTATTCGATGTTTGTGTATGAAGGCTTCAATGTGCAAAGGTGCATTATGTGGCTGACTTACAGAGGCGTCATCGGCTTCTGTGAATGTAAGGGAGTGTGGAATAGAAAGGTATCCCACCATGGCTTGAAACTGGTCTGCGTTCAGATCAGTAAGGACAGCAATGTCTCTCAAAATTTTGTCAAGAATAGCTTTATGTGCGGGGGATATGCGTAAGAGCTCAAGGATGGAGATGAGCGAAGGTGTCTTCCCCAACTATTCAACAAGGTCATATTCAGGTTTGGTTGATGAAGAAGTGGTGGTTTTAGCTGGAGCACCCTGCAAAGTGAATTTACCTCGACAAGTTGTAACATTACATTCAGAGGTAGGTTCGGAGGAAGATCCAATTCCTTTCAGGATGATCTTGGGTCTTTGGGTAGAATTCTCAGGCGGTTTGTCTTTGATGATAATGGTAGAGACATAATTGTCCATCAAAATATCATTGATAGTGGAATCTTAGTTATAAGATGCTCTCGTATAGTTGGTTTGGTCATCTGTGGTTGTAGCTTTTCCCTTGTCATGCTTTGGGAATGGTTCCTTAAACATCTCATGTTCTTGATTGGATGAGTGTCCTTCAATCTCAATGTCACCTCTATCAATAAGGTCTTGTATGATGTTCTTTAGTCGATGGCAATTCCCTATCTTATGACCTTTTCTTTTATGAAATTCATAGTACTCATCATCATTCCACCAATAAGGTTTGACCTTTGGCTCATATGGACAAAAATCTGGGATTGTGATTATCTTGTTCGCCACTAGCTTTTAGAAAATGGACTCAAGTGGTTCTCCCAATGGACCGTACTTCCTTTGTGATTTGGAAGTTGTTTGAGTATTCACCTGATTGTTTGTAGAGCTTGATCCCAAAAAATTGATTTTGGGTCATACTGTATTAGCATCCACAACACCATCATTGACTATGTTCTTGTTTTTATTTGAAAATCTTGGCTTATCTTTTCCTTTAAAGTCATCTTTGTTTTCCTTGAATATTTTGATGACTCCTTGTTCAATTAGGACCTTCTCTGTTGCTAAGCCTTTTTCAATGATGTCTTTGAAGGTGGACAAACAAGCTTTTCTTAGGTCATAACCAATGTCTTTGTTTACATTTTGGGTGAACATTTCTACCATTTGTTTTTGTGGAATTTCACAAGAGCATCTGCTGGTTAGATTCCTCCATCTTTGTAAAAATGATGAAAAAAATTCTCCATCCTTTTGCTTGGTGTTGAAAAAAGTAGTGACTAATATGTCTGTCTCTATGTTGTATGAGAAATGCTGGAAAAATGCCTCTGCTAAGTCACCCCAAGACTTAATTCTAGGTGGAAGTTGGGAGAACCATTCCAAGCTTGATCACCTAAGCTCTGTGGGAATAATCTCATCAAATATGTCTCTTCGGCTGCTACCTCAATGCAAGCTATGAAAAATTGTCTTATGTGTGCCTTAGGATCCCCTTTTCCTCTGTACTTATCAAACTTAGGCCTCACAAAGTGTGTAGGAAAAGGAGGCATTAGAATGCTCTTGTCAAATGGATAAGGACATATGTCTCTCATTGTGTATGTTGGCTTCGGTGTATTTATGTCCTCCATTTTCTTTTGAAAGTCCTTGATTTGCTGTTCCAAATTGTTCTTAGGTGGAGACTGACTTCTTGGACCATCCCCCATGCCTAAACCAATGTGTGGAGGAGGAGCATGTTGCATATATGGATGATATTGATCATACACATGTTCATATGGAGGAGGTCTATAATGATGTTGCGTATATGGACCACTTGGTATAGAGTCATGTTGAGGAATGGAATATCTATTTTGTCCATGTACACCATACTCTACAGGCATGTCATGAGTTTGTTCTAGTGTGTTACCCCCAAATTTGACACGGGGTTTCCTTGTGTCCAAATTTTGAGCATGCCTTTGGATATCCAATTGTTTTGGTGGTTGATCCTTAGCATTGGTATGTGATTGAGCATATTTTTCTGCATAAGACCTCCATAATGGTCTTTGAAGGTGAGTATCATATGCTTGACCATGTGTGTATGGGACCTCAGGTTTTTGAAATAAAGATGATGGTGATTCAGGCACCATATGTGGTCCTCTATTGCCTCCACTATTAGGCCTCCTTTGATCCATGTTGAGGTGAGGTTGTTGCAAAGGTTGATTTTCTATTATTTGAGACATGTCAAAATCATGAGGAATCTTGGCTCCACTTTGTGCCTTCACTTGTAAGAAATATTGTCTATCTCTCTTCATTATTTCCTCAACCAATATATTGAAACGGGGATCCATAATGGTGTCTTCCACTTCTGCGGAATGCACTGAAATGTTGTCCATATTGTCATTGTGTGTATCATTGTTGTTTATAGTGTCCATGTTCTCAACATTTGGAATGTTTCTATAAGCATCCATGTCAAGTAATGTGTTATGATCAGAATTGAAAAAGATATCATTGTCATATTCATAGGAACTCATATTTGCGGACTCTTGAGCCCCTTTAGTTTCTCTCCTAGATTTTTGGGAATGGGTTTCAACCATGAACTAGGTATTGACCAAGATGTTTGAGACTAGGTGAAAATGGAAAGAGTATGGAAGGCAAAGAGTTGGATGGAATGTAAATGAATCTGAGGTTTACTTGTAATGTCAAGAGTGTAAGACCAAGTATGTATGTAGTAGAGTAGGTGTGGCTTCCAAAGAGATGATAGTTTCTCTTGATGAGGTAAGTTGACCTTGACTCTAAGTAAGACCAAATGAGACCCAAAGGTGATAGACCTTAATGAGGGACCACTTAGCAAAATGTTGTTGTATGTAGTGTGTTGACAAAGTATGATGAGGACAAGTAAGTGACCTTTTGACTCAAGTTTAGAAAAATGTGAATGTAATGTAAGGTGTAAAGCAATGATGGACTTTGTGAGACCTAAATACAGGTTGAATGCTAGATGAAAACCCAGAGAGATAACCTAGGAAGCTCAATAAGTCTAAAATTGATTGTTCCTTGTTTGTTGGATTATGAAAGTTTTCAATTCTGAACACAGATGTGCTTGTATACTTCACAAACACACTTAAATAATACAGATGCTATTCTGTTAGACACAAACGTGCTTAAATGACATAAACACATTTCCGAGATGTTGTAAATGCAATGTTGCTCAAAAGACACAGACGTGTTTCTGCCCTTCACAGACGCATTTAGATGACATAGACGTGGTTCTGTCAGACACAGACGCATTTCTGCAAACTTTGTGCAATTTTTCCAATCTGTGAAGTTGTTTTGTTGTGACCAAATCTGAATGTTTGACTATTTTTCATGACAAGAGGACACAATGTTGATGAGGACTCAATGTTTGCAAGTGTTTAGACTCAAAATGACTCAAAATAAATTGTGTTGTTTGATGTAAAATTGTTTTGCATACACTTGAAGACACAAAAGACACAATGTTTTGATGTTTGGTCTTAAATGTTTGATTGTTCAAAATAAGTCAAGAAAAATTCTCATGGCTGGCCAAGACAATAGTTGTTGATCCCACATGGAGTTTCCCCCGAGGCTACGCTATTCAGAGTGGATACTTAGATGCTTGACCCCACTGGCTCCACCCTTGGCACTCACTTCTCAGTGCAGCTAAGCATCAGTCCCCATGAAAAATCCTTGTGGAAAACTTTGTATCTCTACTAAGAACCGTATGTGTGTGGGTTGCTACCAGAGGTCCGACCTCCTGCCCCAACAACTAGAAGGATTTGGGCTTCTAAAACAAAAAGGTGCTAGTAAGGGCATCCGCTCGTGTGGCCATACATGTGGCACTTTTAGCTCTGTAAATACAGAAGGCTCCTAGCCGGTAAGGGTTACACCCTACAACTGATCAAATAAATTTGATCAAACGGGTTTATGGGGAGACATAGTGTCGATATGAACTAATCAGCACACGTTATCCATAGTTTTCACCATGAATATAGTTGTTCATAGTGGTTCGGAAGAGGTGGGTTTTCCACACTACCACTTGGGTCATCCTCTCCTCACTAGTAGTCCTAATGACCACACGGGGAGATAGGCCCTCTAAAGATTAAACAAAAAGAGCCTATTGCTCAAGACACAAAAGACAATAGTTCAATTTTAGTGCACCAATTGAAGTGTTTGCTAGTCTATGAAAACAAGGCACACAATAAAAATAAAAAAACCCTTGCCAAGGTCCTACAACAAAGATCTATTAGTAGTTTGGATTGTTTCAAATGATCACCCCTTCCTACAAGCACACAAGTTAGGTAAATTTTAGATCCAAAAGACTGTGAAATAGGGGCCTTCGACAAAATGATTTTGCTTTCAAGACAAGCTGCACCAATTTCGTTAGCTAGATCTAAAGATGTTAGCTCAAAATAAACCAGATCTAAAAAGCCAAATGAAAAACCGAATCAAAGAAGTCCAAAATGTAACAATTTCACACAAACACTACAAAATTACGTAAACACGCTTAGATCCGACATAGACGTGATTCTAGAATACAGACACGGCTCCTAGATGCAAATGCACCTGAAAACTCCATAGACGCAACTAGCTAACACAAACGCAACTTTCAGAATTTGCAGAAAAATAAAATATTGTCAAGGATGCAGACGTGATTCTAGATGTCGTAGATGCAGTAGAAAATAAAAAACACGATCCGAAAGTACGCAGACGCGAAAATATCACAATGTTGTCGGAAATGTCAGATCTACAACTTCAAAACATAAAATCTGCACCAAAAGATGTTAAATGCAAAAGGGACAAGAGTCCCACCGGGCGTGCCAAAATGTATATGATGAAAATGGATACAACAATATCTAAAAGGCTAAATGAATTCAACCACAAAACCCTAGCCTAACAGCAACAAAGATCTACCATAACATATAAAGATCACCTAAGACAATGCAAATCAAATGAAATCACAAAGATTATACCATCACATGTCCAATAGGGTTTGGATCTCCATTCTTCCTATCTCCATTGATCTTTCTTGATATATTTGCTCTCAGATTTTATGTGCACAAGAGCTCAACAAAGAACGGAAGTGTGGTTGCAAGTAGGATTGCATATGAAAGATCTAATGCTAGGTTGCTTCAATACAATGCATAGGATGTGTGTAGATTCATTGATTAGGGTTGATAATGAAGGAAGCATCTCCTTATATAGAAGACACTATAAGAAATGGAGGGATAAGATTGAGAGGTGTAAAAGATAAATGGTCGGCTATGATTAGAAGGTAAGTAAAAGAAATAATAAAATAATGAAAGGGTAGGTAGTGTATGAATTAAGAGATGAATGACATGTGTCATGGGTAGAAAAGGATAATGAATTAATTAAATAAATAAAAGTATTTATTCAATTTAGGGAAATGATAATTTAAATAAATAAATGTATTTATTTAAATGAGAAATAAGGCTAGAAGAGGATAAATGAATTAATTAAATAAATAAAGATTTATTTAATTAATAGAAGAATTAGGCTAAAGTAATTAAATAAATAATATATTTATTTAATTAGACATGACAATTTTAGGTGTCTACACTATCAAGTATAATTTTCTGAAGGAGTAGGTGGAAGCAAATGAAGTCAGATTGGTTTGAGGAATCATTTGAGCATTTGAGAGACAGGTTGAGGTTTTCTGCCCCTACGACAAAAAATTGATTGATGCTATTTTGCATCAGTCCAGTATGCATTATTAGAGATATTATTTATTCCAGATTGATGTGGTGATGCTACTACTCAAGGGGAGTAGTTAGTATTGTGATTCAGTGGTTTTTGATTTTTTCTTTGATATTTATGTTAGATTTTTTGCATTGATGTCAAAGTGGGAGAGATATTCATGTGAGAAACCAACATAAGGAGTTATATACATTAGGGGGAGAGATACTTATGTGTAATATAGAGCTTAATAGAGGTGTCAATCTAAGGGGGAGATTATTGGAACAAAGAGGAGGAACATAATTTCAGATTGGTTGTATCCCATTGTGGGAGGTTAGTTCAAGTGTATGGATGGTTATTTGGTACAGAGTCATTTCTGAATCTTATTATTATATCATGTTGTGGGAGATTGTTGGTTGTCTTCCATTGAGGGAGACTTATTTGGTATTTCTTGACACTTGGATGTTTTTCATATCTAGTGTTTCCATCAATGCCAAAGGGGGAGATTGTTGGCAATTTGGAGGAATTAATTATGTGTTTCATTGATGTTTGTCATTGATGGAAATATTGACTACACTAGCATTTTTTACTAGGTACCAGTATCTAGTTGGTTCTGGTAGGTTGTTTGGTTTCTGCTTGGATTGGATCATGTTGATCCGACATACTTTGGTATGCCTTGATTTGAGGAATTTGTTTGGATTGGTCATTCATATTTTCTGATGTGTATCCCATTCAGTTGATATTGATTTGATGTTCTGGAAGCTATTACTTGTTTTGGTAAGCATTTTGGTTATCGATGAGGGTTTCATTGGCAGAGCTTTGTTGAAGATCTTAGATGTTATGCATAAGTGGTGTTGGTGTGGCTTCTAGCTAGTAGATATTTAGGATGTTAATGGTGATTATGTTCGAGACTTGGCTGATTGGGATCATTGCTTTAGCATTTGTAGACCTATATTGGGTCTTGTTGTATCTAGGCTATGGACCAGTTTCTGTAACATGTTGGAAGATGTTCTTGATGCGCTACCAACAGGATTTCAAGATTGGTTTTACATTGTTTCAGCCTAAGCTAACTTGGTTGATCATTAGATTATGGATTTATGTTATGAATATCTTGTATTATCTTTTAGGTGGTCGACCTAATCAATTAGGTCCTGTGTTGGTATATACATAATGTAAGATCTTAGTGTAGATCGTATGTGAGGATGATATGGGTATTGTATGCAAGTGAATAATGTTGTAACCATTTGTGCAGTGGATTTGTTCGATCACAAGTGATCGAGCTGGGATTGTGGAAGTGGTTTTAGGGCTCTGATATTGAGCTTAACTAGAACTGTACTCAAGCATGGGAGATGTTATACTTGCAGTTCAATCTTCATTCCAGATTGTTGTCCGATGTTTTATGTAGTCAGTAAGACTCCTTTTGTGATGAGTAGTGTGCTCTAGGCTATTGGCCTTCCTGCATGTCCAGGCCCCTTATTGTAATATTTAATCATCTGACCAGTGGATAGATATTGTGGGTCTCCAATCCCACCATGGTTTTTCCTCTTTGAGGTTTTCCATGTATAAATCTATGGTATTATGGTGTTCATCTTTGTGATTACATTGTTTCTTATTGTTATATGCTTTTATGTTTACCAGTTGATAAGTTGTTGTATTAATAAGGTTAAATTTCTCCATTCTAGTAGAAAACTGATTCACCCCCCCCTCCCTCTCAGTGTTCTTGGTTTCCAACATATATTTCATACCTACCATGCACAAAATTGAGGCGAATAATAACATTATTTACTTACCCCCAAATTAAACCAATAGAATAATAGGGTAGGTATAAAATATATTTTATCTAATCAATCCAAATAGTAAAAAGAGATTAAATATAGTAATAAATCAAAAAGGCAATCAACTAAAATAAACCTTCTGGGTATAATAAAATATAAAATCCAACTATCAATTAATTCAAGGGTAATAAAATAAGTATTAGAATTAAATATAAAACCACAAACTGCATAAAGAAAACATTAAATAATAAACAATAAATAAATAATAACAAACCAATAAATCTTAAGGATTATCAAGCCATAATCAAATAACATGATTAGATATTAAATCTCAACAATAAATCATCCAATAATAATAAAATCACCAAACTATATAGTAAATTAATTTCACATTAATAAATTATATAAATCAATAATTAATTAATTAAATAAATAACCAAGATCCACAAGTAACCCAACATAAGGGTTAAACAACATACTGCATAATGCCACACCAAACCTCAACTAAGACACAAATTGACAATGATATCAACTTAGAACTAGAGTGTAAGGAAGCAAACTTATGCCATCTCCAATCAACTTGTCATTGAGATAAGACACGCTCAGACATATGAAACAAGGTGGACTCAATGTCTAGTACCTACAATCTTGCCAACAATAATAACTAGACAATAACATGTACAATAATATCTATATAATAAATGATTAGGCAAGTGAAAGAGAATTACAACGTCATATCATGCTCATGATGAGTGGTATGACATCGTCTCTTATTATGAATACAATCATAATCATCATAGTGCCACTCAAGCAATCATAATCATCACAGTGTCGCTCAACCAATCATAATCATGGAATATGGTTAGCATAACCAAGATATCATGATTATCTTGAAAGCATTATAACCATACATGAATTATGAGAACATATAAGTCATCAAAGGCAAATCCATCATCATAATAATCCCAGTTATGTCAATCATCCATAAGAGTCATCATATAACATATGTCCATAAAAAATGTATAACACCATGAAATAGCATCTACGATATAAATAGAGTCATAAGTAGTCATCAAAATATCAACAATATGTCAAAATAAGTCTATCAATGCATGAATCAAAAGATAGGTCAATGAGGAACACTAAATTTGGATTGTGTCAAATGGGAATATCAAGAATTTGGAAAAATTTATTGTTATATGAAAACTACTAAAAGGTGATATCTACCTTTCTTGTGTTTTATTTCATGTTCATTCGGGAACATGATGAGATTGGGAATTAAGTAATAGAGAGGACCAGGGGAGTAGATAATAACACATCCTCAACCCAAAGTGGTAAGAGAGAGGAATAAATGTTTGAGAGTCGATAAATCAAGTGAAAACTAATGAAACATAGGTATTTGTTAACCAATAGATCTTCTAATTCTTGTATACCTTGAGTGCTTGTAAAGGCTAAGTATGAATTATAGATACATGCTTACTCTAGAAGTGTGAGAATTTTATGAGAAAGCATCATCATCCATATGAGAGGGTATTCAATTCTATGCAATAATAATTCCTTTATGCTTTTTCATGACACTCCCTAACTAGCTCTCTAACATCTAGGCCTATTGTAGATTGAGTAGCATGAAAAAGTTGTAGCATAATTTTACTATGTTGTTCTTTACTTGACTTTATTAGATTTCATGCATTCTCCATGATTGATATGAGTGTAAGTCTTCCTCTGTTATGTATTATGTGAGTGTGTGTTTGCATTGTGTAATCATCTTTGAGCATGCTCTGGTGGACCTACAAGTTCCACATGGTTAGGTGGCATTGCAGATACTATTGGGGACCTAAGGTTATGGATACAAGACACCATTGGACACTCTTGACTCATTATTTCCTTATGTTTTGTAGTAAGTTTTTATTTTAAATTATGCAGTTCTAGGACATTTGAGTTCTATACATATATTTGTATCATGATTATTGGACTTCTCTTGAATAGGGAAACATAATTTAAAAATAAAATAATGGATTAGTTTAGTTATGTGCCTCATTATTGGAAATAAGCACATAAAATATTGCCTATGTAGATTCCATATTGAAATATTGTAAATGGTTTAAAATGAACTTAGTAACCTTGATTTGAGCATGAAATGAACCTCTCAATTTTAGTAGAAAATTATTCTTACACTCTATTTCATTGGAGCCTTCATGATGCTATTGTAATTTATGTTTCAACCTAAGGTCTTGGTCCATGGTTAGGGAGAGTGGGCTCTTTCAAGTGTAGGATCGGGATCATGAGCAATAGGCCTCTAAGAGGTTCCTTGTAAGGATTCTTAGGGTCTAGACCTATCACGGGACTACATGGAGGGTTTATGTTTAATTAGCAAGCAATAACCATAATAATTTGATTATTGGGTTGGGTAATTAGGATTCACATAATCAAGATAATGAATAGTTTTTTTATTATGGCCCCACCTCATAGCCCTTGAAAAGAGACTCGGGATGAGCTTGGGAAGACCATTACGATGGTAAGCCAAACTCCCTTGATTTCTCGTAGAATGAGATGAATCCAAATGTCTATCAGGGTGTGGCTTGGCCCCTTCTTTGTGAGGATAGTGTTGTTCTCCATTTTGAAAACCTTTGTTCCCTCTCTTTTTTAAAAGTTAATGTTACTACCTCCGTGCTGCAATGGTAGAGAACAACAAAAAGTTTGAAATAAAGACAACAGGACAAGGTTTAAATTTAGGAAACCTCCTACACTTTAATCTTATAAAAGCTTGGGCAGGTGAACCCTTTTATGACTATTTTCTTACAAAAATAGTAAAAGGTTTACAAAAAACTAGTGTACATTCCTGTAAACTTTCCTTACTGATTAGTACAACTAAACATAAAATAGAAAGTTGATTTGACTGTTTGAAAAGGACCACAAAATGCATCAAAAAACCAACAGGTAAACTAGTGCCTTATTCGAGCAATAGAGTCATCTACAACAAACTACAACCTAACAAAAGAAACTCGTATACAAGTCACAAGTTAGTGATCTATCAACTCTATATATGCCTAACATATACAAAGTCCTAATCTATATCAAACTTAATCATCAGATCTACACCAAAAATACTGATATAAATGACTTTGTTTAAAGTACATGTATATTTCCTCCTTGAGAAAAAGACTTACAACAACAACATTAAATGCCTAGAAAATCATTCAAATAAACAATCCCTGTTAACTTAAATGGAATGAACACCAGTACGATGACATAGAGACAATACAAGTTTGATTTGAAATTGTCTGGACTGTATATTTTATTTCTCTATCAAAAGATTACAAGTACATCATATCTGACTCAGAAATTGCTAAGAAAATGGCCTATATTAATTTTGCCAGAGTTTAGTTAAAAAATTTGTGTCCCTTTTCTAAGTAGTCCTAGTATCTATTTATAGAGATATGGATGCGACAAGATTCAGACTTCCCTAGAAAAAAAATATTCTAAATCATAACCATAATCCCTCCTAAAAAGGTTACATTGTTTACCATCGAAGCAAGAGCATAAAAAATCAGTTCACCAACTGGAGAAAGGCCAACTAACTACTCAGTATTCGCTGATCAAATGCTAGGTGTCTTTGATTCTTCCAAATTATGACTTCCCAAAAACCATTGCAAGAACGAACTGCTTCTGGTTGCCCGAGGGTACTACATATTGGAGCATTGATTGATTCTTTCATCGCCCTGTCCCTTTCATCACATATTTACCTTCCAATTCTTGTTGCCTAAGAAAATCACAAAACAGGACCTATTTTCTCTCCAAATCTCCTTGAGTACCTCTCTACAATAATTAACTTCAGAACAATATAACCCTTTTGAAAATTTAAATTTTGGCATCAACAAACCAGAAAGGCTTTCTTCTGAGTAATTCTCTTTTAGTAGTTGATCCGCAAAGGTTACAAAATGAGCACTTTCCCATTGTGGTATCACGACAGGCGTTGGATCACTTTATTATTACTCGGGCTTTAAAGAACAATCACAACTTAACCACATGCTTTAACCACCAACACATGATAGATTAAAATTAACTGTCGTGACTATTGGTGGTTTGTCGCTGAGTCGCAAGGAATAACATTTCGAGCACTTCACAATTGTGGTACAGCCATAGCTATTGATAGTCCTAGAATTTTACTTGGGTGCCACTTGTCTTCCACCTCGCCTTGAGCTAGACCCACCTTTTTACCTTGGGCCTTCTTTGTAGCTAGCCCACAATTGATATAAAACATGCACCTTTCCATTGTAGTATTACGATAGTCATTGGATCAACATCCAACATGCTCAGTTGTTATCTCACTCGGACTACTGTAAATAGTCAGGCTCGCCACGTGTCACCTTAGGCTTTGGCTAGCAGATCCACCTATTCGCCAGCTCACTTGCCATGTCAACACCATTGGACCCACCTTGGGCTTTGGCTCCACCTAGTCGCCGCACTTTCCCATCGCGACCTAGCGACCACCATTGGAACTTCTACGATCGCCATCCAATTTGCCCATCTTACCAGATCTTTGACATGCCTTGGTCACTTCCTTCTAGCAGGCTCACCATTCAGCTGCTATGTCGCGATGAATAACCATCGGGCAGCTCTATGTTGTGGTATACCAACAACCGTTGATCATTTTGAGCTGACCGTTCGATCTTTTAAAAAAAATTTAGAACTTAGCTACCATCACTTAACCATCTACCTTAATTGCTTGCATTAACTTTTGCCTAGGCACACCACTAGTGTTTGTCGATGGGTTGCAAGAAATAATTGTCGTGCACCTTTATGTCACGGTCTCACGACAATAGTCAAATCTTCCTCCCGACCGTCTGATTTTCCTTGGACTTGCTCAACTTTTACCTTGCCTAAGCGGTTCTCTTCTCATGGGTCCCACCACTTGGTCGCTGATCCATGAAGAATAACGGTCGAGCAACTTTAAATTGCAGTTCAATGACCACTGTTAGATCAATAGGAACTCATCCGGCGTTTAGGGACATCGACAAATATAAGGAAAGACTTAGGACTTAGGAAAATATGTGAAATATTTCAAAAATAAAGGAACCCACCTAAGCCTAAAACATAAAGTGCCCCCCCTTTCGATGATGCGGTGACCCTTCCACTTAAGTTGAAAAAGGTAATGGGAAAATAGAATATTTGGAGAAAAAGTGACACAAAGGTTTATTTTTGCAAATGTTTTTTTTTAAATTTAAAATAAAACCTTGAAACCTTTTGGCCATGGACTCACAGACAAGGACCAAAATCTGAATTTTGATAGACTTTTAAAAATAAAAGGTAAGACTTCAAACACATTTAAAATAGTGATAATAGATAGCATGTGATGACACTCTTTCCCTACATGTGTCCATGATCGTTATGCTATGATTATTTGGTATGCCTCTAAGAGTTTATTGCATTTTGATTTAGCCTTGTGTTGTGTTTTTGTGTAATCTTATGTCGTTACTTTTCTATGATTGTGAGTTCTTTTCCTCTGGATTTTAGGTTTCAGCCTATGTCTAGACTAGTAGTTGGAACTTGCTAGACAATTCAAATAATTGAAAGACGACTAAGAGGGGGGGGCTGAATCAGTTGTCATAAATTACCGAAACCATTAGCACTTTAAACTTTAATACCAGAACTCAAAACATTAATACCAGAATAACAGTTAAACCAATTAAGCATAAAAAATAATCACAGAATAAATACCATCCACATGAAACCAAGATTTGTACATGGAAAACCTAGTAAAGGGAAAAACCATGGTGGGAATCCTACCCACAGTCCGATACTACTTCTGTAGTAAGTATGTGAATTACAATTGAGGGGCCTACACTTGCAGGAAGGTCAACAGCCTAGAGCGCACTGCTCATCACAAAAGGAGCCTCACTGACTACATAGAAGTCTAGACTACAATTCAAAGAAGTGTTGAACTACAAAGGATAGCATCTCCTATTCCTGAGTACGGTTTTTATTAAGCTCAATACTGGAGGACTAAATCATCTTACATAAATCCAATTTGATCTCTAATGATGGACCAACTCCTCTGTCTGAATGATATTACATTATTCGCACATTAAATTTATTGACCATGACCTCTAACATAACCATGATGATCTACAATGAGATCTTACATCTATATATACAAACCCTCGACCATAAACAATTAGGTCAGCCAGTAGACAATAAACCAATGACATAATTACAACCATGTCGGCCTTAGACCAAAAAAATAACATCCAACACATAAGACATCCTGGAAATACATTAAGAGGTCCAATCCACACGTTACATTAAAGTCGGTCCATAACCTTG